>NC_134643.1:142350859-142962960 GCF_030463565.1 Pelecanus crispus
CTGCTCCAGCGTGGGCTTCCCACAGGGTCACAGCCTCCTTCGGGCACATCCCCCTGCTCCGGCGTGGGGTCCTCCCCGGGTGCAGGTGGATCTCTGCTCCCCCGTGGGCATCCATGGGTGCAGGGGCACAGCTGCCTCACCAGGGGCTGCACCAGGGGCTGCAGGGGAATCTCTGCTCCGGCGCCTGGAGCACCTCCTGCCCCTCCTTCTGCACTGACCTGGTGTCTGCAGGGTCGTTCCTCTCACGTATTCTCACTCCTCACTCCAGCTGCAGTTGTACAGTTTGGTCATCCCCCCCTTCTTAAATGTTATCTCAGAGGTGCTACCACCATTGCTGATGGCCTTGGTCTTGGCCAGCAGCAGGTCCATCTTGGAGCCGGCTGGCATTGGCTCTATCGGACATAGGGGAAGCTTCTAGCAGCTTCTCACAGAAGCCACCCCTGTAGGCCCCCTGCTCCCAAAACCTTGCCATGCAAACCCAATACAACCACCTATGTGGGCAACCTGTTTGTGTTTCACCACCCTCATTGTAAAAAATCTCTTCCTTATATCCAGTCTAAATCTACCCTCCTTTAGTTTAAAACCATTACCCCTGTCCTATTGCAACAGGCCCTACTAAGAAGTCTGTCCCCATCTTTCTTGTACGCCCCCTCTAAGTACTGAAAGGCTGCAATAAGGTCTCCCCGCAGCCTTCTCCTCTCCAGGCTGAACAACCCCAACTCTCTCGCCCTGGCCTCGTAGGAGAGGTGCTCCAGCCCCCCGATCATTTTTGTGGCCCTCTTCTGGACCCGCTCCAACAGGTCCATGTCCTTCTTGTGCTGAGGGCCCGAGCTGGACGCAGTACTCCAAGTGAGGTCTCACCAGAGCAGAGCAGAGGGGCAGAATCACCTCCCTCGACCTGCTGGCCACGCTGCTTTTGATGCAGCCCAGGATACGGTTGGCTTTCCGGGCTGCAAGCGCACATTGCCGGCTCACGTCCAGCTTTTCATCCACCAGTACCCCCAAGTCCTTCTCCACAGGGCTGCTCTCAATCCCTTCATCCCCCAGCCTGCATTGATATTGGGGGTTGCCCCATCCCAGGTGCAGGACCTTGCATTTGGTCTTGTTGAACCTCATGAGGTTCACATGGGCCCACCTCTCCAGCTTGTCCAGGTCCCTCAATTTTTTCAAATTCTAGTTATAAACAAAACTCCTAAACTTCTGAGATAAGACGTATTGTTATTTCTTTTATGTGGGAACGTAAAAGGAAATAGAAAAGGACCATGCTGTAACCAGGGCCTATTATGCTTATGATTTTATAGGCATAATGAAGTATTGAGTTATTCTTATGGTTAAAACACAGGCATGTGTGCTTGAGGATCAGGAACCGAAGGCCCTTTTCCCTTGTGTCCACCCTGTTACTATTATTCATCTATGTAACAAAACCAATAGTTGCTGTAGATCACGAACTGTAGAACAAATAAGGCCACTGATAGGGCTGGTCACATGAAGTATACCTGCCAGTTCTTAGGAACAGAGAGAAGCAAATGCCCAGCTAAGATGTGGTTTGAAACACGCACACCAAAATCATTCCCGTTTCAAACCGTGCAGGCAGCGTAGGGACGCGACGGTGGGCGCTGTGGGCTCTGCCCCTGCCCAAGGCCGCTGCCTGGCCGTCCCGGCGGGGCAGAGCCGGTGGGGACAGCCGCCTAAGGTCCCCCCGCCAGCACGAGCCACAGTTCAGCTCGGACCCTGCCCGAGCCCGCCGGCCCCGGTCCTGCACCCCACCTTGCGCCCCAACCCCCATTCGATACCCACCTCGGCACGGCCTCCTCCCTGCGGACTCGTCTGGTGCTCACTGGAGTTTTGGCTGGTTATTGTCGCCGGATCTGCCTTGCTCTCCTTGTTTGGGTGCTGTGGGATGGTGACCCTTTTGACTGACGTCGCTGTCCCTGCGCACCTTGTCACCCACCCTCCGCTCCCGGCTCCCCTCCTCTTGCGCAGCAACCCACCCTTGCTTCTCCCTCACGTGCATGTTCATCTGAAAGCTGACCTTGCACCTTAAGGATTTTATTCAGAGTTGAATTCATGAAGAGATAATTGTTCTTCTGTCACGTGCTCGCCAACGGCACAAATAACATCCCAATGGCAAATAAAGGGCAATTTTGTGTGTGTGTGCATGAGAAAGTTCTGTATCAGCAAAGTTCTCATATAACAGAGCTTGTGAATAATGCTTTTTACCATCTGTAGTTGGCAAGGAGACTTTGTCCCATCCTGGCAAGTGATGAGACGGTCTCAATAAAACACGACTTTGTCACCTCCTGGCTGAGTAACAGCAGTACAAAATGAGGGGATATGAAATCATCTGCCTTTATGGCTCTGCTAATACCAGAATGCAGCAAGCCAGGCCCCAAGCAATCCAAGAAATTATTGAAGTGCTCTTGTTTCTTTCCGTATCTTCCATGCACTCAATGAACTGGGCCATTACACCCTGAAGATTCCCTCAAGGACTCTAATTCAACATATTTGCTCCTTGACCACGGCCTGTTACCAGGTAACTTTTCTTTTTGCCAGAAAAAGAGCTGTTCTTTTTTTATTTAAAGAGTTGCAGTTCTTGGCTTTAGTAACAAATGTACATAGCACAGCAGACTGAAAGGAATACATTTAAAATAAACAATAAATAGCACAAACTTCCTTTTGGCTTAGAAAGGAAGAAAGAGTTATAAACAACAAATGGCAGCCTAGTACCTCCCTGAAAAGTGCTACAGTAAGAGGGTTATGAGGGAGGTACAAAAGACCCTCAACAGAACAAAATGAAATGGAGTCGGCAGTGGATCTCCAGGAACCAGAAGGAATTTCGTCACTGGTGTTACAGGAGCAACATCAACTCCAATTAATAGAGCGCTTCTCAGAATAATATCTTTGCTTTTACCTTGAAAGTTGTGTGAAATTCATTGTTAATTTAGCTCTCATCTTCTTAAGACACGTATTACAAGTTCTGCAGCTACATGGTGCTTGAGCTTTGAGTGCTATCTACATGTAAGACCTTATTGCTACTATTAAACCACAGGATTCAAGAAGCAGTGGCATTTACCGTGTCTCTGGAAAACCCAGTGAAAACAAATACAGACTTCAGCGTTATTTGGCATACATTTGTCCTACGTCTGTGTGGATCACCTGTAATGTCACGCTCCTTTGTGGAGTAGCATTATGGGTATGCTAAACATCGTACCAAAATTAGTTCTCTCTGCTTAAAAAAGTTAAGAGATCTTTTTCCCATGTGGAAGAAACTGAAAAAAGACAACTTCAACGACATAAAAGAATCTCACTTTTCAAAGCTTTCCTTTTACTAGTTTCTGGACTCTGATACTCCCTGTACTCCAGTAATCTAGACGCTCCCGCTGGCACATACGCTGTGTAGCTGCAAGTTGACTTTTTAGAGCCATTTTGATCCAAAGCATACAACCTTATCCAGTCAAACTTTTTAAGCCTGCGCAGTTACACAGTCTGGGTAGGGACCACATAACCTATTGACAAACTGCGGCCTGGAGCAGTACTTTGCTTAGTGAAACTATGACCACACCTTTTTAAATAAGAGTAATGATTTACTTGAATGACCGTCTCTCATATTTGGCACTTCATGTCTGTACAGTATTCTGATATATAGTGGCACGTGATACTGCATGACATCTGCTTTCTACTAAACCTTTCAAGTAACGAGGACTGGATACAAACACAGGTGGAAAAATGGCCAATATGGTAATGAACTGCATTAGGTAAAAATAACCAACTGCATAAGATGATCAAGAAGGTAATACAGTAATTCATGATTTTGTACACAGTTTCACTAACTGTTAAATGTGAAGTTGTGGGCAGCATGCTTATCAGCATGAACTAGGCATAAAGTGAAACTGAACCTAGATGAGATTTTTCACCAGCCCTGGAACAACAAAGCCTTATTTCCCATAGATCTGTGTCCTCAGCATACAAGGGGCCGAGTTCACTCTCCTGCCTCCCAATACTTTCTACTCCTTCCTGCCAGTATTCCCAGATCTCCTCCTTGTCCCACACTACTGTCTGGGCAAGCAGGAGCATATTTTGTGCCTGGCTTTTAGGTACTGCTAACAGCCTAGCAACTGTGTGTGTGCGGAACGAGCAGCTAGCAGCCTAAGACTGGGTAACTCCTGAATAAAGGTAAGGGCTCCATCTCTTTCAATGGGAACAGAAATTCTTTTAATGATTACTGGATTTCACGAAATTTACAAATACATTCTCATCTTCTAATGTCTAGCGTTAACTGGATTTGTTACAAAGCCAGCTCTCAGGTTCAGTTGTTATTGGGAAGGCAGACAACGGAGGAACCACGGAAAACTACCTTAAAATGCTGAGTTTACAACTGTGAGGGTACCAAGGACTTGCCCTAAGAGTTCTGACCGCTTTTGGTTTGAAATGGACAGAAGAAAGTTCAGGCGTAGTTGTAAAAGGAGCATGGTTATAATCCATTTGTTGTCTATTTGTAGTTACTGACAGTTGTTTCTATACCATAAGCTGCAACTGCGGTTGTTAGTAACTGGCTTTTATTATTTCCGCATCTTAGAAGAAAGGGCAAGATGTGAAAGGCTAGACCCAGATGACCCTCTTGCTGCTACAGGTATGGCTCACTCAGATGCACAGTGAGGCAGGCTTGCTCAATGATTTGAAAAAGTTTTAAGATATCCACTGTTTACGTTTTCATAGCTGCTCAGTAAATATGGATCTGTGGGAAAACCCAGTCACGTTGGGGCATATAGCTTAGCATTATACACTGAGTGATGGGCAGTTCAAAAGAAAATGATGTTACACATTATGTCATGAATGTAGTCCGTATTATGGCCACAAATTTTACCCTTGAAATATATGCTGTCAAAAAAACTGTCCATGCCTTGTAACATTTCCCTTCGCCAAGACAAAACTTGGATGAGCTGTACATTACTGGAATGGCTTCAAAACCATCTGCAGGCAGAAATTATTTACAAGTGTCCATTGTTCACAGCTAAAATAAAGTCTCCTGCTACACGGTGTTCTGACACAGCACAGTACTGGAGTACAGCTCTCCTCAGCAGGACCATGACCTCCAAAACAACAGCACACAAAACTCGGTGGTTACTGTGAACCAGTAACACAGAAGTGTTTGCTTTCTTATGGTTTTATTGAAAGCTAAAAACAATACTTTTCACGGAAGTACTTCCACTTAAACAAGCAGGACTACTTGTAAGCGTCAATTCCAGCACATGGGTAAGGCCTGCAAAGGAAAGTCAGATATTAATTGTGTGGTTACACAGTTGAACACTGGGGGTCTGGCCTAATGCTTTAATATTTGTTTTACATCAGTGGAATTTCACTAAAACACACATTTTCACATGATAAAAATCTAGGTAATGCCACAGTAAATCACACCACTGAAAGTTAACTGTTAATACTTCACAGAATGGAAAAGATTTTTCTTGGGTTTTTTTTTCAGTAGAGTACTAAGTGCATCTTTGTAACATCAGGTTACACACAGTTTTCACCATATACAGATAAAAGCCTATCTTCTCTTTTTAGTCCTGGCTGGCTTTTAGTTCACCAACAGCTATTTTCTCATCTCATGCCCCTAACTCCTTCCTCTGACAGGCCATGTGGCTCCAGAGCTCCAGGGCAGTGCCTTAGCTCCGAGAAGCTGACCAGCCTCAGCTGTGTTACAGGAGCTGTCCTTAATTCCTTCAGCAAATACTCCCCAGGGTTCTCTGCTCAGCTGATGTGTTTTAGCCTTGAACTGCAAAATGCTTGTTGTGCATTTGTAAAAGATATCTCCATTAATACTATGTATGCAGTTTTACTGTGTTTATACAACAGGGTGAAACAAAACACTTCCCTCTGTGCCTAAAACATGACTATGGCAATTTATTGGCCCATTTCACCATCTCATCTGTACTCCAACAAGGAAGCTCATTATGAAGGTTATGTTCCCAAACACCACTACTCCTTTGCTGCAAGAACCTAAGCTCTCGGACAGGGCACACTTATTCTTCACTACATTTCCTCATGTCCGTGAGTTGACGCATTCGTGTGCTCAGAAAATTAGAACTCAACGCAAAACCCATTTCCTCTCATTTAAACACTTACAGTAACTCAAAAACAGTGAAGAAAGCAAAACAGGGACACACAGTATGAACATAGTCTTCTGCAGGCCAACAAACAGCTGTGAATGGGTGGCTCTCCCAGTTCAGGAAAGAAACATCTCCCTGACTTCTGCTATATATATTCCATTCAAAGTATTCAGATAGCTGATTTTGATTTTAAGTTTTCCAGGGGGAAAAAAACCCCAAAACAGTGCTTATTACTTAGTGAGAAGAACACCAAGGTGATATTTTTTGATAAATAAATGCTTCTAGTATATAGCCAGTGGGAATCCTGTTGACTCTGGAACAAAAACATGTATAAAAATTTCAGCTATTAGATTTCCTCCTATTCATTTTTTCTGGGTAACCTGCACTATATAAAAACATTAATTTGCTCAGCACAAGACAGACATCCCAGTTCAAGAGAGGATATACATTCAGAAAGTGATTAACTCCCATTAACTTCATGCCTTTATTTATTAAATAAATGTAATAATGTATTTACATAATTTTCTGAAGTGAACCATTGTCTGATCCTGCATTAATTTCTTAACAGTTGCAGGACACACCATCTTACATTGCAAATCTGACCTGCAAACTGACAGACTGTCACAAGTCCTGTTTTCCTCCCAATAGCTATAAAAAGCTAAAGCATAATTCATTTTTGCTTTTATTTGCTAGCTGCCTTCTCCCCCTTTTATACTCTATTTTTCATTCCTTTTTTCCTTCTAGACATTACCTCTCAAACCAACTTAATAATCTAACACTTACTTGCAAAAAGTGACTTAATTAAGGAGTGAATCCATGCTGAACATTCTGCAGTGCACGCAAGTATGTGAACTGCAGTTTTGCAAACAGTTTGTTTACTGTAAACGAAACTTACGTGCTGTGAAAGAACGCCTGCTGAAGATAATGAAAATTCCAAGTACTCAGTACCTTGGGGAAAAAAATTGCAGCACCTGGAATATTTTTAATGGATTTTCTAGTGAATATTCCTCTCTCAGATACAGTGTTACCATTTTTTCCGTTTTTTCTTTCATTTCTTTACATACTGACATTACTTAAAAACATACAGATTTATTCAAGTCATCTTCAAAAATAACTTAGCAATTTTTTAAAACTGGTTTTTGCACTTTTTAGTGGCAGCATCTACATAATATCAATACAAAAATTTAAATTACACAGTTTCAACAGATACCTTCTCATATCTATGTTTCTAAACCACTTATTAAAGAGGGCTAGTGTTACAAACAAATCCATCTGCTGTGATACCACTGTTCTCCACATCCATTACAAATAACGTAAGTCAACATTTGTTCATCTGGATTTGTGTTTCGCACCCAACCTGGAAGAAAGAGAGTTCCCCTGGCGATCATAGTGACGGTGCAATCAAATTTTTCACAGCGCCTACACTTTATTTTGTTTGTCTGTGTGCCATTAGTAACTTGTGGAAGCTGATGTTCCTGAACAGATGATTCTGTGTACAGAGCCCTGAGCTGTTTCAGTTCATCACTGGCCATTTCTATCACTGTCATCTCAGCAAAAGCCTTTGGACTCAGCGTCCCTGAAAAGAGGTTATGTTTTAAGTGGCAACTTTTAGGGTTCTTCAGGTTAGAGATTTTGCTTCTGATGCAATTTTTATACTTCTTGTCATTTTTAGCATGAAGAGCAAAAACATGTTCTTCAATTTCTTTAGATAGCTCTAGCCATTTATCAGTTTCTTCTTTGTCTTTGGCAGAACCAGTCAAAGCTTTATAAAGAAGATCCATACATTTACATCTCAGAGCTCTCACTGGATCCTGCTGCAGACTTGCTTCGTTAACAAGAGGTTTAGAATCTTCATTATCGGTGTGTTGTTCCTCAAAAGAAGAAAGCTGATTCATGCTGCCTTCTGTGTCGTTACATACCACATTTTTAACAGTCTGCGATGGGACCAAAATTTTAGAACTAGTAGCACCTAATGCCTCCTGCGGATATGGTCCTTCAGACAGCGGCTGCCCTCTAGGAACCACAATTTCCTCTTTCACATACACAGAAACTGACTTTTTAACTTGCATTGACTGAACACAGTTATTCTTGTAAAGTGTTTTCCACCTTGATAATAACTGCTTTGCTTTCTTTTTCAACTCTACTGAAGGGCAGCTCTTGAGTACTCTGTATACAGCCTTGGCAACTTCTGTCCCCTGAAGATATCCTACAGTCATATTAACATCTTCAAGTTCTTTAAGATGATCCTCAATATCTTGGAAATTGTTCTCAGACAGTAGCTTTTCAATACAATGGGCTCTGTGCACAATATTTTTCTGGTGAGACATTTTTAAACCTGAAAGCAAAAAAATTGTATTTCTTATCATACTTATTGCACTTATGACATTAATTCATTTTCTGGATATGCTCACAAGGTTTTTTTTTATGTTATTTTACACTATTTTAGTTGTATACATCACTGGTTTTGCCAGCTTTTTCTTGAAATGGTATACAGTAGAGTTAGTGGAGCAAATGCAAACTGCAGAGGAGCCTGGGTCCTGGCAAAATGCAAGTAGGCATGCTAGTCTAACTGATGCAAACAGGAAAGGAGAGCCCACAGGGACTTCTGCTGGGGTAGAGTTAACAATTTAAAAAGTAGGGTATGACACAGTTTTTTAAGGAAAAGCACAGTGTCTTGCCAAAAAACACTAACAAATACACTGCTAGCATAATAAAAACATTTGTCATACTCATTTTTCCACACATGTACACCACAACAGAAGTTCGTAGGAAGATTCTCAACTACTACAAGAAGGTAGGTGACTACACAACTCTGCTGTATGAGATTACAGGTAGACCTTGCAATGTTTGTGCATTAGTAGACCCTAGTACTGCTGGACTGCCAAGAAGCAATGAGTTCTGAAATTCAGCATTTTTCACCAAAAGCACCAGATGATTACCCATTGATGTTTAAAATCTAGACACTGTTACCAAATGATACGCTTTCCAAAAAAATAAAAAGGAGGCTCCACAGGCAACATAGCTTCTCACACATACAGAGAAACAATAAAAATATTAGTAGGATTTTTATAGTATTGGTGTCAACAAATTGAATTTAATCAGAATGCTGTTTTCGGGAAATCAGTTTGGTTTTCTAACGCAGACATTTAAAGTCTATTAAAACCATGTCTGGGACCTTCTGCTATAACAGGTATTTGAATAACACAATGATCTCATACTGTTGAATATATTCTGTAATAGCTTGCCAACAATCTCCAAAGGCAGATTTGTAAGTAAACACTGCACTAATTTAATCTGAAAGTTGCAATGACATGGAAATTTACTGCAAGACTCCAAACCCAGGGACATCATTGCTGTCAACTTTCCAGTATTCATATGCAAAATAACCCTTCTCAGAAAAACTGACGTATGTCTCAACTTTTGGGAACCTGTATTTAAACGTCTTTTTCCATTTTTCGTAGTTTTCAAGCATCTGACTACAAATGAACTCAATACAAGTTGCAATGATACAGAATAATAGAAAAATCAAAGTGGATCCAAAAACTCTACATTGTAAGGTGGTTTTTTGGTTGCTGGTTTTTGCGGGTTGTGTGTTTGGTTGGGTTCTGATTTTTTTTTTTTTTTTTTTTTAAATCCGTCATTCCTGCAACTATACCCTAACATACCAATATTTTTTCACAAATCCTTATAATAAATGCTGAGATGTTTGGCTATCTGTGGTTTTGTTTTTAATAAAATCTGCAAGTTTCCACTTGGTTACTCATAACAAACCCATTAGTTAAAATTAAATATATACATTTTGGCATTAGAAGACTATTTTGGAGTAGGGCACAATGTGTAGCACAGCTACGTTTTTTGCAAATTTGTTTCGTTTTGCCACTGTCATGTGTATGTTGCAGCCTGTATAATGGAGAACCATTGATACGTGAAGAAATGAGATATATGCACTCAGAATGACCCATAAAACATACAAAGTTAGAAAGTTTAAGAAAACTTGCACACCCACTTTGTTTTACTTAACTTCCACAGCAGACAGATGAGATACCTGTGAATTGTTTTTTTCATTTCACACTTTTTCCTCAAGCCTTTGTTACTTCAAAAGAATAAAATTAACCAGCTAATGTGGGCATGGTATTTGACAAAAAACCACTGACCTAAATGCCTTTTTCAAGCACCTGGTGGAGATATCTGAGTTTTCAAACCTTCTGAGGAACTTTTATATGTCACCATAACTCAATATTAGGGATTTCTTCAATTACTGAACAGTAAGTAGCTGAACACATTTTATTGGGAGCTGCAAAGCGAAGGGTTGGGGCTACTCTGCAGCAAGTTTACGTAAGTGAGCCTGACATAACTCAGTGGATCTTAAACCCAAAATGCCATTCTGATTCCTACATGACCCTCAACCTTTCACTTGCTAAGCAAGAGATCACATGTTACATCTCTTCCAAAAGTTTCTCTTTATGGCTGCTAACAGAGAAGCGAGTCGGACTAGTGAACTTTTAACTGAGGTCCCACCCACTGCCCTTTCCCTTGCTAGCTCTGGCATCATATTACCAGATTGTCAAGGGCAGGGCAGCTCAAAAATAGTGACATCTGCAAAACAGTTTCAAAACAGTGACATCTACAAACTCCTAATTGCTATTTTTGGAAATTCTTAAAAGTTAAAAGTCACATCCCTCTGTACCCTAAAAGGCACCTATTTTCTTACAGCCGTAGCATTATTAAAGCATGTTCCCCTATATTCTGACATGTTAAATGAAAAGGGGCATTTCAGAATGCACAGTCTCATGGCTTGATAAGATTTCCTTTTGATTCCTTTTTATCAAGCCAAAAAATGCTCAGTGCATTGCTATGTGTGAAATTACACACACAAAGAGCTAATACTACTAACATTATTCCCCTGTTTGCTGAAAAGGAGAATTAAATGTAGAATGCAGAATTGAATGGGGTGTTATGAGTGTTAAGTGTTCCTTTCTTCGTAGGAGTTAGTCTTCTAAATTTGTGCACAAAACCAGTGTTTCATCTGAAGTTGCATACATCCTGATTCTACTCTAGACAAAGTCATCTGCATGACAGAGACTGATACAAGGCTAGCTACACGTGTCTGTGTTTAGAAGAACTCATAAGCAGATTTCCTGCACCATCACTGTTTCCACAATGAAATCTCCTGGGAATGGGGGGAAAGGAGGGACAAGTGATACAGCTGGGTAATTTGCATGCTCTGTTGCTTTCTATGACCACCAGCTCAGCTAACATGTTTTCTGCATGACAGAAATAAGTTCAAACTTTAAGTACGGCCTCAGAGCTCCACAAGCGAAAAGGACAAAGAGCAAAAACCTTCCTCTGTTTCTATAATCCCGAACCACAGACCAACCTGACCTTCACAGTGAATGATCTCTGCATTCACTTAACCTGTATTTGAACAGCTCATTCTTGTCTGACATTTTGAAGTCCTGCAAAACCTCAATAATGAATAATACAGAAACCAATTCACTAGTCGAGAAGTTTCAGATTCAGAGAAACAGGATGCATTTTTCAAATACTTAAGTTGAGCTCTATGCATTGTCATACTGAAAAGCACATATAATTGCATCCTCGCTCATCTGTTCTGCTGCAGGAACATGCAGAGGCTGAGAGTGAAAAGAGGTGTTTTCTTATGTAAGGCAGCCATCACTACAGCAGGACAGTTCCCCGTCTCCCGAACACCAAGTAGCTGACATTAGAAAATGATAATCTGCTGGCATTTACTGTTTTTCATGCAATCTAGGGCAGAGTTGGTGACACAGTTATATGCTCAACCAGCATGACTGCCCTATGCCTTAGAATCAGTTCTGCTCCCTCCAACATACTCCACTTCAAATGTAATTTTCTTCAGTTCTTCTACCTATCTATGTATAGAATCATAGAATCATTTAGGTTGGAAAAGACATTTAAGATCATCCACTCCAACCATTAACCTAACATTACCAAGTCCACCACTAAACCAATTAAGGCTAGAGTAGCAATTTCATGTTTCCTGGCTTGGTGGCTGGATTATTTATAATGAAAGTAAAAACTAGGAATCATTAAGATTGGAAAGGATCTCTAAGATCATCAGTCCAACCATCGACCCAACACCACCATGCCCACTAAACCATGTCCCAGAGTGCCATGTCTACCCGTTTTTTGAACACTTCCAGGGATGGTGACTCCACCACCTCTCTGGGCAGCCTGTTCCAATGCTTGACTACCCTTTCCGTGAAGAAATTTTTCCTAATATCCAATCTAAATCGCCCCTGGTGCAGCTTGAGCCCGTAAGTATGTATTGTATTATGCTACACATACCACAAAACATACGTATCCAAATGCAAGATGACTTCATGAATTCTCAATATTTAGTATACAGGACTACGGACACGCAAAGAAATTACTACACAGAAAGTGCTCTGCTGATAATTTGTCCATGCATATACTTTTACCCTGCAACAAAGGTGAGGTATTTAGATTTTTCACTGAGGACTATACTTCACAGAAAGTTTCCTCTCTAATATTGCAGCATGAGGATCCGTATGTAAGAAATTGTGCATAAAGCCCATGGATATCACCTGCTTTATGATAGTGGTCCTTGCTCTTGGTTATCCACCTGACACTAGGCAGCCCACCAATGTGGCAAGGTGAAGACGTGCCCGTTTCTGTGGCCAGTCTCACACAAGAAAATTACATGGCTGAAAAAGACTTCTACGGCTCCAGAGCTCTGAGTGGGCACTGGCAGCTGGGGTGATTAACACAAAGGCTCTGAGGAGAGCTGGAGCCCACACGTTGGCATCTGCAGTGAGAACGAAGCCATCCTGCCACACACTCACAGTGAATTACCTTACACTTACTGGACACGTACAGCTACTGAGAAGGAGCTGACATATGCTAACTCATCACCCCACACTGAGATACTTTTTTTTGGTAAGGCAGATCTAAGACAACCTGGTTTTTGGGTTGTTTTTTTTTTTTTTAACGCTCTACCAGATATATAAAAAGCTTGGTTAAATTTGATTAAATGCAGCATATATGGTCTACCTTAGGACTTTTTCCACAGGTGCACTAAGGCAATAAATTAAATTATTAGAAATTTTAAGATCTTCTTAGTCATGCATTGACTTTTTCAAGTTTAGGCAACATTAAATTCCAGTACGTAAGTGTTATGGCAGCAGTTAAATAAGCAAATTGAAACAGAATATGGACATCAAAATATGAACAATGATTTTAAAATAATTTTGGAAATTCAACCACCTAACAGACTACTCACATTTAAGCCAAAGCAATCACTTCTAAGAGAATGCTTTCCTCAACATGTGCAACATATAGCGAAGTGGTAAGACTGAGTCCCTTCAAACTTACTAAGCAAAGCTAGGTAAAAGTAACAGAAAAAATAAGTCATCAAAAATATATGACAAGAATATTAATTCATTCAATGGAGTGGGATATTCACTAGTAACTGGCAGAAGCACAAGAAACAGCCAGCAGAGAAACCACTAAATAAAGCTAATAAACATGTCTTTTATCAGTGACAGTAGAGAGGTTTCTGTGGGGATAGCATTCTTGGAATGCCACTGGCTTTGTTGTGTGTACCTAGTTTGCAAAGGATTTTAAGGTCTTTCAAGATGAAAAGTAATACATACATCTGAAATACTACACTAACTACTCAATCATAAATTTCATCCTAGCTTCCAAATTAAAAGGCAGTGTGATGAAAAAAGAAAAAACTGTGTGTGCATTTGTTGCCCTATAAGTCAAGCAAGGACTGGATTTATCACCAAGGTTGAGAGAGACCATTATTTTACAGGATCAGAAATTAAACTGAGATTCCTGAACTTATGAAGAACATAAAAGGTTATGAAATGGTTCATTTTACTACTGCTGGCTTCCTTCAAAGGATGAGGCAGAGCTCTTCTTTAATACTGGGAATCCTGTGTAGTGTTTCATATTAAGTCTGGCTGTCAAGGACCTCTTCTGCTTCTCTAACCAAGGCACATGATTTCCTCAGACAACTCTAGAAAACACGTTTTTCATGTTCTTATAGGGAGAAACAAGAAATTACTGATGCAGTGGTAATACTGGAGTGTACTTTCTGGCCAAAGTTCACTGGGAACCGAAGTATAGCCAGCCTGAGCGTTTTCATGCTCAGACTCCTGTTCCTTCAGCTCTGATGTTTCTGCTGTAAGTCAGGGTTTTGCTGTTTGTGGAATGATAGGAAAACCTCCAGGTATGGGTATGCTTTCTTTTGTTACTTTTTAGAAAGAACAGTGGAAGTCTGTGATACTCAAGACAGCTGCCAGATCTCTGACTGCCCACTGACAAGGGATTTTGAGTTTTCTGCTATGTCAGATAAGCAAAATCATTGACTGAAGAGTTATTTCAAAAAAATTAGAGAAGTAAGAGTTTAAAACAACCCTAAGTAGTCTACAAATATTTATCATTCTCCCTAGTTCTCAGATGACAAAGGTGAGGCTTACAGGGTAAAATAATCAGCCCAAGCTGGTTCAATAGGTCAGCTGCAGAACGAAGACCACGATCATAACGCTTTAACCCACAGCTCTACTTCTCTGATAATCCCACAGTCCTAAGCAGCTGTTCATAATGTTCAACACTGGGCGGGGGGGGAGGAAAAAAAAAAAAAAAACAAAGAGGAAGTTGGGGAAGCCTCAAAACTTTCAGAAGAGAAAGCAAGTGTTTCACAGAAACCAAGTTGCAATTCCAAACGGGAAATGGTTTTACCACTTGAGGGAGCCATAGCATAGCAAACCCATGGAGTCTTGTGAAATGTGAAACTCCAACCTCTTTAAGAAAAAGGATAAAAATTTCCCTATGACCTTTAGGAGACTTCACATTTTTAGGGTACCTATTTGCCTAAATTTGGAAAAAAAAACCCTGCAAGTCCAAAGATGCTGAGATACAGAGAGGAGGGAACGGGTGCATCCCTTATCCAGTCATTGTCCTGTACATGGCTCTTTCATTCAACATTTTTTAGATTTGGAATTTGACCACTTTTCTACCTGATTTAATGCTATTTGGCAAATGCTGCTAACAAATATTTGTAAAATTAACTGACTCGTACTCAGCACTGTTCTGCTGTCTTCCTAGTTCCAAGAGGTAAGAAATACAAGAAAAAGGATTTCTTTTTCTTAAGTTCTGAAATGAATCATGCATTGTTATTGTATAGATGCAAGAACAAAAGTACAAATGGTAGTATCACAGTTTTGTGCAGTACAAAATAGACATCCTCATCCCTCCTACAGCTACACAAGGCATTTCCATCCCGCTTAACTTTAGCAATGCATGAGAACATCTGTTTGAATTCCAAATTCCAAGCGTCTATTGAAGGTTACAAGGTAGAGATTGACTTGTATTTACAATGAGACTCTGTAATACTGGGCTGATGAGGTACTTTCTTGCCAAATCGTTAGAAGCTCTCACACTCACTACTTGGCATAATGAGTCACTTGTGTATACAGGAATAAATGGCGGTGATCAATAAAAATCTTGTAAGTCAGTTTGCTCCTAAGGAAAAAAGATCAGGCTACCTCAGGTTTAAAATATAGTCATCCTGTAATAATACCAAGTTGAATCAGAACTTTTAAAGAGTAAAATGATTAAGCAGGAGAAAACAAACAAAGCAGCCCAGCCTGAGACACTTCCTGCTAACTGCAAAGCCAGCCCCTGGGAAAAAAACATTGCCCCCTCCAAAACCATTTGGGGTAAATGCCTTGTCTCTGCTATACGCCTTATCTGGTTCAAAGCCATAGCCTATTTTGCCTTAGCACAGCTAACTCCCACTGATAAACCAAGACAAACTCAGAATGCATCCAAGTAAGTGTGGATGAATGTCTTGGAAGGGTGGAGAAGGCTAAACATCAGTCCTCTTCTCCCTCATCCCAAACTCAGATATAGATGATTTTTTTCTCCAAGGAAGTCTATGTAATCAGAAGAAATTCCAGACCACAGCCAAGATACAAATCAGAAGAAGCCAGGTACTCCTAACGGTGCAATAAATTTTCTGCCAAAAATGTGGTTAATGCTGTAGGAATGATGGTGCATAGCACAGTCCCAGAACCAGCAGATTTCTTGCTTTGGGCAACCTAAATTCCATATAAACAATGAAAATGATCAAATGCTATTTTAAACTCAGAGCCTAAGAGGAAACCAGAGAATTCTCACAGCCAGCCTCCAGACCCAAAAACATCCCTTCATCCTATCTACAGTAGGAGAGTGGCTATCAAAGATGTCACCAAGAAATCATTTTCCAGGGCTTTTATTTCATCTTGACAAAAATCAGACCTCCTCCTGCCTCTCAGCAGGACTGCTTCCCACCCCTAAAAATTTCTGAACTATACAGAAATTCATCTCCAAAGAATAGCCACATGAATAAATCTAAGCGAAAACATAATAACTGAGACAATACAACAGTACTATTGCCAGATGTCCATGACCACTGACACCTCACTGACCAAGAGTCACCTCTCAAAGATCCAGAAGCAGCAGAGTACATGAGCTCAGGATTATTGCAAAACCATTCCCCAAAAATCTCTACTTCACTTGCACAATGCTATCACTGTAGTGTCAGAGGCAAAATGCATCTTCTATTCTTCTGCACACAACAGAATAGAGCCACAGTGAGCAAGAAAAGGAAAATTAAGTAAGAATACTATGTAAATCGTTTCAAGAAATTTTCCAGGACAACATCTGGTGAAAGAGTACATGCGTAATGGAAAGTAGTCTGACAGAGCAATAGCTTTGCATCTTTTACATCAGTGACTGCTTGAATTACAGTGCTCTTAGCTAATCTGCAGCTATACTGTCTCTACCCTGTGTTTCTCTCACTGGAATCATTCTCCCACAGCTTTCTTCCCCAAGAGAGGGAGTTTGCAAGGGAGAGAGGGCAGAGTATATCCCATTGATGTGAGGATGCACACAGTAGCCTCTTTTACAAGGCAAATTTTTAATCCTGATTTGGAGTTGCTTCTCCTAGAACCCCCATTTTTAATTAAAATAGAATTCTTATTTCTTTGAAAAAAAAAAAGTTTAAAAAAATAAATAGGCTGCATAACTGTGCTGGTTTTGGCTGGGATAGAGCTAATTTTCTTTATAGTAGCAAGTATGGGGCTATGTTTTGGATTTGTGCTGAAAACAGTGTTGATAATACAGGGATGTTTTCGTTACTGCTGAGCAGTGCTTACGCAGAGCCAAGGCCTTTTCTGCCTCTCACCCCACCCCACCAGCGAGCAGGCTGGGGGTGCACGAGGAGTTGGGAGGGGACACAGCTGGGACAGCTGACCCCAGCTGACCAAAGGGATATTCCACACCATATGATGTCATGCTCAGCACATAAAGCTGGGGGAAGAAGGAAGAAGGGGGGACGTTTGGAGTGATGGTGTTTGTCTTCCCAAGTCACCATTACACGTGATGGAGCCCTGCTTTCCTGGAGATGGCTGAACACCCACCTGCCGATGGGAAGTAGTGAATGAATTCCTTGTGTTGCTTTGCTTGTGTGTGTGGCTTTTGCTTTACCTATTAAAACTGTCTTTACCTCAACCCGTGAGTTTTCTCACTTTTACTCTTCTGATTCTCTCCCCCATCCCACCAGGAGCGAGTGAGCAAGCGGCTGTGTGGTGCTCAGTTGCTGGCTGGGGTTAAACCACGACAATAATGAAGTTATCAAGCCTCAGGGATCAACCCCAAAGTAGAGCTGTCAGCACATTTTTCTAGTAAGATCAAACAAACATGCATGGATTTAATGAGATGGGAAAAGCTGTTGCCCTTACCAGACTGCTTAACCACTGGCTTCGTTTGACCTCAGTACGTAAGCTGGAGCTCAGGAAAAGACTCAAAATATTACAGCTACACCAGACAAGTAACACCTCTGACTTGTCTCATGGCAAAAAGTAGCTGAGAAAATTCTTTACGAATTGAACAGCTATAGCTGTTTTGAGTTCTAGGAGCTCCAGCTGATGTGACAGTGGACCCCAGCAAAGATGTTACCTTGCTAATGGTTTCTTTTAATATTTAGTTTAGAATTAAACTGATTCTCACTGGAAGACATTTTAGCTTTTCCTGTATCTCGTCTGCCTTACCCATGTGAATTTTTTTACTGAACTGACTGGTTATCTGAGTTAGACAAACACCTTAAACCCTGAAAACACTACAAGTAACGCATTATTCCACTGATCTGAAATCTTTCTTTCTATTGATATGGTTGACCTTTTTAATAAAATACTTCTAAGGAGTTAAAATTCACAAAATTTAGTTTTAACAGGTTACAGATTGCAAGTATCAAGTGGAGGTATCAGCTAATCTCTTCCACAATAGGACAGCTATACAGATTCACAATACATTGTAATACATTATGATTCAATGGGTCAATAATAAAATGTATATATAGTTCAGACAGATTTGTCATTAACAGTTTCATTTGAAATTATGTATAAATAATGTGTGCTTCTATTTGCTTTAAAATTTGCACCATTTCACATAAAGAAACACTTACATGGTTTCTCTAATCTACAACCAGATGATTTTTTCAGTATTAACTAACTCATTCAAAATCAAGCTTTCAAGACTGGGCACAAAGTCACACAAATTTTCCATGGGGCTCTCTGGTTTCTCAAATTTTTATGACAAAGGCTTATAAAAGCTAGCAGAGGAATACCTTTTCTCTCAGCCACTTTCCACTACTTGCCAGTGTGAGGTACTAGCTGGAGCTTCCACCAGGTCAAAAGTCAGGCTTTTGACACATGGGGTACATTTTCGAAACACAAACTACTGTTTTGGCCACAAGTGACAAATACACATAGGAAAAGAAGAGTGTTGAATAAAATTTAAGCAGATGATTCCAACATGAATTAATGCTACCTAGCTATGGTAGGGACACAGATTGTGACATATGTATTTTGCACTAATTAAGCTGACCTGCTAGAGTGAAGTTTATCAAGGGGTTCAGGCTTTTGGGGGGGCTGCACACAATTTTTCACAAATCATACAATAATTTTTGTGATTATAAATTAACAGAGTCTCTTGCAAACTAAAGAGTACAGCTTATCATCTGCACAAAAACCCCAAGATCACCAGAAGTACATTTGGCATCTTCCCAACATGCCTCTGTCATGAAGAGCAAAGCTTAACCTGGGACAAGTAGAAAATGCTAATACCATTCCTATAACACCACCTACCTTATTACCCAATCAAAATTTCACTATGTGAAATTATTTTATTTGCATTTTGTGAAACAATTGCTTCATTTCCTAACATCCATGAGTAACAGATTTTAAAAGAAAAATAATTTATTATTATTGTTAAATTTGAAAGACAATATGAAGAATATTTTGCTATTTTCCCACAGCAAGAGTATGCTATAAACATTCTTCCTCACTCAAGAAACATACCAGGCAATACCAGTATAATTTAAGCAGCTTAGTGTCATCATTTATTAATTAACTACTTTAATTAATACAGTTTAGTCTCCTAAACTGTTCATCTGGATGGATGCAAATGATCATATTCGTAATTCCAATCACTTAGGACAGCAAACCAGTTAAGTAATTTCAGCAAGGCTGTGACATCTTCCAAGGGGAAGCTGGTTTCTTCAGCATATATTAACTGTATTGCCTTATATAGGTAATGCTAATAGTTCCAGTTCATGAAGGGCGCTCTCTCTCCCCCTGCCCCGGGATTGTATCAGACATCTGGACTGCTCCCTCTACTCAGTACCTGTGCACAAGAAGGATTCATAACACTGTCCTCCAAACACTGGGAAATCAGAATTCAGAATCCCCAATACGCTGAGATTGGCTTACACACTATAATGCTTTTAGAAGTAAAAGACTGGGAGCTGTTCTGCATTTCCTTTAAAGCTGTAAGCCTCTAGTGTTCCCATCCTTCCTCCACAGACAAAATGATTAGGAGTTTACTTTTCTGAAAAAGAAAGGTTACACTATCATGTATGACATGGCTCCAAGGACCAGTACTTGAAGGAATCAGAGTTTTGAGCATTCTATTGTAACTGTAAAAGACTGATAATACTTTCCCTGTTCACCTATAATAATGGTAATGATGTTACCTCTCGTGCCCGCTTGGTATTAGAGTTTTACTATTTTCTAACTTCCTTTTGAATTTCTTGTTCATTTACCTAGATAGAATTAATTGGGTGGGTTTTTTTAAACCTACTCAAGTGAAGAACTTGTTGCGAGCTGCAGGTTTCAAATTGGCTTTTAAGTGACAGATCTCATCTAACATTCTTGCACATCCACTTATTTTTCAGTCTCCATAAATACTGTTTACACTCTCTTGCAGATGTACTGATTTGAAACCTGGACAGCCTCTAAACAAAGCTTTCCTAAGGTGGATCTCGTATCCTCTTTTCAGTAAGTTTCTGCATTGGCACAGAAGTCCAACAAAACAGACTGGCTTGCAGATAGGAGCCTAAATCAACAAGTAAAAATGTAGTTAAGACATATCTATTCAAAGTACATTTGTTCACTTAATACTTAAGAAACAAAACATGAGTCATTTTGGAAAGGAACAAGCAATTCTTTCTCTTTAATACATTTCCTTGACAAAATAGCTTTAAAGATTATTCTTATTCATATACAGCTAGCAAAGACTTCAATTCTAGCACACTACAAGCAATACTAAATGTTCAGTCTGCAATGTCTTTTTATGGCAAATTGTGCTGACAAATTAATATAAAAATGGAACACATAACATATTTTATGAACTTTTGTGAGTTTTTGATCATTTGTCAGATGAACACAGATTTTTATTGCCGTAACATTCAATTTCTAGTTCAGCCTCAGCTCAATACTATTTCTATTTATCATTCCATTGTCAGGGACAGACTTACATTAGATATTGCTTTATCATTCTTTTACAGGTTTTCCACTGAAAAATGATATAACTTTTTCCCTTTAAAAATAAATCCTTTGTATGCAGAAGAGCACATATGTTCCTGACCCCTCTACAGAGAAAGTGCATGATACAATCAAATGGTATTTATAAAACAATATTAGTGTCTGCTAAAATACCTCCTGCTAAAACATGAATACCTAAAATATGAAAGTACACAACTTCTAAACATTTGAGTCTTGATCAATACACCTGATGTACTGCTTGAAATAAGATGTGAAATACACTTGAAATGAAATGGATTTTTATATATTTAATTACTAAAAGCAATACTACATTGAAAAGCGTGAACTCTCTAATTCCTTTCTATATTTACGCCAGCATTTGACTTATCTCAAAGATAAGGACGAGAGGAAATGGGCTCAAGCTGCGCCAGGGGAGGTTTAGGTTGGATATTAGGAAAAATTTCTTTACGAAAAGGGTGGTCAAGCATTGGAACAGGCTGCCCAGAGAGGTGGTGGAGTCACCATCCCTGGAAGTGTTCAAAAAACAGGTAGATGTGGCACTCTGGGACATGGTTTAGTCTAGTCTACCCTTGATTGGTTTAGTGTGGACTTGCTAGTGTAGGTTGATGGTTGGACTGGATGATCTTAAAGGTCTTTTCCAACCTGGACGATTCTATGATTCTATATCAATACTGCATGGAGACTAATATAATAAATACCTAAAAAATTCCCATAATACTACCATCACAGATATCCATCCTGCAGTTTTCAATGTCAGCCTCTTCTGGGAGTATGAATTACAGCCGCTTATGATATCAATCAGTAGGGTAATTACAACAGCTGGGAGAAGCAGCCCAGCCCTATGTATCTGTCTGAAAGCGGCTGACATTTGCCTGACATGGAAGCTAGCCGCAGATGACAGCTCGTCTGGAAGAGGTTTGGAGTCAGCCTCAGGATGCCAGCAGCTGACCAACACCACTGTAACCTGCATTTTAGACAGCAGCCCAAGAAACTAGGTGGAGATCAGCCTGCAGATCAGCCTGCAACCACTCCCATAAAATGGGTGGGCCAGTTGACGCAGTAACTGTGCTCCCTCCAAAACGCCATTCAGTAATCATAGAATCACAGAATGGTTTGGGTTGGAAGGGACCCTTAAAGGCCATCTAGTCCAACTTCCCTGCAAGGAGTAGGGACATCTTCAACTAGATCAGGCTGCTCAAAGTACTGTACAACCTGACCTTGAACGCTTCCAATGATGGGGCATCTACAACATCTCTGGGCAACCTGTTCCAGTGTTTCACCACCCTCACTGTGAAAAATTTCTTCCTTATATCTAATCTGAATCCACCCTCCTTTAGTTTAAAACCATTACCCCTTGTACTATCGCTAAAGGCCTTACTAAAAAGTCTGTCCCCATCTTTGTTATAAGCTGCCTTCAAGTATTGGAAGGCCACATAAGGTCTCCCTGGAGCCTCCTCCAGGCTGAACAACCCCAACTCTCTCAGCCTTTCCTCACAGGAGAGGTGCTCCAGCCCTCCGATCATCTGGACCAGCTCCAACAGCTCCATGTCTGTCTTGTACTTTACTGTACTCTGATAATGCCATGGGCACGCTATCTCCGTGGTTCTTCTCCAGATCCCTCACGAAAACCTCCTCAGCTCTGTTCCTGCCACACACCCTCAGAGCTTCAGTTTCATCCACCGCCGTGTCGCTGAGGGGCGAACTGCCGCCCCTCCTCACCTTCCTGGCACACCCGCGGCGGGAGAAGCACCCAGGAACCTACCCCCCCCCCCCCGCCCCCCCACCTCAGGCAGCTGTTACCGCTGCACCCCTTCCCCTGCGGCCCCCGAGCCAGAGCCGGGGCGAGCACCGTGCCTGCCCGCCGGCCGGGCCCGGGGAGAAGCGGGGCGCTCCGTGCCTCCCGCGGGTCGAGGCCGCGCCTGGGTCCCGCCCGCCGCAAGGCGCCATTTCAGGGCGCTGCGGGGAACCTCCGCACCGCTCGCTCCCGCCGCCCCTCCCGGCCTCACCCCCAGCGCCGGGGCGCGGGGAAGCCTCTCCTCGGCACCGCCGAGGCGGGGTTAGCTGCGCGCCGAGCTCCCGCTGCCCCTGGCGAAACGCACGGCGCTGCTACCGTCCCGGCTCCCCCTCCTCCCCCGGCAGCGGGGCCGGCGCCCTTACCTCCGCAGCGGGCCTCAACATGGCGCCTCCCTCCCTCTTCCTGCTCTGTCCCGGGCCGCGCCGCCGCCATCTCTGCGAGCGGGCGGACGGGCGGGCCGGGCTGCGGGGGCGAGCGGCTGCGCGCTGGGCCCGGCTCCCTGTGAGCCCCGGCGCCGGCGGAGCGGCCTGGTGCGGGCGCCAGGCCTCAGGCCAACACTCGCCTTAGAGCGTGGGCAGCCCCGCTGGCTGCCGCTGTGGGCGGGAGCTGCCCCCGGGCTGAGAAGCCACGTCCCGTTGTCAGACGGCCGCGGGGGTGGCGGGGGGGCACATTCGGGGCGAGCTCCTGTGCTGTCCCCCAGGGCCACTGCAGGGCTGAAGGCACCCAGGAGAAAGCAGCAGCCATAGAATCACAGAGTCATGGAATCGTTTAGGTTGGAAAAGACCTTGGAAGATCATCCAGTCCAACCATTAACCTAACACTACCAAGTCCACCACTAAACCAATTAAGGGTAGAGTAATAATGTCATGTTCCCTGGCTTGGTGGCTGGATTATTTTTTAATGAAAGTGAAAACCAGGAATCATGAAGGTTGGAAAGGACCTCTAAGATCATCAGTCCAACCATCAACCCAACACCACCATGCCCACTAACCCATGTCCCAAAGTGCCACGTCTGCCTGGTTTTTGAACACGAAATAGCTTGCTTTCCTAAGCAGCCTGAGGTGTGAAGGCACAGCTTCCACCGAGGCTGCGGCCACGTTTTGGTCATTGCTCCGTTCTGGCATCTGACACGGCCGTGGGGTGGAAGGGGCACCGGGATGCTGCCCTGGGGCCCCGGTGCTGGGCACGGCCTTCCCCCGGGCGCCCGGCTGCGCGCTGGCAGCCCCGCAGAGCCAGTGGAGCCGGAGCTGGACACGGGCCTTGCGAGCCGGGCTTTGGGAGCGCTCTGCTTGGGAAAGCTGGAAAAGCTCTTTGGCTCCCCTCAGCCCCTCAGATGAATGAAATGTAGATGATACTCGTGTGATTTTAAACTTTAACCTCCGTCATGACATGGTCCTTCTTGAGCAAACGCAGCTCGGGAAAGACAGTGCGACACACGGAGTGGGGTAAACGAGTATCATAGAATCATAGAATCATAGAATGTTTTGGGTTGGAAGGGACCTTGAGAGATCAGCATACATAAGGCTAACGGCGAACAGAAAAAACATTGTAAAACATCTCATTTTCAACATTGTACTGCATTACTTTTGGTATAACCAACTAATCTTTTGGATGACAAAGGGAGCTATTGGTATGCACAGGGTTAAAGAAATACTATAAAACTTACTTCATGGGGTAACAACTTTTGGATAGAATGAATTGTGCTGGACATATCAGATTATGCAGTAAACACCTAAAAGTTGATGTATTTTAGTCAAAGCAAAGGTATTAGGTATTTGTCATTGCCTTTATTGCAGTGCTTTCCTCTTTCATATATGTTTTACACAGGCATTCAAAATGATTTTGTGAAAGATTAATACTTCTAGAACTTCGGCCCTGCAGCAAATGTACTGTGTAAGCTGGGGTTTGTTCTCAGTTACAGTAAAAAGTCGGTGTGATTTTTTAATATGATTTTGGTTTTATTCACTAATGAGGCCTATGTTGCCCTCTGCTGACAGTAAATTGAACTTACCTACCTGAACTTGCCAAATACGTTTCCGCATGAATATCATACACAGCAGACACACCTTTCTCCCTATTTTCACATAATGAACATCACCAGTACTAATCACAAAGAAAAAAAAAAAGCCTTGCACTGTTGTATAGGATGTAAAAAATTACATAAGCAATTTATTAAATTATTGTAATGAACCAGTGATCAGTGTTTGTTATTGAGTGGTATCAAACCTTTCCTTGCTAGTGCTGCAGTGGTTGCATTACACACTGGTAACTGAAGAACCTTAAATGACTGCTAATTGTGTTTAATACTTAACTCACAATGTATTTGTGCCAAAGTCACAAATGCATCAGTGATTGAACATGTGGTGCAATGGTTAGCCCTGGCTAGCTGGAGGACACAGTTGGGATCAGGCTTCCTTTTTGCCTTGTCTTTGTGGTTCACACAGCAACGAAGTGTGGGACAAAAGCTATCCCCAAGAGTCCGTAGTTTTATGAAACAAGAGATGAAGAATTTGAAGCAGATGACATGACTGTCCAGAACTGGCACAATAAAATAGTAGCAGAACAGGAACGCAGTCCAAGCCTTCCAGGTCCAAATGTGGCATGTCCTCCAATGGCCTGTCTTACATATTTTTAAGTATTTTTGCAGCATACATATGTCATGAGCTCAGCAGCAGCTATCAGAGTTTGCAGTTTAGTTTAAGTTTGGGGCTCCCAGGATAAGGCTCTTGAATGCTAGTTTTCTTTAACCTTTCTCTGTCTGCTTGATTGTGAGCACGATACATATAGGATTTCTTATATCCTCAGCTGAAAGTGCCTTGCCTATTGCAGAGGCACAGAGCTCCCTGGGCAGGAAGGCACAAGAAGGAGCATGACTTGATCCTTGTGATTAGCCCTCCTCTGAGCAGGGCTTAAAACTGAGGATGCTCCTCCTGGAGGCGAGCTCCTCACTCAAAGGACTGCTCAGGAGTCTCCATTAAATTGTCTTTGGTCTACTGAATAAGGGTTCATTATGCCAGTTTCCCACTTATAAAACCGAGACAATAATGCTTTCTCAATTACCCCTGAAGTAAAACAAAACAAAAATATGATAAAGATGATATACCCGTTATATTCATACATATGTGTTTATGTGTGTAATGATATATATGTGCATCTTCGTGTTTGCATGGTTCTCCAGGATAAAATCAGTGCTACTGTAATGCTGACAACTTCCTTAAGACTTTAGTATTGGTTGTGATAAGTATCTGCTTATCTAAAAACGTAGGCTTCTATTCAATGAAGTGAGGTATTCTGCTAGCTGATAAAGTGTTAAATACCCACAGAACTAGTTGGAAAAATGTTGGTTGAACAATGCTCTTTGTAAGGTTCTTGCACAGAATAGTATCAGTTTCAAATAAGCTTCCCTATTTTTTTTTTTTAACAATGGTTCTATTTAAAGAAAGACAAAATCAAAACTAAACAGTTGGGTATTATTTATTCTATACAATTATTTTTTATATTTTTATTTTACTTTAAAACTTATGTCATATCATAATGTCATAACATCCTGCTATTTTACCATGTAATTTAATTTACTGCTTTGTCATATAGTCCCTCAGTGGTACAACATCTCATTTTGGACATACTATAAAAATTTAACATTTCTGAATTTAAACGAGCTGTAGGTTTGCATTTTCTGTGTGTGATCTCCATAAAAGACAGCATTAGCCTAAGAACCCATGTGAACAGTTCCAGTTTGCCATTGAGCAGGAAACATCCTGCAAAGCTGCCACAATTATTACTTTGTTTATTTATTAACTTATAGCCACACCTATGAAAGAGATCACCATCACTGAAAGTAGAACAGTGATGAAATAAAAAGCTTTTTTTACCAGTTTTGAAAATGATGTGTGTTGATAATACTTTAGCAATGAAATATTGCAGAGATGTACTCCCATTCACAAAATATTTGTCATGTAGTTAGTTGAAACAAAATATGTGTGAGTTCCTTTAAAGTCTTCTTTCTTCAATTTGTTTTTCAAAGGATAAGCTTTAGCCTCTCCTCTTTATTGTCCATTCTTAGAATTGTAACAGCTGCATCTTCACTATCGCTCAGGCAAAATGTGTTGTGGCAGGAAGGACTGATGGACAGGCATTTCCTCTAAAATCCTTGTGTACAGGCACTGGAGCTGTAGTTTGAACTTTCTGAAACCTCGTGCACAGGTAGTGGCAGCAGCTGTTCCTTATGGAGAGGAATCAGGGAAATTGTATCCTCTCTGAAAACTTGAAAGGGAACTGGTAACTGGTCACTTGCTAGAAATGCTCCTAGACAGGGAGGCAAAGTCAATGTCAGCTCTCCATAACACCAACATAAATCAAAGTGTCAGTAGTGAAATCAGATGAGGAAAAGATTTACATAAACATGGCTGAGAACAGAATGTGTCTCCGTATCTTCAGCAAAATGTTTAAATGCCAAAGTTGTGATAAATGATTCAAAAATGTTCTTGCCTCCCGACTGAAAATCAAAGAAAGGCAGAATTACAAATTACAAATATCATTATTAAAAGTACCATTAATCCTATAGAAAACCATGATCTTTTTTGATTTATACCTCATGCAGTCTTTTTTTATAGGTTTGTAAAGCACTGAATTGGCCACAGGATAGTTTTGTATTAAATCTCCATGACTGTAAAGACAAAATGAAAGGTGGCGACAGTTCAGAAACTCTTTATTAGCATGGCTGAATAAAATGGATTTGTTCAGAATTATGGACATTTTCTGGCACTGACTTTAAAACATGATTTTTATTATTGTGTTTCCTGCCTAGGAAGAATTAGATCACATTGTCCTTGACAATCTAGAAAGCCAAGAATGATTAATCACGGCACTGACCATCTAAGAAGGACACCAGATGGCCTGGTATTTGGGAAGGGATGTTCCCAGAGTAGCAGAGCAGCAGCAGAGTAGCAGAGACACAGGTACTGCAAATAGCAAACTGATGAAGTTGGAGTTGTGGGAGGCTACTAGGAAAATATCCTGCAGTGATTTTGAAGACTTCTTTCCAACTGCTTGAATTCCTGTGGGAGCCCTGAGTGACCAGTATGTTCATGCCTCAGTCTGTCACTGGCAGGAGATTTCACATCTTTGCAGTTGTATCTGTCTCCCAAATCCAACAGACAGTAGCCAGATGAGGCATCTATCTGTCTCCTAACAGGGGAATGTACATCAAAAAGATTTTCAACTTAGCATGCAATTTGAGTGGAAGTATACAATTATATATATTCCAGCACAAAGCCCTCAAAATCATTTCCATCTTGTGTAGGAAGGCAGCTGGGATAGCAGGAAAAGCTGAAGTGCACAATATTTTCAAAGTGGTTTGTTTATTTAATAATGGAATTGATTGATTGAGATACCAAATCTTGCAGTAAGAGGAAACATGAATATGGTAAGGGAGCAGTAAGAACCAGACACAAGAAAATACCCCTCACCGTATATCTGGGTTTGAGGTTGGCTCTCATATTTTTCCCATGCTCCAATTAGTGACCCTTATCCTGAGTTCCCTTTCCTGTTCTTGGGTTGCCTAATGCTGACTTCCTCCAGTGTTTAGTTATGTAGTGGCCAGTTTGTTTCAGTGGCAGGTTACCACAACAAGATTTGTACTTTCTTAAGAGAGGTGCTCAGATCTAGCAAATCATGAAGGAAATAAAAAAGGGCTCACAGAAGAGAACACCTCACTATGGCATTCATTTTGTGGTCCAGTGCTGTAGTTCTTTCTGGAGAGCTTTTGTTAGTCTAAGGTTTCTTCAGTTTGAAGGTTATTTTGTCAATCAGTCTTGAATTTATATTGCTTTTACAGCTCCCAGAAAAAAACCAAAATCTATGATCTAGACATATGATTCAGTTCATGAAAAGGCTCCCTACCATTCTGCTAGCAAGTGAGGAAAAAAATGACATAATGCAAGCACTATTAAGTGAATCATTATAATGAAATGAAATGGGGACCAAAGTGTTTTAAACAATCACCTCTTCCTCCATCCTTAATGATATGCGGAAGAGAATATACACAAATTCTACACAGATCTCATGTCCATAGACTGCGAAAATCCAAGAATTGGTCCATACTTTGGGACTTTGACAGATTTCATTTTGTGAGACTACCTCCCCTCATGGCGTTTGAAGCATGTTCATTCACGCAAAGAAAGAAGTCTTGGGTAGTTATTTGTTTCGAGGGTCACTTGCATGTTTTTAGGCTCTGATCCAGTTTTGAGAGGGAGATGGATCAGGCCCTGGATTTCCTTAGGCTGGCTTTGAACTGCTGCTGTTATGTGCAATCAGATAAAACCTTCAGAACCAGGTGGTGGATGAGCTTGGCAGTAACACTGCTCACTTCTGCCGTTATGGCTGCTCGTGCTGTTTATTCCCATGTGCTCCAGCCACTGTGGGTTAAACCCACTCCAACTTGTTCTTGGGCACTGGGTGGGGTGCTCATATGACCGTCACCCACCTGCTAGTCCATTACGGTGAGGGTAATGCCTTTATGTCTTTGTGCACTGCAAAGCCAAAGACTCTCTCCTGTCCTGTGTCTTGGCACACTGGATGCAGGCTGTAGCTGTAGTAGTCATCTCTGCTGTGCATTTCTGCTGGCAATGAAAATCAAGGATACCTTAGATGAGCTGCCTCCTGTTTGAGGGCCAGTCAGTAGGAGGTGGTCCTGAGATCCCTGTGCATTTTCTGTAATGCTGGAAGGTACTGAACTTAGAGAATAGAGATGATGCACGTAAAGTTAACTGGGTGGCATTAATGAGAGATATTTCCCATGTGTTTCCTGGCTCTTCAATGGCAGGAATACCAATACATGGTGGGGGTATCATGCCACCAGGAAGACCTGAAATTGAATTATCAGGAAGATCTGTGAATAAATCCTGCCAGCGTCAGTGGGGTGTTATGAAGCCAAGTAACCTGCCCAGTTAACTACTGCACAGAGTACTTAACTTGAGAGAAATTGAGATAAACAGTCATCTTTCTCTGCCTCTCCTTTTCTGCTATACATCCACAGCGAACCAGACTGATGTTGGTTAGTCAAGTAAGAATTTGTTGTGCGAGCCCTGGTGTTGTTGACATACACACAGCGTTCTTGAAATAGTAACTAGATGTTAAAGAAGAGAGCTCCCAAACTGTGATGACCCCCCAATAAGTCCATTGACTCTTTGTCTGAAGGAGCCAGAAAGTAAATCAACTACAAAGTGATACTGTGTTCCACCACTGCAGGACATGGTGGACAGCAATGTCGGTAGGGGAAATACAGGAAAAATATATGGGAACTGGGTATGGATATGCGGCATTTACATGCTTTATGTGCTCTTTGTCTTTTTCAGTGCAAGTCGGCATTTCAAAGGAAAATGCAGTTATTCTCAGATAATTTTCTGCTGAGGCAGAAGCTCATTTAGAACCCCTGACTATGTAGGTATAATGAAGTTTATTCCTAGTCCTCGACTTTGCAGTGACCCACAGTTAATTTTCCCATCCGATTTTCTTGCACAGTCACTCAGTATCACAAGGTTCTTTGCAGTCAGCTTTTGGTTTGACTGTCTTGAACAATGAAGGCAAACTTTGTTGCCTTGCTGTTCACACTTTCACCGACCATTTTCAATAGTGCAAATAGTTGGGCCATTGTACAAGTGCCCCCTTGCCTCTAGAAAAAGTGACTGTTTTATCATTCTGGCAGTTTCAAAGACAAAGAGAATTAGGACTGCCATATGTTTACATCCTGGGCAGGAAGGTGGTGTTAACGAGTAATTCACTGTAAGTGAACACGTGGCTTTCTTGAGTACAGGATCTCTGTGCTCTAGCACTAAAATCTGCTGTGAACGTTACTTAGTTTAGAATAAAATTAGTGCTTGAGGGAAGAATAGCTTTTCAGAGTGTTTTTGAAACATAAAGTTTCTAATTACTTTATGGCATTTCTCAAAGTTTTTAATCATTCTTTTCTACCACTTTATGTTTGTGACCTGTTTTTTAATGGTGTTATATAATTGTAACTTGAGTCATGTTTTCAGGTGAGAAGACAACTTCTGATGCAGTACACAAAAATATCATGTATTAAGCTATCAACTATAGCAAGAAAATAATACTGCAGTGAGTCAAAACACAGAGATTATAATAACTATAATAAACTGAAGTAAATCAAAACACAGAGATGTAATGTTTTAAACAGGTATCGGCCTGAAATCAAGGGCCAGATTCTGATTGCCTGCTTTGCTCGCCTAAGTCAGATTTACTGACTGTACCCCAGAAGTGTCCAGTTCAGCAAACAGATTTTTGGGCATCAAAGTTAAGCACTGATGTTCGCAGTACACTGGTGTTCACTGTACAGCCAGCAGAAAGCAATGGAGCAGGGCAGTCAGCTCTGGAAGAAGTTTTAAAGTGCCTGAATGAGCTGCTAACTTTGCTATTGTCTGGGTACAGAACGAACAGAAGGAAATTAAACATGCCATCTCCTCCTCTATGTTACAAAAAATGGGGCTGCTGCATGCAAACTGCCTCCTGGGAGTGGTTCCAGGAGCATCTTGACTCCCAGGCTTTGCCTGGAAATCGTTTGAGGGAGTGCTTGGAGTTGGGCCCTGGCAAAGCATGTCTGTGGAGCTATTCAATGCTCCTGCACACCATCCAACTTGTTGGAGAAGCACCATCTTTGAATGGAAGTAAAAAGAAGTATATGAAGAAAAAAGAATGAAATGCTGTTTTAAGGCAAGTCTAGGGAAATGCCATTTCCTTTAACTCAGACCTTATTTCTATTGGCATTTAATACACTAATTCTTTATCATAAATGGTATTATTGTAGATAAATATTTAGCTTTGAAATATTTTCCTTTCATTTTAAAATGAATTACCAAAGCACTTTAAATTTGGGATTAAAGTTAGCTTTAATCTGAGGACCTAAAAGGATTTCTCAAGTCTGTCTAAGGAGAATATTCTTCTCAGGGGTATATTTGAAATAGAAATTGGTATGATGCCTTACAGAAATTTTAAGAAATTGAGAGATTTTCAGACAGAATATTAGGCCATTTCCTAAAAAAAAAAAAAAAAAAAAAAAGGAAAGAACAGGAAAGAATCTTTTAAAACATTCAGTCATGCTTTCATGCTTTCATGCTTTACGGAGTGTCACTGAAGACTAAATATTCCCCAAATAAAAAATAACAATTAGTGTTCTCTCAACAGTTCTATAATGTGCACTTCTTGAAGACCTGGAATTTGGAAGGCGGAGGATCAGAGAGACTGAATGTCTAATTTTGTTGAAATTAAACTTTCAAGTCAGCTATTTGAGAGGTTAATAACTCTCAAAATTAGAAATTCTTTTCCATCAAAAATCTTTTGCTGTGATGAACTATTATGTAACAGTACATATATTACCAAATAAATTATTATCTACACTTTGTTGTAATTTACCTTTTCATTAATATATTGTCATGAATTTCAATACCTCCGGTACATGCAGGTGTATGACTCCGTCCTAAAAATTAGAGCAATTATGAAGTAAATATGAGTGGCAATCACTCATTGAAAGCATCTCTCCATTATCTTCATTTTTATGATCCTTAAAAATTGCAGTGGGGAATCCTTATTTAATGTATAAAAATAACATCTAATAGCTGGAAAATGTTTTAAGTTTCTTTCAGTTGCAGGTTACAAGATAATCATCTTGTGGGAACATGCCTCAGCATTTCCACGTGTTCAAGGTTGACAAAATGAAATGTCTTCTTTAATTCTTTTGGCACTTGAAGAAAAGGGATTGAAACCTTTTGTTATACAATCTTCAAGATTACGTGATCACATCTGTTGAGTAGTTTTTGAAGGATGTAGTGTAGATTTGGGTAATTAGCTAGAAATTCTTTTCTTCCATTAACTTGTAGGCTGAGTACTGTCTCCAAAGTTTATTATCAGACTTAACAGTTGCAAATGATGTTATCAAAGTTCAAGCCACATGATTATAGCGTACTTGTAACATTTTCAAATACTCCCAGTGCAGTTTCCTTGCTGTCTAAAATAATCAAGCAGATAATGGATTTCACGTTCCACAGTAACGGAACACTGTCAGGAACATTTTGAGGCGTTAATGACTGTGGGCATAATATGCCCTTTAACTGTTTTCATCTGAAGGAGAAACATATAGCTTTTGCCCTGAGCAGTTGCATCTTTCGAATGAATGTTGCAAACAATACCAGTTAATTTGCTGATGCACTGATGTGGTTTTTATGAATGTCTCTACATAATGGATTTATTTTGTTGCTTCTGCAGAAGCTATCTTTGAATTTAATCACAACAAAAAAGGTTTCAGTTTTGCTCTTCAGATCTTATTAGGCTAGAATTATTTTTATGATCTGCTGTAATGCAAGCTATCTTGTATCTCACAATCCATTGCGAACATGAGAAACAACTTCTGTATCTACTACAGAAAGCCTTATGGCAGCTATTGCAGTCTGTACTGATCTGTGCAAATCATTTTCTTACTCGTTCTGTGAAATGCAAAATCTTTTCTTTTTATCTTGTCTTTTGGGTGGAATGCTACTACTACAGTAATTGTCACAGTCATGATTCATGGTAGGCTACAATTCAACCAACAACAAATAAATATCAGCATTTCTGGCTCCATATCAGACCATGTTCATTGTGTTTACTCTCTATTGTTTGTGTATTGAACAAATAGTCTTTAGACATTATGCCTTCCACAGGCAGTATTTATCTTTCCATGCCAAATAACTGTACATGCAAGAAATGCCTAGCTGCACTTTTTTAGGTAGACTCAGTTTGCTCCACATAGATATATATATCTCAAATACATCATTTGCACGGCAATGTGTGAGACTGTAATAATTCGTAGGCTTCTTAGGCTTTAGGGGCACTGTGTATGTGTAAATTATTGCTGTTTGAAGCAAGACACAGAGTTTGATTTCAGTAAAAATGATCTTTCATTTTCTCAGTCTTCAGTAACGGTAGTTCAACTTCAGAGAGTCAGACGAGGAGGCGTGAGTCCAGAAAAATACTTGTTTCACTTTTCTGCCTCATTCTGACCAGGTTCTTCAGTCATCCTGAGATCACAGTTAGCATCTGATCCACTACTGAGGGAACTTTCCCCTCACTTTGAAACTCGCAGAGTCTTTGCCTGAGATTAAAGAGAATTTGGTTTTCCCAAGTCCTTATTCTGTAATTGCCTCAGCACCTCTAAAGACACCAGGAAAGAAATTCATATGTCAAAGCTGAAGTCCATGTACAGTTCTCAGAGCACCTGTTTCATAACACGAACCAGTTCTAACAAAGAACAAGCATTTCCTGATTACATTGCTATTACAAACTTTCCAGACATTTCTAGTCTTGCTTACCCAGTTGTGTGCAAAGTGCAAAAATACTGTGTTTCGACAAGAAATGTGTCAAGCCTCCCTGACTTGCTTCATAGGTGCAATTCAAAGTGTTTGAACTTTTGGAGTTGTATTTTGTTAAAAACCTTAGGTTCAGATAGGCTGAATTCTTCAAGGTTCTTTAGTATTTCTCTATAAAACTCTATTACATTGTTTTGGATGTCCCCTTCTTCATGCAAGAAATAAAATGAAGGGCATCACTAATAATAAACAGTGAACAGTCAGTCTAGAAAGGATTACAGAGAGCTAACGAAGAGGAAAATGTACGCACACACATTTAACTGAACATTGCATGAACCAGAGCTTTTCCATGGGCGTCTTTGTCCTCTTGGGATTCAGACCGTTAGGTACTTTCAGAAGAGATCACAAGATGGAAGAAGATGGTCTTGTCCTCCACAGCATTGTCATTTGACTTCTTTTCAGAAAAGGTGGAGCCTGGATTCTAGACCCTCCTCAAACATGTATGTGTATGTGTATGTGTATGTGTGTGTACATACATGTACATGTGTGTGTGCACGGGCAAGCGTGGTGGGGGGTGGCAGGGTGGCAGCTCCTAGTTTGTGGGAGAAGGTTCTGCTCACCTCCCCGTTCCTGGGGACGGCGGATTGTCTCCATCCCTTTTGCTGAAGTTTGAAGGGACATAGGGACATGAAGGGACATAGGGACATGAAGGGACTCGCAACAAAGATTTTTTTTTTTTTTTCAGGAGCCTTATTGTGTGACCACTGTCTACTGGAAAATGAAAACTGTTCTTTTCACGCCTCTATGGGGTAAAGTGGGCCTGCAATCCAGCAGGCACCAATTTGTTCCTGAAGGTGACTACATGATGTGAAGTTTCTTAAATGTTAACAATGGGTCATTCTTTTTGTTCTTTTTTTCAGTATCAGTTGATAACGTCATCTGCTAATGATGAACATTAAATGCTTATAAAACTAGAAAGGGTTAATTTCTAAACAGTGATTTGTGTGACTCAGACACTGATGACAAGATATTTTACATACTTTATTAGTAATGAAAATATTCCTCAAGACATGACTTCACTTACAACTCCATCAAGAAGGAAATAAAGTTCCTCTCTTTCCTTTTACTTGTTGAATAGGTGGAATATCTACACACTAAGTAGGAAATTAAAATTACGTCACCAGAAGGAGTAACATCCTCTTAAATACCGCTTTATGTTCTTGTGGAGTAGAATAAATGAAATGGAAGACTTAAGAATAGCCTTGAAAAGAACTTTAAGGAATAAAAGCATGTAGAATTTGTAAAAAAGCTAGACAAATAATACTTTAGAAACCCTGACCTTGAATTATAAAATACAATAGTGCTACACTCAAAGCATGTATTAGAATAACTCATAAAAAAGTGTACTCTGCATCTTGCACGTCAGGTTTTTTGTTTTCATTGCTGCATTAAGTCCAAGGCACAGTTTTTACAGTTTTTGGGTTTTTATAAAGAAAATGATACAAAAATACACTATTAGTAAGGCAAATATTAAAACCAGGATTAAATCCAGTATACTCATATATCTGTTGTCAGGTATCTTCTGGGCATAGACCAGAAATCAGTATAACATTGTCCACTCCAATTTCTCCAGTTTTGCCCTTCCCACGTTCTGATTCAAAAGTGACCTGTCATAACAGAAGAGATGTATTAACAGTGAAAATGTAGTTTATCCAACCATTTAGCAACTCTTAATGTTAATTAGTTATAATGCTATATTTGAGGAATGTTTTATCCCAATACAGTACTTAATGACTCAAATCCTTGCAGTTTTTAGAGTTTCCGTGTATTGTTTGAATTAGACTGATAATCCTCTGCACACATTTACAGTACCAAATGGATTCCTTTAATAAGATTACTTGTTTTCATTGTACAAAGAAAATGCAAATTGAGTGAAATCCTATTATAATAATGTAGTTTTATCACAGTATGTGATACTAGTGCACTCCTTTTCTTGAAGACATTACAACTGTTCATTTTCAATCTCTTTGGGTCCTTAGTTTTTGGGTGTATATACTATATATTTATTTACTCTCTCTTTCTACATAGTGTGTATATATATAGTATAGTATGTATACTATATAGAGAGAGTAGGTTCATTTTTATGACTAGAAGCCTGGGTTTTTATTTTATAGTCTGATTCTCATCTATGTAAGGGCTTTTCTACACCATTCCAGCAGTGCAAAGAACCTTGAAAAGAGCTTGCATTTCATTTATACTCACAGTATTCAATTATACAGTCGAAGCCTTTACACAGCACTGAAAATGTTCAGTGACATAAATGAAAACCAGACCCTAGCATTCCAAGGAGAAACTTGCTGAAGCCTTGATTGAGGCAGTTTTCTGTGCACAGTGTTCCCTGTTGGCTAATATGTCGTGCTCCTATGACTGTCCATGCTTGATTATACATGATGCCTCCTTTTGCACTAATTGTCTGGTTTAGTGTGGTTTGAGAGCATCCTATTCTATGAAACAGGGATAATTTTCATTTTTCCAGGAATATATGTATGCTTCTGTTGCATGAGATATTAAACAGAGACTTTCATTGTTTGTGTTAATTTATGATCTGATGCAGTTTTTACAAAGTTACAGGATTACTGGCATCAATGCTCTAACCAACTGGGGTAATTCAGTTCTGAAATTACAACCAGGTAATAACTTTTCTGCCTCCTTAAAATCTATGCTCCTGTTTCCCATTTCAGATAAGCCTTTCAATTGCCAGTAAGCAATGCCTATAAAACAGTTGGTGGAACACCTGAGGATTAGGAAATTAAGCTGTTGATTATGGTATTTGGCTTATAAATTGTGTTATACTTACACTGTTGGTTGTTTCAGCCCCCTGAAATATCTCTATTTTTCCAGTTCTCCACCTTTCATCTTTCCCTTTGTTCTGCTCCCAGACAGGAGCATGTTTTTTGTTTGCCAGGAACACTCGAAGCTTCCCCACTCTCTCGCCAGCAACCCGATAACTGAAAATCAAGCAGTAGCTGCTCTTTGGTTTGAGGTTGGTGAGGAGAAGTTTTAGACGCCCCATATCCTTCTTGTGCCCCACAAAAGCTGGAACTGCCATGTAGTACCCATCGCCTTGTAACAAAAAAAAAGGAAAATGCATCTTTAATGGACTTGTGTTATTTATTAGCAAATTGAATACATATTTGCTAAGAAAATACATGGAAGCTGTGTTACTTGAATAATTTAAAATCAGACTGGAGAAAAAAGCAGGGAGTGTACTTTGCAAGGAATAAGCTTGCACTGTTGGAAGTCAGATGAGTTTACAGAGGAGCTGAGTTCATATTTCACTGGCAATTACAGTCGTTTTTCCTTGCACTATCTTTCAAAGGCAAAACCATCTCAGTTTTTCAAATGCAAACAGCGTGAAACATGCTGCTGTGCCTCTGTGTTCAGACCACTTCCAGCACTTGAGGTAGTTCAATACTCTCTCCACTGTCCTCTGCGGTGATGACAAACTCATAAAGGAACAGAGAGCTTATTTCCAAATCCTGGAGGACCAGTGAAATGACAGAGCCACACAAAGTGATAAGGGACAAAAAATCTGGGCCCCTAAATAAAGTCAGAATCAGCAGATGTAAGTTTGGGGAGATGGGGTAAGGTCAGGGTACTGTCTTCCTGGAAGTGACATCAGAGAGACCTGTGGAAAAGGAAATATATGGAGCAGGAGAGGAAGGATGGAGCCCTCAGCACAAGAAGGACATGGACCTGTTGGAGTGGGTCCAGAGGAGGGCCACAAAAATGATCGGAGGGCTGGAGCACCTCTCCTACGAGGCCAGGCTGAGAGAGTTGGGGTTGTTCAGCCTGGAGAAGAGAAGGCTGCGAGGAGACCTTATTGTGGCCTTCCAGTGCTTAAAGGGGGCCTATAGGAAGGATGGGGGCAACCTTTTTAGCAAGGCCTGTTGTGACAGGACAAGGAATAATGGATTTAAACTAAAGGAGGGTAGATTTAGACTGGATATAAGGAAGAAATTCTTTGCAATGAGGGTGGTCAAGCACTGGAACAGGTTGCCCAGAGAGGTGGTGGAGGCCCCATCCCTGGCAACATTCAAGGTCAGGTTGGACGGGGCTCTGAGCACCCTGATCTGGTTAAAGCTGTCCCTGCTCCCTGCAGGGGGGCTGGGCTGGATGGCCTCTAAAGGTCCCTTCCAACCCAAAGCATTCTATGATTCTATGATTAGTGAAGAAAGACTGGGATAGAAAGACTGTGAGGGAAGAGGGAGAGATCATGTGTGTAGGAACTGCAGGATCCACCAGTCCCTACTGCAGCAACTTCTGCAACATTTCCTGTGTCACATGGGAAGAGACATCCTTCCAAACAAGCTTCTTCAGCCACACCTTTTTATATACACACAGCAGTCACACATTGCGTTTGTGGAGCTCTTTCTCCGGTTTTAGCAGGCCTGCAGTTAGTAGCAGGTCACGTATTGGTTGTTCTTGAATAGCCCCCTGCCCTTGGCTCATTCTGAGGAATGCTGTCACTAGTTTGTCTTGCAGAGTTTGAGATTTCTGAGCAGTTATCACAGTGCTGTCATGTGAGTGACTACATTGCCACATCCATCTAAATGGCAGATGTTTGGTTAAATGCCCTACCTGTCTTGGAGAGACACAACGCATAACTAATAAGGTTTCCATTGCCTTGTACCTTGCAATTCTGAACAGTTATATTCTAATAATTCTTCTCATCTTTTGATTCATTTGTGTTGAAATATGTTGCTGATTACCAGTTGCCACTGGGTATTTCAAAGAAACAATTTCCACTCCCAGCATCTCTGCCTCCTTTTTTCTTTTAGGAAGATAACCCACTGATAGGAAAGCTAATTCTTGATTCTGTTTTCTCCTCCATCCCCCTTTTCTTGGAGTGGGTGAGCCATCAAATCAAAGCATAGCTAGAGGACAGATATTTAAATACCTCTATCTCGATCAGCAGGATTCCAGTCAAAGTCATCATCAGCATCTTGTTTCCAGTCGCAGACCCCTCGACTGAAGCTGCAATCAACTGAAAAAAAAAATTGGCAATGGAGACTCAGAGAGAAGAGGAACACTGTATCAGAAGTACTGATAAAAATAATTTGCTCTTTATTCACCCAGTTATGAATGTATAGGTCATTCTAAAATTATCTACAGTCTGAGTTCAGATAGTGTTGACCTAGATTAAATTGCAAAAAACCAAAACATTAGAATTTATGTAGTAATTCTTTCTTTAACTCACAGGAAAACCTGTTGTGCCTTTTTGCTGTCAATACTCCACCTGCACATGAGTTTATATGCTGTGACTTCTGTATATTGAGTGCCTGCTGATCACCAGTTATAGCTGGAGATGTTAGTTTTGAACTCAAGCATTATAAATGGTTTGGGATTTGCCAACTTTAGAGCTTTCCTCTCTCCATTTGTTACACTGCTGTAGTTGTAATCAGCTGAGACACTCAAGCTCCAGTTCTATCCTTGAAAGAGAGAAGCTGGCCTCCCACGAATCAGCACTTGATACTCATACTACATGGAGCTGGGAATAGCCCAAATCAGTTGACCTTTAGAGCACACTGAAAAAGGGTGTCACCCAGAGCACACCACAGCCTTGGTGACTGTGCAGAGGAAAAGCATTACATACACGCAAGAAAGAAACACTGTGCAATGCAAGCATGACAGATCAGATTAAGAATAATACGTCAGCCATCTGAATTTCCTCAGAAAGAAGCATCCTTCTTGTTCTTTTCACGTATTTTATCATGAGACAGAGAAGTGCAGTACATGGCATTTAGAGAGCTTTACTGTATAAATCCATTGTTTCTGAAACTACTGCTTTCTGAATTGGAAAAACCCCAGTATCTTACCCTTAATAATGTCAACCAGCACAACTGTCTGTTTTGCTTTGGTTTGTTTTCTTTAAGATTTGAAAGCATTTGTGGATGGGTTTTGGGTGAAACCCACCTTGTCCTAAAAATAATCTCAGCTACAGCCAATCCCAGCATGTCAGCCCCTGCCCACTTGGCTGGTAATGCCCCAGGAGGATGCTGCTGCCCTGTAAATGCATTAGCTCAATAAAATCTCTCAGTCTCCCCTTTTGGATTCTGCTTTTTTCTGTGGCTCCCATAAGCAGGTCCTTATAGTCACCTTCATGATTCTGTCCATCACAGGGAAACTGTTTCCCACCAGGAGAGAGGGGGAGAGTGCCCTTTGATCTGCCTTTATGCTCTGCTTTGACTAGAGCTACTCTGCAGTCTGTTGTAGTTCCCAACAGGCAGTAAAGTTTTGAAAGTACATGAAGCAGTTTCCTAAGGCACGGCAGAAGATTAAGTTGTGTATATAAACTGACAGCTCTTGGACCTTGTATGCTCCCCTGACTGATTTTACAACAATTTTTTAATGTAAGAAAGAACAGGTCATATCATCTTACTCTGATATCCACAAGACTTGCTGATGAATTGGGAACTATCATAAATTCATAGCCAGGCTATTTAAGATTCAGGGTAAATATTTATTCAGTCTTGTTCAGTGGAAACTCCTATTGACTTCTGACAGAGAACCAGGAGAAAAACCAAGAGAATATGGCTGAAGGACGTTGGCATATTGCTGCATGCTATGCAACACTCTTCTAACATGGTTTCATTTTATAGACAATAGAAATTACTTTATTTTTTCATGACTATGAAATAAATCAAGTGAAATTAAATTGCAAGTCAAGCTTCAATGTGGGGGAACTTTCTATACATGGCTTATAAACAGTTAAAGTTTGTTTTGAAAAGGACACAAAACCAGCTTCTCACATTGGAACTGGCAGAATGGTTCGGCCACATACTGTCTCTAATGCACTCACCAAAGCTTTGTTTTATGTTAAAGGCTTTTAAACTCGTTCTGGCTTGGCTAATATAGGTTGTCATGAAAACACACAATACACAGGAAAATAAATACTATAGAGTAAAAATAATCTACCTTCTTGCTCTGGTCTCGATACCGGAACTTTCCTCTGTGCCAGGAGAGGGCCGAAGGCAGCTGCTTCTTTCACCTTGGGAACTAGGGAAAACAACTCGTCAACTGCTGAGTCGTCACGGGAACAGAAAATGGAACTTTTTTCCTTTATACTGGTTGCTATCATTTATTTAAATAACTCAATATATGTGTTTTGCACTCCACCATCAAACTCACATTCCTAACCCCAGTTAGATACTAACTCTGAATTTAAAAATTTTGTTTAAATTGTTGTTTTCCACAGCACTGTGCCTTGTAAGCTGTGGGCAATGGAGCTACAAGATTCACAAGGTCATAAAATGTTGAACATGATCTTTCTTTGGTGTGGTGATCTGCTTTCTTGCTACAAAACTTCAACTAATGGTCGAAGTACCTGAACTCTACCAGACAGTGAAGACAACAACTCAACGGCAGCACTTTGCCAACAACAGCCTCAAAAAATGGATAGTGTCAGAGACATTGTAAAAGCCATAGACATTAGGGGATCAAAGGCCCACAGCTCTGTATTCAGGTAAGTGATAGATGGTGCTGCTGTAACAGAAGCCCCAGAAAATTATTTTTCTGAATCCGTACTCTCTGTTGGGGTACATGTTCTCCTGCAAACCTGAATAGTTCTGCTGTCTCTTGGGAAGAAAGGGTGCAGCGACTGCCCGACCTCTTCCTCACCCTTCCTGCAACAGCTGCCAAGCACAGCATGGTGTTTTGGTAACCAGTCCTGGTGGAAACCCCTAAACAACTTCTTTTGTAAAAATTGGTTGATGTGTCTTGTGCCAACCTGGAAGAGTCGGTACAGCAGCACGGTCAATAAATGTTACGTGCATTCTCTAAGATACTGGCCTAATGGAGGTAGTTACTCAAGAAGCACTATTTTTCAGCAGCAGCCTCAGAGACCAAGGCAAAACCGCTCCTGTCTGATGAGGTACAGAGATAGAATCATAGAAACATAGAATCATTTTGGTTGGAAAAGACCTTAAAGATCATCAAGTCCAACCATTAACCTAACACTACCAAGCCCACCACTAAACCAATGAAGACTAAAGTAATAATTAATTTCAAGTTGCCTGCCTTCGTGGCTGGATTATTTTTTAATGAAAGTGAAACTAGAATGGAATCATTAAGGTTGGAAAGGACCTCTAAGATCATCAGTCCAACCACCACCCCAACAGCACCATGCCTACTAAACCATGTGCCAAAAGTGCCACGTCTACCCATTTTTTGAATACCTCCAGGGATGGTGACTCCACCACCTCTCTGGGCAGCCTGTTCCAATGCTTGACCACTCTTTCAGTAAAGAAATTTCACCTAATATCCAATCTAAACCTCCCTTGATGCAACTTGAGGCCATTTCCTCTCATCCTGTCACTAGTTACTCGGGAGAAGAGACCAACAGCCACCTCACTACAACCTCCTTTCAGGTAGTTGTAGAGAGCAATAAGGTCTCCCCTCAGCCTCCTCTTCTCTAGGCTAAACAATCCCAGTTCCCTCAGCCACTCCTCATAAGGCCTGTGCTCCAGACCCTTCACCAGCTTTGTTGCCCTTCTCTGGACACGCTCCAGCAACTCAATGTCTGTTTGTATTGAGGGGCCCAAAAGTGGACACAGTATTCCAGGTGCAGCCTCACCAGTGCCAAGTACAGGGGCACAGTCACCTCCCTGCTCCTGCTGGCCACACTATTCCTGACACAAGCCAGGATGCTGTTGGCCTTCTTGGCCACCTGGGCACACTGCTGGCTCATGTTCAGCCGGCTGTCGACCAACACCCCCAGGTCCTTTTCGGCCAGGCAGCTTTCCAACTGCTCTTCCCCAAGCCTGTAGCGTTGCACGGGGTTGTTGTGACCGAGGTGCAGGACCTGGCACTTGGCCTTGTTGAACCTCATACAATTGGCCTTGGCCCATTGATCCAGCCTGTCCAGGTCCCTCTGCAGGGCCATCCTACCCATAGAGAAGCTTTCAAACGCTTATTTACTCTAAGTAATACTCTAAAATACGCTAAGTATTTTTAAAGTTCTGTGACTAAGCTTCTTTTGTACTATTTTAAGTGATTAATAGAGAAGTGCACTTACTAAAAAAAAAAAGTCTCATCTTCTTTGTGCAGAGCCTGTGTGAGTAACTAATCACACATGAGGTAAGAGGAAGGTCTGCTTTCACTGGCAGAGGATTGTATTCTTTGCAAACACATATGCAGATGATACCTGTGATATATACATACACACCTATGAAAACAGGAGGAGCTTAAATGTGCCATTTTAGAGGAGGGGTGAGGGAGGATCCTTTGGATTACTGCTTACAGAAGGTGTTAGTGGAAAGCCTGACCGACTGAAGTTCTGAAGTTCACTTTTCAGCCACACCATGTGGGCAGCAGCGCTAAGAAAAGCTCAGACTTCTTCAACAGTGCCAGATGGTAGGAGCTGTGGAAATGGAAATTACTTTCCCCTACTCAGCATTGTATCATACATGCTATTAGAAAGTCACAAATGCCAAATATCTTAAAAGTCATTACTTTCACATGCACGCACATTTGTTCAGAGGGGAGTTTGTTCCTGTGACTTCCATTGAGTTCCACTGGCTTTCCATCAAAATACTCCAACATACTCACATTCATAAACACATACTGAGTTTTAAGAATATACTTACAACCCACTGCAATCCAGAGCCTCCTAGCACCATAAAGACTATGCCATCTACTTAACCTTTCTTCTCCTTCAAAACTGTCAAAAATTGCTCGTATGTACACCAGAGAAAACACACACTAACAAAGAGGCCCTGGAGGCACTTCCAGAGGTGCTGAATTGAGCCAAGAAAGGAGACTCATGCAATCTTACAAACTTTCTGATGAATTGCCAGGAGCGTGTCCTCTCTTGTTGCCCTTGCAGCCTTCCCCTCACCCAGACCATTGCTTAAATCACCTGGATAATATTCTTACTTAAGGCAAGGATTAATATATCTTTCTCCAAATTAATATATGTCTACATATACACATTTAGGAACAGGCACATAGAGATTAGGTGTTAAGTTTACTGTCATGCCATAAACTTGGCCTTGTACTTATTGAAAGAGACTCAGGCTGTGAAAACCCTTGCCAAAATGAAGAGAGCTATTAAAATATGATCAGTTCTGGAAAGAGTGGAGTGATTTAACAGAATACAACGGCTGCCAGAATGATGTATTTATTGAGTTATTGAATTACACTTGAATTTACTTGAGGGATATACATGCAGGTGTAGCTGTGTGCTGCAGATGCTTAAAGTGAAGAACAGTCATGCACATAAAAAGAGGCAAATTTTGTATCCAAATCTATTTTTTTTTCAGTGTCAGGCATTACACTCAGGTTCTACACTTAGGGAAGATATCACCTGCATATTATGAGAAACTGTAAGCTTCAGTTTTCAGATTTCCAAGATCCCTTACTTCTTGGAATGTGCCTACATTTTACATCAGACCATCATTGGACATAGCCAGGATCCAAAGTTTATTCCCTCCTAAGGCAGGAGTCAGGACTGATCTTTTCAGCTCTTCTGCTGTCAAGTGGTGCTTGCAGAAAGGCAGGCCTCATCTCATGTTCCCTAAGAACATTCTCTCACCAACAAAAGCTCACATACGTCCCACTTTAGGCACAGCAGGGTCTCTCCTTCTTTCTGTACTGCTGATGCCCACCCATCTACTCATCTGCAGCACTAGCTACTATATAATCTCTACATATATAAACCTTTGTATCATGGTGCCACACATTCTTAACAGTTGATGTCATCATGATACTCTTGTGAGGTAAGATGGGTTGATCTTATCAGCAGGAATTAGTGGCAGAGAGAACAAATGCCCAGGTCTTCAGAGGTACCTATGGTAACTAACTGCCACCAATTTCCATAGGACTTGTGTCTATGAATGTCTGTGATGAGCTGAGCGTAAGTAAATTGGTGACGTTCTGGTCCTGAGAACAGCCACCTTGTTGCTGACACAGGTTCTTGCATCTGCAAGAAATTCAGCGTTGCTATCTGCGACACATATCTGAGTGTTGCCCGTGTTCTGAGGAGGGGGAATTTCTTTGAGCCATGTTAGATGCAGTTTGTCAATTGTATTATACATCAGGAACTGCAGCAAGGAACGAGACTTTCTGCAGAACAGAATAGCCCCAGCCAGCTCTATCTGGCTGAAAGTACTGCTCTAAAAAATAATAGGTCTGGCATAAAACAACTCTGAAACTATTGAGGATGTCTGCAATCATGGAAACGCTTCTTAGCAATGACCTCAGAAAATGAGAAAGTAGTGCTGAAAACAAGCATTGAGACATTGTGCTAGTGTAAATGTACCTAAACAGAGTGCCATGAAGGGGATTTAGAAACAAATTTGTACGTGAAACTAGAATTCCACTTTAAAAGCACCAGGCCTACAGGGAGCACTGTGTATAGTGAAATAGATGAGGTTTGAAAACCACCTCCTAGCCATCTCCCTGTCCGGGGACCTTTAGATAGCTAAGTAAAGAAAGATAACAGACTGCCACTAAGAGATACAGCAAAAGAACTAGTTACGTTCAAGCATACCCTTTTGTACAGTGCACAGCAGTGTCCTCCTAGAAGTGCAGGCAGACGTCAGTTCACTCTGCCTTTCAAACAGGTTTGTTAGCACTGGTCTGCCAGTTGTGCCAACGCTGACTACATGACTTCTTGGTTGGAGCTGGCTTGCACCCGGCTTGCTTGGAGCACAACTAAAGCGAGCTCAGGTCCACCTGAAAAGTACCACGTAGATAGACCCTCAAGTCTATCTATAAGTCAAATAAGGGGCAATGAGATCACAAAAGCAATAGGAAGCTTCAGGAACACATCTGGAAAAGCACTGCTTGGACTAAGCTGCAATATTAAAAGGTTCAAAGTAATAAAAAAAACCCCAAACCTAAAAAAACCCCAACGAAGCCAAAACCCCAAACCCAGCAAGCAGAAGCTCAGTAGAATAGGTCTGTGGAGCACTGTTTTATGGGCACCCTTCAGAGACAGTACAAAAGAACTGGTAAGTGACTGGTAAGTGACTCTGTGGTGCTAAAGGAGCTTACTGAAAACACTGATAGATTTTCCTTTATGTGCACTTGGTTTCACCCCTCTGCTTTGCCAACTGCTGTATATAAAATTACTTATAGTGCATTGGGAAATGACATTTTTGTCTGAAAAAATATGGCTTGGTTTATAGCTTGGAAGTAATTTTCTATTTGTCTGCAGTAATGCATGTGCTATCCTTAAAGCTTTAATTCCTTCTTTTTTCCTGTTAGTGGGACTGTATTTCTTACAAATCATCTGTGGCATCACATTGAGCTCTTGCTGAGGCAGCTATACTGGAAGAACAGATATATAGCAGAATATATGCACCCATGTATTTAAGTGTGCTAGTTGTGGGCAATGTGGTATATTTTTATTTCTTGTCATGGCTGTTTGATTTTTCTGTCCCCTGGCAAGTGCCCTAGGTAGTCTAGTTAGTCTAAATGTAAAAATAACACAGAAAATTTGGGAAGAGTAACTCACTGTTGGTAATTCTAACACATAGAATTCTAAAGTGCCTGAAACTGCAGTATGTGGGAACTCTCACAAAAATGGTACTCGCTGTCTTTCTAACATTGCTCTCTGATGTTCAAAGCCCATAAAAGAACCCAGAAAACCAGTGGGCACTGTAAAAAAATCAAGCAAAATATAAGAGATAGAAAAATGAAGACTAACTTCCTATATATACAGTATATCATTATGTTGGACTGAAAGGAATATGCCACATCTCTGCTACCACATCCTCCTCTGAAAGAATTACTGATGTCTGACATCTTTGGAATCTTTTATCTATAGCTGTGGGCTGAGCTGCGGTCTGAGCATTATTCACTCACACAGGGGTCTAATTATCAGAAAAGAATAAGATTAAGAGCAAACATCCTGATGAACTGAGAGAGTGCTTTTGTTCAGAATTAAGAGCCTAGAACCCGTAAGGGAAACAATCCACTTTTAGTATTGCCAAATAAAGCAGAAGACCTTTTTATCATTCTTGGTGCTATCAAAGGAAGGGGCTCTGTAATTAACATAGCTGGCTACATGATACTATGGGAGTGTTTTAAGTACAATATGAGTTTCATAAATTGATAAAGTACAGAATATGGAATTTAGTTACAGTTGTCAATACCATTCTGGATTACGAATGGTACACAAAAAACACTGGAATGTTAGCAAACGACAGAATTAAGGTTGTGCACTATAAATTCACCTCTAGCTGGAGTGTAGCATCTGTATTATCAATGCTTATATAACCAAGCAGTTTGGTCCACCTCTCTGTGTCTTATTCTGTGTACAGAAAGGACATTTCTCACACAGGAAGGAGCTTTCGAGTACTTTGGTTTACTCTTATTTTCTATACATCTGTGATTTTTGCAATCAATAGGACAGAGTCCTATTTATTAAACTGCACCTTTCACAGCAGGACAGGTCCTTCCTTCACACTGAACAAGGTAAGGATCCCATGGAAAACAGTAATTTAAAGTCATTACAGACTGTATCATAAGGTATAAAAATATAAGAAGAAAAATTTAAGTGTTCACAGATTACCTTAAATTTGACATTTCTTAAACGTTGGTGGCTTCACTTTGCTATCTTTAACTTTTGTGTTTTTTAAAAAAAATTGTGAGTTTTCGCAAAGGTCCTGTATTTTGTAGTTGGCCTATTTTAATATCAATCTCCATATAATAATTCCTTTTTTCCCTACAGTATTTTTCTGTGGCTCCCTATATATTTATTATGTAGTAAAAGTACTATGATAAAATAATACATAAATTTAAAAATAGTAATTAGGATATCTGAAAAGTGTGACCTATCCATTTTTCCTAATTAACTAATCCTCCTGGAAGACAAACAATACCAATATTAATAATACAAAAGGCAGATGCTATGTGAATACTTGAGGGGATTATATGGAGTAACTTAATGTGGTAGTAAAGGAATCACTGCTGAATAGATGTCAGCAGAGGAGGAAAAAATGTCTGAATTTACGAGCTGTAAAATTCAGCTAATCATGCACTCCAAAGGATCATTCAATACCATTAAAAATGAAAGTGATTTTAAAGCCAAAAGTGCAAAGAATTAAGTGCCTGAATCATGACTGAATTTTTACAATAAAAAAGATCAAGTATAGCATATGAAAATTTAAAAGGAAAGGAAACACAGTTAACATATACAACCCACCCTGAAGGAAAAATGCAAATGGAACAATGCCTTAAGTCCTATACATAGTTGGTATCAAACAAGAAAACCGTAAACAATACAAGTTTGCATACTTAATGAAACTACATCTTGGGCATACTGGTATCCCTGTATAAAGAAGCACACCAACCTTCTGCCAGTATCCCCTGGTGAAATAAAATCTCTCTGGCATGTTCAGCATGTAAATCCCTTATATTAGTAATGGAAAATTCCAGTCAAATGTGACTGGAACAAAGACAGCATAGGCAAAAATACAGATAAAACACAGTGCTTTAATATTTTCAAGCAATAATATTAATTGTCACTGCTGTCAGCTGTAGTGGCAACTTTGTAGAGACAAGTAGTCTCTGCCTAGCCCAGGTATATGGTGTTCAAATGCCCTGGTTTGGTTGAGAAAGTCCTTGAAAAAGAATCTCACCAAACACCACGACAAAAATCTCTTGTACGTTATTTTGACTTGACTTTTCCTATGGACAAAGGATCTTCCCTGTGTGCCCTCACTCAATCCAAAATCTGGGAGATGAATCTTTTCCAAATAGTGTAGCACTGAGTACTCAACAGGACGGTTACATGATCCACCCTTTGCAACTGCATCAAGTCACGTAGCCCAGTACGGGGAGCATGTTCCCCTTGCAACACCAGGCACAGAGAGCACAGCCCTATGTCCTTTTAATGAAAAAAGATGGGGACCTTACCCTGCGGGCACTATTTCTAGCAATCCTTCCTGACCTGTCCAAGCAGGTTACAGAAGAAAACTGTTGAGATGTCTGAGCTACCTTCCTCCCTCCCTCCCTCCCTCCCTCCATCCCAGAAAGGCAGAAAGGGTTAGGAGGACTGACGTGGATTTTTTTTTTTTTTTCCCTAACAGGCTGCCTTGCCTCACAATTGAGGAAGCAGAAAAGCCCCCCGTCCTTTATGGCACAGAATTTTGAATAAATGTATCTATAACTAATAAGAGTATTATTTATAAATATTTAATTTATTATTTCTAATAACTATTAACAGAACCTGTTAGTACTATGCCCCTGAAGGTGCCAGACCAGCAATGTTCTTGCAGTTCTGTTTGGAAAGAAAAGTTTTTATCCCTACAGAAATCAATTATGGGGAAGCACACTCTTGCTGAGGGTAAATAGCCCTTCAGGTTCCACTGGCATTTTGCAGTTAATTAGTCAATCTTTTTGAGTCCTTCCCAGTCTAACCACATTTAGCTGAACATATCTGGTACTGCCAGTGCTGGTCAGTTCACACCGTTCTCTTGGCACGTGCAAGTGTGCCATCAACTTAACCTCCATGAAGAAGCCTGAGTACCTGAGAACCTAGTCTTAACAAAAGTTGCCATATATATTGCAACTGTCTTCTGCTCACTTTCTCCATACTTCCTGCAAAATTATGTCCAGCTTTGGATTAATTAGCATGACTGGGAAGAGTCATCCCATGTCTATAATGTTGCATGAAGCGTTTCTTTCCCTTTGCATTTGCTTTTGTTGAACTTCATAATGTTCCTGTCAGCCCATTTCCACAGCCTGGCCCAGTCCCTCTTAATAGCAGCGCTGCCCTTTAGCGTATGGGTCGCTCTCCCTCTTTTGGTATTGCCAGCAAACTTGAAATATGCCGTCAGCGCTCTCTGTTAATATCTGCAGGAAGGGAGGAAGTTGGTGACCAAAGACCTGACTTCACTCTGTTTATCAGCTCACTAGTGTAATTTGGGGAAGCAGTGTTAGTCTGTATCCTTAGCCTGAACCGAAACAGGCCAATTACCACTGAAAAATGAAAAAAAGGCAATTTTAGGAGAAGAGTGCCTTTGGCAAAGAAGCTTGTATTCTCAAATGTATTTAGGTGAATAATGACATTTTTTCTTGGCTTTCTTACAGTAGCAATATTACAGACCATTTTTTCCAGAGGACTTTAAAATGATCTTTCTTTTGGAAAAATTATACTTACATGTCTTTTCAAATTGAATAGAAACAATTTGAATGCTAACTTAAACTTCATTTGTGTTCATTTTTATCATTATGAAATATAGTGCATAATTTTAATTACTGTGGGATAGTATTTATTATTTTTCTATGCTTTGGAAAAGAGAAAGTATCATGAATAAATTATTAGCACGGTGTGTTTTTCATATTACATGTTTTTGCCACTACCTTGAAGAATGTTTGACTGAGCCAGATGTACTAAAAGCCAATTAAAATGCATTTGAAAACTTTTAAGAACACAGCAAGGAATTGCATAGCATACAAGGTAACAGTTGGAAGGAAACACCTGAAAGCAGACTGAAGAAGCCTATGGCAATCTTTCTGATAAATGACTAATGTCAGAAATTAAGAAAGACTCTTGCTCAAATACCATCAAATGCTTTCAATTTGAGAGTGTCCATTCAGATAAACTCTAACATTTAAACAAAAGGGATAAAAAACCCCCTCTGTGATTCACATCGTTATTTTTCTGTTGGGAATGACACGAACAACAGTGGTGCCTATTACATGTTCTATACTATTTGAAACACAAGGACACCAAAGTCTATGTTTTTCCTCGGAATACTGCACACTACTTAGGATGATGAGTATGCCTATCATGAATGAAAGGTAATTATTGTCTTACTTGTAATGAAGCAGCCCACTATCTTGTTTTGCTGGTGCTTCTGTGAAGAAAATGGAGAGAAGCTATCTGCTATGTCTAAGCTGCTCTGAAAGCACAGCCTGCAGAGTGGCTGTCAGGACGGCGCACTCCTCTGCTCACATTGACTGCAGATTCCCCTAAAAGGGACATTCAGTACCTTTAGTCTCAGCGGTAGGTATGTTAGGTTGCTTTTCATTCTCCACAAGTAAATTCTGATAAAATGGCTGTAATGTTTTGTGTTGATTTTATTAGTGTTTATATATATTTTTACATTGAAACCAGATTTTAAAAAAAAAATGAAGAAACTTACAAAAGACATCTCCTCTAAGGCTTCGCTCATGGTCAATTTGATTCTCAAAATCTTCCTTCTCCTCTTCATCTGACTCTTCTGCCTCCTCTTCTGCAGTAGCTTCAGTTTCTTTCTCTTCCTCAGTGTAGCTCCCACCAAGGTCAATACCACCTTCATAGTCCAGTAACTGCAAGTGGGTCCTAGAAGCCGGTGTCACGGCTGCTTCTGGGATCGCATTCTTGATTGTTTCATGCTTTTTCACACTGTTTTTATGTGCAAGAAGTTTCTTAATTGTGTCCTTAGCTGTTCCGGGGATTCTTGCAATTTCTTTCACTGACTTCTCAGGGATAACTAGAACCGAGAAGAAAATATGAAACATTCATCTAAGGAATAGTTCAGCAACGACGACATTTATAAATGGCACCATGGTGTCCTTTACAATGTCTAGAGACCCATACAGCCAAATTCTCTGCTATGAGATATAAGTTCAGCTCTGCACACAACTGAATGCACATACAGGTGTTTAGCTCTGTTGTATAGAGAACGCTCTGTTTGAGTTACAGTGAAAAGACCAAAGCGACCCTCTGTCATAACCTCATTTGGACTCCTGTGTAACACAGGCCATAGGGCCCCTTACATTAATTATTTTTACACTGGAGCTTGGGTAAAAAAAGATTCTCCTTCTTCAGTTTGTGGATTACTAAAAATTGTCCATGGAGGTGTGATTCCCTGCGTAACCAATGTCAGCCTACTAGCGATGACCATTTTTCTTCACTTCCTTTTGTGAACTTCTCTGGCCTATCTTTACTTGCACCACAGGCTGAAAGCCACTGAAATTTATTTGTTTTAAAATTCAATTTTTCTCTCTCTACAACATTAAACTATGTCTGGATGCTTGAATGAGGGACATTTTTCATAGGAACCCATTTGAAGATGAATTTCTAAGGATGTGGGGAGGCAGGATTGATTTTTCACCATTGGTGGGACCCAGTAGCAGCGCAAAGGGCTCCTTTAAGACAGTATGTTGGCCAGCTGTTCTCCATGTTCTCTTAAGACAGGAAAAATATCAGTTTACATTAAATTAGGAGAGATTTTAGTTACATATTATGAAAAAATTGCTTACTATCCTTGCTATAGGATATGTATATATAGGATATAGTAAAACACAGGAGCAAGCCACTTAGATTATTTGAACTGTATCACTAGAAGTTTCAAAAAATTGTTAGGCTATGATTTGTCATTAATATGCTGGACATGATCTGCCTCAGGGCAAAAGAAGAGGCTAACTGATCTTTTTTATTCCCTTCCAGATGTACTTTTCCGTCATCTGACAAAGACTGATGGCTCTTTGTGCTGATGGCCAAATCATAACTGAGGGTTAAAGCCAGGACTACTTCAGATCAGTTTGTTGAAGGTATGTGTACAGTACAAAGCAAATTTGAAGGAGAAATTATGGCAATATTGCAGTTGTTGCTTTTTATCAGCAACATCAGTTGCTGCTCAACATAACTTTTCCAACCTAAACTATTCTATGATTCTATGATTCTGAGTTGAGGAATACCACTGTGCCAAAACTAGGTCTAGAAGGATTTGTGTGACAAATGTGAAAGTTTCAGAGAAGACATAAATCCGAGGAGTTCTAGTTTATGAGATGATCCCATCCCACCATACTGATTCCACTAGAGTTAACCAAGTCCCTACCTGTCATAGTACCAGAGCTACTAAGGAAGAGAGTGTCATTGGGGTTTAAAGTCCATGGCAATGGACTTTGAGGCTTGAGACAACGAGGCTTTGAATCAACTCAGGATTTCATGACTGCTATGACATAACCAGTCAGTATGCAACTACATACTCAGCCCTCTACGGTTGGCCACAACCTGAATTTGTGTGGGTTAGGAAGGACTGGTAAGTAGCATAGCACAACCATGTCATAAACTACTGACAGCCTTCTGCAGTTTCAGTCCTTTTTATGAAGTACCTAGGAAATAATGAGAGCCGAGCAGTTCCAGTGTGCCGTACAAAGGCTCTTTCATAGATGGAGACCATTTCCACCCATGGGTCAGAATAGCCTTGTATACTGCTTCCTATCTTTGATTCTTGATCAGTATTGATGCTGTAGTGCCTACAGTCTTTTAGGATTGCAAATGGTGGGGGAAGTCAGCTATTTTTATTTCCCTCTGCTTTTACTGTCTAGTGATTGCATTATCAGGGCAAGAATATGTTCCTATTTTGCTCCTCACTTTGTAATAATAAAAACTTTATAGTGGTATTTTGGGACAGATGGACTGGACTTGTAATCTTGGGTAGTACTTTTTTCTGTGTACTTTTCATAGAAACATAGCAGAAATAAAAAACACCAGTTAATAAAATAGAACTGTAGTCTAGTAGGAAAAGGGGAAAATTCCCTGAATTTATATTCACTCATGGAAAATACAATCCTATCACTGTGAGTTAATCACATTTTTTTTACAGCAAATGAAACTACATGCTATTTAGTATCCCAGGAACAAAATCAGACTCTTGGTGTGCTCAGTGGAGCATTCAGATTTTCTGAGGCTGCAGCTGGAGGTATAAAGTAAATGGATGCCAATAAAAAATAAATCAAAATTGAGGATTTTGTTTTTCTTTTCCTTTGGATAAAACTTGTAGTCTTGCTTGTCAGATACTTGCAAGTGAACTCTTTACTAATACTCCACTAAGCCTTTCCTCTGGAGGATGATGTCATGAAAGATGTAAGATTTTCTGGGTCTAAACTCAGAATGCAGCAATAAAAATTAACAGGAAAGCTTCATTCCAAACAAATTTTCTCTTGACAATCAGTAACAAGAAACTTCAGGCTGTTAATAAGAAGCTATGGAGATTTTCAAGCCAGGACTGACTGCTCAGCAAACCTGAACATCTGCTTTTAGTTTCTGCTTTGAAGTCTTCCTAGTGAAATGAGAAATTCTTCCAGCTCAACATAATAACCTCTGTGGTGTCAGAAACCCAATCTCCTTGTATGTGCAAAACTAAGCAGTGCAGAAAATCAACTGACAGGAGTGACAAAAATGGAGGGATGAATGTCTATAATCCCCACGTGCTTGCAGACTCCAGTTTGCTGCTGCAATATGAAAATCTGCAAGCTCATGGGGACCAAGAGGCATTAGACACCAAGCATATTTTTTAGGATATATCACTAGTATCCTTCTAATCTGCATTCAACTTTAGAGTAGCTGGAGGTGTGGATTTAAGGCTTTTTACATCTACCCATAAATTGCAGGAGGAATAATCCAGTGTAAGGATAGACCACCTTAAACTCAGTCTGTTCTGTTGAATCCACTGCCTGTGCACTTGCCTGAATGACCAGCTCACCTTCTCTGACAATCTGGGGTGCTACAGCTGAGGCAGTGATGTTTCAGGACCCTTCGCCCCAAGACATGTATATAAATGTGCAGGTGTCGCTCACAAGCATTTGCGCGTTTATCCATCTACATGACTGCGTAGAGAATTTTAGAAAGTGAAAAGAAATGGAGTGCGTTTCATCCCAGCTCTTCTTTATGCACCTTCCATCAGGAAACATGGTGATTAACACCCCTGCTCTTATACAGTTTGTGTATATTGGCATACTATTAAAATATCTCAGCTTTCAAAGGTACTTTATTTCTTTGAATTAGAGAGAGGTTATTTGGAAAAACAAAGGCAAATGGTAGCTGACAGCTAAAAGTAAATATTTTCTGTCATCAGTTGCTGTGCAAGATTATAAGACCACAGAAATGGCTTGGTGTAGGATGTCTAATGACGGAGTTGTGAAAGTTGAGTTGGAAAGAATACAGAGAGAGCAGATGCCAACCCCGTGTCTCTGTGCTGTATTTTGTAAAGGGAAATACTCTGGGGATGATACAGGAGAGGGACAGACAGTGATCCATTTTCCTTCCACATGCCCTGTGACTGCAGCGGTGCTGGCCAGGGCTCTGAACATAAGGGGGCTGCAACAGGAGACAGCTTGCTCTGCACTCCAGCAGGCACCACACCGCTTCCACCTTCACACCTAGCAATAGATTTAAAAACCTGGTGAGAGACGAGCCTAGGAGATTGGCTTACAAGTCCTTTTGTAGCTCCCTTTGTATCTTCTGTATATAAAAGTTAGAGAGGGGATAAGAGATACAGACAATCATTTACCATGTTTAGGGGGAGTCTGTAGATGTGAGTAAAGATTAGGGGGAGTCTGTAGATGTGAGTAAAGATTAGATCAGCAGGCCGCAGTTTCAGAAATCATTCTAAACGTTCTCAACCTCTTTTAGAGAGTCTTAAGAGGCCTGAAAGCTTTCATAGATAGGTTAAAACATATATTCTAGACTACTATTCTCTTTTATGCACCATGGAATATCATCTAGCAATATGTATTTCTAGACTGTTTCATTTCTAAAATTCTTACCATCTTATTTAGGGAAGGATGCTTTGAGAAATCAGGGCAAGTTCATCACACTGGACTGTGCTTAATACATGACTAAACCAGCCAGCAATGCTTCCAGTAGGAAATGCAGTATAACAAAAGCTTAAGTGTTACTCATTAAAGGATGACAGCAGTATTTGGCTCCATACTGAATTAAATTGTAAGAATCTCACCAGTGATATGACCAGAATCGCTTTTTAAGCTCTGAAATTTTATGATGTCAAACCTAACTTTTCTGAGGACTGGCAAGTTAATAAGAAAGCAAATTCATATATGGGTTCTAGGGGCTACCCTATAAGCAAAAGGAACCTCAGTAATACAAAAGGGACAAAGGGAGTTGTCATGACTCTGTATTGCCATTTAGATATCCAGCAAAGCATAATGAAGAATAGTAGCCCCTGCCTCCAGCTGGGCAATAACAAGAGTGCCATTGTTGAGCTCTTTAAAGTGATGCCTGAAGGTTGTAGGCTTTAAGTTAGTACTGCTTTTTCCTGTTATTTTGTAGTTTCCTACCAAAAAAGTGAATCAAAAATAGGTTCATTTTTCCCCCAGGAATCTTAATTGCAATTCTTGTGAGACCCTATTCTTCAATAAAAGCTGGAATACACAGAGAAGCATGTGGTGAGGGAAATGTGGTTTTTCAATGCACAATAGGAAATCAGGAAACACATGAACCTGAGAACAGCAACAGATTGCAGCAAGATAGAGGCCAGATGTGGAAATGGCTAGGACACTTTTAGGGAGCATTTGAAAGGTTACACCTCTATGGATTCTCAAATGAAATGGATGCTAGAGACAGCTCAGAAACAGCCTCCAATATTTCATGCTCATAGGAGTCTTGAATGGCAAAAGGGTGCCTGAACAATCACAGGTTGTATCCATACAAGCAGCACTGTTTGCAGCCTGATGTTTCAGCAGGTTTCTCCTAAGTTGGTATATTGACATACAAATTAAATTAAATAATTTCCCCCACCTTCTGTGCAAAGGTGAATTTTACATTACCTCACTTACTAGGTTATTTGGTAGCATGAAGAGATGTAGCCATAGAAGTTTCATTATAAACAATGCGCTTAGTTACTCTCATTTCATACTCTGACAATTGAGCTATATATTAAAATGTTTTTCATTTGTTATAAAAAGCTAATACTGTTGCCATGATAGCCAGTTTGTTACATAGTAGAGACAATTGTTATAAAGAATTAATGGTTCCCTGTGAAAATGGGATTCCCACCCTGTTGGAATAATTATGTGGAGAACCGAGGACATATTTAGGAAGCCTTTTGTTTAGCTGCAGCACAACCCCAGGCCCATCTGCTGGGAGCTGGGATGGGCTGCAGGAGCTGCAGCCACTGCCACCAAAAGAAATGTGAAGCCACAGCCTGCAGCCCCCAAATTCCCAGGACGGTGTTCTCATCTTATTAAAACCCAACAGCAAAACTTCCTTTGACTTCAGTAAAGGCAAAGGTTTTCCACAATTGCTGTATGACATGGAGAACAATTAGCAATTCAGTATAGGTTGGTACATCTAATTGCTCTTTGTGTCACTGTTTGGAAAAAACATTTTTCCCAATAGCAAAACGCATGACCTGCCCCCATCACTTACACGGATCAGACTTTTTTGAGGATTGCAGTACAAATCAACTACTGAAATATTCAAGGTTAGAAGAACCTCCTTCTCTTCCCTTTAGAAAAGGTGTATATGTGGGAGTTACCACCAGATAAACCACTCTCTTTTTAGCACCACTGCTTTTCAGGTTTTACCTACCACTGACTCTGTCTTTTTTCCCCCTCTATTGTTGTATACATCTTTCTAGCTAGACCCTTGCCTTTTGACCTTCTGCCTATGGCTCTGATTTCTGTCTGTTATTCCACTATCCTCTCTTGCATTAAATCTCTTTTACATTTAGTGTGTTCTACTAAGTTTATGAAGGCACAGCTTGTGCCTCTTCTAAACAACTAATGGACTCCAGTAATTGGAAATATGACATGAGGGAGTATGCAGAGAGAGAGTAAGCAATTTAATAGAAAAACCAGTGAGAAGATAGAAATCATCTGTCTTCAGGACTGATTTTTTTACAGGACTTGACATTAAAAAATGCATCATAGCCTCTCCACAAGCTAAAATATTTCGTTTGTTCATATTTAAGCAAGCATTCCTGTCAAATTGTTTCTGCTTGAGGAAAGAATATTTTAGACATAGACTTGGTCAAAAAGATATTTTCCTTTGAAATATTCAGCTTCTCGTTAAAAAGAAAAAAAAAAACCAAACCAAAAACCCCAGACCCTTTTGCTCAGAGATGTATTTGTTTAACATTTCATCCATGGTACATTTTGTTTTAACAGAACCATCTCAAGATGTGTCATGTCAGTTTGCTTTGATATTCAGTCAGGTCTCAAGTCCCATTGCATCCTGCCATTCCAGTAAGCTGCAGTGACATATCACAAGGGATGTTTTCTAGCAAGGAAACTGGCTTGTAACACTGAATTTGAGCATAAAAAGTGTTCTGCACAGCTCTGCTGAGGCAATCTGTGTCCAAATCAATGCTTTCGGTACCAGTCAGGTTTTTCTCATTAAAAGTCAACATTTTTCACTGGAAGTAGAAATGTAACAAAATTTTAACTTAGGAGAAATCTTGGTGCTTTTTGATTTTCCAAAATATAGTTTTAGCTCTACTAATGTATTGAGTTGCTTTGGCTTTGTGTTTAATATAAGGTAAAATACCCAGATTATACAGTTATAGGTCCTAAAAATAATTTCAGATTATAACAATAGGTTGAAAACTCTCCACTGGGTTTACCACTCACTGTACTTTTCTCTGGAATATCCCGTTTTTTAGACCAATTTTGGGCTTGAAAAGCTACATTTGCATATCTAAAAAAAGAAGTATGTAACATTTAAAGTTGTGTTTCAATGTGGCACCAAAGGCATGACAAAACAGAAGAGGTATTATAACAAATCCACCATACTTCAAATGAAGAATAAATTCATAAAACTTTTAAGCCTGGAGGAGTGATATATATATATTTCTATGAGTTCCAGCACTATAGGGTAGGAGAAACAGCATACATACACGTACATATATATGCATAGATATGTCTCTCATATACACACACACACACACACACACACATATATATATGTATACATACAGTTTTAGCATAGCACTGTCAAGTTCTTAATCTATAAAACAGCCTGATTAAAGTCAGATATTTTGGGTTGACCCTGGCAGGGATCTTTATGATTTTTAGATTTACATTCTTGGAGTATAAAAATATAAAATGTTGTAAAATAACTCATACCTGAGATCCAAATGTACAAGTGGCTTTGTAGTTGGAACCATTGATTTCAAACCAGTGCTCATAATGAGTGAATATATTTAATATTAAATGCAGAGAAGATAATGGTTGATAAACTATCATACAGATAAAGCACTATTCCAAATGCAGAAAGTGTCAATATTGTTGCGATATTGGAGGTTTCTATTACTATTATAATGGGAGTAGGAACATGAATAATAGAGAGACTCATAGAACATCTGTGACCACAAAGTATAATCATAATACATACCTGATCAAGGATTACTTGAAAAAGACCCAGGAAAAAAGATTTCTATATAATGTAGACTTCATCTGCTATAGATGAGAGCTTTTAAAATGTTTTCACAATGTCTTTTGTTAAAAAAATTGAGCAGGACTTAGATGTCCTCCTGAAGGGGACACCTCTAATGACATTGCAGGACAAAACTCTGCCATGTTTAATACAGGAATGAAATAAAAAGGTTAATTTTAAATATAAAGACAAGAGCAGCGTTTTCCTTCTTTCTTCTTGAAGGGTCATATTCAGTTAGAACCGGGCAATGACATCTTTATAGGAAGTCTTTAATATTCAATAGACAAACAAAGGCAAAATTGTAAGTGAAAACAGTTTCGCACAGAAGTCACGGCTTTCCTCCCTTTTCTCACTTTTTGCTAAGTTAGCTTGAAACTCTTCTGGAAGGGACTGCACAACTCTCCAAGTTTGAGGAAAATACACAGTGAACTTTTTAAAGCTATTTTCTCTGTTTCTTTAGGCCAAATTCTATTCTCTGTTCTACTTGCGATTCCTAGTGATACTATGAGACTCGAGGACTCATAGGCAAAATGAATTTGAGCTAATAATACTTGTATCAACTGTGCAATGACTCATACAACAAATATATTAGTTCACGGAGAAGTTTGCCTTGGTTGGTATTGCAGCACAGTTCAGCATGATCTTTCCTAGAAAACGCCTTATGAGCATTAATTATTGGAGAAAAACAACATAGCACTATTTCTGACATCCAGTGGTACTCACCAGTGCAATCAAATCCATTTCCTCGGTAGCCCTGTTTACACTTGCATTTGAAGGATCCTTCAGTGTTGAGGCACTCTGCATGGAGGTTACAGCTGTGTGTATTTGTCACGCATTCATTTACATCTAGGGAAAGATATAAATGCTTTAGTGAAAACTGTGTTGAAACCCAAGCTCCATGACAGCCTGTTTGTGCCGGCCCTCTGTTTCCAGGTATTGAAATCACTAGTGTTAGACCAAGACAATCCAGAGACCATCAGAGGCAGAAGAATTCACACTAACGTCAGCTCCAACTGCACAACTACTGGCATATACATCCATGGAAAATGTAGAGCGTCCCAGTGAAGACAAAGTGAACATAGTGATTTTCTGACTGAGAAAAGGATTCAAACTACAAGTTGTACACATCTATACACCAAAAAGCAAAAGGCACCAAGAGAACGTGTGACATCTATTAAAAACAATTCACCAAATCTTTCTCATTCTTTCAATCACTCTAGAAGAAATGCAGTGGAAAGTAAACCTGCGCATGCCAAGATGTTGAGATCTTCTATCTACTTAACATTCCAGTATACATATAATGTTGTATGACAAAACTATAATCAGGAAAAATTCAGTAGAAAATACTATGTTCAACTGACAGCAAAACGTACAGGCATCAAGAGTAACTGATTTTGTTCTCCCTTTCCCTTATTGCGCTACACCACAAAGATGTTTCTGATTTATCCCACATGAGGGAGCCAAGTTGTTGCACAAATTTTTGCACCACTTGAATTTTATCCAGATTGCTTCATTTTTAGCAGCTGGCAGGTCCTCTCATAATGCAAGTCAGCTAGGAGACAAGTAGCAGGAAGACTGACTCAAAAATATGGTGTGTCTGAGAGTGAGATTCAGGTTTGCAGATAAAAACTTGACTACTGAGACCTCCTTTTTTCCCCCTTGCACACATATTGCTTGAAAAAGTAAGTATTTTTTTCCCCTTTAAGACTCTCAGGGTTTGCATACAACAGGAAATGCAAACTTGAGTCTCCAAAACCTGCCTTATGATCTCCCTCCCACCCCTAACTCCCAATACCAAGCAAATATAAACAAACCCCATGAATTCTCTTTTGTATGCACTTCTTGTAGTAGTTCCAACCCTTCCAGGCCCTCGTGTAGTCAACTGCTTGAACAATACTGCTGCAGTGCCTGCTGCAGTAACTAACACTGTGTTGTTCTTCCACCATACAGCTAATGGATTGAAACAGGAGAAAAGGTATTTTGACATTTGTTTTAACACTTGGGCATGTCAAGATAACTTTTTGCCTGTATTTATTTTTGTTTAGGAGAAACTTAGGTATGCAAGAGAGACCTGAAAAGTAATTAAAACCTACTATTTTCGTATTTTCATACTTTTTTTTTTTTAAAGTTCTATACTGTCCATCTGAACAACTGTTTTTACAATCATGAAGGCACTTGATTCACATTTCTCATTAACAACATGAAAAAAAAGATTATTGGGACTACTTGTTCATCACAGGTTGAAAGCCAAGAGGGCAAAAATGGCTCTTTAACTAAACGTATACCAGAAGTAGCACTTCTTTGTAGTCAGCTGTCGCTAATGCACTACAAGCCCTTGCACATCTTGACTTGGTACAAGGAGGCAATTTAATTTGCAAGTGCTACTGATTAGGTTTTTCATAAGGCCACAGAGAAAACCCAGAGAAAAGTTCAAAGTGTCACCAAAAATATTCTTAGTGACATCTTTTATCCATTTCTGAGGCAGTATCCCCAGACTAGGCCAACATGCTTCAGGCAATGACAGGAAAGATGCATGGTGTAGGAATGAAAAAGAATGAAGAAGGAAAATTCATGGGCTAAATCTTACCTACACAGTCATAATGGCCACTGACATATTTCAGTTCATAACCAAGCTGGCACTTGCAGTAGTAGCTTCCAAATGTGTTGACACATCTGCGGTTGTAAGAGCAGACAGCTTTGCCAGTGGAGCATTCATCAATGTCTAGAGCAGAAGAAGGGATGCTGGTCAGATCCATGAGAAAATAAACCAGGAAAGCAAGAACTAGTTTGGATTTGCACAGGAATGGTTTAGTCTTGGCTATCACAAGTTGTTTAACAAAAAAGTCCTATAATTTCACACTTGGGGATGGCTTTTCCACATGGTAATATGAATGAAGCAGCAAAATGTGAACAAACTTTATGGAAGATTTTGAGACCTGGCACAGTACAAGAAAGGGTAACTGGCAGTGGGCATTCTCCCCACGGGGGACGATGGTTTGCCCTAAGGTCATGGAGCAAGTTCAGGAGGAACTCCACAAATTCCATTATTTCCCTGAGAAAGGAAATGTTTGAGAATAGTTTAAGAGAAAGCCCCAGAAACAGGAAACGGAAAGCAGCAGCAGCTCTTTCTACTGAATCTCTGCACCTCCCCTTGCTGGGCTAAGTCAAGACATAGCGGGGAGAGAGTTTCCATACTGTGAGTGGTCTGCCAAGCAAGGTAGACAACAGGGACAGATGTTTTGGAGAGAGAAGGAGGAGGCTTGGTATGGGAGGAGCATAAAAACATTATTCAACAACCATTGTAATGAAATGTTACTAATTTGATTTTTTTTGTTGTAATGTCAAATTTCATATAGTGCCAATCATTATATTTTCCATTTGTCCTTCCCTATCACATTTTAGCACAGAGGTGACTTTGCATGTGATTCATCATGCCACACTGCTGCCCTTTACAGCTTAGAACTGCTGTGAAGTGCTGCTGGACACCACATTCATCTTTTTATAATTTCTACCATTATTTTACAGTGCTTAGGTGATCAAAGGAAAGTGGACAACAACAGAAAAATATTTAAACAAACCTGTAGTCAAAAAATCCCTCTTTCTGCCTACGCTACACATGTCTGATGATGGCCTCTGTTCCCTAGCCTCCAGGGCATTCCCAGGCCTCTCCAGGTTCTCAGTGCTCTGCCAGGACCAGGGTCTGTCACAAGCTACGGGACAAGCATGCTGCACTTGATCCTAGCATGAAGTTTATGTCTGCAATGAACACTGAAGACTCACCTTACTCTTAGAAACAACAGGTTTAGGTTAATTAATTTTTTTTTCTCTATAATTGTTATTTTTTTCTTTCACCTATGCACATGTAGAAGAGGAAAAGTGAAACATTAATGCGCTGTTCTGCTCTTCAGGTCCCGGAATAATGTAGCTTCTTAGAAGGATTAAGCTAAGACTAATAGCCAGGGATCTTCAAAAGTTTATCTGTTTATAGTGTTTCTGTGACTAACACCAAAGTATTAGAGTATCTTATAATCTATTAAGCCTTATGCTATATGGCAGGATGTTACTCTCTCTCTCTTTTTATAGATGGAGAACTGGTGACAGAAAAACAGTGACATACCACAAGTCATGCAGAAAGAAGGCGTCTGATATTTCCAACCACTGGACATACCTTTTTGTCTATTTTACCTTCTATCTATATGTATCAGCATTCTTCCCAATTCATCTGAGCAGGCAAGGTAAATACAAATGAACTCAACACAAAAGAATAAAAAAAGTTGCCTGAATAATTCAGTAAGAGATTTAAGAGAACCACTCATCTTGTCTATTGTATTTAAGCACATATGTCTACAATGTTCACCTTCAACTAGCTCTTAAATAATTCAAACATGTTAACTGTGACCGGTAGTAGTCTGAAAGCCTTGCTGATTACTCAAAGCAGATCATTTCCAATTACAAACTCATTTCATTTGAAAGAAAGAAATAGTGTTCTCATGTTGGAGTGTTTATAGTTTGGAAGTTGAGCCAAGTATCCATATGGCTTTATCTGACAGCTCCTAAAAGTGATAAAGTAGCCCTAGGCGATACAACATTCATATATGACTTGATATTACAGCTGTGTGTTAAGAAGAATAATTCATATAGTAACTGTCCTTCTACACAGCAGTGTCTTTTGGTCAAGGTATTTATTTAATCTTTTGTTTGAAATGCTAAGTATAATATTTTATTGGCCATTGCATCTGAAGTTCATTTTTTATGTTTGAATGTTAAACCTCTCAACATCTAAAACATCCTTTAAGCTGTAGAAATCATTCAACCAGTATGTATGGGTAAGCAGCATCAGAAATGGCTAGCTACTGTTATTCTTCTTTCCCTGTAAGGTATCATGTCCAAGCTGTCCTTTATGATCTGCAGGACTTGCACCATTGTGACAGAAAGAATGTAAAAATATGTGAAATCATCAGTGTCATTAGGTATGTTGCTAAAGGCATGTTAGTAAATAGCACTTGTTGCAAAAAGTTTTTTCACAGAATCACTGAAAGGTTGAGGTTGAAGGGACCTCAACAAGGCCAAGTGCCAGGACCTACACTTGGGTCACAACAACCCCATGCAATGCTACACGCTTGGGGAAGAGTGGCTGGAAAGCTGCCAGGTGGGAAAGGACCTGGGGGTGTTGGTAGACAGCCGGCTGAAGATGAGCCAGCAGTGTGCTCAGGTGGCCAAGAAGGCCAACAGCATCCTGGCTTGTATCAGGAATAGTGTGGCCAGCAGGAGCAGGGAGTTGATTGTCCCCCTGTACTCAGCGCTGGTGAGGCTGCACCTGGAATACTGTGTCCAGTTTTGGACCCCTCACTACAAGAAAGACATTGAGGTGCTGGAGCGTGTTCAGAGAAGGGCAAAGAAGCTGGTGAATTCAGGGTCTAGAGAGCAAGTCTTATGAGGAGCAGCTGAGGGAACTGGGGTTGTTTAGCCTGGAGAAGAGGAGGCTGAGGGGAGACCTTATTGCTCTCTACAACTACCTGAAAGGAGGTTGTAGTGAGGTGGCTGTTGGTCTCTTCTCCCGAGTAACTAGTGACAGGATGAGAGGAAATGGCCTCAAGTTGCATCAGGGAAGGTTTAGATTGGATATTAGGAGAAATTTTTTTACTGAAAGAGTAGTCAAGCATTGGAACAGGCTGCTCAGAGAGGTGGTGGAGTCACCATCCCTGGAGGCATTCAAAAACCATGTAGACGTGGCACTTTCGGCACATGGTTTAGTAGGCATGGTGGTATTGGGTTGATGGTTGGACTGATGATCTTAGAGGTCCTTTCCAACCTTAATGATTCCATTCTAGTTTCACTTTCATTAAAAAATAATCCAGCCACGAAGGCAGGCAACTTGAAATTAATTATTACTTTAGTCTTCATTGGTTTAGTGGTGGGCTTGGTAGTGTCAGGTTAATGGTTGAACTGGATGATCTTAAACGTCTTTTCCAACCTAAACGATTCTATGATTCTATGACCTCTGGAGGTCATCTGGTCTAACCACCCTGCTCAAGCAGGGATGCCTAGAGATGGTTGCCCAGGACCATGTCAAAATGGCTTTTGAGTATCTTCAAGGAGAAATTTACATTCTCTATTTTCCATTCTATTTTGGGCAGCTCTGGGAAATAAAATATTTCCCACTTGCAATTCTCAATCTTCTATGCTTGCCTGAATGGAATAAAGATTAAAAAAGCACAAAATATCATTCCCTGGGTGTGACTAGGGGTGTTACCCATTTAGAAACAGGTGAGACTAGGAAAGAAAGGCTAAATTGGGAAGAGGAAAAGTAGGAAAGAAGGAAACAAAAAACATTTTCTGGATTTTTTTTTTTTTTTTAGAATTGATATTGTTGAAATGCTACAAGTTAGCATTTTACAGGAAAATGTACTTATTGATTCAAAAGGACAACTTGCATTTCAAGAATTAGCTAAAGCTGTTGTAAAGAAGAAATCTGGAACTGAAAATTCTTTTGTTTTTTTCATATATGAAGCTCTGCTACTGGTCCTATTTTAAAATGAAATGGCATAAAGTACATACAAAGCTTAATGTTCCTAGTTTTTACTTCCATTATAAATAATCCAGCCACCAAGCCAGGAAACATGAAATTGCTACTCTAGCCTTAATTGGTTTAGTGGTGGACTTGGTAATGTTAGGTTAATGGTTGGACTGGGTGATCTTAAAGGTCTTTTCCAACCTAAATGATTCTATGATTCTATGATTTGCCTTAAATTTAAAACAAAGAGCATCTGGTCTGAAAAATGAACACTTTCAGAGCCTTTCAGGTTTGTCTGTGATGAACAGCAACAAAAATATTCCAGCTTTTGGAAAGATGCCCGGGCACACCTCGGACCTGATTTATCAGGGTACAGCCCTGCAGATGCTGGGGTCAGATGTGGCTCCCAGCTCCCAGCCCTGCTCCTGCTGCTCCCTGACACACACTGCCCCTTCTTCTTTAGTTATTGGAGTGCCCCCTGCTTTGGAGGGCTTGTTTCACATCTATTGCATTTTGAAAGGAGATCATTTAGCTTCAGTATTGAAATGGGTACCATTTCAGCATTGGATTGCAATGCTGTAGCACTCCTTCGTCAGATGAAAATGTAAAATGGTATCACAGAACAGTACCAAGTGTTGTAAGCAATGCTTTCTTCATTACACAGGAAACCCCCAAGTAAAGTAATGTTGAGGCTTCTGGAGAAAAATCTGGAAGCTTGTACTCTGGGTTATCACAATAAAAGAAAACCCCATCCAAACACAACGCCCAAATCCTATAGTGCATTATGTCAGTAGGACAGCTTCCTGCAGGCAAAACATTGTAGACCTCAGAGCAATAGGGAGAAACTGAATCTGTTGATGACTCAAATTTATTTTTTTAATTATTTTTAAAAATTATTTAATTATTTATGGGGGATGGGCCTCACCCAATGAATTACATGGATAATATTATGAGAACAGTTTTTAAAAAAAGCATACAGGCTTTACATCACACTGAGAGTAACAAGAAGCATTTTTCAAGCCAGGGAGGAGAGCTAACTACTTATTAACCTTCCCCCAGACTCCTGAATTTTTTTGGATCCTATAGAAAAGAAGCTGAGAGTGAGTTCTCTAACCATACCAATGCATGTCCTTCCGTTAGGTCCCAACTGAAGGCCACCTGATGGACAAAGACACTGTACCTCCCCCTTGACTTCTTCACATCCATACTGGCAATTCACCATGGCACATGTCCTAGAACCTGAAAACAGTGTTTAAAAGAACAAAAAGAGAAAAATCTAGGCTGGGATCACACCCTTAAAATTAAGTTCAGTCTGGATGAATGCAGAAAATGAATCAGAACAACAAAATTCCATTCATCATTAATCAATTTGTTTATACATTAACACATCAGTAATACAATTCAGGAGTCCATGAGATAGATCTGAAATTCCCCCTCTCCTTCATTTTGTTCTTTGCTTATTTGCCCTCATTCCTCCTTTTTTCTCTGCTCACATTTCTGTGACTTCTTACTAATGCCTTTTAGATTCAGAGACAGAACTGCTCAAAGTAGAAAACAGGTTTGTTATATTTTCCACTGCAATAGTTTTACCATACAGAAAACTGTTACTCAGTAGTGAACTGTATTTATTTCTTACCATTAAACGTGCTTCTAGTATAGAATTTGATTTAAAAAAACTATTGAGCCTGAAGGACTTAAAAACTGCCCTTTAGTTCAACCCTTTATGGAACAGATACCTGAATCTAACAAGGCACGAGCCAGAACACAAGTCTTGGTTGCTGCAAGTTGTGTGAAATATTGGAGATTACTTTGATTAGCCTCTAAAGAGAAGGTAGGGGTCTAGATCTTGTCTGAGAGACCTATGAGAGGCTAGAAGAGTAGGAGAAATGTATTAAATATGTAGGGAGATGTTTCTAAAATCCTGAAGATATCCAGGAATCATTAGTGTTATGATGCCAGGGAGAGAAGAAGTATTTGGAAGTGTTTACTGGAAGAGATGGAGGTGTGTGCAAAGAAAGTCTTTCTGGCTACTTCACTCTGGTTGTGTTCAGGGAAACAGAACCATGTATAGGTTCCTTGTAAGTGGAAAGACTGGAACAGTTGTCAATTTATTTGAGACAGAAACCAACTGCAAGAACGTGAAACTAGCTCACCACTTAGGTAGAAAATTACATGGATTTTGTTTTAAAATGCAACGTGTTTATTGTCAGAGGTACTAGCAGTTTCAGAACAGTGTATAATAACAGTGTATAGAAAAGACCATGATGCATGCAGGTGCATATATAGATACAACCATATTATTTGATTTGAATATAAAACATAATGCATATTAGTTCTGTGTGCTATTAAAATTAATCTGTTTAATCTGTGATAAAATTATTTTTCTTAGACTGGTTTATTTAGACTTTGTGGCTAAGTGATAAATATTCAAGGCCAAGAATTCACTGTATTTGCAAATGCGTTTTACTTGTGTATGAATGAGAACATACAGAAGGTAAGAGTTAAAAAAAGGTGGATTCTAAATCATAATACTTTGTCACATCATCTATTTCCTAATAAAGAAACTTACTAAACATTATTCTTCCCTAATTAGTAATTGTCTGTTTTCTCTTCTGTTTGAAGCTCCTATTTCTGGCTTTGGTTAGACATAATACTGGCTTAGATGAACTGCTAATCAGATCTAGTATAGTAATTCCTGCAGAGTTTAGGTGATTTTGTGTTAGGTACTAACCTATTATCTATTTTAAGCAGTGGTTCTCTGTGGCCCGAAGCCACATTTTTCTGATACCCTTCTTCCAGATCCATGGTCCCTTGGTGTGGTTGCAGATAGGCCTGACTGCTCAGACTAGGTGGACTACATCTTACCAAGGAGACTTACATCGCAGAGAATTTGATTCAAAAGGAGCAACATTATGCTCAAAATGTTTGCCTGAATAAAATTATGAGAATTCTAGAGTTGGTTAAATAACCTAGCATTTCATCTGAGCACAAGCTTAAGTTAGCATCAAGTGAAACGGGAGGCTAGTAGACTTAACCAAGAATAATGTCTGAGTAAATAATTTACTCCTTTTCATAATCATAGTTTCTGCTTAAGAAAATAAAGGCTCTTTGGAAGTGGAAGGGGGCAGATGGGTTGGGTTAATGAAGCACAAGCTGGATGAACTTTTTTTGCCGTCTTCACTAGAGCTGTGAAGAATGAAGACTTCCCTTCCATGGGAAACCTGGTTTTCCCCCTGAAATTTGGTTTCATTCTGTGTCAGTGTTTGTCAGGGCTCCACTGAGAAATAACGTTTCTGTGTGCCAAAGTGAAATGCAAGCTCCAGGGCTCACAGCTGCTAAGGCAATTTTTTCATATATGCTTGACATTGGCCACTACTGCTGCTGAGAAATTCAGCGCTTTTTGCTGGCTTAAGCAAGAGATGGTGCAACTGCGCATTTGGTACAAATCTGGTACAATCTGGCAGCTGTTGTCTGCCAGTGATACCCACCATGATTAGTAACGTAGAGGCACAACCCTGAGCTGTGCTGCAGGGAAGGGAAACCCTACAAAAGCTCTGGTCCCAGGCACTTTTTGCAGAAGTTTCAGTCTCCCTGCCACAAGAGAGAGCGTAGGAGCTCTGGCTTTTCTGCCTGCCCCAGAGCTGCAGACCCTGCACTCCTGTGAGTGTTTGCTAAGGCTGGGTATTTTTCCAGTTATCCCAAAACTGAGAGCAAACTTGCCAGATGGATACCCTGCCTGGTGAATGGTTGTCTCCAAGGCTTGGAGATCAAAGCCTTTCAGAGTTTATGGTTCTCTGTCACATCCATGGGAAAGATTGTGCTGCACTCCATACAGCCAGGTCCCTTGCTTTAGGAAGGACTTCTCAAGCAGATTGCTCCACTGCTGAGACCCACTAGCTTCCTTGTCCAGCTGATGCATCTGCTTCAGTCCTGTGGACTCCAGAAAGGGTTGTCACCATGTTACCTAGGGTTTTGTGAAATTCAAAGCCAAAATACCTGTATGGAACAGCTCAGGTGAAGAAAAAAAAGTATTTTCTACAAACAAGTGTGTCATTGAAAAATGAGAAGCTTCCTCAGGTCTGAAAAATCAGGTGGGCTAAGAAAGCAGAATACTTTCCATTACATCGCTGGCTTACAGACAAAGAAAATAGGTAGAAATATAGTTTAGGTAATCCTTAGCTCAGTGAACAAATGTTTGCAAGAAGCTGGTAGCAAGTGTGGGAAGCACATCGACACTCAGAGAAAATAAATGAGTCAGGGAACACACAAAGGTAAAGCAAGGAGTAATGGCATGAAATTCAGCACAGTAAAAAGTAGTCTATATTGGTGCCTTGCTTGGATAGATTCATTCATCCTTATTCAACAGATGAACTGGCAGGACTATACACCAAGGTTATACTAGCTGTCCTTCAGCTGAAGTCACGCTATTAAAGTTTTTTACTTCTAGCAGGACAAAAATTCCTCTGAACACCAAAATACAAGTATGACCTAGAATATTTTATCTTATCCAGATACTGCAAAATAGAAAGCCTCTTTCAGCTGCTGACAGTACCAGAGAGCTGAGGCAAAGACCCTATCCCAAATAAGCTAAATCCATTCATCACAAGAAAAAAATCTGCTGGGATCAAATGCGATTAGATGATTTTGATGTGCCTGTCCTATCAGCTCTATTACTTACTTGCACATGTGCCATCTGGCATAAGCATGTACCCGTTGAGACAATAGCACTTGTAGCTGCCATGTGTATTCATGCATCTGTGTTCACAGGGACGTGGTTTCAGTCCACATTCATTCAGATCTGCAGAAGTCATTGGAATGAAGTGAGTGCTGGGTTTATATACATATATTCATACATATAGGTGGATAATCTTGCCTAATGCCTTGAATTCCCCACAGTAAAATCGCCTGGATTGAAAATGAGCCAGCCCCTTGCAAGACGAGAGTTTAGCAGACCATCTGGCTGAAAGACTGCTAGCAAAACTAACACACGCAGACCTCCACACCTGAAAAACTAATGCAAACTCTGGCCACATCTGGCAGCTTGTTAGGAAGAGGTGGAGGGGTGGGGAGAGAATCGCAGTTAGTCTTTTTTCTGGGAGTTATTTTTCTGGATTTCTCTGATTCTAGCTGGAGATTTTAGCCCTCCAGTTGACCTCTGTACTAGAATGGCAAAAACATGAGACTAAGAGCAGCAAATCAGCTTGAGATAAAGTGAAACAAAGTTTTTGGTTTTTTTTCTGGGCTACACATTGGCACCAAGGTTATCAGTAGCAGAAATGAAATACAATATATGATAAGAATTATGTGACTTTAAAAGGACAAATCTCAAAAATCTCAAAATCCTGAGAATAAAAGCACCCTAAAACCTTCTGAAAATCTAGGATTTAAAAGGCTTTGCAGAAACTAAATTAATTTCAAATTCCCAATAGCTATCCTTCACGGGGAGAAAACTAGAATCCTAAAAAGTTTAATTTGTGTGGTATAGACAGAGCAGTCCTGACAATGGTATTGGTCCTATGACAAGGGGACAACATCTGTGCTTGTGACCTCTGTGAACTGACACCTCTCCTGCTTGTATTTTGAAACTTAATTAGTAAACAGACAGAACTCATTAACAGAATGCACCAGCATACGCAGCCCATTCAACATATGTTTAATGACACATATTACCAATAATATCATTTCAATAAAGATGCAACTCTTCAAGCACTGAGCTTGTGCAGCTCCACTTCCAATGGGACAAGCATCTGTTCTCATGTCTACACGCCCTGTAGACCACAGAAAAATCTCCAGACCATTCAAAGCTAAACTTTGTGGTGGTTATATATGTGCAGAATTGTTTGTTACAGCTCAGTCCAGGGAAGAAAAAGAGGGTTGCATTCTATTATTTAAGCGTAGGGTCTGTTTGAAAGAGGAAAACCTATCAGCTTGCAAATCACACTGGTTTTTTGTGCTACTGTGGCTCCACTGAATAACCAAGACTCTCATAACAAAGAAACTAGAGGGGAACAAAAGTTACTGCACTTAGACCATGCATTTTCAAAAGTGCTGAGCTGCACCTACCTTGCACAATGCACAGTAATACACAGATAGCATACACAGCTCTAAAAGAGAACCTGTGGAGATAAGGCTAATTTAGCTCAGACTCAGTGGCAGACTAATACAGTGCCCTTATCTCTGTTATTTTAGCTCATGTTGAGCTTGCTCAGCAGAGCATTCTGCTGTAAGGACAGACCAAGGCTACATCTGCCTCTAAATTAAAAGTGGCTTTGAGCATTCCTGGCTGCTGGAACGTGACCACCTATATGGCTATACTATTGAAATGGCTCTGGGACATTTCTGGCCTGTGCCAGCCACCACTTTACTAAAAAATTCCTGGCCGTGCTTCAGAAGGTAGAACGGCCCAGGGAGCTAACAGGCAATTTACACATGTAGGTCTCTGCGGTGCTTCCACCAAGCCTCAGACTCTGCATCTACTACAAGTGCACAGAACCGATCTGCTTGCGTATGGAGAGCATATCAAATCCTTCCGGAGTTACTGCACAGAAAACACCTAAAAGCTGGGGGGTTCTCTGTTGCCTTTTGGTGACATTTAAGTTGCCAAATAATTTTTGAGGATAAACTTCTGGGTTTAGAGGCTGAAGTTGTAAGTGATACCTACATATCTATTACATACAACCACAACTGCTGTTTCACTTTCCTCTCTAGTGGTACTGAGGAATTGACTTACTTCCCTGCAAGCAATATCAAAAGTGCAAGAGACAGAATTTTCTAAAATACTTAACAGTATAGCTTTATAGCATATTGTTTGAAAGATATTGTGTAATAAATGGGTTGTTTTGACTCTGGAAAACGTGAGTGTGTTTAGTATGTCAATGCAATGTTTTCAAGCAAAGGCTGCAGGTGCTTAGGAAGGCAGCGAGGACAAACCCATCCCTTCATGTGGCCTTTACGTCCTGCTTCCCTCACACACCTGCAGTTCACTCATCTGCACTGCAATAGGATGGCTCCTCTCTATGCACAGTGACCTGCTCCTTTCATCTGATCCAACACAGGGGTCTCATATATTGGAACAGGAAAAAAAAGCTGAGTTGTCACCAATGTGTTATCTGAAATATTTCAATGTTTAACTGCAAGTTCATGGGGGGAAAGTGGTGCATTCTGAAAGTTTCTGACTATGCAATCCTAAAGACTCCAAATTCTGTGTTCTCAAAAATCCCAATCAGCATATGCAAACAGATGGCATTGGCCCAGGAAGCTTGAGAAATTACATGTCTAGCATATAATTGCATGTATTTCTGATGAGAAGGTTAGTTAAGAAAGTAACATGGGTTCCTAGTTAAGAAAATAGCATGGGTTCTGGATTTGACTTCTGCTTCTAATAATTTCCTATATAATCTCTCCATGCCTTAATCTTCTGACTATAAATATGACTGTTTGCCCTTGTCATCAACCCGCAGGAAATATATGATAGAGGCTCAAACTTCTGTGTGCTGAGGGAGGCTTAGAGCTTGTCTGGGATGCTGGAGATCCAAGAGCTTTAAACTTTAAGCTCTTCTATGTAAACAAGAAAATATCTTGCTTTACTATTTTGGTAGATGACACAATCCTTACTACAAGATAAGAAGACAGAACATCAACAGTCTGCTTTCTGGAGCAATATCCCCATGTGCACAAACCTTGATTACAGGTTTTCCCTGTAAATCCAGGGAAACATTTGCATTTATTTGGTCCCATGCACTCGCCATACTTGCAGCCATGTCCACAGATAGCTGGGGGAATCAGACAGAGAAAGGAGAGAGAAAAAGAAAAAGTTAGAAATACTCTATTTGAGAACTTTTGCCCTGCTTAGTTGCCTAAAAACTTGTTGCACAAGGTCAACATCCTCCATACCCTCCCTCTAGTTTGGGCATGGTAGCTACTGATCTGCACTTTATTTCTGCTGGAGAAAAATTACGCTAGCATGGGTTACATGAGTGTGTGCTCTTCCAGGTTTGTAAGGACCTGGAAAAGAAGGGGCTCCTTTTAGCTCTCTCCCTCATGCTTTTTCTGCCATGCTTACAATTCACATTTAGTTTTGTAGTCTTGCCCTTTTTCTATTTTTAAGAAGTCTATGTGAGAAGCACCTAGCCAGCAGCTTGACTTGCTTCGCTTGACATCTGGAGTAGGAAAGAGGCAACAGCACTCCTACAGCCACAGGAGACACATTACCCTAGAGCAGTTTTCCACTCTTGGAGCTCCTCACTTAGAGCCAAGCAATATGTCCATCCCATGGTGGCACATCCAGAGCACATCCTTCAAATGGCCAGGCAACTATCCTACCACACATCCCAATATGTACAATTGCATCAGATTTACAATGACTTGAGAGGCCTGTGCTTAGCCTGGAGACACTAAAAAGTAAAAATTTTCTAACTCTCAGCTCTCTGGATCATTAGTCAGAAATTAAATGTTGGCTTTTCTAAGGCTTAAGGCTCCTAAAGTCAATGTGATCGTCAACATGAGAGTTATTCAGGAAAACCAAACCAAACATGCTTTCAAATCACGACTAGCTCTGGAAAAACAGCAAAAGAATGTGCACCAGGATGCACATCTCACGACCTTGTGTAATTAAGCTGCTATCCAAACAATAGGAAATGGGAAAGCCACAGTTTTAGTTACTATACAGTAAAATTCTTAACTAAAATCCATACTGCTGAATTCAAGTATCTTCCTTACATTTAAAGATTCATTCAGATGTACTAGCTCTGCAGATTAAGGCATATTTCAACACTACCCCTATGCCTGAATGCAACGTGGCATAGTGTGAGACCAGCTGAGTATAAACACTGAAGCAGAGAACACCACTGCATCTGGAGTTACAATGCAGAATTACATTATAGTTGGCTTAAAGACATCTGCCAAAGAAGAATCGTAGAAGTTTATGAAAACTGGATTTTAGTAATAAAGCACCCTATTGCTTTACAACAAGACAACTTATTCCACTGGCTGATCCAAGTTACATTTGCTAGTTGTCCCTCAAGGCATTCATGTGCATCAAAACTAAGGTGCTATTAAGCAATGCATAAATATTAATAAAGGTATTCATCAGTTTTTCCATTTTTAAGCTGTCATGCTATATATACAGAGCAGAGACTTTTTGCATCTTTCCCCTTTAGACATCAGTCTGTTGATTGTCAGCAATGAATAACCCTGAGCCTCTATTCAAAGTCACCAGATATACCATGCCAAACTCTCTGGGACAACAGGTGCAGTATCTGAGAAAGATTCCTAAAACATGCATTTTATGACTTTGTTATGTTTTGCCCAAGTACAGCTAGAGAGAGATTCCACATTACCTTCTCCTTGGGATCTGAAGCCCTTTGACAAATTTGAAATCTCTTAAGTCATCGATCCTTCATTAAGCCAATGATCCATAGACCAGAATGCTGACCGGCTACCCAAGCTCAAGTCAGGTGCACTTATTGCTTGGGTTTTATTTATATATTTAGAAAGTTAAAACATTCTGATTCTCATAGGCTGTGTACTCTAAAGATAAAGGACACCAACTGATAAAAAAACCACTTCAGGGTCCATATGTAGCATTGGAAGACACTGTAATTTTGGCACTTACTTGACAGCTGTAACAATATAGGCACAGACCAGGGCTGTGCAGGAGGTTAGAACAGATGGTCCCTTCTGGACCTAACAATTTTTGAATATGTATTTTGTTGTTTGGTGTTATTTACCCAAAGCTCTGCTTTTTTGAGGTGATGGTCTTTCAAACATGTTTTATTCACTCTCTCACAGAGTTAAGAGATTTTCCTCCTCAGAAGGTTTCTTTCTGTAACTTCTGGCAGACATAGATGAAATCCCTTTATTAGTACCAACTACACAGCAGCGGAGAGGAAACAAGCGTAAAGTGTTAATGTTACCTTCGCAGTGGCCCCTGTTCTTTTTCCAGCCGTAACAGCAATCCAACCTAGAACCATAGCGACACACCCCAGGCTGGCTCACAGTCACCAGCTGCCCAGGAGCTCTCGAGCTGTGTAAAGAAGGATAAACACTAGCTCCAGCAGGCACACACACATTAATCCATTGCTCCATGTACTCCTTTGTATACTTCCCTCATGTTTTATCCGCTGTCAGGCGTTTTAATTTCACCAAACCTCAGAGCATTCGACCGTGTTCCTAGACGGAATGCAAAGTTGCATTTGGTTGGAGAAACAGGGGAGATGGGAGTGTTTCACCTGCAATAAATTAACTGTGCAACACAAATCCTTTCTAATGAGAAACGTGACAAAGGCAAAAAATACAGCCAGGTCCCCTGCTAGAATGAGTCATTTTTAATATCAGTGAAGTCAATGGGGCTGCTCCAGCTTGCGTCACATTGAAGAATCTGGATTGGATATATGATGCTGTATCTGACAGCACTATTGCTTTGGATGATGAAATACTGGTTCTATAGAAAAGCAGCTTTTTGAACATCAGTCTGCCCCATAAAAGCTAGTGACTTGTAGACTCATAGCCACTGCATATGTGCAAATTGATTGTGTAAGTGAAGACAGTCCCGTGCATTCAGGTTGCACGGGACTCCCTGACCATACAAATTAACGTTAATTTAATCTGCCAATAAGCCCAGGGGGTTCAAAGTCACTGTGCAGATCAACAGCTGCAAGAGTTGGAACACCTGCAACTTTAGTTGCCAAAATTATAAGTCTGATGGAAATCCACAACTGTGTAAGTCTTCTGGACCTACTCTATGCTGCAGTGGGTGCTGTGACTCTGGTTCTCTTCTCCCTCTGCTTGCTGTTACTTAAGCTCTCCATTACCACATGCCTGTCCCCTTTATGAAATTCTCTTCTCTATCCAAAATTTTCTGTCCCCACTGCTTTTTCCAGGCCATAATTTAAAAGGTAATTTCTTCAAAGAGTCCAAGGTGTTGTTTCTGACACAGAAAATACCTTATCTGCCAGAGCTTCGTAGTAATTTGGGGTATTGAGGGGGGCAATACACAGCAACAAACATCCACACGGTGGGGAAAAAAAAAGGAAAAAAAAAAAACCAACAGGCCAGGAACTTTTTCATTTTTTACTCTGATGCACAATAGAGGCATTGCTTTATCACCTTTCAGCAGTGCTTTGCACATATCCTCCTGTGCTTATCTGTAAGGTATGCGCTTGCATTGGAACAGTTACTGCAAACATCACTAAGGCAAACTAGTATAATAAATATATGCATACACTTTAAAGATACAAGATGTTACTTCAGAGTTTTCTTTAGTAGCAGAACCACTGGAAAGAGAAGGGAGTTCAGAGGAAATGCATAAGCTCCTGTATCTGAGATACCCTGAATGAAGAGATGGTTCTCATGTCACCTGGCAAATAAAAGACTTCAGTGTTAGAATAAGTTGTTCTGAAGTCACCCAGCCTTTGCCATCAATCCAGTGATGCAGTTTACAGGAGCACATATACCCCATCTTCAGACAGGAGAAAAAGCGTATTGAACAGCTGTGATGCCTGTATGTGTGTCTATTAGAACTCAGCACCCTATCTCTGGATTTATAGACAATAAAATAACCTTTTTCCATTTTGTTCATCCAAATGCTGCTGGCTTACATCACTTGCAAGTACACAAGTGAAAGAACATATGTTCTGCTTGCATGCTAGAAAGTGCCCTTGAATTCACCTGGATAGCAAATGTATATTCTGTTTACATCCCAGAAAATCCCCTTGAATGCAGCTGGATAGTGCTATGACTCACTTGGAACGCTAAAATGCCTAAAGCTTGGAGGAAGCAGGATCTTGTTACTTTCCAAAAGGTGCTCATTTTCACAGGAAGACAAACTCATTCAGTAACATTTTATTTAATTCACATGAAAATCAAATAATGAAAGTGTCTTTACAAAGTATACAATATCTCACAACGTTTCAGAAGGAACTTGTCTTAAAACTGGGAAATGTTCTGTAAAATGGCAAATAAAATGAACATAGCTGAACTTTATAGATACTGCCCTGGACAAGATCTTTCACTTATTCTGACTTCCACAACAAGCACCAAGTTAAAGCCTACCTTTGGCAGTGGGAAAGGTCAACTAGATCCTTGAGAGCCCACCCAAATCCCAAAATCCGAAAGGAAAACCAGTTTTGACAGGTTAGGCCCTTTGACCTGTGAAGAACCACCAGCCATCAGCTCAGCTATTGCTGTCAGGAGTTCAGCATTTTGTACAAAAGAAAGACATTTAGAAAGAGGAGATCCTTTCAGGCAGGCAGATCCTTTCTGGAAGAATGTCACACGGACCTTCCTGGACACTGAGGGAGAAGTAATACAGACTGGAGGCACAGGATGCTTCTGATCCCTCCCTGTATGATATTCTTACAGGATTTCACAGTGAGTACCTAGAGTCCTGAGTAAGATTGCTGTGCTTGTCACCATCTGCTCAGTGTGCAAAAAATGCCTGGCCTTAAAGAACCTGAAGCCTAAATACGTGACTGAAGAAGAAAGGCAAGAGAAGGTAGACTGCAGGTCAAATCGCTGTGCAGGTCAGTGGCAAGAGCAGTCTCCGCATCTTTGGTGAAGAACTCTGTCCTCCAAGAGTCAGCAGCTTACAGCACTAGTGCTAAAGGTAACAAGTGGCAGCAGAGAAGTAACCAATATTATGTGACTGTGACATTGCTGACACCAGTAGGATGGCATTTAGCAAAGAACATTGAAGATGAGTAACAAGAATTTCTACAATAAGCCAGGGCCCCCTTAGTTGAGGTGACAGAAGGAAAGAACTGGCCATATTTGCTATCACAAGATCACTGTGAGCCACTAGTACCATTACAAAATATGTGGGACCTTCAGGTGTTCCAGTCAAAATTCCGGGAAAGTTTTACTGCTGCTGTATCAGGTTGTACTGCATACAGTTCTTAACAACCATGTTGAAGAAATATGAATTATATATGATATATATGATGATAAAAGCTATAAAGAACAAAAACCCTGTTTTAGAGAGGATGAGAACTTGGCTTCAGATGAACAAACCAAAAGCTGAAAGGGGATTCCGATCCTACTACATGCCAGGCAGCTCCAAATGAGAACGAGAAGAACTTGTTAAGAGGAAGGCCAGTTTGCATCCATTTGCTCTTGTGCTACTGTCTGTTAATGCTCTGAGGGGGATACAATAGTACAAACACAGCCACAAGAGGGGTGAGAGTCTTGAAGAGCACTGAAGAGCCAGGAGAACAACTCCTACCTAATTTTAAGATACTTAGTCTCTTTCACAAACTGAGAAAGATCTAGTGTTGCCTGTAATGATACAAACATAGGCATGAACGAAGTTATGTCCCATTTACTCTGCTGCTGCTGAAGGAAAATGTTGCTCTCTGGAGTAATATGAAGATCTTGAATTTTATTCCAAAAGAAGTCGGATCATTCAGAGCAAAGCATTCGGATACTGGCCAGGACCAGGTAGGCACATACCTATACCTACAGTGGCATGAGCAGCAGACAAAAGAAATTGGCTGTGTGATGTGAGGACAGACCTTAAACTACTACACAGTACCTTTGACTTCTTGCAGTGATTTAATTAATTTGATATTAAAAAAGAAAACTTATGTATTTACATGTAAAACATATTCAGAAAGTTCACCTGCTCCACTGATCAAGTGGCTAGGTAGATTTTCCAGCAGAGCTAGGCTGCTGATAGGGTAGGACTGATATCCCTAATAGTTTAAATACACAAACAGCAGCAAAAGAAAATACTATGATAACTGGTGAAAGAGGGGAAATAAAGCACACCTGAATGCTGGGACTTGCTTAACCAACAGACTACCCCCTGCCACCCTTTTTTGTTGTTTCATTCTATAAAATAAGAGAAGAGCTTTACATTGCATCAGTTTCTCAAAACTAATTATGACCTGGGCCAAATCCAAGCTACTAAAAATGTCTGTATACCACTGGGCAGTCAAAAATTTCAAATATAATAACTGGGCTGATAGCTCTGCTGGACTGTAATCCTCATTAGCAGCCATTTTACCAGTTATGGCAAAAATAAAAAGAAGTAAAAATCCCAACAGTGACAAGAGTTACTTGTCATGTCCTTCTGACCAGTGAGCATGAGCAGTGTAAGCCCCATCTGAACTGAGTTATGTGACAGTAACAGCTGCAGAGGATGAGCGAGCAAGTCTTCAAAAGCCTGGTTTAACCAGGTAGGAAGATAACAAAAGTCAGGTATGGTTTGAGTTAATCAGTTGTTTGTTTTCAGATCCTACTAATATTCTGTCTTTAGCAAAAGTTTTCTCTGGAAAGGAACATCTATGAGCTTCTACCTACTGGTTTTTGGTTGTTGGTTTGTTTTTTTTTTTCCTTCAAGACACAGCTGCTGAATAGATTTAGTGCACTGTTTCCATCAGATCTCTACAGGAAACTTTTGGTCAGCTCCTACGCATACAATAGCTGCCTGCTGCTGGAAGGTTGTTGGGGGAAAGGTCTCAATTATATTATTAGCAGCTTCCAGTTAACTTCAAAGACAGGATATTATCCCTTTCTTTAATTTTCTTCTTAAAAATTTCTGGACATTGTTGCTAGCAGAAAAACAATTAGGACCAAACCTAAACTTTTAATCAACTGGTATATTCAGAAGGACAAAAAGATGGTGTCTTGCAACTTAGCAATTTGAAAGAAACTCCTCAAAAGTCTATTATGAGTGTACATCAGGCAGAGATACATTTGAACATTTTTCCAAATAGGGTTTTTTTGTTGTGGTGGTTGGTTGTTTTTTGAGTTTTTTGTTTGTTTGCTTTTACCCAAGTTTATTTGAAATATGACTTCCTTCTAGAAAAAAGTTAACTTATAATTGTATTAAGTAAAACCAAGGAAGTGCCACCCATTATCTTTTAATAACTGTATCTTAGATATCCCTTCAGCCAGTTTCAGGCACTCAATATGACAACAATCCTGGTTCACCGCGAGTCCCTCCCAAAACTCCAAATGAAGTTTAGCTTGGGCTTACAGAAGTTCCTTTAAGGCTTCATGTGCCCACCAAACTCCTTAAAGGAAGTGCTCAGAGCAGAAAAGTTAAAAGCCCAGGTATGAAAGCTACGCTTCTAAGAGACAAAAATAATCATCATAAATTCATTTTTCCTGAAATTGGTCTAATTTTTACTATTTCCTCTTCTTTCTTCCTAGGTATTCAGAGCCAATAGGATTTCTTTGTCCTCTCAAATTAGTATCTTTTGTTATCCAAGACTTCCATCAAGATGTTTGAAAACCCCCTTTTCCCCCCTCCTCCCAATGGAAAAGGCAGAATGACAATCTTGGTAGGAAAGAGAGATGCCACCACCATCATCTGACATCAGCTTGGACAAGACAGGCTGTAGAACAATCAGTCTTTGGTAGGTTGTAGGTTTCCCATAGGTTTCACGACTTGCTGTCAAATAACATCATTTTTACCGAACACCTCCCTCTCTGCTTCAGCTAACTCCAGACCGTGGTTTCTTCTGGAAGGCGATAATGCCCTTATTTTGCAGTTTTACACCTTTCAAAGTGTTTGAAATGCAAATACGCAACATCAGGCAATTACTAACATGAGCATTTAAGCGGACCTCTGCTTTGAGAGCAAATGTGTTTTCTGTAAGAGCGGGTCTGGAGTTTCTAAACTTCCAGTTGCTGAGGAGGTGACCACTTGATAGCCCTGCGTGTGCTGGAACGGCACACTGCCACTTGTTGATCACAAACATTCCCATTCACAAACCTGACGCTAAACAAATAAACCGCACAACGTCTTGAAGGCTTCATCCCCAGTTGCTGCGAATTCTCCTTTTCCTAGCTACTCCCGTGCCGCAGCACTTGCGGCCTTTTATTCGCTTCTGGAGAATGGGGAGGGGGAACCCTGGGACGGCGTAATGTGGAATAAGCAGTTTTATTTATCCTCGCTCCACATCTCATCCCGTTCCTGGAGCGTACCTGTCTCTGCGGAACGCCGCGGCTGTCACGGCAGGCCGATGTCATGGAAGCAAACCAGAGCCTCGAGCAGCTCACACCTTTCTGTACGCGGTGCGGCCGTCCCCATCGTTCCGACCTTCCCAAGCGCACCCCAGTTATCATTTTTTTCCCAGAGTAAGGAAGCCCCCCCCCCAGCTTTGGGGCGATTCCCCCCAGGAAAGCGGCACCCACGCCGGCCAGGAAGCCCTCACCGCCTGGCGAGCGGCGTTCAGCACCACGGGGACCCGCTCCCGCCCGGCGCCGCGGGCAGCGGCCTCGGGAGAGCCCCACGGCCGCGGGTGGAGGAGGAGGAGGAGGAGGAGGAAGGGGGACTCGCTTACACCCGAGCCACGGCAGCCCCCGCTCACGGCAGGGAGCTCACGCAGCCGCCCGGCCCGGCCCCCGCGGAGCCGCCGGCCGAGCACCCGGCCCCGGGCCCTCCCCACCGCCTCGGCCCCTCGCCGCCCCCGCTCACCTGCCCGCGGCGGCCAGCCCGGCGGCCAGCAGGGCGGCCAGGAGGGCGGCCCCGGGCGCCGGCACCATCGCCCGGCCCCGGCTCGGCCCCGCGGCGGTGAGGCGGCGGCTGGCCCGGCGGCGGCGGCGGGGCGGGAGGCTCGGAGGGCGGGCGGGCGGCGGGACGGGGCTGATAAACCGGGCGGGCGGGGCGGGCCCGCCTCCGGCCGCCCTCGCCCTGCGCGTCCCACGGGCCCCGGGACGGGGCGGGCAGCGACCCCCGGGCGGGGCAGGCGGCTCCGCCGGGCGAGCGGGAGCGGGGCGGCGGGGGCAGAAGGGGGTCGCTGCCCCGGGGGTACGGGCAGGGAGGCACGGACGGGTCCCCCCCCACCCCGTAGGGCCGCCCCAGCCCCGTCCCACGACCGAGCGCGGCCGCTGCTGCAAGCTCCGCCGTGCCGGGGCCGTCCCCGTCCCCGTCGCCGTCGCCGTCGCCGTCCCCGTCCCGCGGGGTCTGCCGCCAGCCGCCGTGGCACCTCTGCGGCGGGTTTCCGTGACAGGGGAATCACATTTGCACGGAAAGGTTTGCAGGGTTTGCCTTTCAGATGCTGGGCCGTCCGTGGGCAAACTTTGCTTAAGCTCCCCCCCGGGCCAAGTGTTTCATTTAAGCTGCTAATGCTAATTGGTTACATGACTTCTTGCTAGCTAGTCCTTCGGCTTTGGTGTTGCTGCCGCGGCGTGTGAACGGCCTCACCCTCTTGTATATCCTCCTAGGACAATGCTTGCATTTTGGGGGTGCTGCGTTTTGTATCATCCCCCCCCCCCCCCCCCCAAGATTAATTAAGAACTCCATCTTTTTGCAGTGATGGAGAAATGTGGTTAAGATGTGACTGATATTTGCCAGCAAATTAAAGATTTTTCAGTGCAAAACCGGGAAGCTATGCTCTGTCTGTGTTGTATCCCTCGATGCCTTCCTCATACTATAAAAGCACCCAGCAGGAGAAGGATGTGTTTTTTTTTTTTTTTTTTAATGTTGATGTTCACACTAGCCTACTTGCTAAACGCTTTCTGGCAATAAAGAATATTGTGTCAAAAAGCACTGACTCTGTTCCCAATTTCCAGATCCTACTATGAACAATTTTCCCAGTCCCAAGCTCTAGAGAGTTGTTCCTGTTGAAAGCAACTCCGCTGTATTGAGCATACGGAGAAGGCAGCCAGAATCGGCAGAGATAGCATAGCACCTGTACAAAGCAGGGGATATTTAGTCAGAATTAGTGTTCTTATCAAAAGTATCTGGATACCGGATTCTGAGCCCATCTTTAGTTGGACGCATCCAGAATTAGACCAGGGAGTGTAAGGAGCAGCTGTTACAACAGCCAGCTTGATGGAAGGTTACAACCTGAGTAATCACAAGGAAGTGGTAATTCATACTTAAAAATCCCAAGTGCTGACAATACATAGGCAATGTAATATTCACAATCAACGAGTTGATTCAGAAAGCAGAAATATTTATAAAGGTAGTGTTGAAACAAATTTGAAAGTTTAAGTCAAGAGAATTCTGCAATGATAATTCTGGAGTAAAAATACCCATCGCTATCACCAACCAACATTTTTTTGCTAGGTAGATTTATAAAAGATCTACAGTAGCTCTGATTGCAGCGATAAGGTATCTAACACAAAATAAAATAGGGAAAGCTTTTATCACTCTTGACTGTTTGCATTTGAATCACACAGCCCACCCAGTCATCTCATTGACCCTTGTGAGCTTGAGGTCAGTCCTGGAACATTGCTTTTTTTTGAGTTTGAAGGGACTAGTTTTCCTTTTTATGACAGAAGGGAAAGCTGAGGAATAAATGACTTATCTGGGGTCACCCAGGAAGTCTGTGGTATAGGCAGGAAAAGAAAACAGATCTTCTCACAAGGTCACTTGCCGTGGTCACCCCATTCAGTTCACCGGGTGTCAACAAGCATGCCTCAGCAGATTTGGCTGGGACGGTTGACAGAGCCAGCGCCGCTAGCTGTCTGCGGTCCCCAGGGGTTGCCAAGGATGCTGCAGGAGAGCGTTTGTACACTAGCGGATTGAATTCAGTGTTTTAAGCACAAGCCTTTGGCCAGCTTGTTCTTCTGTCATTCTTGCCATGGGAATGGGAATGTCCAGGAAAGCTGGGATGGCAACTGTTTTACTCACTCCAGCTTAATCTTCTGCTGAGAGATATCAACACCCACACTCAAGAGAGGTACTTGAAGCAGCAGTGTCTATTCGGGTCAGTCTAAAATGATTACCTGAAGCTCTGTCCTTGATTTAGAACAATAATTAGAGAAAAAAGAACAATGGGGTTCATAGAGCATGATTATATATGCTAGGATATTCATATTTGCATTCTTTAGCCCTTCTAGCCCACAAGATACTGAGCTTTCCCGAGATGCCCTGCCACACAGCGTTTTGCTCTATGATTCCCAAGGTGAGAAATTCTCAAATATCAGGTCATGATCCATCCCTGAAAAGGTGGGACAGAGTTAAACAGGAGAAGGATATTATTCAAACTTACCATTTTAATTTGATTTTGCTCTAACCATCCAAAAAGTTACATGCATCTTTGCCACAGAAGAGGCCAAGTCTCCAACTACACTTCTACTACCTATGACTTTGGGAAAATTCTTAAATTACACATGCCTGACCTGGTTATAACAAGAATGTAAATGTTTTAATTGGCTGTTATAATCAACCTGAGCCACAGTTTATAAACCATGATTTCTATTAGAGTTTAAGCATGCTGATTTGCCAGTAGGAAATGCAGATTTATTGGGACACTAGAGAAATTTTAGTCTCGCACCTGACATCCTCTCCTCTTCATTCACACTGGCCAGCGTGGCACATGCTCCCGCATCCCGCCGTGCAGTCCTGTAGCTTCCTCCTACCTGCCGAGGGTCACAGCTGCAGCTGGCCCGGGAGCAGCGGGGCTTCTGCTCAGCTCAAGGTCTGGAGCCTGTCTGCACGCTGGCTGTAGAAGCCACCTCCCTGTTGCCTTGCAGTGGAAGACAAACTCATGTTTGCCCACTGTAAATGTTTACTCAGCTGCCAAAGGATCATTTGTGCTTGTGTGCAGTGTGGGCAGTTTATTCAGAGGACAAAGGGAAAAAAATCAAGAGTTTCTTCTGTCTTCTCTTTGTTCTTTTTTTCCATTCAAACACACTAATATTAAAGTTCAGACTTAAATGCATAGTAGGTTTTTTTTGTTTGTTGGTTGGGTTTGTTTTTTGTTTTTTTTTTTTTTTTTTCTTAATCTGGGTAGTCAGTGATTGTATAAGAGGAATATGAATTTGGGAATGACTTCTACAAAGCTTTTCAGTACCAGTGGAAATGGCAACACAGCAGTACAAGACAGAAGAGTTGAGAAGAGTCTTCAGTCTTTCTTATTGGGGATAATTTTAGATGAAAGTGTCATTTTTAGTAAAAAAACAGACGAGAGAACAGCATGTGTGTTGTAGGACGTTTTTAGAAGTGCTTGTGGATGTCAGGATATTTTAGTTTCTCCTGGGGTGCAACATTCCTGCTTGACCAACCTGATCTCCTTTTATGACCTGGTGACCCACCTGGTAGATGATGGAAAGGCTGTGGATGTCATTTACCTGGACTTTAGCAAAGCCTTTGACACAGTCTCCCATAATATTCTCCTTGGGAAGCTGGCAGCTCATGGTTTGGATGGCGTAGTCTTTGCTGGGTAAAAAACTGGTTGGGTGAGTGTTGGGTGAGCCCGGAGAGTTGTGGTGAATGGAGTTAAGTCCAGTTGGCGGCCGGTCACGAGCGGTGTTCCCCAGGGCTCTGTTTTGGGGCCAGCCTTGTTTAATATCTTTATCAATGATCTGGATGAGGCGATTGAGTGTGCCCTCAGTAAGTTTGCAGATGACACCAAACTGGGTGGGAGTGTCGATCTGCTCGAGGGTAGGATGGCCCTGCAGAGGGACCTGGACAGGCTGGACCAATGGGCTGAGGTGAACTGTGTGAGGTTTAACAAGGCCAAGTGCCGGGTCCTGCACTTCGGTCACAACAACCCCATGCAACACTACAGGCTTGGGGCAGAGTGGCTGGAAAGCCGCCTGGCCGAAAAGGACCTGGGGGTGTTGGTCGACAACCGGCTGAAGATGAGCCAGCAGTGTGCCCAGGTGGCCAAGGAGGCCAACAGCATCCTGGCTTGCATCAGGAGTAGTGTGGCCAGCAGGAGCAGGGAGGTGATTGTCCCCCTGTACTCGGCACTGGTGAGGCCCCACCTGGAATACTGTGTCCAGTTTTGGGCCCCTCACCACAAGAAAGACATTGAGGTGCTGGAGCATGTCCAGAGAAGGGCAACGAAGCTGGTGAAGGGTCTGGAGCACAGGCCTTATGAGGAGCAGCTGAGGGAACTGGGGTTGTTTAGCCTGGAGAAGAGGAGGCTGAGGGGAGACCTTATTGCTCTCTACGACTACCTGAAAGGAGTTTGTAGTGAGGTGGGTGTTGGTCTCTTCTCCCAAGTAGCTAGCGATAGGACAAGAGGAAATGGGCTCAAGCTGTGCCAGGGGAGGTTTAGGTTGGATATTAGGAAAAAATTTCTTCATGGAAAGATTAGTCAAGCATTAGAACAGGCTGCCCGGAGAGGTGGTGGAGTCACCATCCCTGGAAGTGTTCAAAAAACGGGTAGATGTGGCACATTGGGACATGGTTTAGTCTAGTCTACCCTTGATTGGTTTAGTGTGGACTTGGTAGTGTAGGTTAATGGTTGGACTGGATGATCTTAAAGGTCTTTTCCAACCTAAACGATTCTATGATGCTATGATTAACCCACGAGAGCAGAGCACTTGTTAAACTCAAACCCAAGATGGAGCATATTTTAATGCATTTATGATTTCTCACTCCACCTTATCCCCAGCTACTATTGCCAGTGTTGACCTTCTACACTGCTAACCTTTGCATGCTTTTAATCTCTGGTGTGTAAAAATAGAGAAAAGAAGTTGTGAGGTGATAAAAAGGCTCCACCTGGAATTTCACATTTTTTTTTCAGTTACAAACAAAACACGCAGGCTCAACGTAACTTCCTAACGTGACAGATTTATATATAGAATATATATATATTCTATATCTATATAGATATTCTATATATATATTCTTATATAGATATAAGATGTATATATAGATTTATATATATATAGATAGATATATCTATATATATTCTATATCTATAGAATAAATCTGCAGATTCCTTCCTCTGAGTATGAAAAGTATTTGATGGGTTAGTATGTTAAAGGGGACTACTAGCTGAAGAATGGGGTATAGGAAGTCAGTTATTTCAACATACATTTGTATGACTATGCTAAATCTTAACAAATTTATTGCAAAAGCTAAGTTATTTTGACATTTGTTTGGGAAATGTGTGATTTAAGCATGTATATTTCTAAATGCACTTTAAAATACATATATATTTTTCCCAAAAAGCAGTTATGAAGAAGAAATGTGCTTTTGCAATAGATGTACAAATGGCAGCACATAATCACTAGCACAGTTGCAGAGCCCTGATATCACAACACCTTGTTTCCAGGGAGCAGAAACACAAAAAATGTAGCAGAAAAAAACACTAGAAAATAATTTTGGAAAGAAAAGAGAAGATGTGAAAGAACTTTATCACTTAAAAGAGAGATATCTGAAAAGGAAAGTTTCTGAGAGATTTTTTTTTTTCTATTAGAGGACTCCTTGCCAGACAAAGATTTTGCTTCTTTTCACTCATTAGGAGACCCAGCCTACTGATGAAGGTCAGTAAAGTCATAAATATAAGCAATACTCCGTTATAACATCTTTGTTTTGCTTTAAAAAACAATTCCAAAATAGCAATAGGATGCTCTGTGCCATACATATATGTAGCAAATAAGTACATTTTTGGTGCCACTCTTAACACTTCAGCCAGAAGAGGCAGTAATCCTCTGGAAATGCTCTAGCTAGTACAAACACACTTCTGTATATTGCTTGGCCAGCTGTAGAATATGTTTTTGTCAATACTACTGTTTTGTACCAGTGAATCCATGTTTATTTTATAGTAGCAAATCTCAGTGGAATAACCCCTCATTCACACCCGTACAAATGAGAGGAAAAATCCTGTGGCAGGCTCAGGGGAATACACTGTCTTTCTGGGCTGCTCCCAAAGGTCAGCATCATCTTCTCCATCGTCTGTCAGCCCTGGTGGTCCCTGCTAAGTAGTATTTCCCAGCAATGCCAGCTGGAATGGGGCTGGCCCTGGGTCTCCCTCATTCCCTGTGATTTATTAGGGAGATATTTATTTGGGCTGTAGTCATGGCTACCTCCTGAGTGAGAGCTAATGGGCAGTTTTTGGACCATCCTCCCAATCTCGCCCTGAGCTCTCACAGGAGCTGTTTCATACCAGTGTGTCATAAGAGCGGCCCATGGCTTCCAGAGTCTTATTTAACATGTCTTACAGGAATCTCCCTCAGCTTTCAGCAAAACCCTTTTTTACTCCAATGTAATCCTGGTCCCAAAGCAGAGTTCATGGCTCCTCTTGTCCATATATTTTCTTGAGATCTGGAATGCAAAATGAGAAATTAATGGCATGGCAATTATTAATCCTGTCGCTAGACTGAACTCTGTTCATGTTACGGTTTCATGAAGCATTGCCCCTAGTTTTGGGTCTTAGCTATGTTTTATACTGCAGTTTGTCATCTCTGGACTCAGGTGAGGCCCCATGACAGGACAGCTTTGCCCACTGAGGGTGCAGTTTCCCAAAATGGGGTGAATGGACATAACAGCTCTGAATTTGTGCGTGTGTGTGTCCTGCTTACCCCCGTCATTTCTTCCTTTGCCTGACGCCCAGCCATGCACTGACATCACTGGCCCCCACTGGTGCATGTTGGACTGCTAACGATGCTGGAACTCACTAAAACATATCCAGAAAAAAAAATGTAAAAAGTAATCTTCTGCAGTTTTGGTGAGTTAAATTGGTTTCGTAAGAGCTCCAGTGAGCACCAGGGCCGGTACCCCTGCTGCAGGTGGGAGGGAGGAGCAGGGGAGCAAGATGTCTTTCTCCTGGCAGCGGAGAACTTGGTGCCAGAGCTTGCACACCAAACTGAGTCCTGTGCCTCTCAGTCCTGTGTTTATGCTAAACTGCATGTGTGCAAGCGGACTACTGGAGTGGAGCTGTTGGCATTTCAAATTAAAACCTCTGATCAGGTTTATGTCTGCTTGACTTAAGTATTGTATCTCTACAGCTGTCGGATCATGTCCTCCATTGAGATATGTGTGAAAATGGGCTTATGCTGAGGAAGTGAAAAGCCTGAAAATGTGACACATTCTGCAAGCCCATTTCTGCTTGTGTTACAGCATTGCAGCTGATTTCATTAAAGGCTTGGGCTTTGCAAGAAGAGGTAAGAAAACACAAAATTTTAAATTGCACCTCCTGCAACTCAGTGACCTCTATCTTGATGAAATTAAATCCTGTTTTTATCACAGATATGAAATTGCTTTTGTGTTTAAAGTGAGTATTGCATGTATAAAATAATAATAAAAAATACTGCAAGATGGATTTGACCCACAAGGAGATACGTCTTTGAGATTAACTAGGTTTCTTACTAACACAGAATAATACCCCCACATTTCCCTTTTCAGTCACATAAAATGTTTAATAGGCAGCTTTCAGTCATGCGCAAAATACTGCCAGTAAAATTGCCTGGTCAATAATAACATAATGGAAAAACTTACTTTCATTTGGTTTATAGGTCATAAAGATGGCAATTATTTACAATAAAAATGCTAAACTAAACGATATATAATTTGCCTTCAAAATTAAAACATGTTTTAAGGCAATTTTAGTGTACAGATACGTCATTTTAGCTTAATCAGAAATAATCCTACAGTAAAATTGTCACAACATTTATGGTTCTGAATTTAAGAATCAGATGTTGCTCTCAGTAATCACGGGAGAGCTTCCATTTTAAGTCATTCACACAGTTCCTATGAGTAAGGCTAAGTGGGTTTGAGCCCTGATGTATAGATCAGATTAGCTACTAGAGAAAGTCACTGTTCTTCTATAACTCATCATCATCATCGTTAGCTGTCATCATCATCATTATCAGTGACAATCCCTATTAACTGAGCTGGTATAGAGAAGCATTTTCAGAATCTCTACAGAAAGATATCTCTGACCTTCAAGAGCCTAAGATTTCCTAGGTTTCAAATTTCAACCATGTTTTTTGAAAATGCCCATTAAGTGATTTTTAAAGGCACAAGTGAAACACACATGCTTTCCTCTTATTGAAAGCCAGTGGGAAGTTAGTGTCTGTTTCCTACTTAGAGTGGCAACTCAATTGCTTTGGCAGAGGTTTGCAAAGGCCCTTACTGATTGCTCTTGCTAGAAACTGGTCAAGTTCCTGGTGGACAAAGAACAACATTTTTTGCAGATGTTGCTCTCTTGGCTTTCATGCTAAACGTGTTTCATGGCTCCAGGTGAATAGTAGCGACAGCAAACAGAAAGAAAACACAAAAAGGGAAATCAAAATGAAAACCAAAGGTGATCATTTTTAACAAGTGAAATTATTTTTGAGGGCCTTTTATGACTGTCAATATTCCTGCTATCTTTTCACCAGGATTTAAATGTTAGCTATGCTATAAGGTTGTTATGGTAATTATGAGAAGACTTGTGTCTCTCACATGACTGCTTCCTCCTCTATAATCTCTCAGTCCAGATTCTGGGTGGAAAAGTTATTTCTTCAGCTTGATACATCCAGGCACTTAAGACCTTGAGTCTCCTCATGCACTTCAGTCTCCTCATCGCATATTTTGCAAAGTGCTGGGGAATCTACCGAATTTGCATTTGCTTAGGTTTTTCCTACTTTTCATACTTGCTACTTCCCCTCTGAAAGTTGCTGCGGAACTGCTCTGTAGACTCATGGGCCCTGAAGCTCCCATGCAGAGGAAGAGACTAAGTCTCCACAGCGTGCTGAGGGACATGACGTAGAGGCACTGACGCAACTCTGGCTGAACCATGCTTTACTGTGCTTTTTCCTCTGAGGCAGTAATGCTCATACTCAAAGGGATGGAAGGGTGGGATGGAAGGTGGCTTACTGAGGCTATGGAAGAGCTGAGCTAGGTTTGCCCCTTTCTTCCCCATGCTTAAAGTATCCCTTCCAATAGAAAGGAAGGGGTTACATTTTCAAATTAAACCTTGAATTCTGAGAAGTGCTTCAAGTCCCATGTGAAGAACCCAACCCCAAGTATCTAATACATTATCATTATGACCCCCATGTGAGCCCTTGTTTCCCACCTGGCCTATTTCAACTGATACCTACGCAATCCATGTATGTATCAGGGATTGCCATTTCCAACAGCTTTATGAATGAGTGTAATAAGAGACCACTGTGTGGTTTTTCCTGAGGAATTTTATAGGTATAAATTCCTGGCTTTTGACATGATTTTCTTTAGTTTCATGTCTCCTGCCAAAAAGATTTAGACTTTTTTTTCTTACATTATTTCTCTACATACTAAAGCACAAGTCTTGCACTGCTTGACTACATTAGCCTGTAACAAAAATAATCCAATCACTGTTGATCCTCTTATATATAACACTTTCCATATGGTAGCCCAATAACATGGTACCTCTGTCTTAGCAGTTTATTTTTTTTCTGAAAGAAAAAACAGTAATTTTAAAGTTTGTTCAGTAATACTACATTTAAAAAAATGAAAAGCTCAGGTAATGTATACTTTCATTTTGTCATATTAATAAGTGTTAAATGTTAGTTGACTGTCCTGTAATTCCATGCTTTGGAGCTTTAAACTTTAACAATTTGTCCTTTTTATTTGAATCATTAAAATGTAACAGTTCAGCATGTGGCAAAGGAATGAAACAATGTCAGGATTAAACCAGATAGGGCCAGACTGAACTTATCATGGGTCGATAGCTGCTGCTCTTCAGCTTTTCCCAGGTTGCTGCTGCCCTTTGAGATGACTGTATGGAGAATGGCAGTAGATTTCTGTTAACTCAAGATCCATACCTGTTTGTTCCCCTTGGGCATCTCAGTACTGGCACACTCAGTAACAACACAAAAAGCTTAGCTTAGTGGGGAAGCACAGGCTGTCCGCCATGTAATAGTTGTGACTTTATAGAACTGATAGAGGAAAGAGACTGTAGCAATCTGAAATTCACAGCTCTGACATTTTCTCTAATTTTTAAAAACACCAAACACTCTTAATTAAGTTAAATGATTCTAGGGATTTTCTTGAAAATCTATAGTGATACAACCCTGCTAGGATTGGTATTACTTTTACTATAATGGGTGTTATCATTTAACATCTCAGTTGCAGTACTGCTTAAAAACCACAGCAATATGTAAGGTGTTTTACAACTCTACCACAGGAAGTACCGTTTACCCTAATCGTACCAATTAAAAATTTTAAGTTACAAGACAGCCTTAAAATCGGTAATGGATGTTTTTTTGCTTCTAGGGTTTTTAGAATGAAACTTCTTTCATTTTTTCTTTCTGAAAGTTTCTTTCTGAAACTTTAGAATTCTCTTCAGATGAGAGTTATGGAAATTTCTTTTAAAAATTACAGCTACATCTCTGCATAATCACGTGACATTTTAGGGAAATTGTCAGTGGTCATGAGGCACCCAAGATGACAGGAGTGTGAAGAATGGGGCACCTGGGCTCTGCATTTAGAGGAGGAAGCCGAGGGTCTAAAGACTTCTCTGTCTGTATTTTTCTAAATGAACATATCTAGCTTGAGAGCAGTTATATTTTTGTGAGCCAGGATGCAGAGCTGCTTTGCAGAATTCATCAAGCCTCCTCTGCATGTTAAGGTACTCAGTTCCTAGAGCAGATATTTTCTCATGTTGCAGCTAAAGTTACTTGTAGAATGAATGAACGGTTATATCTGTCAAAACAGTGAAATCCCTTTAGTCCATTGAGATAATTTTGTATAAAGAGCATCTGCTATGTGTATGTCTCTCTGTAGCAGGGTAAGTCCAGTTTGAGAGTGGCCAGAGACTGCTTTCCCCATGCTTTTTCCCATGTGGTGGTGTTCTGAGGATCTTCATGGTTTCACATCACAAAGTCATTTGGTCCCGTATTCTCACCTGACAAATTGTTGTAGTTACAATGCTAACTGCAAAGACTGCACTTCTGTTGTGTGAGTTGCAGGGTCTCTCTGTGTCTTATTATTGGAAGCAGGTGTTGGTTTAAGATTCTCATTTTTCTTATGCTGGAAATATCAATTATCTAATCTCTAATTAGGAGTCACGAAGGACTGATAAATTGAAATAGAAATACTTTAGCTAAGAAATTTACATTAGGCTTTGGATAGAGTAAAAACCAGATCAGTTACAGCATTAAGAATTGAAATATTGCTATAATAGCAATCATTACTATGTCCCTTTTTTTAGGTTACTGAAGTTTCCGTTTGTTCTGCCAAGTAGTTTCAGATCAAGTAATTTTATAGGGTTTTTTTTGCAGTAGAATAAACAGAGGAATAAGAGCAAACCATTCATTTCTTGTTCTCATGAATCATTCTATCAATCAGCTTTAACATACCATTTCGAAACACTAAAAAGTCATTAATGGAATTTCTGAATTGGGATAGAATCATGATTATAAAATGAATTGTGATTCATTTTTGGTTTGGCTGGTTGAGTCTCAGAAATCATTCATTTAGTATTGCTTCAGGCTATCTTGAGAAACAAAATTAAGTTGAAAGCTGAGATTCTTGCAGTCATTTTACTAGGATCTGAGGCCTTAGGAAAACTATCAAATATCCAGAGTTTTATGAGACCTGGTAATACTGCTTAACTGAGACTATGTGCATGAGGAAAAGTTGGCAGACTAGATTATTAAGGTAGAGCACCAGTATTAACAATGTGCCACTAGGAAGATTTAGTTGGAATCTCAACCTTCTTTTCTACCTGAAACTATAAAATACCCCCCAAAGTGTGCTGTTTGCATCAGTCTGATATTTGATAACATTTTTCACATTGGTACCATGGTTAAACTCAACCCTGTAGTTCATGGGACAATGCTTGCTGACTATTGTGCAGCAGAGGGTATGAATCCATTGACACAATCAACATGGATCCCAGATACCCCTAAGAAGGGATCAGTATGTTTAACCAAATTCTGGTTTCTATGAAGGAATCCTTATTTCTGGCCAAAATAATGGCAAGCATAAAAGCTTAGTGTTTAGGAAATGCTTTGTATTTTATTATATTTAAATAATTAAAAATCATGCATTCAAGATGGTGGGTGGCCTAACACAACGTTAACAAGAGCCTGTTAAAATTATACCATCAGGCAGTAGTTCACTTTTCTAAACAAGTAAGTAAAAGGTTTCATGTGTTAGGTTTATATTCCAGAGTCTGGATTTCCAAGTGAGGTTATAAAGTTATTTGGCAGTAGTGACTGAACTGCAGGCTATATATGAATATTTGATGACTTGTTCAGGAGAACTTGAAGAAGAACTCAGTGAAAGCTGACAGTTTATTTTGTGAGATAAGACAAAGGTAACTAAACGAAAGGAAGACAATATGGAAGTAATGAAAAATCTGAGGGGATCATGGATAAAAATACGCATGGAAATGTCTAGTCAAGGTTTTCTTTGCTGTAGTCTGGTTCTCTGGCACAGACGTTTATTGCTGCTTCAGTTCCATCAGGTGTGCTTTTGGAATGCATCTTAAGGTTTCAGCTAAAATCCATGGAGTCCATTTCACGAGGTCTGTGTGAACCTAAGCATGCTAACCAGAGTCAGTCATGAGATTTACTTAGAAAGTGCAATTCTGATTTGAACTAAAATGCAGATGTAGACACAACATCTGTGTCTGCATTATGGACAGTACTGCTATTACAATAAATAAATACTTGCTTTTTAGAAAAAAATCTTTCCAAAGGGACTCTTTGGGTTTTTATCTGGCTGTCTACCCTTGTGTTCATGTGACTCTTATCATAAGCTCTTTCCTCTTCCCTAGACCTTACTTTTCAATGCTTAAACATGTGGCTATATCATTTTTCTGAAAATAATCCCCTTCCTGATCTCTGCTCCTAAAAGAACCATCTTGTCACATATATGTGCAGAAAGTGTTTTTCACATCTAGATATCCTCAAGGTGAACATTTTAGTCTGTTTTCCCTCTTTGTCACAAAACAGAGAGTATACAGTGCCTTCCTCTGGATGACAAATGACTTCTTGCTGTCATTGCTTCTCTTGTCAGTCTACACAATCTCGATATGGCTTTTATTATTAGTGATTAATCTGCTTTTAAACAGAACCCGGCATTTCCACTAGTGTATGCTACTTGGAATGAGGTTGTGTATCCTTTATGTTTCTGATTATTTTATGTGCCTATAACCTCCTCTAGAATGGGATGTTTAATTCTTTCTGTTTTCATCTGCGATATCTAGTTTCTAGAACTTTGCTTTGAAGTCACCCACTGACACAGCTGTTTCACCCACTGACTCTGTTCTTCAAACCCACTGATACACCTCTAGAAACTACACTTGTGATATTAATCTTCCACTTCTGCAGTCAGATTCTTGTAATTTGTTCCTGGTTCTGCACTGATATTACTGCGGGCATGCCAAACATCTGGCCAGAACAAGAAGTGTCAGTGCCTGGGAGATGATTTTGGTGCACAATTCTTTATTTGTATTTATCGTGAGCAGAACAGAAACCATTGATTAATATTTTGCATGCTTTCTCCTTCTGACTAGGCTTGGAATGATCAAAAAAGAAAAGGAAATGGCAAAGCAAGACAAAAGAAATGATATCGCCAAAGTTTCTGGGCTCCTAGGAACTCCTGCAAAAATGTCTCTCAGCCCCTGAGTACACAATGACTGTCAAGTAAAACATACTTTGTAATCCTTCTTGTGGCATCTTCTGATGATTATAAAGCTGGCTATAAACTAACTAAACATTTCTGCATCATCTATATATTATGAGATAGACAAAAAGCATGCAAAATTTTTCTGATTAAAATTGTTCTTGGAAAGGAAGAGCCTCACAGAAATTTTATTGCTTTAATGCTCTAGCCACTGGCTAGCAGCCATGCAGGAATCATTCAGGAGTCTGGAGTCCAGTGGAACAAGATACTGAAATGCTAAATGAGAGTTTTGGAGATGTTCTTATTCTTCTGCTGAACTTTCTGAATTCCCTCAACATTTGATCAGTGTCCTTTACCTCCTTTTCTCATAAATGTTATGACGACCTCATACAAATCTTAATAGAATCCAGAGAAGATTCAACAAAAACAGAAGCAATGCAGAATTCAGTCAAATGAAAAAATATCTAAATATGCAATATTTTCTAAAACTTAGTTTGTTTTTCAGTAATGACTATTCACATAAACATTCAGTTGATACAGTTTCATATATGTAAGTGCACACATTTCATTCTTTGTTGCATCAGTGCTTTTGAAACTGTTATCATTGGCTTTGGTCCCAGTCTGAGATCTAGGTAAAAGATCTCGGAGTTGTGTCATGCAGAATCAGGCCTGCCCTCTTGAAGTTGATCTGCCATCTTGCTCCCAGGGCTAGAAATCTTTGCAGGCTTTTGGAGTCCAAACTATTCATTTCCTTAGGTAATACAGACATTTTTCATCACTCAGCACTTTTGTACCATGTCACTCTGTCTTCCAGAGTGGCACTTAATCTTATTGCTCCATTTGTATTGCTGAGTAGACACCCATCTCTTTGGTCTTAACCACTCTGTTTTGGAACTTCTTCCTCCAACATGTATTCCTCTCCTTCAAATTTTGCATGAGCCAGTTATTTCTTAAGCCTATATGTGGAGATGTATTATTATGGGTATTTTTACCACAAACATCTGTTTAACATCTATCTGTTGCTAATATGAGCAATGTAAAGCTAAGTGTATGCCTTAGGTCCCTCCTGGAAAATATTTTTGCTGCCTTTTTTTTTTTTTGGCTTCTCAGCTCTGTACGTACTCTAAATGAATTTGTACTCTGAAGCCATAGTGTTTATGTCCAACTGCCTTTCTCCCTCATCCATCCCTGCTCTCCTTTCCTTAAAGGTGGCTATTCAGAAACATCTGCTTTCTATTACTCTCTGTGTCAAACAGAAAACAACCACAGAGCTCATTAAGAAGTTTCTATGTTTAACCTTTGCATGGCAACTTTCAGAGAAAGAGGACCTCCCAGCTTTTTTCTTGAGGAGCTTTGTTATTTTCTCACCATAAAATCTCAAGAAGGCTTTTGGCAGCTCTTCCATGATTCTTGGTTGCTTGCCTGGAAGCTCAACCTCTTGAAATATCCCATTCTTATACTCTTCAGTCTTCAAGTCACATTGGGTGGTGTGCTTACCACAGTAACTGGAAAATGACTGCTGTTAAAATAATAGCTGTTGTTTTAAAACTTATGCAACATTTCTGAACCTCCTTGTTCACACCACTAACAAGTTTGTTCCCATGAATGCATAGCATGGTTCTAAATTAACCCAGCCAGCTGATGAAAGCTTGAAAGCAATCAGTGTTTCTGCCTGCTTGGTAGGTGTTCTTTCATTTGATCTACAGTTATTTGTGGTCTGGGTTCAGGAAGATAGAAAAGCTCTGCCTTTTCCCATTGTCCAAGAAGTGTTGAGGAATGTGTCTTATAGGAAAAAGTCCTTAATGGAAAAGGAAGTTAATAACATTATCTTGATGAATATTAATTCCTAGAAGAATTTATTATCTGGCATAAAGCCTTTTGAATTACTTTAAATCCTTATAGGACAGGTCACCCTTGTGGACCTGGCTGTACGGTGTTGGTATAGATGCTTACGCAGAGAAACTTTTGGTAACTGCTGTAGCAAAACTCAGTGTCACATCTAAAAGGAAGGGAAAGGTGCAAGTTATTTGCAAAAGCTCTGAGTAAGTTGATTTTACTCACACTCATTCTCTCAGCGATTGTCTTTATTCACACTCTTATTTCCACTTATTCACAAGCACCAAATGTGTCTGAGTGGTCTGGCATTGTGTGTGACACAAAGGACCAGGGGCACTGACTACTGAGTTGTCATCACATCTCTGGGGTTCCTCATGAGTCACAATGATGAACTAGTATTTGGACAGATCTCTCATGTCCATTAAGGAATAGTGCTTTGCTATTATCCTTCTGTTGTGATAACAGGAGGGAATGGCATATACGATGTTCTGCAGCCTTGTTACCATCCATTCTCCTGTTCTCAGAGTGTCTTCCATTAATGAGTCACTTCTGCTGCAGTCTTATCACACTGCACATTGTCTGGGTTTGACACATTCCTCAGTGTGATTGACTGGGAGCAGTGTTCTTCATTAGGTTATTTTTTTAACCCTTGTTCTGCTGCTTCTTCTGGTGCTTTCTCTCTGTCACACACATTTCCATTCATATTTAATTCTTGCCAACCTCAATACTTCTGTTGCAAGTCTCTGCATCCTGGTTACAGTTCTAGGAAAAACTTGGAATTACAGCTATGTAGGACTTAGGCATCATGAATAACTGGTGCTCTCCCCATACCATGAAAAGACGAGTGGTATGTGGTTCATTATGAGAACACATTATGGCAAACACAGCAACTCAGAAAGCTGCATAACTCTAAAGCTTGTAGGAAAGCACGATATAACCAAAACCCACACCTGCTCCCGCTTATAGACACATGCAAAAAAAAAAAGAAAACCAAACCAGTGTGAATGCAATATTTGACAAGGCCATCTCTCTGTCCCATTCAAATACTACGAGGTCACATGTGATAATGCTAAGACTGAGAAAGCTTTTAACATCCAGCTTGAGGATTATCTTTTTTTTGAGGAGAAAATCAATACTCCCTTGAGTATCATGTTGGGGTTTTTTTTGTTTTTTTTTCTTTTTACATTTTCAGCACTAGTCTGTTTCATAATTCTTATTCTGTAAAAAAAAAAAAAAAGATTTATTCAACTGTGTAGGTGCTTCCCCTGTGGCTTCATTTATATCCCCTTGCAATAAACTGTGGGATTTTGATGCCATTGTGTTTGAGGCAACCTATACCAAAGACTTGAAGAAAATAGACATAGTAGACTGACAGTAGGAAGCAATAGTGACTGATGGTAGCGCTGAGTAGACAGCTGCCTGTTTCTTTTGTGATGTTGTATCCCACTGGTATCTGCTGTGCTTAAACATGTAAGTGTTCAGTTTTTCTGTTCCTACTGTGGACTGGATTCCCTGCTTCTCTAGATGGGAGTTGTTCCATTTTGAAATCCAAAGTACTTCTCCATTGCACAGCATTTAATATTAACTCTTCTGTAATTCAGTGCAGATGGATTTATATGGTGTCTGGCTTCCCCCCCCCCCCCCCCCCCCCCCATTGCTGATTTGTCTAAGCAGACAGGTGGAGGTGGATAAGGCTGAATGGATGCCAGGTATAGAAACAGTCTGTATGATATAATCTGCAGAGCTCAACAGTGCTAGCAAAAAAATCAGATTCATAGCCCTCATATCAGCAGTTACAATTGCCCCAGTGTGATGTTACTGGGCACCATGTGTTCTGTGTATCTTCATTCTTGATCATGCATAGTAACTTTAGATGGTTTGTAAGAATGAGTAATGGCTAATCCTGCCGTGGTAAAGAAAAATCCAATTCAGGTTGGGTGGAATTTACAGACTCTTTGTCACTGCTCTGTAATTGCATTTGTTTGTCATATTGCCCTGTACTGTGTAATCACAATTCTCCTGGAATTGGCTGCCTGTGGGATTGGACATGGATGTTCCTTAGCAAACAGATGCATACAAGTATCTCAGATCCATGTGGCTAAAATACTAGTGTGGGATCACTGTCATAGAATCATAGAATCGTTTAGGTTGGAAAAGACCTTTAAGATCATCCAGTCCAACCATTAACCTACACTACCAAGTCCACACTAAACCAATCAAGGGTAGACTAGACTAAACCATGTCCCAAAGTGCCACATCTACCCATTTTTTGAACACTTCCAGGGATGGTGACTCCATCACCTCTCTGGGCAGCCTGTTCCAATGCTTGACCACCCTTTCCGTCATTGTACCAAGTGTTTTCTAATGCCATCTCCTGCATGTCAATAATGCACAGCTTCTAAGCAGATGAAGTGCCCACATTTCAGAAGCTTTCAGGAGGAAACTGAGGACTGGAAATGTTTATTGACTTCAGCTTTCTCTGTGCTTCTTGCAGAATCAATTCTTCTTTCCCACTAAGGATCTGTGAGTATGTGAAGGGGAAATCAGAAATATATCTATATGACCTTTCTAGGTAATTCAGTCATTTATGACGGTGCTTCCCAACTTTTCTGCACCTTAGACCCACCTGAGAGGAGTGAGTGTTCTGCACCTCCATGGTGCACTAAGGAACCTGTGCAGGACAGTGGAGCCTGCTCCTATGTGCCTTTTGTCATGTGTCATCTATAGCGTGTTTCATTAGCACCTCACCAGTGTGACTCTAGTCTCCATTTGGGAACCGCTGCACAAAGGCCTGATCCAGATTTCATAGACTATACCTGCAATCCCATTAGCGCCTTGTTCAGTGGTTCCCTTAATCCTCTCCCTTCTGTTAGTGGCTTGGTGGTATATACTAATAACTGAAACTGGATCACTTACAGGAGGACTTTAGTCTTCTGTATAAACAGCCTATCTACTCTTCTGAAGGAGAAATGCAAGAGATCTTTTCAAAGGCTTCATTATTTTTGAGGTCCTTAGAGCTACTCTTGATGCTTTTGGAGTGATGCTTAATCATCTACAGTAAGAAGCAAAGCAAAGCACAGATGGAGAAACGGTTATTGTCCAAGTGCTATCCTTTTGAAAGATACTTGTCTTTTTCAAGGCCAACTCTGTCTGTCTTTTTGTGCTGCATTTTACTTTTTAAGGCACGTAATCACTATTTTCTGGAAAAATGCCACAAGTAGGAGTTGGTTCTTTGTCCATTGATTGTATCTTGACAAAAGTGTTCTAATAGGAGATGGAAAAGGAAAGCTGCTTGTTTCCAGAAAGCCGTATCAGTCATCTAGCTTGCTCAATAATTTGGAATTTAATTTCTTTATCATTAATTTCAATCAGCACATTGAAGAAACTGAGTTTCTTCTTGCTAGAAGCAGCAGAAACTGATATGCCATGGTTGGGGATTGCACTAGCAGCTAGTAAATCATTCTGTGTCTGTGATGCTGAGGCCACAGGAAGCTGTCTAACATTTTACAGCAGTCTTCCATTTCCAATACAATTACCAGTAAAATGGACATGTTTATTAAGCTTCAATATAAATCATATGATATTCAGTTTTTGTTGAAAAGGAGAGTCTGACCGACGGGACGCATCCAGTGCGTGAGTCAGTGGAGTAATAGTGAGCTCTGGTGACAGGGGAAGCTGTGCAGACCCTGTGAGCCATGTAAACAGCAGGGTGCAAGAAGGAGGAGGACTACAAGGAAAAAGATCAATTGTGATCCAGAACTTCTGACTGCCCAGGGTAGACTTGGCTTCTTGCTCAAAAGAAGGAAGGAATAAGCATGAGCTTTAGAGCATTAAAAACATTTTCAATCAGTGTTCGAAGTGGGCTGTCTTTGTCATTGACCTGTAGGAGATGGGCTTTTCCATTCACGAAATTAGTGCTGTTTACAATATAAGTCTGAGCCGTTAACAATGTTCCAAGAGGAAACATGTGTTTGCATCTCTTGGAATCAGAAACCAATGTACAGTGCCCTTCTTCTCCCCAGCAATCTGTTTAAGAGAGTTAAGTTACACCTCCTGTCTTGAACAAGAGTGGTCTCTGGAGAGAATGTCTTCTCTAGAAACAGAACTGTACGGCTTTGTGTCACAGAGTGTTCACTGGTTTCTGGAGGAGGATTATAAGACTGAATAAATGCCAGTGTCTGTCTGTGTTTTAATGAGCATGTTTGTGCTGGTTCTCTTTATTTAATTGAACATCTATTTCACAGGTGTGCTGCTAATTGATGAAAGAGCCCCATGTGAGAAAGAAAGACAGGAAATACAAAGTGAAGAAATCCCAGCCATCTCACCACAAAACCTGTGTTCTTTTGTGCTCCACACAATATGCTGCATTCTTTTTTTTTTTATTATTTAATAACTGTGTGTGTTTTACTTGCCTAGGATGCAGCTCTTGATTTAGAAGTGAGTAGGTCAGTTTCTGTACGTTGGGGGCATTCCTGAGAAACTTCAGCCTCTGAGCCCTGGTCTCTGACAGGAACTAAATGGCTGAGCATGGATTTTGTGACTCAGGTCCATGTAGGATTGTTATGCTAGGTTTCATGAACAACTGATTTTCTGAAGAGGTCACTCATCAGAAAAATCCTTTTTTCCTGTGTTCTCACAATTTTTTCTTTTTGTTCTGTTCTCCTTGAGGACTAGCTTGATCTGTAGTTCTGGCTGAGGAGGATTTCTGCAGGGAATGAGAATGTAAAATCCTCCTTTTCTCTTCTAACAAGCCTCATGTTCAACCAAACACAAAATTATATCACTGATGAATTTGTGTGGCACAAATTCAATTTGGAAGCTTGATATTTAGGGAGTGTGTACTGCCAGTCTATCAACTGGTTTGGGTGTAAACATGATGCAGGCAATCAAGGTGGGGACAAGTTGGTGGAGGGGGATGAAGATGCTCTTAAGTTAACATTTGCTGGTGCAATTACAACATCTGAAGGCTTCTTCAGGCAGGCCAGCAGCAGAAATCCCACCATGACCATTACTGTTGCTTGCGCCAGTCTGGAATTTGATATGTGAAAATGTGGCAGCACCATCAAGCTAAGATGAATCTACTGATAGTAAAAAAAAATAAACAGCCATAACTTTGGAAAAACACAGGTCTTTTATGATGATACATAGATTATGCATAGGCTGGACTCCTCTCTTGAGGTGGGACTGCCTGATAATGGTATTTAGATACTCAGGGTAGGGATGGCAGCATAAACCAGCAGACATAGTCTGTACTACCTTCTAATTTGTTTCTGAGAAAAGGTGTTGATTTTGACCTACAGGTCGTTGTCACAGACACATCGAAGATAATCGGGGAGCAGTCCTTTGCCTTCAGTAGGCAACTTAACCCAAAGTTTATTGTCATGATGACACCAAACTCTGTCTGTCTGTATCACACTGACTAATAGCATTCCTTACTTAAAGATGAAGAGATTGGGTTGCAGGTGGTCTTTAATTTGATGCCTTAATGTTACTGTTCCTTTTCTCCATCTTCTCTGATCTAACATAACATGGTGGTTTTTCAGTATGATTCTGCAAAAACTTCAATTTTTTTTTTTTTTTTTTTTCTGCTGGGACAGTGGCATTGTTATTAGTGACCTGTGCAGAAGAGAAAATTATTTTTGGCAACTTTAGGAAATTCTCCTCCAGACATCAAAACATTTGATTTAATTTTTGAATTTATTTATCTCAAAAGATAGCATGGCACATAGAACAGTGAGTAAATGCCTTAAACAAAACTAGTATAAAAATCAATGCATAAAAATTACTCTTAACAAAGAAATCACATATCTTCGATTTGGCACTCCACAGCTCAGAAGGGTATCTTGCTTTCCTGTGTGTTTCAGAATAACCACATAGGTCACCCTGAAGACTATATGCTTTTCCATTGCTATAAAAGCTCTAGGTTATTATTTCTCTTGCCTCATTGTTTTACGATAGGCACGGCATTAAAACTCACTAATCTGTCCTCCCACAACACCCTACTGATGAGCTGTGTGAATCATAAATGATTCCTTTCAACTACAGTACATTTTTTTGAGGGAAAGAAGGAAAAGGCAAATTAAAATGGGAACCTAGGGAACAACTGAATATCATTTTTGCATATCTTCAGAGATAATTTTTGTTAGCAGTACTAATAATAATCCTCAGCTTGCATTCTGGAAGAAAACTACCTCTTCTCACTCCATCCATCCTCAGACTTTGGGTATAGATTGTGTGTGCATATTAATAGTTAGTTAGATAGATAGATAGACAGACTGATGATTGATTGATCAATTGATCTATTGAATCATAAGTTAGGTTGGAAGGGACCTCTGGAGGCCATCTACTCTACTCCCTTGCTCAAAGCAGCTCTAATTAGATCAGATTACTGAGACCTGTGCCCTGTCAAGTCTTGAATACCTCCAAGGATGGATATCCCACAGCCTCTCTGGACATCTGTTCCAGTATTTGACCACCCTCACTGAAAAGACAAAAAACCCAACTTATGGACCACTACTTTGGTGATAAGGAGACTGTGGGCAAAGGCTGTGTTTTGACTAGCCATCAAGGTTAGTCACCTTTCCACAGCAAACAATCAGGTCAGTTCAGTGTGATTTCTCTCTACCGGTTTGTCACCTGTCCCAAGACAAAGCTCCATACACTCAAGCCACTCCTTCACATATATTTACATATATCTATGGATATAAATAGATGAATAGATACACATAAGCACAGACCTGCTTGTATGTGATGTGCCGTATCAGTAGTCTTTAGAGAAAGAGGGCACCTAGACACAGTTCATTCGTAGACCATAAGGAAATCTAAGGTATTCAAACCTGGCAAAAGTTCCTCTCCAAGTTCTGTCAGTCAAATACTTTTCTTAAAGGATGGAGAAAGCCAAAGCTTTCCAAAAGGGGGCAGGAACTTAGAATTAGATTTTAGTTCACTAAATCAGGGAAATACTGGTGACAAGTCATATTCTTTTTCCAATTTGTTTTCATTCATACTGTAGGACTTCAGAACACCCCAAACCCTGGTCATAACCACTTCAGGCTTATAGGAGGCTTCTAACTTTTGAGCACTTTTGGAGAGTAATTTGAGGTGCATTTTTCTGTCAGCAGTTTTGGGTTGAACATTTTCGATCTCCATCTGCTCACTCTTGTCCTCAGAGCCACCCCATTGTGCTGTTACAGTTGTTTTGCGAGTATCTGACTGTTTTTTTCCTGTGAGATACTGATATGGACAGAAAGAGAGAGTCAGGTCTCAGTTACAGAGAGATTAATGAGTTGTCTACTCAAAGATATTTATATGCAATGTTTTGCTTTGTTTATTTTGAATTGGGACTCCCTCTGCTTCATTACTAAACGATGCAAGGAAAACTGCCAGAAGTGTAAGGAAAACAATGTACTTTTACACTTGCATTGCTTCCATAGTACCTACATGGGAGAAAAAAATCTCATGGTACAGAAAAAGATAAAGCCATAATTAAATATCACTACAGCTTCATTTTTTTTCCCCTGTGGCCTGCTTAGTGAGCAAAATGGTGGATGCATACATATTTTTGTAAATACGCTATCTTTATTTTTGTGTTTTTGATAGACTTTAAGTAGATATATCTTTCTCATTAATTTCACTTTGGAGAGACACTAGGGGTAAGATGTAAACAAGACTAAGAAGAGAGAGAAAACTATTTTCCCTTTGTGCTGAACAGGGAATTATTATTATTATAATCTAATTTCTTCCACGTCACTCTCAAAAATGCATTTTTAGGATTTTCTTAAAGGTGCCAACTGTAACAAAATACACTTGAAATTTGAGAGATACTAAGCTAAATACATACCTTTTTTCCTTTTTTAATCCTCTGTTCAAATTAATGGTAAAAGGAATAAACAGTGTTGTTTCCTCAGCTTTGAAAATTACCATTAAATCTGTCAAGAGGCTTATTACAACTACAAAGCAATCACTTGCAAAATGAGTTTGTGTAGCAAATGTTGCCTTTGTAGACTTGGAGGCATTTCACAACATCAAAGTTATAACATTAAAATTGTAAAATTGAGATAATCTTTCTATTAAATATATGCTCCACATTTTGACAGTATGTGCGTAAACCTGCTCCTACAATGCTGCTTATCTCTGTGTGGATTATTTCTAGAAAAAGCTATAGGGCTGGAAGAAGGAAACAAAGGGTGGAAACATACTTTATAGCTCAGAGGCTATCTCCCAGGTTTGTGGGGACACCTTAAGAATAGCCTTTTCTTCATATTAGAATTGCCTGCCACAGCAGAGCTGAGCCTATGCTATCATGTTATGAACAGAAATCAAAATCCAAAATTCTGACTAGACAGCTGTCATGATTTAACCCCAGCCAGCAACTAAGCACCACTCCAGGTGAGCCGCTCGCTCACTCTCCCCCGGTGGGATGTGGGGAGAATTGGAAGGGTAAAAGTGAGAAAACTCGTGGGTTGAGATAAAGACAGTTTAATAGGTAAAGCAAAAGCCGCGCACACAAGCAAAGCAAAACAAGGAATTCATTCACTACTTCCCATCGGCAGGTGGGTGTTCAGCCATCTCCAGGAAAGCAGGGCTCCATCACGTGTAGTGGTTACTTGGGAAGACAAACACCATCACTCCGAACGTCCCCTCCCTTCCTTCTTCTTCCCCCAGCTTTATGTGCTGAGCATGACATCGTATGGTGTGGAATACCCCTCTGGTCAGTTGGGGTCAGCTGTGCCAGCTGTGCTCCCTCCCAACTTCTTGTGCACCCCCAGCCTGCTCGCTGGTGGGCGGGGTGAGAAGCAGACAAGGCCTTGACTCTGTGCAAGCACTGCTCAGTAATAATGAAAACACCCCTCTATTATCAAGGCTGTTTTCAGCACAAATCCAAAACATAGCCCCATACTGGCTACTGTGAAGAAAATTAACTCTATCCCAGCCAAAACCAGCACAGCAGCTTATAAAAATGGACCTTGAACCTGAATTCAGAGTGAAGAGATGTCCAGGCCCATATCTAGCTTAGTAAAAGGAGGTAGAGTATTTTGCTAAAGCTCTTGGACTGAAATTTGCAAATTCTGTGCTTTTAGAACCTGGCTCTACCATTTGTTTCTGGTATGATGCTGGGTAAACTGCATGAGAAAATTATCCCCTAAGTGGTCACAAAAATTCACTCTCTGGTCTAAAAGTTGATAACAACATGGTTGCATAAATGCTATTTCATTCTGTCTAAACTCTGTATAGATTGCTGTTTACATTGGTTTATTCCTTTCATAGTGCTAAAATAATGTTACCTCTGCCTTTTTTTAAGTTGAAACCAACTTGTCTGTTCTAAGTTCTACTCTTATAGTGTCTCCAGAAAAGCCCTCAGAGGATAGCTTCCAACAAAAAAAACAAACTTGGGGACTCTAGTCATAATTAAAAAAAAAAAAAAAAAAAATCATGGCCGGAATCATTGTCATTCTTAGCATCCAAAGTATTTTCCAGTAAGACTATATTGAAGTTAGTAAATGGTGCATTATACCTGAAAATGTCAAAAACTGAGATTATAACAAAGCTTTAGATTCCTTTTCCTGTCTGAACAAGGAGAGCAGAGTAGATGTAATTTTTTTTTAAAGGTTTGTCAATAAAATGATGTGTTTGAGCATGATTCTTCTAAAGTCTACAAAGCTGTTAGTCTTCTTGATGCCCAGTCAAAACCAAGCAAAGAGGCATTTCGGGTTCAAGCTTGTACCCTTACTACCTTTCCTTCAGGATACGTGGTGGCAGTATGTCCACAGCACAGTGGAAATATACTGCAGACAATGAGCTAAATGGGGACCCTGTATCCTGTTCTCTGCTCATCTGGAGGGTGGATATGTGGCCACAGGGCCTGTGTGTTATCAGTTGAGTGTCACGTTTCAGGCTGAATCTGACCCAAGTGTCATTAATTGTTAGTGGTAGACAGAATTGCTTTATGCACACTGAGCTTTCTGAGGAGAATGCTACCATGACACTGTGTGTGGTGGTATACATAAAACTGGATATATGGCTGTGTTAATTCTTGCTTCTCCCTGCTCTGTTGGACCACACCAAGTCTGTCACAGTCAGAGTTTAATGGGTCTCATGAACATAGCGTCTAAACAGAGCTGGATGCTGCTTTCCTCAGCTACAAGAAAACCATATTTCATGGTAATCGTGAACACATGAGCACATGTTTAATATCTCAAATGTCTATATTTCTGTGTCTCTGTAGTAAAATACAGGTCTCAAGGTACCATTTATCCTCTCTTAAGCACCAGAACAGGAAGGAGTGCATTCATAGTATTATTGAGTTGGGGATATAGAAACTAATGGAGACTAGTTCAAATACATTCATGCTTTTGTGCAAGGCCCATTTCCTGTGATATTATTATGCTGGTTAAGGGTGTCTGTGCATTTGTATTTTTGTGCACTTGCTTCACCAAATTAGGGGTTAATTTGTAGCAAACTTAAAGTAGAGAAATGAAACATTATCATTGAAATTTATTAATTTCACACAAGTCTGGCATGTAAATAGGAAACTTTGACAACTAGTAAAGGGTGTTCCAGTTCTAGTCAAGCCATTAATAGCCACCAGGAGACCAAAGAACAGAAAAGGATCAGATCCTAGTCTGAGATGTATTATGGTTTGTCTTCTCAATGGGAACTAAATATGGGTGTCAAAGGGAAGAACTTGGCCTTGCAGCAAGGTTTTTCAGACCTGGCTGTATGACAAGCCTCCTGAGACAAAAATATAAACTATATTGTGCCTGCTGTGGGACTACACTTCTTGGAAAACAAAACAAAACAAAACCCCTATTTTCCTCTGTGCAATCATTTGTTCTCCAGCTTAGTAAAACGGGTTTGAGACACTTCTTTGCCTCTTTTGTCTCTATTGTTTTTCCATCTTGTCGTGGTTTAACCCCAGCCAGCAACTAAGCACCACACAGCTGTTCACTCACTCTCCCTGCCCCAGTGGGATGGGGGAGAGAATCGGAGGAGTAAGAGTGAGAAAACTCCTGGGTTGAGATAAGAACAGTTTAATAATTGAAATAAAGTAAAACAGTAATGATAATAGTAACAATATAATAATAATAGTAATAATATACAAAGTAAGCAATGCACAATGCAATTGCTCACCACCCGCCGACCGATACCCAGACAGTTCCCGAGCAGCGATCGCTACCCCCTGGCCAACTCCCCCCAGTTTCTATACTGCGCATGACGTCATATGGTATGGAATTGCTCTTTGGTCAGTTTGGATCAACTGTTCTGGCTGTGCCCCCTCCCAGTTCCTTGTGCACCTGGCAGAGCATGGGAAGCTGAAAAGTCCTTGACTAGGGTAAGCACTATCTAGCAATAACTAAACCATCAGTGTGTTATCAGCATTATTCTCCTACTAAATCCAAACCACAGCACTATGCCTGCTACTAGGAAGAAAATTAACTCTATCCCAGCCAAAACCAGGACACATCTCTGTAGTGGTTAGATTTCTTCTGTATTGCTCTGAAACATAAACCCATATTTCTTTTAGTTCTTGAAAGTTCATGAATATTTTCCTTCTGTATGTTGCCAGGCCTCGTTTTGGTATCACAGAAATGTTAATGGGACTTGCACACTCAAAAGGTTGTTAAAAGGAATCTAACAGATAGTTCTTTTTTCCTTAAAAGTATTGGGTTTAGATAAGTCATGCACACCTGTTACACTGATTGAAAGAACTTGTAGAGAGGTTGCCCATTACTACTGCAAAGCCATTATACAAGGAGACCATTCTTTAATATTTAGAAGATTTTCTGGAGAGAGTTGACTAAAAGTTGCTACCTGATACTTGGTTTTATCTGGTGGTGGCTCCACATGCTGTGGGATGCAGGTTTGGCTGTGCTAGATGTGTGTTAACTTACAGCATTTAGCTATAGCTTAATACCTAGAAAAGTTGGAGTAAGACCATCAGTCACAGTCAATGTGATTGCTACTGGGCGCCTTCTGCTAAAATCATAGCTCTAAATTCATTAAGTATTTTCCTGAAAATAATTAGAAGTGAATGTTTGCAGCATTGAGGTAGTTTCTCTGCCTCAAATCCTGCAGTACTTTGTTAGAATCTGTCTTGAACCTTAGTACTTTGGACAAAAAGAAAAGGTAATGTGTCATAAGTGTACGAAGTCTGTGAGGTACTATACAAAATCTACTGCCAAAGAAAGGGAGCTGAAGCTTGTTATTCACCATGGGTGGTGTAGGTCTGTCTTACCCTTGGTGTTGGTGATAAACATTTGCCTATTGAATTTCTGTTGTTGAAAAATTTCGCTTATGTAAAATGGGGGAGCGGTATAGGAATCACTTTCTTCTGTTGGAACGTGAAATAAGGCATAAATAATGAGCTTTTCGGTCATATTGCTTTGGCTTTGAGGTTAAATTGCTAACAGCTTATGCATAGTCATGCATTTAACAAAAGTAAAGACAAGACTACTAAGTCAGCAATGGGATAGTTGAAGGAAATCACTGCCTAGGTTCACTGTACAAGAAAGGTTGTAAGTAAAGATGCACAGTCTGGAGATCTTTGAATTTGCTTGTACTGCAACAAGAAGGAGACTGTCAGATAGAGACCTCCTGAGCACATATTACCCAAATATAGAGAAGCTTTCTGACTAACTGCTGAATGATCAGATAATCACTTGGATAATCACCTGGCATTAGCTGTTGAGTTCCCACACATGTTCTGTTAAATAACTCCCTGCCCCTGACTGGTGGGTGGTGGTTTGGTTCTTATGAAGTTGTATGGATACATCTAACTGGGGACAGAAGTGGGATTCATCTCGCCTAACTTTATCTGACCAATCTTAGGTTGGGACATGTAGCTCTCTGAAGGTGGCTATATCCTTGCTGTAAAGTGAACCAAGGATGACTAACTTGTGCATGGGGTTTTAGCCACCCCAACTAGGGCAGATGACTCTCATCTACCACTCTCCTTCATTGTACTCTAGGATCTGGTTCAAATCACCTTTTTACACGTGCCAGTTGCCTCTAACTTTCTGGTATACCCAAACCACCATAATCTCAAAAATCAGATCATGCATGTTATTAAATGAAATAGTCTCATCTGGCCATTGGGGCAGTATCTGTCGAAAGTCCACAGAAGTAAAGGGAGGCTTCTAACATATTTCCAGATATACCTTCTCTAGCAAAAGCCAACAAACTTAAACTGATGAAGAACTACTGTCTCCCCACAAAATGGCAGTATTCCAGGCACCAGACGCTTGCTCCTAGTTTGCACTGGAGTCATTTAGGATTTTCACTGGCTCAATATGTGGCTTGTATCCTTTCTTTTCTTAAAACAAGATGTAAATGAGGTTGAATGCTACAAATACACAAAACAGTCCTTGAGGATGATGGCAATAGTGGTATTTTCTTACTTCTCTGAAAGAAATATCTTCACTGATGGCACTATATTCATTTGTGTATAAATGGCTGTAGGTGTACTCTGTGTGTTTTGATTAGGTTGTAGTAAAAAAACAAATTCTAAATGTGCCATGAATCTGGCATTTCATTTAGTCTTCATGTCACCCATGTGAACTGCTCTGGAGGCATTTTTTTGTTCACTTTAGTGGATTTACAGGGGGTACCTTATGAAAGGTGGTCTTGGGAGATACATATGAGAGAAATCTGACAACTTTGATTAGGGAACCTCTAAATGGTTGCAGCAACCTCTGCAGTGGAAGGAGATGGTGAAAAGCTGGGAGGGTACTTCTGAATTTAAGCTGGGCTGTGGAAGAGTGAAAACAGTTCTTTGAGTTGTAGTGTTATATGGTCTCATAACTAGAGAAATGCAGGTCTTGTCAATGCAATGCACTTTGGTGGCTGCAAGAACGAGCCTTAGTTTTAACATTTCCTCACTTCTCACTGATTAGCTAATGAGTGTTAATATGTCTACCAAAGCTTTCACATGTAATTCATATGCTGCTGAAAAGCACTTTGACACCATAACTTTATGAGCAAAAATAGATTAAAAGAAGACTTCAGACCATTTTGAAATGTGATATCTGAGGATATTTGTGAAGTGTTCTCTGGATAAGAAACATTTCCATCTGTACAGGGTGAATTATTCTCTAATGTTGACTGTTAGGCATGCTAAGTGGCATGAAATTGTAATGATAAATAGATTTTTTAGGAAGCAAGAAGTATCAAGAGCCTTAGAATGACCTGCAGTTGTATGCCTTCAGCTTATACTGCTGCTGCAGTAATATTATTTTGTTAAAGATTGTATGTGATCATAGCCTTTCTTTTAACATAAGTGCAGGAAAATTTAAGCTCATTTACAAGATACCTGAAATAATATCATTCTCAAGAGCAAACACAGACATGAACTTACAGCACACTAAGGGACAGTGAGCGAGCCTAGGTTAGCTTGTAAGTAAAAGCCTGTGAAAGGGGAGCAGAAAAATCAAAGATGTAAAAGAAGGAATAAAAAAAACCCCAAATAGTCTGAAAAAGCAGTTTAGGACCATGATAAAGGATAGAAAGAACATTTGAGCTAACTACTGTCAGGAAAAGGTGCTTGGAGCCATTAGCAAAGCTTGATTTTTGCTGAATTTGGGAAACTAGAACTTTTGAAATTATTTGTAAATACTTCTACAGCATTGCATAGGAGCAAGATCTGCCTCTTGGCAGTCTCCGTTTCTACCTACAAGACCTTGAATTTTTTTTTTTTTTTTTTTTTTTTGGCCAGCTGTTCTTACCTAAAAGATGCTCCGGCTTGTGGGAAATTGTCAGCTGAATTTACCAGCAATAAATAATTCCAAATACAACATTTAAAATATAGATTTTTACTGAGTATGCAAAATTATATCAAAAAACCATGTTATCACATTTCAGATCAAGTGCTTTGAGAAGATGCTAGTATTGTTGAACACTTTTAACAAAGAAAATATGATGTTTTGCATTTGTAGAAAATATAGAGTCAGGCTATTGTCATCAAAAGTTATCTATCAAGTATAGAGAATATATTTCCAGTATTGTGCTTGGCAGCATGCTTCAGCTGTGAACCACATCAATCTGTGAAATATGTCTTTGATCCAGCTTAGCATATTTAGCAAAGAAAATTTTGATAAAATCTTTTGCTCAGTTTATAAATATATTTTTATTTATATATAAATATATATAAAAATAAATATTAAAAAAATACCAGCTGGTAATATTTTTGAATTACTGGTCTGAAGAATAAGTCTTAGCTTTGAGGCTCCCTCAGTGGTGTGAAATATTTGTAAACATCTGTACATCTCTTCTGAACTGAAATACTTCTATCCTTCCCCTTCCCATTTGCCCTTCCCAGTAGCTTTCTGAGCTAGTACATGCATGATTATTCTCGAGCAGTGTGCATTTTGGGGCCTGTTTCCAGTCTAAGTGCAGCAGTCTGATTTCAGGTAGGACATTCAAAGAGATCTCATAAGACTGAATAATTTTTCTGTTTCACAGCTATAGGTACTACATAACCAATTGTTAGAGAGAATTGCACTTTACAAGTATCCTCTTACTATGAAACTATAAGGAAACAGAAATATTGCAAAATAATCAGGAGTGAGATTTTATTATTAATCTTTCTTACTGTGCTGGTGCCTGCAGATCCACCAAGATTGGGACTCAGTTCTGTGCAAACACACAAAACTGAAAATTTTGTATTTCTTTTATCTTGGACCAGCTGATTGTCATCAGACCCAGAGAGGTGAATTACATACTTTTTAAAGGATTGTTCCTAACCCAAAGCTCATTAAAGTCAGCAGAATTACTCCTATGTAAATTTAGTTGATTTTGGCTTAAGTTTATGATGAAACTGTTCCTTCACTATTCATGCTCTGAGTTGAAAGCTGCACACATCTTTATTGTAGTGATTGTCTTCTCCCAGCTTCCTCCACGCTGTTCTTCCTTGGCTTTCAGCACTACAGAAAGCAGCTCATAGGTCATGGGACCTGAAGACACAAAGGCGGTGATTTGGGAACTACCAAATACTGACTTCTGTGACACACATATCACCTGCTTCTTAGTTATTTCTGTAAGCTACCTTGGCAGTCTGTCTGTTCAGAGTCATGCTCAGAGGTATAGATACCAATGACCCCATGAGATGCTAATGACACTATCATTAGCATCCAGAGAAGAATTGCCAGCATAAAATGGAGAAGCCAAATCTAAAAATGGACCTGGCAATTCTGCATGTAACTAGAAAGATCATTGTTAGCTAAACTAGTAAAATGTCAAGTAATTTAACCTTCCCACAGCAATCTGTGAATGTCCCCTTCTTTCCTTTACACTGTTGCCTAACCATGGCTAGAGAGGGGTGAGAATGGACTGTTAAATATTTTGCATGTGGGGAATATACGGCATATGTTTCAACTCTGTATCCATATGTGCATGTACATCTCTTGCAGACGTAAGGTTAGTAGTTGCCAGTTACTCATAGACACATTCATATCTTTTATCACTATTCACATCATCTTGAAATTTAAAGCCTGGAAAGAATGTATTGTGTAACAGCAAACATCCTTCCAGCTCCAGGTGCAGAGGAGTGTGTCCAGGAATGCTCAAGGCTAAGTGTTTTTGAAACTGCAGTTTTGTTGCCTTGGAAAAAAAGAACTGACCATTGTTTAAGGGAGTTGGCTAGAAGTTGTCTTTGGTTCCTACTCTGCTAAAAGACGTGGTGTAAAATCAATAGGAACCTGTCTCCTGTGTAAAATATGAGAAGGAGGGGGGGAAGTCATACAGTGATTCGTACGACTTCAGTCAGTCCTAGACCTGGGTGATATTTTAAATTTTTCACAATTTAAAAAAAGTTATGATCATCACTGCTCAAGGCTATTTCCTCAGCTGGTATGTAGTTCCAGAGTTAGCCAAAAGTGCTGTAGGTGTGCCAAAGCAGCAGCCTGGGGGAAATTACACATTCACAACACTCAGTGGATGTCAGAGGAGCTACACTGATTTACTCTCGCTGAGTAGCCAGCCGGTTTCTTTGCACATTGTCTTATCCTAGAAGTAGCACTGTGGAATAAGTGAAGTAGGAGTCAGTTGGGTTTTTCTCCGTTTTTTTCCCCACCTTTTGAAGACGCCGGTAGCGATACTTAATTTTATTATCTACCTTGTTTTCCTGAAATACAAGCTAAATTCATAGTGATTTTATCTAAAAGTATTTTTTTTTCTTTTCTTCTTCTCTTAAAATCATAACATTGCCATATAGAGCTAGCAATTTACTGAAATGTTCTGTCATTTACAGTAGCAGTTTACATTAAGTTCTGTCCTTGTGTATCATTCTGACTTTTGCTTTGTAGTCATTGTGACTTTGTAGGTCTCAAGGGATCTTCTTTTACATAATTTCTGTATTCTATTGCTCTAAGGGCTAAAAATTTTAAACAGCATAAGAATTTAATTACAAGTAGAATGAGGGTGAGCTGGAATCCTAGAAGCTATGGTTGAAATAACAGGACTATTTAGAAATTATGTGTTAAAACTGGAGTTATATCTATTGAAACCAGAAATATTTGATGGTTCTTCTAAGTATTGCCTATCATTTATTTGGGAAGGGTGGGGGGAAAGCTTGGGTGAGATTAACCCCAGTTATTACTATTGTGTCCTTGCCAGAGGTTTTTACCACCTCAGTTATAGTATGGCTATAGAAACAGCAGCATTGGGATTTTGCACATTTGAGGGTGTAAAGACATCTGCATGGGAAAGAGAAAAGCAGGTAGAGTCAAGGGAGCAGGCAACTACCTGAAGTGGATCTTACATTAATAGACGAAATCTGAATTATTTCAGAAAATTATTTGCTGTTGGAGTTTTCTGTTTCTGCAGTTGTCCCATGTGTCCAATCCAGTGTGTGACCTGAGGCAGCAGAAACATCCAGTAAGGGGGCAAATGGGTAGTATGGGAATGGCTGAAAATGATCATCTAAAGGCAAACTGGTGACCATTCATGAAAGTTACAATTAGGAGAACAGTTTTTTGCTTACAGCTCTAATTGAAAAACTGTTTTATAACAGAAAAAAATAGTTTTCATGCTTCTTTGTTGAGTATTGCTGAAAGCCAGAGTATCTCTATCACAGTTCTGAATATCTTGGGTTTGGAAGTTCTGTCCCCAAACCTACTTTTCTTAGAGAATTCAGATGTATACATTTACATTACATATATGTTTGGAAAGGGGCTGTACTTGACGAGATCTAAAAAGTACAGTACAGTAGATTGTATTTATAAATATCATTCCTTAGTAAGCTTATTGTCTCAGGAGAAATGCATGTAGCACCATTAACAACCTCCTCCCCTTCTGATTTAAAAAAAAAAAACCAAACACATTTGGTAAGAGTTTAAGTTTTCTAGTTTACATATGGTAAATTTCTGAAGATGATAGACCTTTTTTGTCAGTGGCAGGTGGCTCTGACAACACTGCTCGTAAAAAGTAGAATACCACAGAAAGTAACACTGACCTAAATTCAGCTTTGAAAAGAGCTTCAGTCAGTAAGCATTAGCAAATAAATGAAGGCTAGCATGTGGCCTGCTCTGTTAGTTGTAACATCATCTGGAATATTGCATCCTCATCAGAAACTCTTTCACGACCTTGGCAAAAAAAGTAATAAATGGAAATGAGGAGGTAGCGTGCCTATATGCCAGTAATGATTTCATGTACTTAGATGCAATGCTGATATGCTGACGGCCTGAATCCTAGAGCAGCCATGGCAGGTCAGAGCAAATGCTGTAACCTATTTTCTGAGCTTTATTGTTCATTTTTCAGACTGGTAGTAGCTCTTACTACATGGAAAGGAAATTGCTGTTTTGCTGATAATCTATTTTTGGTACGATTCATCTTTAGTACTTACATCAGATTCTCTTTTGCAGTCCATCATTTGTCTGCTCTCAGTATGTCCTCAGGAATTCTTAAATTAAGGAACCCACAGTTTATATGAGCCTGTCTGCTTCATTGTCAGATGTTACCTTTTTCCCCATTAATGCCTTTTGAAACTCTTGATTTCTAGCCAAATATCTGACAGTAAAATCAGTAAGATGCTTCTATCCCATTTCTAGAAATCAGTTAATTAGACTCCCTTAGGGCCCCAAAGAAAAGCCTCTTATCTTTTGTCAGTTTAATTTCTGCTGTATCCGTTTGTGTCAGTGCTTTGTGAAAGAGCACTCCTATTCTATTGCTTGTTTAGTTTACCTTTTTCTTCATTTTTGGTTGCTCTTCAGAGCCTTCAGAATTTATCTTAAGAATTCATCTCAGACCAGTAGTCTGAGAGGAATTAGAAAACAAGATTTTAAAATCTTATTTCTCTTCATATTTCCCTCTTTCTCAAAGTCATGACACTTGCTGTGTAGGGGGCATATTTGGGGCAACTATGACCTATTACAGTGTTGATTATATGAAATTGAAATTAATATGAAACGGAGAGCATAAAGCCTCCTCCCACTTACTCCTTCAACCTTCTTTCAATCTGTTTTAACAGGAGAACATGTTGCAAGAAAAATCTGGAAGAGAAAAAGGAAATATATGAAAGGACTGGGTTGTGAAGAAAGGGAAAATTAAAGTACATGCATAAGATAGTAAATAGCTTGTTTATAAATACCTCTTTCTCACGTACATGCTGTTATTATGTTACCTCTAAAACACTGAAATGCTAAAATGATGAAAAATTTCCGTATATTCAAAATCATATGTAAAAGTTTAATTTTGAACTCTACTATTCAAATGCGAATCTTGGGTCTGCTCCCATTGATATCAGTGACAACTTTATTCATTAATTAACAGGAGGTAGTTTGGGATCCCAGTTAGGCAGTCTGATAGTGTAAAGCATAAGATTCTCTGGGCTCCAGTTGCTCATAACATCCTGGGATATTCTTGTCATTAATATGAACTTCTAACATTTGCGAACGCATCGTGTATCAGGAGGAATGTTATGGACCTGGTGAGAAGAAAAAGAAGGATTAAACTTGACATGAAGAAAGGTCCAGGGTTTGTTTCTTCTTTGTCAGTGTTGACACGAAGTCCCTTGGTGCTGCCATTCTGTAGCTCAGCGCTGCGTCCTGTCAAAGGATAAACCAGAACAACAGTTACACTGAGTTAAGCTTATTTCAGAGGCAATTGTGAGAGGAAAATTATGCAAGAATCAAAAAGAATGGAAAGTAGGAGACAAGGAAGCTCATGAGTGTTAAGCACATGCTGTCATCTACAAGGATGTGCAGTTCAGCTCTCAGAAAGGTCCTTTTTCTTTCTTGTATTTATACAGCTGCTTCCAGTTTAAATGAAATGGTCATTTGCTGAAAATTGATACTGATAAATTGAGTATAATAATGGTTTAAAAGATTTATGAAAGGCAAGTTAATGAAGTTGAGCTGCTCAGTCTCTTCATTCTCGGTCACTCTGTACTTAACACAAAAATGCTTATCTCTAGCTTTGCCTGAGCTAGGAAATGTGTGCATTATTGCATTGAAAGATATGGTGATTTTACAAACAGACATACACCTCATGATATTTTCAGTTATTTATCAAGCATATTATAATTATGAATAAAGGAATATATAGCTTAACTCTAACATTACCAGTTACTCCAGTAGCTTCTTTTTTTTTTTAAAAAAAAAAGCTATAATATACAGATATGCATAATGTAACATTTCGGTATGCTAGTGGATGCATTTCCCATGTCAGAAGTAGTTACAGGGCACAGATATGTATGTATCTCTCTTTACCTGTTAGAATGCACGCATGTATGAGAGTGAAAGAACTGGCACAAGAGGAAACAGGTTTAGAGGACTCATCCTAAAGTAGTGGTTTGTTTGTCAGTCTTTAAATGGATTCATACACAGTAATGCAAAGATCAGGAACCCTCCAAAGCAATGTTGAAAATTAATGCATGTCTAAATGCTGTAGGAAGAACAAGACTTGAAATAAAATTCAGCCAAGAGGAGAATAAGCTAACGGACCTTGAAGTACCCAAATATATTGACTAATGAAGAAAACAGAGTAAGGACTCCTCCACTTCATTCCCCCTCCACTTCCAGCTCCGAAGCATAGAATAAACTTTCTATGTTATATTTCACTGTAACAAAAATTGCAGTCCTCATGCTGCAGTGGGCTGAAGCAATTCCCAGCCTTCATTCTGCTTTGCTATTAAAAGAGTTTATTTATATCTCAGCTCTCTGTGGGCCCATTCTATATGATGGAACAAAGCCATTAACCCCTTCTTATCTCTGTCAAAATGTGACTTTCCTCCAGTGAAGAGCTCTGTTTGTGGCTTTACTAAAGTGAGAGCTCTCAGGAGTTCTCAAGGTTCATTCAACTCAATTGCCCACAATTGCTTTGAATGGGCAGAGTAAGTGGACAAATAAATTCCCAGATGGCAGTTAAAAAATGCAACCAGAAAGCACAAGTTCTCCCACACCAAATCATAGAAAATGGGGCTGGAAGGGACCCCAGGAGATCCTTAGCAAGTTCTGAATATTCCTGAAGTGCAACACTAACAGCTGCGCTGCTGTATAAGTACAGCGGAGCTGTGTTCTGTTGACCAACACCTTGAAATAAAGAATAACCAATGTCATATAGGAGGGGTCCTTTGCTCTGTTTTTTCCTGTGCTTCCACAGCAATGTAACTTCAGCTACAGCTCTCCTCTCTCTCCAACATAAAGCAAAATGTATTCATACTTCTTGGCTCACTAAGAGCTCCCTCTGCGCGTACATTCACCGTCCTGCTGCATGAGCTCCCTGGCAGCAACATCCCATTTCTGCCTGTGGAAAGGATGGTGCTCTACCTGTGAGACACTGTGTATATCCAGTGTCTCTGATCTTCCTCACTGCCCGCTCCTTCCTATTCTCTTTTTGCTAAGAGCAGACAGTCATGTGAGAGGCTCTGCTTTCTTCCTCCATTCCCGAATTCACCACATTTCCCCTGCCAGGGGCCCTGTGCCCAGCCTCCCTGCCCCCCACATTTCCTGCTCGGAGGCAGGAGTAGCATACACTATTTGCCCCTTGCCTCTGCCCTAAGTATGTGCCATTCACACTGTTCTGATGAGGGGCTGACAGGGGTCTTGCATTATGATAAGATCTTTGAGCTGTAGGTAACTGCAGGAAGAGCTTCAGGCTGTGGCTGTGGAAAACACCTTTCATTTTTCTCCCAGATAATTACAGTCCTGGCTAGGCAACTACTATTGCCTGAGATTCTGGAATTCATCAATGACTCGTGGAAAAGTTATCCTAAGAATCACAGGTGGAGAGAAAAAACACCAAAATCCTGTTGAATTCAGCCTGAATTGTTACAAGTCAAGTGTGGTGCTGCACTCCTCCCAGAACTGTGGGGTGAGAGGAATTCCGTTTCAGTGCAGATTTTGGAGGGTATCATGCGAGTGCATGATGACCTCTCATGTGACTTGGCTGATGCCCTCAGCCCTCATCTTGTGAGGTGGCCGCAGGATGGAGTCCCTGATTAGTGTGGGTCATCAGGACACTTGAGGCTTTGATATATATTCTTTCCATAGCCTTTCCTAAAGAAGTAAATTTCACTCAAAGAAAGACCAAAAAGCAGGAAAAATGAGGAAGTTTGCAGGAATGATTGAGTGGTCTCTGTTTGGTTTTTTTTTTATTTTCTCCTGATTTCACCAAAAGCTGCATGAGTCAGTTCAAGTACCCATGAGACATTTCTAACTCATCACTAGTGCAGCAAATTTCCTTCCCCTCACTTCCTGTGCTTTCACCCTACTCACTACCTGAGTATGCTTTGGAATATGTTTATGTATGTATCATATTCTTAAGGAGGATGTCCTTAACTTAAAATCTCTCCCATAAAATAATATTCTAACCTACCTTTTTAGATGCATTGCATAACATATATTTATATTGACATATACTTAAGTCTCCTGTTTACTTAACCTTTTTCACAAAATTCTCTAATGAAGTTAACGCATGGAAAAACAAAAAGCGTTCCTGCTGGTATACCACTATCCTACTTCAGGTGTCTGTCTGTGCATGTTTAAGAAGCTGCCTTTTGGAATGCCAGTAGCATTTTTAAGTGTCAAGAGGGATCTGGTATCTTCTGGTTGAATTCTTTGCTTGAGGAGGAACATCAGCAGTATTAGTGTTCCCTTGTAAAGGTTCAGCATCACAAATTCTGAAGGTGCTGGTGAGAATTTGTTGTTGTAAATACCACAAAATAACAATGTGGGGATACAGTAGGAATGGGATCTGGAGTACCAGTAAGATTTTCTGCAAATCACAACTGGTCCCTGACTGGGAAGTGTCTGTTCAAATACTACTACACATAGCTTGTTCTACTCTGCTTTTCATGGTGTCTGCTATGGCCATCTGATAAAAGTTTTTAAATGTGTTAAACATGCTAGTGTTTGTATCACACTCTATGAATTCTTAAACAGTTTTTTGGCCTCAGGGATGAGATTTTTGGGGCAGACTAGGTCTTTCAATATAAGGATTAACCTTTCAGGACTTTAAAACATGACAAGTGTAAAATAGCAATTCATATTTAGAGTCATTATAAAGTTTTTTCCAGTCTCCAGAGGCAACATGATTTAAGCACATTAAAGCAGAGTTTTTAATAATTAGAATCACCAGGTTAAAGCAGAGATTTTTTTTATAGCAAGCAAAAACATTCATCATAGATTAATGGAATTTGGAGTCAGGATTTTAATATAATGACTGGAAATGGCACTTTTCACTTTCTTACATTGAAACTTTTTTCCTATAATATGAACATGACATCAGCTTGGCTGAAATGTATCTTCATTGTGTGGGTTGAACTCATGGAAAAAAAGGAATTATCGTGTTTGCATTTGCTTTTATTATCTTGTGCTCAAACATAGAGAATTTTTCCTACATACCCAATGTTAGTTCACTTCACGTACCACATCATCGTTTCTGAAGATAATATTTTTCATAGGGCTGTCTTTCAGGCACTTTACAGAATTCAAAGATATGATCTTTGCACTGAAGAGTCTGAGGGAATGTGAGGGTTTGTGTTAACAGATAAGCTGCACAACTTTAATTTAAATCATCCTTGACAACATCAAACATCCAGGTGCAACATAATCTGATATGGCAAAATGAAATTGATGTATGAATAGGGTTATCATATATTCAGGTTTTCCTAGTTTGTTTTTTGTTTCCTTACCCAGAAACTTTATGAAGCTGTATTTTAAGTCTGCACACGTTCTGTGAGTTCATTTATCCACTAACACAGAGCAGCCCACTCAGAGGGGTCATGCATAGATTGTAAAGTCAGCAGTTGTAAAATTGTACCTTTCTTGTTGTAATGGTATGACTATATAGGTAGATGAAGCTATAGGGGTGTTGTGGTTTAGCCCCAGTTGGCAACCAAGCACCACACAGCTGCTCGCTCACCCTCTGCCCCCGGTGGGATGGGGGAGAGAATTGGAAGAGCAAAAGTAAGAAAACACGTGGGTTGAGATAAGAACAGTTTAATAATTGAAATAAAATAATGATGATGATGATAAATTGTAATGAAAAGGAGAACAACAAGAGAGAGAGAAACAAAACCCAGGAGAAACAAGTGATGCAACCGCTCACCACCCACCAACCGATGCCCAGCCAGTCCCCAAGCAGCGATTGCTGCCCCTCAGCCAACTCCCCCCAGTTCCTATACTGAGCATGACGTCACATGGTATGGAATTGCTCTTTGGTCAGTTTGGATCAACTGTCCTGGCTGTGCCCCCACCCAGTTTCTTGTGCACCTCTGGCAGAGCATGGGAAGCTGAAAAAGTCCTTGACTGGTGTAAGCACTATCTAGCAATAACTAAACCATCAGTGTGTTATCAGCATTATTCTCCTACTAAATCCAAACCACAGCACTATGCCTGCTACTAGGAAGAAAATTAACCATATCCCAGCCAAAACCAGGACAAGGGGGCAGAGGTAAGCACAGAGCAAGTTAAGGTATGAGTGGGTAAGAGACCAATTCTCTATAAAACAGAGGCTTCTACATTCTTGCTGACCCCACACAGCAAATACAGAGTTGCTTGTCTTTGTGAGGATTGCCATATTTATGGTCTGCATTAAGTTAATAGTGTACAATACCCTGATTTAGATTTCTGCCATGTAAATTCAAGGAATTTTTTCATTAGTATCGGCAGAACACTGATCCTTTGTGATCAGACACAAGAGATGTTACATTCTGCCTTTTTGCAGTCATGAAACGTGCTCCCATGTACTTTTTTCATCAGTTCTCATCTGTTTAGACTGCAGTAAATCTGTGAAATATCTTCTCCTCTCACCTGATTGTGGACAAATCCCTGTTGAAGAATGTGTGATACTTTTGTATTTTATATTGTGATATATTTTCTTAACAACAGGCTGTGATAACATAAATTTGGAATAGTAATATACCTCCAGTTATTAAAACTGTCTTATTCAGATACATGTATCTTCCACAACAAAACCTGGGGAAAATAAAGAAGCATGGCTAATTGGTGGATCATGAGAAATAATGTAGAGAAGCAGTATAGTGATGAGGGCTGAGCAATAATAGATCTGTATTGCTGCATTCACTGATTTGCTTACTAATACTCCTTCTACAAGGTCTGTAAACACAAAGAGAAACTTAAATGTTGAGTCCCATAATGGATATTCACAAATACTAGCTTTGGTCCAGGGAGGATAGTCTCTTTGGGTTCTGTCTACAGTTAAGGGTGGCAGTCAAGTTAATCTTAAGCAGCTGCTTAATCCTAAGTGTCCCAGTGCCCTGTAATAGCCTCTCCCAAACAGTGCAGTGGAACACTGCTTTGCAGTCTTTCACCAGCTTGAAGAGCCTGTGCATTTCCCCAGTGGATGTTCAGACTTGAGTATAAGCCGCAGCCTCCTAACATTGTGCTCACTCTTCTCAGATACGTTTGCAGACCCATTTGAAGCTTTTCACAGAGCATCGGTGCTCTGCAGACCAGATGTTGAAAAACTCTGCCATAACTGGAAACAAGGGACACTAACCTGCCCAAGCTGTACAGAGCCTTTCTGAATATTTCCAGAGCTATCCCCCCTTCCCCATGCACACAAGAGATGTCATGGAACACAGCAGCATGTGCATTTCTGTGTCAGGTGCCAATGCTGCCTAGTGCTGAGCATCAGGACAACTTTCTCCATCTCACATTAGTTGTAACTTTCTGTTTTGCTCCTTTCCCTTCTTTTCCAGTTCCTTGACAAGGAATGAGCCTTTGATTTGCTTGTCAGTGATCATTTGTATTTCAGAGAGCTTCAAGGAATTAGATCAGGAAATCTTCTTGCATTTGTTTATGGCACTGAACTCTGAAAGTCTGGGCAGCAGCCAGCCAGTTGTCACATGAAAAATAAATTTTAAAAAGGCAATAGGATGAATGCTATTCCCTTGCAACTGGGGAAAAGCTACGGGGCAGAGTGGTAATTTAGTAGTTGTGCTGAGTACTGCCATAGCAGAAGACTGTGATGCCAGTTTTTGTTTCTGCATAAGAAAGTATTGCCAAGGTTGATCTATTCAGCTGATATAGGCCTTAATTGCTTAACAATGATTTTGTAGCTGTCTGATTACAATTATTGACACATGCCATATGAAATATGCAGTAGTTGTATTTTACTGTAGCATGGTGTTCTGAGGAAGTATGTAGGATAACATTTGTAGGTAGAGATAACATCTTTTTTTAGACTACTTGGTATAATTGGAAACGTTAGAGGAGCTTTTGGGCACAAGATCCATTGTAAAGATCTCAGTGTAGATAACTCTTGTTCAGGGAGTAGCTCTTTGCTGAGCTGTAGGAAAAGGAATTTACAGCCACAATCTTTGTCCTTCACCTTAAAGTTTTGCAGAGGGCTGGTGAATCCAACAAATACTTTGTCATCTACTCATTTGCTTATTTTCAGAGAAGATTTCTTAAGCATCAGCAATGGAATAACAGGAACAGAAGTGGTGACCTCTGCTCTTACAAAACAAACCCCTTTGCTTCCTAAGAACATGAAAAAGTGAGATCTATACAATAAAGACTGAATGATCTAGTTTGACTATTTATCCTGCCTAGGATGCAAAGGTAGGTGCTAATCATCAGGAAACACCTCATAAATACATGCCAAAATGAATATCTCCTCTGGTTCAATCTCCCTACTATTTGATTAAATGCTAATGAAAAAGCAAAAAATAACTGTAACTGGAAAAAAAAAATCATATTTCACAGTTCCTAATTTTTCACCTTGCTTGTTTCCTGACTTACAATAATAACACCTGAGTTGAGGTATAGTTGATTGCATTAAATGGCAAAGATGATTTCTTAAGATTAGCATTTTGCTCAGAATTGTGATGGAGTACTTTTCATGTGTTACTATAAATTTTGGAAAAAATTATGTTTTTGAAAACCAGCATTTTTCCAAGTTTCTACTTAATGATTTTGAAGTGTCAAAGCATTTCACCTGTGGTGATTAAGTAGAGAGATATGGTGACAGACACTGGTCTGCATTACTGTTTGCTTGATTAAGTATATGGAAGCAGAATGTTATGGTGTATTGCCTTTAATTATGGCAGGATTTACAATTATCAGTAAGGATTTTCAGATGTGAAGTAAGGACAACTCTGTGGATGAAACAGAAGCGAGGAAATACTTCCTGTGAGCAGCTAAACAAACTAAAAAGCACAACAGAGTACATACTCTCCTCTGTTCCTGAGTCAGCATCTTAAAATCAAGAAAGGGAAAAATGTTCCTGTTATTATACTAGGTCTAATACAGCTGTATATTTTCTACACATCTAAGAACTTGGAATGCAGGCAAGAGATATGTATTTATTGGGATGCACATATTCTCCATAATTAGTCTACTGCATGATTGGAGAACCAACTGTTCAACCTTAGACATGAGCCTCTGAATAGAGCATAGTTATATACAAGAAACTTTAAGCTATAAAATGTTTGACTAGATACACAGTGGTGGCTGAGGTTGTTTCGGTACATGGCTTTTCCTCTGCTTTGCCTTTAAATAAAATTTATTTATTTTAAAAATAAATCTTCAAGTTTTGGGGCATGTGTTTTCCTCAGATGAAAAGGTAACATCCACCAATGGCTGATTCAAATGAAAATTTGATGTAACTCGAAAATATTTTACTATATACACAGTGGTGGATTACCAACCAAGTGGTACATAAAAGCTCCCTCCATGTCAAGAAGTTACAGAATAAATGTTACTCAGAGCTACACTTCACACTTTCAATACAAGACAGCTATTGAAAAGAAAGAAAAATTTTCTTAAGCAGATACAACATGAATATGATTACAAAAATGCTAGTAAGATATCAACTTAAATGTACAAAACTTTCTCAAAACAAGTATTTTGCTATTAGCTAAGGAGAGCAGAGAAACAGTACTAAATGCTTGTGGTATTTTATTTGGGCTTGTCATGCTTTTAACCTTTCTGAATGTCACTAGTCTGAGGGATAGCTACACCACTCATCTTCATTTGCTTTTGTATTTTACAACCCATCAGGTGAAATAATGTAGCCTCTAATTTGGACTATGGGTTCAGTTTGAGGCAGGCAGGTATTTTGGGTGATATTAAAATACAGAAAGCCCCATCTCCCTCATGATATGGACTTCCCTGTTTAAAAGCAATGAGACCAGTGTCTTGGTAACATGCATTTGTGAATATTGCATTTTTGTAGAAACAGGGTACACACAGAATGTAGCAAGCAAGCCACACTAGAAAAAACCTTTTATTTCAATACGGTCAGGTATCCGCACAGCACATGTAAACACACGTATGGCATTTGTGACAGGATCAATGCCAGTTCGTTAACACAACTCCCAGCACAACTGAGGCCTTAGTTCAGACGAAGGTCTAGAGCTCTATTCAGTACTATGGCACCACCACCAAATATGCTTATAGGTTAATTTGTTTTAAAAAACAAGCCATTTGAGTGGGTTTTTCCCACAAGGGCTCAGCCACTCGCCCTTAACTGCTGCCATTTTTAAAAGGACGACATTTTGTCTGCTAGCTTCAGGTTCCTGGAGTAAAGTATTCAGAGAAAAGCTCACTTGTCAATTAGACACACTCTTCTCTTGATCCTGCTCAAGCTATAGGGCTTCTTCGCATAGAGAAGTCAGTGCACAGTAAATTAAGCTGTGAACTTAATAATTGTCCAGAGATTTTATGCTGCTTCTCTAAACACCTACAGAGCACTGTATCAGGCAACTTACCTTAGAAAATACAAAAAGCTGCTCCAAGTGTACAGTGGATAACAGGCTGTAAATCCACACACTTCTTTACCTGTACTTCAACTTTCCTGTGTGGATAAGCCAAAAAATAAATGTTCATCAGAGAACTTGTGAACTTCACAAAAATTAAACACCCAGGAAATGACCGGGAAATCAGCCTTTTTGCTGTTTTCAACATAATCTCTAACTGTAGGACGCTAAAGTAAAACCAGTTCAGTGATCTGATTAGCTGCATCCACACTGTAAGAACATTTCTCAAAGGTGCAGATCTTCTGAAAATCTGAATGCAGCACCAGCACCATGCAGGGTCCAACAGATCCCAGGGAAACACCTTTGGCTATTCTCTGGGCTTTTATGCTTGAGCTATTGGTTGGAAGTCCCCTTTGAGGACATTTAGAGCCTCGATACAGTCTCAGAATTTAAGAAAAGTGTTTGTTTTAACTTGCTTTAATCTTCAGAGAACGCTGAGGGAAATTCCAAGTGACTGAAAAGACATAGAAAACCTAAAGTCTTTGGACATTAAACGTGTTAGAGATTTAGCTAATTTTATGCTCCTTAATGTGTGCACTTTCATATCCCCTAGCAGATAGAGACTGGTAAGCAATCAAACAAGTCTGGAATATGTTCCTGCAAGTCAATGAGTTCAAAGCATATCATGAGGCATTTTTCACTGTTTCTATAATCTACTGTAGTGCTGTGTGTTAATGAGTGATGGCCTGTCCTCACACAATTATAGGCTGTAATTTCTTGTTCTGATATCTGCTGTTCTTTCAGAGAGTGAATTTTAATTCAAATAGGTCTGAAGATGGAAAGCACTTGGGAAACTTGGTATGGTTTCAGAATGTAGAGCTGAAACTTGAAATAATTTTAAGGTGCTTTGCTGGTTTGTTATTTGTTTGTGGTTTTGCTGATGTGATTCATGTTTGCCTGACCTCCTGCTTTTGCATAGAGACGTCAGGTTGTCTGTGACACACCTGAAGACAATTCAGCTCCTGCTTTATTAAACTCATCAGAATTGGATTTGTGGACTGGGAGCTACAAGGTTATCACCATGGTTGTGTGACAAGATTTTGAACTAAAAAAACTATCTTCCTTTATTCTACTGCCATCTCTAATACTACAGCTCAGTTTCTCTACCTGATAAAATACTTATGATTGTACCTGTTCAACAGTACCTACCCTGAAGTTTAATCTGATGCCTGAGAAAAAACTTAACGAACCTGAAATAGAACATAATATACAAATTAGAATGTAAGGAGAATAGAGAATCTGAATATAAAGTTGATTACTTTTTAAAAAGTACCATTATTGTTTTTGCCACTGGATATACCTTAAACCATTTCAGTTTATTGCATTCTCTTTGAATGCTCATGTCTTTAGCATGCATTTGAAATCTTTCATAAGATTTTCTTGAAAAGGCCTCCCCTGTTGCGTGGCGGATAAACATTAGACTTCTCAGCCTGTAGGTCTTGGTAGCATTACTAACACCAAGCCTAGCTAAGAGCAAAGGAATCGATTAACTTGCTACGGATTGGATGAAGAGCAACTGGCTGGAACTGCTTATTTTGTGGCCACGCAAGTCTTTCTGCACTATGGTGTTTAAGCTGTACTTGTGTGTATCAAGACCGCCATCCCATGGTTGCTCACAGGTTAGTTTTCATGGCGATTGCAGCAAACAGTGGCTGTCCCCTCACCATCTCTCTTTGCAGGGTGGTTGTACTTAAACAAAAGATAACACTTTGTCCTCACCTTATCTTAAATATTCTGTTATATTCTTCCAATGCCGTGCATTGTGTTAAACTTCCCAGCTGCCAAAAATCTGCAACTTTAGTTGCCTACTACAGGTAACTTTCATAGCTCTGAAAAGTTACTAAAGGGGAGGAGAGCACAGAGAACAGATGAAAACAAAAGCATCGTGTAGCTGGAATAAAATGAACCTGTAGTATAGTCCCCCAGGCTAAAAAATAATAGTTATTTTGGCATCATAGAAGAAGCATTTTGGATGCTGCTGCATCTTTGCTTGCCAAGCTAAATGCTATAGCAGAGCTATGGCCAAGTTCATTCCTGAACCTTAACTTTACTTGGTAAAAAGACAAACTGTGAGGCTACGGTAATTACGCATTTCCATAGTACTTCAGTATGCTGTAATTTCTCGCAGGAGATGGTATAATACCTAATATTGTTTAGGGACCCATGATAGCTTATCCTTCATAGACACTTTTACAGATGGTGTCTAAAATAAGCTAACACCAGCTGCTTGTTCCCCAAGCATTATCTGTAGATGGCTTCGGAGCTCTCTTAACATAAGACTAGTTTCTGTTTTCAATAGAAATCCTCAGAGTAAATCCCAACAATTGGAGGAAAGGACAGCAGTATACTGTTTATGAAAGTTGAGTAGCTGTTTGTTTGACTGCTTGCGTCCCACTTGAAATGTTGACTGCTGACGCCAATTTTTACAGAGCATTTATGTAATTATCTAATATGGGTTTCTGCTGAATGCGTAATTTTCCTTTACTGTATTGTGCTTGACACTAATGAAATCTGAAGACATATCCATATGTGGAACTTAAGAGGGCTGGTCTGCACAGGAACAATCTATAAATGTAAGAAAATCAGCTGAACGTATAAAATCAATATACCTAAATTAGTGTATCTTAAACTCCTCTGTGGATAATTTCATTCTCAAGTAGAGTAATTTCAGTGTATTGCAGACTAAGCCAAATCATAAAATTACTTCACAACTGAATGAGAACATCCACACGATGTAATAGGCTCTAATTTAGGATGTATGGAAACATCCTCTTGTGAGTCTGGTTAGACTGAACTAAGAAACTACTTTCCGCAACTACTCATCACCATTCAGCAGGCAAAGGTTGCTATCTTTATCCACACAATTGGCGTGGGTTGGATGAGCACTCTCTGACCTGTTTCAGTACAAATTTAGGCAAACCACATTCATACTTTTTTTTTTTTTTAAACTAAGTCATGTAATTTGCATCAAAGATTTGAAAAAGCACTTTACTGGCTGAATTGGTAGAACAATGTTCATCAGATCATACAGCAACAATCAGCTGGAGGAAGGCAGGAGATAAAATTTTGAGCTGCTGTGAATGAAGGTGAATTTCTTCACCTGGCATAGTTCTTGGGTTTTTACTGGCAAAGCTGGGGTTGGACAGAATTAACAGCAGCCTTTCTTTCTCATTTACTAAAATTCCTTGAAATACAGCTTGTTCTACCTGCTTTGGATTATCTTGGGAAAATATTGCAGATACAAATAACTGTACTCATATCATGGATTTTTTTCTTCATAACATGGTGCCAGTCTTCTCTGATGCTGCGTAGATGTAGGATAATTAGAAGTGCTTTGACTGCAGTGAAATTTGTTGATTGCCAACAGCAGAAATGATGCAATGTACTTATTGATGCATGCCCATTCTTCAGGTAGACCATGACCACAGCCTTGCTTAAATATGGTGATATTTCTAGCACCTACACCCAGCCAGTGATTGGTATCTATCCTGCTTTAGCCAAGCAGACCAAAAATATGCCCTCCTGCCTCTGACACCTTGTGTGTCTAAGAAAAGAGGCAGGTACAGGCAGACCAGGATACTACTGACATCTACGAGTAGTTGTATTATACCCTCTAGCATAGCCAAATATGGAACCTCTAAATGTACAAAACTGCTGTACCTGTACACCTTGTAAAAAAAGAAAACAACACTGTTAAGTATCATTTCCTCACTGAAAATGATAGAACCTATTAATTATTCTATTACTATTGTATATAATTTTCATATGGAGAAAACACAGGTGGTTGATTTTGTACACTTGAAATCACCAATTTGTTATATTAATATTGCAATATAGCCAGTAGGTGGCAATAGCTGTTTAATTTAGTAAACTAAGGCAGCTATCCAGCTCATGTTCTGGTGCTCATGTTCGCTTTGAGTCTTACAAAGTAAATCAGTCCCCAAGAGTCTTACCCAGTGTATTCTCAGCTTTATAGTTGAAGAATCTGCTGTGCAGGCAGGCAGTCATTTGTCAGAGCAGTGCCAGATGCTTAAACAAATTTAAGTTCTAGTTTCCTATTCTTCTATGTATTCTATGTATTATCTCATTAGGAACTTCTGAATATTTTTTCCTTATGTTACATACAAATTTATGATGTGTTCTAAAGCAGCTATGAACAAATACTTTCCCAAGGCCTCTCTTTCTGTACCACGTATGTAAGCCTTTGTACTCATATTGAGAGAGACACCAGAAAGCTGTAGATATGTATGTGTACGCACACTGGGAGTATAGATACAACATCATATAAGACATAAAATTACCATTATTTTCTGTGGATGATGCAGAATGTTATTACGTATAGGATATGAAGAAGGAAGTGTTTGTATACAGTCCTTAAAACTGATTAGAGTATAATAGCTGTAGTGCTCAAGAGTTTGCTTGGGACAAAGTCATGAGGTGTTTTCTCAGATTAGTGAGACATTACTCTCATAAAGCATTATGTCCGGAGTTTTTGGCAACACTGCTGTCAATAACTGCTCAGAAGTGCATGTAAAAAACAAAAGGTCTGGTCCTTGACTTGTCAATAGTTTGGTTTTGTTTTCTGCAAATAGACATCAGGTGGCTCTGCTGTTTGGACCAACTGTTCAGCATATCTTCAGCCAGAAATTTAATATGAGGTGAGAATGAAAGAGAATATCCATGAAAGAATAGGATAAACAAGAGGCAGATGGTCCATGTGTGAAACTTGCAATGCCAAACAGTGGATTAAGATGCTCCTTTAAAATGTTACTTCACAACCTTAAAGCAACTGAGAAAAGTTAAATTTCCACTAGCTACAGAATGAGAAAATTTATCCCAGTCTTCATCAGAATATGTCCCATTTGCTGAACTACTGTAGGAGCTGCTTGTCTAAAAAGTGACCTATCTAACAGCAGTTGATTACTGCTCTGTAAGTAGAGGGAAGCATAAAAGTGCCATCTCCCTGCCCAGTTTTATCAAGCTAGTTACCAGACTGATCAGCTCTGGGTCAGAGCTAGGAGGCAGGTGAGACTCATACAAAAACCATTTGGGCAGCCAACCATTTGCCAGGTCACAACAATGCATCAAAGCTTCTTCTTCAATCAGTGCTTCTGTCACGATGTTGTAGGATAGCCCCCATGACTAAAGTGCTGTGATGGGTTGTGGTCTACACAAAGAAGCAGCTCAGATGCATGGAGCTTTGCTACGGCAAGGACAGTAAGTCTGTCAACAGTTTATGGGCTCCACAGTGGTAGGAGTCTGCTATGGACTGCCTAGTCAAAAAGAGAGGGTGAACAAAGTCTTCCTTAAAAAAAATGGAAGAAGACACCTGATCATAGGCCCTGCTTCTCAGGGCGGTCTTGAACAACTCTTGACATCTGCTGGGTGGACACCATAGCAGGGCACAAGCAAGTAATGAGATTTCTAGAGTACATGTGGGACAAGTTTTTGATTCAGGTGCTGGACAGACCAACTTGAAGAGGTGCTCTGCTGACCTTCTCTCCTGAATATGTAAGAACTGGTACAGAATAGTAAAGCAGTCCTAGCTGCAGTGACCATAAAAAGATCCTGATGGACTTAAGGAAGGGTAATAGCAGTCTAAAGACCCTGGACTTCAGGGGCTTGTTCAGGGAACTAGTAGGAGGGATCTCATAAGAGGTTGAAGGGCAAAGGAACCCAGGAGAACTGGCTGACCATCAAGAACCTTCTCCATAAATCAGAATAAAAGAAAACAAATTAAAGAAAATGAGCAGATATAGCAAGAAGTCATCTAGGCTGAACAGGGAACTTCGGACTGAGCCTAAACACAAAAATGGAATGTATAGAAGGCGGAAGCAGGGTTAAGCTGCCCATAAGGGATATGGAAGCATCATCTGGGTGGAATGTGGGCCTGCTACTGAACAAGGTGGACAATCTTGTGCCAAAGGACACAAAAATGTTCGATGTCTTCTTTGCTTTGGCCTTTACTAGCAAGGTCTCTGCTCAAGCTTATCTGATTCCTTTGTCTAGTGCAAAGCTTGAGAGAGAGAGGTATTACCCATGGTAGAGGATGGTCAAGTTAGAAACTACTTAAGCAGACTGGACACACACAAGTTCATAGGCCTGGATGGGATGCATCTGAAGATGACAATGAAGTTGGTGCATGTCATTGCAAGTATCCTCTCTCTTATCTTTAAAAGGTCATGTTGATAGCAGGTTTTTGACGACTTGAAAAAGAGAAATGTCATACCCAGCTTCAAAAATGGTAAGAAAGATGATCTGGGAAACTGCAAGCTGGTGAGCCTTACCTCAGTGTATTAGAGAATTAGGGAGAAAATCTTGGGAGCCACTTCCAGTCACATGAAGGAAAGGAAGGTAAGTGGGAAGAGCCAATGTGGATTTACGAAGGGCAAATTGTGCCTGATCAGCCTAATTACCTGCTGTAGTGAGATGATTGGTTCTGTGGATGAGAGCAGTGGCTGTAGATTATCTTGGTTCTAGCTAGGTTCTTGATACAGTTCGTTAGAAATCCTTATAGGCACAGGGAGGAGATATGAACTGTATGGCTGGACTATGAGGTGGTTGGGTTGTTTGGCTCAAAGTGTGAAGGTCAGTATTTCGAAGCTTAATTGGCAGCCTGTTACAAGAGGCATTCTTCAAGGGTTGATGCTAGGGATTATACTGTTTTTTAACATCATCCTCAACAAACTAGTTGATGGGATGGGATGCATCATTACATTCACGGATGACTCTGAGCTGGAGTGAGCAGTTAATACACTGTAGGGCTGGACTGCCGTACAGAGGGACCTTGACAGCTAAAGAAATGGGCTGACAGAAACATCATGAAGGTAAACAAAGTCCTGTACCTGTGATGGACCGTAGGAATAATTACCACAGAAAAGCACGCCGCAGACAAGTTGAACATGAGGCAGCATTGCACCCTTACAGAAAACATATATTCAGCTACAGTAGCAGAAGTGTAGCCAGCAAGCTGAAGGAAGTGATTACTCCCCTCTCACTTGTAAGATGGCAATTGAAATACCTTTCCTAGCTTCAGGTTCCTCAGTACCAGCAAGACATTGACAAAGTGGAAGCATACGACATACAAGGAGAAGCAGACAATTGTAATTGCTTCGCTGGACAAGGGTAAGGGCCAGTGAGTCTAATTGCTGTCTTCAGCTACCTAATGGATAGTTACAGAAAAGATGGAGCTAGACTCTTCTTGGAGGTGCACAGTAGCAGGACAAGTGATGATGGACACAAGCTGCAGCAAAAATATTCTGACTGGATGTAGGGAGGAATTTGTCACCATGGGAGGGGTTAAGCCCAAGAACCGATGCCTGAAGAGGTTTATGAAACTCCATGCTTGGAGATTTTTGAAACTTGACTTACCAAATCTGAAGTTGGCCCTGCTTTGAGTAGCTTGCAGTAGGTGACCTCCAGAGGGCCCTTTCAATGTAGTTTTTCTTGTGAACAAATGGTTATGTTAAGGTAAGTCCTTAATGCAATTCCTGGCAAGCTGGATATGTTTTATAAAAATGATTAAAATTTTAACAAAATGTAATTCTCCATGAAACTCTCCAGGTAATGAAGGCAATGAGAGGTGTGCATTCATTAATCGTGCTTGCCTATGCCCAAACCAGAAAAGAGGATCTCAAATATGTGTATCAGTGCCCTGAGAGCACTAATGGCCCTGCCTGTCCCTGCGCAGCCCCTCAGGGCTGCCCTCGCCCTGCCCAGGGCCCAGGACCCCCTGTCAGCCTCCCCGGCCGTCAGCCCCTGCCCCAGCAGCGCCGCAGCGGGGCCCATCTCCAGCTCCCCACAGCCCTGCCCTGCCCGGCCATGGGCCCCGCCGAGCTGTTCTGGCCCAGCCTCAGCCCGTCCCCATCCCCATGAGGTGCCCCATGTCCGGGCTGGGGCTGCCCCGGTGCCCCCGGCTGCCCTGTGCCTGGCTGGGGCTGGGACGGGCCCTGGCTGCCAGGCCCTGCCCTGAGCCGCCATGGGGAGCCCCCGACGCTCCCGGCACCGTGGAGTCTCTGTCCCCCCCACAGGGCCCTGGCAACAAAATTATTTTTACTGAAATATTATGTAGGACACCATAGAGAGTCTGCTGTGAATTTCAGACAAATTCAGTCTCTCCTGGACTCAGGAGTCCAAAACTGCATCTTCCAAAACAGAGGATGACTTAACTTTTGTAGTCGTACCAATGACGGCATCGTGGCTGCTGCTGTACGTCTGCAGGGACAGGAATGAAAAGCTGAAGGGTTTTAGTGTCCCAGGAGCTAAGCCCTTCTCAGGGATGGTGGGAGAACAGAGAAGATGGCCCCATCTGGGGTAAGAGGAAAATCAATGCGGAAACAAAATAATTAGAGACCATCAGAATTCTTGACAAATCTGGTTTCCCTTTAGCTTTGCTATGTGTAACAGCAAGTGTTCAAAGAGGTGGTGGTAGTGCTGATCCAGGGCTTCTCTTATGAAAATTAAAAATGGCTCATACCTCAAAAGAAGTGTTTCTTGAGAACAGGCCACACTTTTTGCAAGTTTAGTTAGGAAGGGTTTCTTCGCTTCATTCTGGAATATCCAGATAGAAGCAAGTGTCTCACAGCCACATTTCAGAAAAGTCACTGATCTGGTGAACAGGACATTTGCTTGGTCTAAGCCCCATGTTCAGCACTTGCTCTGACACAGTTTGCAAAGGGCAATAAAAATTGCCTTGACCGTGAAGGCTGCATTTTTTTTGTGTCAGATTTCTTTTACTGCTCCTGTTGGAGCTCTTCAAGTTTAAATTTTTTAAATAAACATTGAGGCAAAGAGTTGAACATGACTCTCCTGTATCCTATGTGAAGGATCTAAACATGGGGCTGTAAAGACACTTGGAGGGGAGGAGGAAAAACAGTAAACAAAGTCCCTTTTTCAGGACTAAACACTGACTCTTTATATCCCTGCTGTATGCCATAAGCACAAAGCTTGCATCTATTCCAGGACTGTACTACAAATTTATCATTGATTGTCTTAATTTTTTTTCATTGAAAATTTTGAGAATTTCTTGGAGAGAAAAAGTCTCAAATATATTCACAAAATTGTTTTTTTCCCCCCCCAGGCAGTTTGTCTTGCAGAAAAGATGATCTCCCTTGCTGAGCCATGCTGCCAGAACTCCTTCTTGTGAAAGGAAATTACAGTTCCTGTGAAAGTGCCACAAATGACATGGACGGTTGGCAGCGCAGAATCATTACTGCTTGTTGAGTAAACATTTTCAAGCAGAGAATAAATAAATCTTCATCACAAATGAGGATTTGGAGAGGGGCAACAGAGAACTGTGTTAGGGTATTGTTACTATACTAAATGTGTCTGCTACTAAGCTATAGCAAAATTAACTAGTGCAACTACTTTTCTCCACACAAAGGGTGGATCAGAGCAGGGAGATGTGGGGTGTCTGTGTCTAGGGAGGAGGGAAATGCGGTTATATGTCAGGAAGGTGCAGGAGGTAAGGGCTTCTCTTCTGCTTTCTGCTGCAGACTTCACTGTGAGCTGTTGACCTCAGCACAAATTCAGCTGATGGAGAAAAGATCCTTACATATGTCATTTCCAAAGGCTTTTGTGTTTCAGTACTTGACGGTACTGGAATATATGTAAGTATTGTGAAAGAGTCACATGGTATCACCTGTCACTGACGTGAGTTTTATTTTCTAACCGAACAAACACATTATTTGGGAGTTTGCTGATGACTGGTATCTCTGAGAGTACAACAGTGAACTCCGAGCCTGACCTTAAGGCAGCAGAAGGACTGTGTTGCTACAAGTTCCTGCTGTACAGTTAGGAGATTGCATGCTTGAATTCACATTTTGCACAGCTCTGGAGAAGTGACAGTTCACACAAGATTGCTGGGGGTGAAAGATGACGTTTAAAAAACTGCACAGCATACTGTCTAACTAGGATAAATGTCCATATAGGCTGATGACCTAGGGGTAACAGCCCAGATTGTGTCTCGGGCACCTGACAGCAGAATGCTCTCAATGCATGATCCTTTTATTTGGGAACTCACTTTCCTAGGGGTCCTTAGGAATGCAAAACTCCTTACTTTAAGGTATGACTGCGACTTCAATTGTTCATTCAGGCTTTTGCCTCTGAAAGTGCAAGGTGTTTGCTTTTTAGATAAACCTCTTTGTAGGTTTTCTATGGATAGAATTTGACTGACGGTGCATTTTTGCTCCCTTATCCCACTAATGCTCAGAGACTTTCATACTGAGCTATTTTATGCCACCAGGAAAAATAAAAATAGACTACTCAAGGCTGTGTCTATTTTACTGAATAAAACAGGACCAGCTTTCTGAACCTTAGCTCTGTGACCAGGAGTATAGGCAGGCTCAGGTCCAAACTGCTTATGGCCAGCCCCCTCCAGAGCATGTGTTTTGGAGTCAGATAGCTGGGGTGGTGCAAACCAGAGCAGAGGAGGCGGCTACCAGTTAAGCAGCGTGAAGTCCAGTGTGAGCCTGCTCAGCCTTTTTTTTTCTTTTATTTAGAAGTGTTAACGCATCTTAAGGGAGCCGACAATATCTGTGTGACAGGCTGAAGATGCATACAAAATGCCACTTCTGAATGGATTTCTCCTTCTTTCAAGGAAGAAGCAGGGGTCAATACAAGCTCAGTCAGAATATCCCTAACCAATGACTGTTCTATGACTGTAGCATCTTATGCTTAAGGACCATGGTGATGACTGCACTTACTTTTTTGATACAAGAAAACCTTTTGTATTGAATTAGATGGTTAATTCATTGGGGCATGTTTAATGTGGTGGAAGTTGCACCCAGTTGCAACATCTGGAAGTTAACATTACAGAATGAGTAAGTTCTACTATGAGCCGAGACCTGCACAGATGTGCGGGTGCCTGAGTGTCTCCCCTCCAAGTGAGTGAACTGTGGTCGGTTTGAGTGGTGGTGGTGACTAGTGCTCAGCATGTGCAGCTCGGAACTAACTCTCCAGGCATCCATTATGATGCTTGCCAGTAAACAATGTACTCTATTTGCTCCATTCTTCTAGAATAAGGTATTTGTTGTGCAACCTGATCTAGTTGAAATGTCCCTGCTCATTGCAGGGGGAGTTGGACTAGATGACCTTTAAAGGTCCCTTCCAACACAAACTATTCTATGATTTTATGATTCTATGATTTACCTTCTTGCATCGCTTCCAGATTTGGAGGTTTTGTAAAAACCTGTTAGAACTGCTGTAATTTGCAATACATCAGTCGTGTGCAACTCAGTTTCTTTATGACAGAGTGTGGACTGAAAGCCAAGGGGATAGAAAAAGTACATTTCAAAGCAAAGAAATCCATATATGTAAGTCAAGCCAATAAATGCTAAGGCATAATCAATCCTATTAGACCAGTGAATAAACTCACTAAGCCGCTAACGGCGAAGAAACTGGAGTTCTATGCATGCAAGAAGAAATACATCGCATGGAGATTATGAAGCTTTTCTCCCTGTGGGTTTGTAGGGTGGAAAGCCTTTCACTACTCCACATATGCTACTAAAAATGAACATTTTGTATTTCCTTTACACATTTATTTGCTGTTATTGTAAGAGGCAGTTACCTTAGGAAAATAACCCAAGTGGTAGATCTGGGCAAAGAAACTCACCTACACCTCAGTTTTCTTCCATAGGAATCCTAGTGATTACTGCTTTGCTAATGCAGGAGCTAAGCTGGAAGAGCAGCTTCAAGCATACGTATGAGATGATAGCTACCATTTGCCCTTGCTTGGGCCAGTTTGCTCTTATCCCTTTATTTTAATAACTAGGTTCGCAGTGGGGAAGGATCCTTGCCAAGCCTTATAGAAGGCGCCTTTGTACCAATACTTTAGTTTTCCACATAGACTCTTTTTTTTCTCAGGTTATTTGTTTTTAACACTGCTTCAGATTTCCATCACTACAATACTTGTGTGTCTGTCTCAGATTAATTTTTTTCTTTTGGCTTCCCTATGAAATGGGGAAAGCTTTGTGGTTTTTTTGTTTTCAAATCCTAGTTGCATGGGGACAGACCAGAAGCACAGAGATTCTACGGCTCAAATTCTCAAGCCCAGTGAGGTGCCAGACTCCTACATGGCAGAAATTCCTCTGTGTGTTGGAGGGTCTGAGCATGACTTGGTTGGAATCACACAGAAAGCACATGGCTGACCAGGGAATGCAGACAATCAATTGGCCTCCTATGTCTCTAGTGAAAATGGGCTTGGTGGGCAAGCACTGAACAGCTGTTCAGCAGGAAGAAGTGAAGACAGCAAGCAGGAGGGTTTGGAGAGAGTGCTACATCTCAGCCTAGGGTCTGTAATGGGTCTAACCTGATCCTCTCTTTCAGCGTGGCAGTACCTTACAGTGTGAATTATTATATTGCACTCAGAGGAGGAAGTTCATTGGAAGATACTCAAATTAAAAAGAGAGTTGCATTTTCAGGAACTGCACAGCAAAGGGAAAAGAAAGAGTTTTCATACCAAATATTTTTAAGAGGTATATATTGGTGTCATTACTCCCAGTTTCTGACTTGGTGACAACGGCGTATGTGTATGAAGTGGTGAATTTTTCCTGAAGTTCACTGTTCTGACTGCACTCACTGAATGAACTTTGTTTATTTTCACTTTAAGCATAAGAGCACATCTGCTACAGTCTTCATGCATCTCGCTTTTTCTTTTGATCCACAAAATATTCCCTTTATTATACCCTATTTAGTTGGGCTGTTTTAATTCTGAAGGCTACAATAAAAAAAAAAAAAAAAAAAAAAAGATTGGGACATACCAAGTTTTTAAAAGAATTTTCTGGAGGGCTGAACATGGCAATAAAGCCTTAGGGCCAATCTGACATTTTGCTGGAACAAAACACAATATAGATAGATTCCAAATATCTCTGTTGTACTTCCTTGCTCTTGTTTAAGTTTAAACCAACCTTCTGGAAACAAAATTCACCTTCAGAACAGTGGCTCAGTGTATATAATCTTCATGTATTATAGCCTAACAGTATTAGACAAACCCTATGCAAATTAACAGAAGTTTCACTGAACAACAGTGCCTGGCTTATCATATGCTTTAGTTGCTTCTACCTCTCAGCCAGAAAACATGAATGTGTATCTGGTAAAAATGTGTTTGGTGCTCAATGACCTTTTTAGTTCAAGAAGATCCATCTGTCTTTCCTTTTACTTCATGCATCTTCACCACAGAAAGAGAGTTCAAGGAAACTGAAGTTTCAGTTTTTAAAAAAGATGATGCCTAAGAATGATTATGTGGCTTGTGTTGCGAAAAAGGCAAAAAAAGCAGCTGAATATTTTGTGGCTTAATTTCAAGATTCCCATCAGTGTTATAAAGAACACAATTGGGTTTTAATTACTGCCTTAGTACTACCAAGATGATCTAATAAAGCTGATTATTTTGGTGTTTGCTACTACTTGTTTCTTTAAAATAAAAGCAAAACTATCTTCCAAAATTATATTAATATATTCTTTTAATTACAAACTACTTCAATTAATTTCTTTATAAGCTCTACTATAACTAGTTCAAATTAATTCCTAAATACTGCCCATATCTGGATATTGCACTAGTGCACATGCTCTACAAAATCATACATTTAGATCAGTCAGATCCTGAAGCTTCACATGGATGAAACCAATATTCCGCCAAAAAAAAAGAGAAGTGGATGCCCGTGCTGACTCCACCCTAGCCAAATCATGCACTAGGTGTGATGTTAGGTGCTTAACAGAAGACAAAAAAGAACACCGCCACACTGGGAATCCAGCCCACAGCTTTGATCCTTGAAATACATGTTAAAAAAATTCCATATGCAATAAAAGGTGAGTAGTAATATTGTTCCGCAGATGGGGAAAACTGAAGCACAGAGGCTGAAATATGTCAGAGCAATACAGCAGCAGAACCAGTAATGAAACACAAATATCTTGCTCCGTCAATTTACTACGCAATTTATTCAAAGGCTTTTGGGCAGGTCCTGCTGCAATATTTCAGGCTGGGAAAGGTTATGTCAACATTAAATCCACACTTGTGCAATCCCCAAAGGCCCATGACACCCCTTTGCTTGCTTTTGGAGCCCTCCCAGAGCCCCTGGAGCTCAGAGGGGAGCTAGCTACCCACCTGCGGGCCGAACGGCACATCACAGCTCAGAAGGGGGTTAGGAAACAGTCTCTAGCTGCCTCTCAGCTGTATGCTTCCCGGCTGAGACTGGAGCCCATCTGTGCAAGCGTCCTCCTTCATTTCGGTGCTGGCAGCAGGCAGCGGTCTCTGCTTAGGAGCCGTGCCGCTAGCTGTGCCTTCCAGGAACAGAGGAGGATGGATGCAATGTGTCCTTGCGGGTGTGCGAGTCACCCCGTGGGCGCCAGCCGCAGAGACAAGATTAGCACAAAAAGGAACGTAGGAAAATGGAGTATCCACGGCGAATGCCTAGTTTAACAGCCCTGAACTGTTCATATTTCAAATACTGGCGTCTGCGTTCATCATGTGATGCGTGTTTTCTCTTTAACGTAATTCTCTTCAAAGATGTCATTTTTAAGACTTTTTTTCCCCCCCTTTTGGGTTCAAAACTTACAGTTGGCTTAAAATAAGCATGGATTCTTCTGCTTTTTTGTCAGGATGAGAAACCAGTGACATGAACTCCTTTGTGCTAGGCTCTTCATATGACCTTTCCAATGTGGCCTGTAACAAGGGAGTAGTGGAAATGTTATGAGGAGGTCCATAAACTTTTAAACTTTGGTCAAGCCTGTCACTGTGTGTATTTTATTCACGTCAACCTTCTTCCCACCCATCTTAGCTTCTCACTGATCCCACAAGCCTACACTTGCTTGAAAATGTCACCCTTGGAAAACGGTCTGATACCAAATGACCGCTGTTCCTTATTTTCTCCTTAGATCTTAACACGGTTTTCTTGTGAGGGTCACCAGCAATAATAATCACCCCCTCTCCAAGAACATGTGAGGAAATAGCTCTAGGGTGTTGCTGTTCTTTATGTAAGCGCGAGTTGGACTGGGGAAAAACAGAGGAGGATACCACTTAAACAGCAGACCGCTAGATTGTTGTGATGAATCCACGGCACTGTGTAGCTGAGGGATATTGCCTGTGTGATTTAAGGGACGGTTTCACTTGCGTCCTTGTCATACGTGGCTGCACAGAAAATTGCTTCCCTGCTCCCGCTCACAGCTGCATGCGTGTGGGTAACTTGTCTTCATCACGGGCTAGGCATATGGCGAGGGAGGAGCATGGGAAAGGCTGTCCTTCTGATTTTCCCATTTTCCCTTAGCAAGAGGAGGCTCCTGTGTTTGCTCAGCTGGGGAAAGTCGCCCCAGGCCCTCCTAGGTCTCCTAATGCAGCGGCACTAGGATGCAGCGCTCAGCCCAAGGGCTATTCCCAGCAGGAAGGCCATGGCAGCTCCTGCTTTCCGAGAGCGAGAAGGATGTTTCGCAGCACAAATAGCAAAGCACGAGCTGAATATGCGGCGCCAAGATTCTGAGCTGAAGCTCAGACTCTCTGTGAGATGTTTTTATTTGCAAAGAACAGGGGTGTTTCACAGCGTCTCGGTGCTCTTTGTTCAGGGTTTCTCGGCGACTCCAAAGGAAACGTCTGGAAAGGAAAACTAGCTTTTGCCGATAGCTTGGGATGTGAAGCTCAGACCGGATCCCCTGTCGTTTCGACATCCTCCTGGAAGGGGCAGCTTCTCTTTATTCAAAGTTATGCAAATCTTCTGGGTAAAATTCAGCAGAGCTGATTGCAGCGAGTGCGTATGGGTGAGGAACGCCGCCTGCGCCCTCCCTCTCCAACGGGGCGAATAGCGGCACGGCTGATGTAGTACACCAAAACTGGGGGGGGCGACAGATTGTCTCCAGTTGGAAAAGACTTCCCGTTGGGAGTCGCCACTCCTCCGGCAGCTTGTGGTACAGACACTCGGGATCACCCGCGCCTGTAAGAGGAGGCAGCCAGGCAGCCAGGCCGCCCGCCGTCCTCCAGAGCCGCCCCCGCTCCCCTGGGCCGGGAGCCGCCACCCCCCCCGGTGTGCGCGGCCCGGGGCGCGGGCGGCCGCAAAGCCCTGCTGAGATAACAGGAAACGGGGGGGGGGGCGGGGAGGGAGGAAAAACCCCCAAACCAGGGCTCGGAAATGCCTCGGGAAGCGGCTCTTCCTCGAGAGAGGGCTGGGGCCCGGGGGGGGGGGGGGGGGCTGGGGCCCCAACCTCCGCCCGCCCCCCCCCGGCCCCGCCCTCCTCGGGAGCAGCGGTGCGGCGCCACCGCCGGCCAGCAGGTGGCGCCCAAGGGCGCGGCGCCGCCGCGGGCTCCGGCCCGGCCCCGCCCCGCGGGGGGGGAGGGGGGGCGCTGGGGCCGCCCCGGGGGCCGGGCCCGGGCTGGGGGGGGGCCCGGCGGCGCCGCCGAAGGCCGCTGCCGCGCCGTGTGCCCCGGAGGCGGCTCGGGGGAGGGTGGGTAGGGCGCCCGCGGGAGCTTTTGACAAAGGGAAGCCGGCCCTGCGCCTGGGGAAGGAGGCGGAAGCCCGGGGGAGGGGGGGAGGCGGGGTGTTTGAGGCGCGGGGGGTGCCTGCCTGCGGGCGGGCGCCGTGGGTGCGAGCAGGGCTGCGACCTGCGCCGTAGCTCGGTCGTTCCGGCGGCGGGGACACGGCGGGAGAAAAAGGCGACGGTGCCTGTGGGGTAGAGGAGAAGGGCGACCGGCCGTCTCCTCCCCCAGCAGCAGCGGTGTCACGTCTGGCGGCATTTTGGGAGGAGCGCTCGCCAGCGCAATTAGCATGCATAAACACCCTGCAGAGACGTGGAGAAATGGCTGGGTGTGCCCAGGCATGTGCAGGCGTACGTGTCCGTGCAGGGTGGTGAGCCGAGCTCGCCACCGAAGGAAAATCGCATCCGTGCAATCAAAAGAACACTAAGCCATTCTTCCGCAGTGAACGGCGACCCTTGCCTTTACCGGTAATACGCAGACTCCAGCACCCCCCACCCCCCCCGAGCCCCGGCTGCTGTCGCTGAGGCGGGGTACGCCCACTCGGGGTACCCCCCGAAGGTTTTGCTCTTCCCTCCAGCGAGCGGCAGCCGCCAGCGGTTCGCTCGGGGCTGGAACCGGCGCCGCCGCCGCCGCCGCCGCCGCCCCGGCGAGGGGAGCTGGGCAGCCCTCGCTGCCGGCCGCCGTGCGCCCGCTCAGCACGGTCATTGCCAGCGAGCCAAAAAAGAGGAAGCCACGAGCTTCGCAAGCCGCCGCCTTTCCCCGAGTATGAGAATTTTCAGCGTGTCTCAGTGCTGAGCGCGCCAAGAAAAGGCACAGTTTTTAATGCGAATTCCTTCAGACTTTTCTTTACGTCTTTGTTCAAACCCCCTGAAAGCAAATAGTTCCTGTGTTTTGTGAGGTGGCAGATTCTTTTTTTAACTACTGACTCTTTTATCACTATATTTACACTCCGCCTTTGAATACAATTTGTTAAGATTAGCACACGCTGTAATATTTTTCCCATTGCCTAAGCTCAACAGCCTCATTAATAGCTGGGTTAATCCCCCAAACCTCTAAATATCTGAAACCGAGAAATTTTAGAGCTAGAACCAAACTGTGTTAGTTGGTCGTATTTCCTCTTCATTTGCCTGATGCAGCAGAGAAAATCAGAGAGCTTGCAGCGTTTGGGAGCAACCAAAGAATGACATTTCCCTTCTTACTGAGGCTCACTTGCATACAGCTTTTTGATCTCATATGATACCGATGAAAAAAACACTTGGCTACTGCAGAGGTCTACAATCGTTACTTAGTCCGTGAGGTATAACCCAAGAATAGGGAGAAAATGTGTAAGAACTTTTTCAACAATTCTATGTACGTAAAGTGCATAAGCTGCTCTCTGATCCATGTTTCTTGTGAGTGTGGCAAAATGGTACTTACTGAGAGATATAAACTGACTTGCATCAGCAGGCCAGCAAATATTTTTTTTCCTCTAGTCTGCTGAAGGAGCCTTGTGTGCTTTGTCTTTCTTTGTCTCCTTTTTCACGGCATTTAGGATGCTCCCATTTCAGTGGCATCTCACAAAGTGTCTGATGAAGATTATCCTATTATTTGTCTTTAAGGTGTACAGCTGTAAGGAACTAAGGGCTCAGATCCACTACCAGGCTGAAGAATGGTGATCCTCTTAGGCGCCCATTTTGGGGCCTGGGATTTATCAATATGAATTAGGCACCTAAATTGCCCGTACAGCTAACAGGGGAGGTGCTTGGAGATGGCAGTCAGAACTGTGCATTAAATGGGAAGGTACCTGAAAGTTAGCTGATAGACACTATGAAGTGTAGGCACCTATCACCACCTCACATACCCTGCAGGATGCACAGACCAAAACAGGACTCAGCAGGGGCTTAAAGTCATCCTGCTGGATGCAGGTGATAAAATCATGCGTTTATTTTCAAAGTAACCAGAGGTAATGGTGGGTTTTTATACAGCATCTCCCAACTTGCCTGGGAGAACTAGCCAGGAAAATGAGAGAGCTGGGGCCTGAGGCGGAATGCCCAGGCTGCCGCTGGGAGGCTGGGGGCACTGCTGAGGCTGTCCCACTGTGGAAAAAGCACTGGAAGGTTCAGAGAGGAGGAGTGTGTGGGAACAGGCTTTGTAGTGCAGGCTCTGCAATCCACTGGTGAAAATACTTAGAAAGGGATGGGGATGGTCAAGCGCAGTTTCAGTCCCAAGTGTCTATGTGTGTCTGTCATTTGATGCTGTATTCAATGCACAGCGGTTACTAAATCTGGGGCCAGAATTAAAATCTCCTGCTCCACCTTGTGCTTAATTTTCCTAGTCTTTTTTGTTTTTATTTTAAATGAAACAGAATTGTGACTATGGTGCTTTCTGCTTAACAAAATGCTGTCGGTGTGTGCTGGTGTTCGCTGAGCATGCCTGTCAGCTTGGGTTTCCTGGGGAATGTAAGCAGCAGGAGCCTCGTTTGTAAATCTCCAAAGGGTGGTGGGCGCTGAGAAGCACAGCTTAGCCAAGACGGTTGCTTATCTGGGCATGCACAGTGCTAGAATATTAGGCTGGCAAGTATAAAAATAAAATGGCGTCTACAGTGGTTGTGATTTTTTGGGTGTTGGTATATAAATTCCATCTAAATTTTACAGTAGTCTGTTCAGTTCACAAAGCTTCAGAAGTGTTCAGAGCCAATTTTCATACAAGACGGTCCTTGCACTTACATTTTCTTACCAGCATTTGTATTGCCTTTTCTTTGTTCCCTTATGCAGTTTCTCATGTGGGTGTGAGAACTATGTGATATGCTCCACCTGCCATATGGAGCAAAAGTCTTGAATTTATCTGTCTTCTGTATGAAATCTCAGCTGAAAAAAACCGTTTGCTGCCTTGTCTGACTTCCTCAGAGACAGTGCTGCCTCTCTAATCAGTTTTCTAACAACATCACTTTTGTAACAGGGGGATACAGTCGTCCTCAGAGATAATGGGGAAAAAAAGTCTGTAGGAATCTCATTCATGTGCCTGTTTGCTCTGATTGCACCTCCATGCGATGAGAAGGGTGCTCGGTCACACTGATGTGAGAGCTGCACCCAGTCCCTCAACCAGCCCTGAAGGGAGCATTGCAGCAAGAAAAGCACCAAGTCAGTGCTGCGTCCAGAGCAGTCAATGATGCGAAGAAGCGGTGACCTCGTAGCTGCCTCATTCAGGGTCCAGTTCCAAGACATCTGTTAATTTAATGTTGGCTGTGAGAACTGTCAGAGCAAATGGCTTGGAAACGAGGTGCCATAGTGGGGAAAAAACCTGATGCTCTATAACACTGCTGATTCAAAAAAATAATCTTAAAACCCATATGCCCCCCCCCCCCTGCTTTGCAGCTACAACATGCTCTGTCATTGTCAGTGTCTCCCATGCACGGGGTGATGAATCGCCATTTTAGGCAGGCGGTTTATGGCTCATAAATACTTGGGTGTGTCAGACTGTAATGGATCCCTTAGGAATGACAGTACTGTTTGGACAGTGGCTGAACACATCCCTCTGAATTCCCATCTCTTCAGCATAGAAAATGGATTTTAATGGTCACAAACAGATGGTGTTCATGAAAGGGAGAAAAAAAAAAATCAGATTATAGCTTGTGTCAGACAGGGTGGAGAAAATAATCTGCTATATTTGAAGCTTTATTTTATTAGAAAAAGGAATATGGCTTCAAGCAGTTCTGGTACAATAAAAAAATCTAACTATTATTACAAGCAATAAGCGGGTCTCAAAAGACAAAGCAGTTCAGGTCAAACTAGGTAAGAAGAATCTAAACTCCAAGAGCGGGGTTATATTTTAGCCTGGTTTTGTTGTTTGTTTTGCTCAAATCAGCAGGGTTTGATTGCCCCAATACAGCTGTCAGGCAGCAGAAAGAGTTAAACCAAAGTGTTGTGCATCCCAGGAGAATATCATTAACAGTACCGCAACTTTTTGAGCATTATCTAAGTCCCTTAGAAATCTAGTTCTTTGCATTTATTAGAAAGGCCAAGAAAAAAAAATACTCAGTCTTGGATCACCCTGAAATAATTATTTTAAACAGGATACTGCACTGAAAAATCACTGATCCTAGCAACTTTGGCTCAGATGCTTGTTCAAGCCTCTGGAGAGCACATAAACACCCATTAATGCATACTTCATGTGTAATATAGTGATAAATACAAGGCCTATTATTGACTGAGGCTCAGACACATGGGACTTAAAATTCACTGTAGACACTTAACTCTGTGAGTGTGATCTATAAAAAAAATCCATATGATGCCTCAGATGTTTGTTTCCATTATTATCTCCAATCACTATCAGCAAATGCAACCAGAGTCCTGGGAGCCGGGACTGGAGCCCATAACACTCAGTTCTTTGTGGGTTATGGTGGCAGGTTTGCTGATGATCTTTCTGATCCTTTGAATCTTACATTCCTGCCTTCATGTGTGCCCAGTTTCAAAAGGGTTAAATATTGTCTTTGTTCTTTCCCTTTACCCAACAGAGTGCATAAGGTGGTGGCTAAGGTACGCCTTCTGAAGTACCAGGTGCTCTTCTGAATGCCATTTGCCTTGATGGCGCACAGGGAGCTTAAAGCTGAATGGCGGCAACTCTTCCTTGAGCTGTGTTTTAAAAGGTAGAGATATGCATATATAAAGCAATAACAGGTATCCAAGCATATTTGTAGACTTTGTGTGAGTAATCTTTCTTCTGCACTGGCATCTCTCGCTAGGCAGCAGAAAAATTCACATCCTTCTTTTTGCTTTTTGTTTTTTTGCTGCTGTGTTGCTGAGTGTTGCATATTATGAAACTAAATTTCTAAGTGCTTAACTCTGTGTAGGGATTTTAGACTATGACATCCATTCCTAGGATCCAGTGCCTAAAGCCTTTTATAGTTCCAGCCTAGCGTGTGTCTCTGGAGTCAAAAGGGAAGTAAAATATTTTTGCCTACTCTGATGTCAGGCAAAGTTTCCAGTGAACAGCTTGCAGGGCTTGAAGTCAGAGGAGAGCCTAGATGGAATCTTGGATTACCAGATTAGCAGGGGTGGTTTTGCTACCCTGGTGTATTGCTGCAGTGCCCTGTGATGCTTGGCTGCTGTGTGGAAAGGTCCAGCGCTGTCCTGTTGCAGCTTGGCTGAGCAGTGATTAGGTTTTCATTCCTGAATGTGTCATCTATGAGAACTGCAGGCCATTTCCTTGATATAAGGGGGAAAACCAGAGGAAGGGTGTGATTAAACTGCTGAAGTGATTGATTTAGCCAGTTGCTGTGGTCCTGGCCAGCAGCCAGCAGCACTGGGAAGCTGCAGTGGGCAGCCTGGAAGTACAGGAAGCACAAGGACATGGAGGAAGCAGATAATGGGCAAATAAATCGCATGGCGTATGTGAAAATGCAAGAATCATAGAATCATCATGGAATCATAGAATCATTTAGGTTGGAAAAGACTTTTAAGATCATCAAGTCTAACCGTTAACCTAGCACTGCCAGGTCTACCACTAAACCGTGTCCCAAAGTGCCACATCTACACATCTTTTAAATACCTCCAGGGATGGAGACTCAACCACTTCCCTGGGAAGCCTGTTCCAACACTCGACAACCCTTCCAGTGAAGAAATTTTTCCTAATATCCAACCTCAACCTCCCCTGGAGGAACTTGAGGCCATTTCCTCTCGTCCTATCGCTTGTTACTTGGGTGAAGAGACTGACACCCACCTTGCTACAGCCTCCTTTCAGGTAGTTGTAGAGAGCAATAAGGTCTCCTCAGCCTCCTTTTCTGCAGGCTAAACAGTCCCAGTTCCCTCAGCCGCTCCTCATAAGGCCTGTGCTCCAGACCCTTCACCAGCCTTGTTGCCCTTTTCTGGACACGCTCCAGCACCTCAATGTCTTTCTTGTATTGAGGGGCCCAAAACTGGACACAGTATTCCAGGTGCGGCCTCACCTGTGCTGAGTACAGGGGGATGATCGCCTCCCTGCTTCTGCTGGCCACACTACTCCTGATACAAGCCAGGATGCTGTTGGCCTTCTTGGCCACCTGGGCACACCGCTGGCTCATGTTCAGCTGGCTGTCTACCAACACCCCCAGGTCCTTTTTGGTCAGGCAGCTTTCCAGTCACTCTTCCCCAAGCCTGTAGCGTCGCATGGGGTTGTTGTGACCCAAGTGTAGGACCTGGCACTTAGCCTTGTTGTACCTCATGCAGTTGGCTTCAGCCCATCGGTCCAGCCTGTCCAGATCCCTCTGTAGAGCTTTTCTACCCTCAAGCAGATCAACACTCCCGCCCAGCTTGGTGTCATCTGCAAACTTACTGAGGGTACACTCAATCCCTTCATCCAGATCATTGATAAAGATATTAAACAGAACTGGCCCTAATACTGAGCCCTGGGGAACACCACTTGTGACCGGCCACCAACTGGAGTTAACTCCATTCACCACAGAAAGAAGAAATTCATGTTCTGAAGACACAGTGTTCTTTGCCATAATCTTTTATATGAATCCTCTTGTTGGGTGGATAATGGCACAAAGGGGAAAATCAACTTTCAGAGTCAAAACAAAAAGTGAGAAATATTTTTTGTGAAATGATCAAGGGATCTTTATGCTCTCTAAGAGAGCACAAAGATTTAGCCTCCAACTGCCTCTGCAGGGAGGGGTACGAAGCAACTGGGACCGCAGCTCTGTCGAGTTTGTACCAGCGAGTCTTAATTCCTTTACAGGGCCTTTTGTGAGACTTGCAATAGACAAAGACCCAATATTCATCTCTCTGGCCCTAAACCAAGCGTGTTATAGTTGATTCTCCATCTCACCAGCCTCCTCTGAGCTCCACTGGGAGCCAGTTACTGACATTTGCACTGTGCATGGAATGCGAGTATCAGCATGTTAAATCAGCACTAGCATACAGAGTTGCCAGCTCCTATTTTTTATGAAGAAATAGTCACAGTGTCTGAAATATTCCTTAAAGGCTGTGCTTTTGGATCTGTGTGAGTATGAGTATCTCAAAATTCCTTAAAGAAGGAAAAAAAAGAAGGAAAGAAAAAGAAGTTGAAAATATGAACCAAATGCAAAAATCAAAAGAGAACCGAACAATATAAAATGGAATATGCTTTTTAACGCTCATGATTTTTGTGGCATGGCCAATCACTTTTCAATGCTTGGGCTTGGCAAAAGTGGAAAAAATTACAGAAAAGTGTGGACAACATTTCTTGCAGATCTTTCTAAGGGAAGAAAGAACTGAGGAACAAAGGGGACATGAGAAGGGCCTTGTCTCTTTCTCAGTGGGTGAACATGCCTGTCATTGTGTGAAACAGAAGGCAATAGTGTATGCCTGGTGGCCCTCAGAGCTTCAGGCCATTCGGATGATTATGGAACAGCCATGGCTGGAGCCTGGGAGAACAGTACATGTTGGGTAATAACTGCGGGGCTGGTCTGTGTGATCTGGGCAGCTGTCCCTTCCAGGCCGCACAGAGACAACCGACTCGTTTCACTGAATGCCCCTCTGATGGTAATAACTTCTAGTCCCAGCTAGCTGAAAATGGATGGAAACCAGTGACCTGGAGGTGAAAGGTGCCATATCCCATTCCAGTGCCCTGAGTCACTTGTGCTCTCCTTACAATGAGCTTTCTGTGCCGCTCTGAGGGATGCTTTAGCTTTGCTGCTTTCCAGCACTGGTTGTGAGCTGTGGTTAAAACAAATGAACTGCTTTCCACAGACTCTTCCCCTATGTCCCCTTGTTTATTTTAAAGGGCATAGTAGCACATAATGTGTAGCCTAGGACTGTATTGCTGATTACAAATACCACCCTGCTTTGGCTTCTCTTACCTTGAAAATTCAGATCTTTGCTAAAGCCTGGAGACTGTACAACTCATACCAGAGTGTGTGTTGTGGGCTACCGGACGTGAGTGAACATAGGCTGTGAGTTCAATGCAAATTATTTCCATTGCATATTTTGTCCCATTTTTACATCAACGTGGGTCTGTAATTCCTGGCAGCTGATAGTATTTCAGCCAAGGATGTTACTTGTATACATGTAAAAGAGCTACTCTTTGTAACATGTTGGTCTAGTCTGTAAGGTTTTGCATGTTTGTAATGTCCCTGAGACTACACTGTTTAATACTGCCCGCGCATAAAAAGGACCAGGAGAAGCTTGTCTATTTAACTGACACTGGTCTAGGGGGTCAATGGCAATAGTGTACTGATGACTGAGGTGTTTACATGCATATGGAAATGTAGCTCATTATTTCTGCAAGTACCATTCAGCTCTACTATTGTGCAGCTCCCCACCTTATCTAGGGTACCACACATTAGACAGACACCATGTACTATGTCAAGGTAGGATAGACTTATTGTGAGAAATCTGCGGCACACATGCCGCATTAAGAAAACAGTATTAACTAAAACTCTTCCCTTCACCACTCCAAAAACGTGGAAAACCTGTCAATTAAAGTGAGAAGGATCAGGAAGGACTGAATGAAACTCCCTCTTACTATCTCCCCTCCATCATGCTTCACTTTGTTCTGTTCTGAGGCATTTCCATTGTGTTTGCCTGAAGTACAGCACCAAAATACTAATCCTCACATGTGTGTTTGCTCTGACGGGTTAGAACAATGCCTTGATACTATTTATTTTTGTGAAACAAGTGTAGACCTCTGTAGAGCCCTTGTGCCTCAGTGTTTTGCAGCAAAGGTCAGGAGTCTATTCATAAGACTTCCAAAGTTTTATTGTTAAAACATCTCTTTGCTATGTCACTGTTTTCCCTTTTCTCTCCTCATTCAAAATAATACATTGTCCTTAGTGACTTGTAATGCTCTCCCTCTGAGTGCAGCATATCCACTTTCCTTGATTTTTTCCCAAGCTTCCTTCCTATTTAAACAAAGAACTGTTTTAGTCAGTTCAGACCCAAATATTCCTATCCTCGCTTTCATGAAAAAAAATATCATTCTGTTTTATGCAGTGATTTATAAGCACTGCAGTTTTATTGCTATTGTGAGCTGCAGTATTATGATTCGTTACAACAGAAAAGTTATGTTCTAATATGGGCATTCTTGCAATGTTTGCTCTGACCTTTGTGAGAGTCTTTCTATGGCTGATGTGGCCAAAACTTTAGGCTTTTAATACATTAGTCAGTTTATGAATCCCTGTAAATGACACTTCAGCAAGAATGGAGAAAGGGAGGAAGATGTACTATTGTAATTCAGTAATGGTGTGTACTACTAGCCCTTGTACTCTAACTGAAGGTTGTCACATCATATGTCTTGATTTCAGACATCTTTAACTTGGCATTTAATTTTTTACTCAATGACTTTTAAAGTCCAAAAGATCCATAAGATCATCCAAAATGACATTTTCAGTGATTTGGACTCTCAATTATTACTTAGCCAGTCTTTACACTGAGCCCAACATGTTGCCTCTGACCAAATTGTGTCCTACGGTTAAGTCACCAGTCCCCCATCTGAGCACACTGTGGGATGCTGAACCCAGAACTTGCCCACTACGTGCCAGAAATTAATAATCTTCATTGTTAACCCACTTATTTCTTCAGATTTATCTGTCTTTACAGCTTGAAGCTATTGGTTCTTGTTACAGTTTATTCTACTGCATCAAAAAAATCTTTATTTTCCTCTTGTAAGAGCATTTATTCACTGCAACCATGTTACCTCTAAGTCTCCATTTTGATAAATTGAGCAGAGCAAGCTCTGTAGGTATCTTGGTAAGGAAAATTCTACCGTCAAGGAATACTTTTCGTCCTTCTTTTTGCACTCCCATGAAACTACTAGCATGGTTTCTGAAGGAAATGTGACTCATGTGATCACAGTTTCTGTCTGTCCAACTCCTTCCCATTCTTTTCCTCATATCTTACTAAATCTTTGGCCACTTTAATTCCAAACTGTCAGATGGGTAACAGTCGCAGTGTTATTACAATCTGCATATTTCAAGTTTTATGAAAACTGTTGCACTGGGAGGAGGTGAGACACATCTGTGCTACTGCAAAAGGAAAGGGAGCCAGAGCTCAGCCAACTGGCCAGCCAGTGCGTGACCCTGGGCTGCCCAGCCAGCACTGCCTAACCTCTTTGCCCAGGGCAATGGTGAGGAGACAGCACCAAACACATTAGGGGCAGAACTGGGCTATCATATAAATGGTGGAGGAATAAAGAAAAGAAAAATGCAATTTCATAGGAAACCAACTTTACTAAATGGTTTCATGAGCTGCAGAACTAATCAAAAACTGCAGGCGTCACTACTGGATGGAGTGCTCCCTACTCAGAAGAGACTTTCCTGTAAATCAGATGTAGGTGTTACAAAATTAAAGATGCCAGCTACGTCAATTATTATTTGCATGCTGGGAAGATATTTGCTATTTTGGGATTTTTATATCTCTATGCCTGTGAATTTGAGCTTTGTTGATACTAGTGAACCACTTTATGATTATTTGGCCCGAAATGTGGTCTGTATTATATGACACTCTACGGTGCTATGAATAGAAGTCATGCAGGCTGAGGCATTCAAGACATTTCTCTGTTGTGATATGTATCTGCCATAACACAAATGGAATAAAATACTCCAACCAGCTCTGACAGTCAGCCAAATCTGGTAACTAATATATTTTGTGATGGCTTTTTCTGTCCCTACCATGTTATGAATTATTATCCTGCCTGTTGCCTTAAACAATTAGTAACACAAATGCCAATATCCTGCCCCATCATACTGACAACACACCAATTATATAGCTAAATGTATAGAATCTCAAGACAGGCTATCATCTCTTGGAGGAAGTGATTATAGGACAATGTGTGTCAGCCAGAAGATGAAGGGCCCCATGCTAGTTCAAAGACTTGAGTTTTAATTCTCACGATCTGCCATGTCAGTGACCTTGGGATTAACGGCCACCCGAGATTAAGATGATTTGTGTAGAAACATTAATGATGGTACAGTACAGTGTGTAGGGATCAGGCGTGAATGACTGGTGATCAGTATTCATGGAGCTCATGGGAGGACCATCAGGCATCTGGGAATAGGCTAAAAAGAAAGCATGTAGAAATTGTATCCTTGTAATTTTAGACAATTTACAGGCCTCAAAATATATTTCCTTTATGCTTGCATTTTTCAAAGAAAAATTCTTTTAAGAAGCCTTGCAATGATATGCAATTACACTTCTACTTGCAGAGACTTTGGATGATTCAAAGATTTTTAATAAATTTTTAGTCATTAGAGGAAATGCTCTCTTGCTGCTATGCAAAACGAAGATGAGCCACGTTTCCTGCCACAGAGAGAGGGTTCTTAGCAGGTTTTATCTAACACATTATATTACATATGTATATTACTCTCTCTATATATATATGTTATACATAATATACATACAAATATAAATATATAATATAGATATGAAATATAGCTTATAATATATAATACTAATATATATACATTATATATAATCAGTCAATATTTTGTGTAGCATCGGATTCCTTGCCACGGAGGCATTTTTATTTAGCATTTGAAATCATCCTGAATTTGTTATTGCTTGAATGATTGACAGAACTGTTGCAAGGAGGTAGCCAGAATTGGCGTATTATGTGCAGTAAACTAAAACTGTGAAAAGTGCAGTAGTATAAAATAATGGGGAAAGAGTTACTATGAGCATAGTTAAGGGAAGCTAGGCTGTTTGAGAGCGGAACTGATGGATTTATTTGTTCTATGTAATAGTTCCTCAACTGAGGTAAATTTACCATCACCATTAGAGAAACCATACCGATTTCTCTACTGAGAATATTGCAGAAGGCAGGAGTGTGCATCTGTGTGGTTGTGAACTGGCCACGCTGAGCGTGTACTGTTTCAGGGACAGCTACTTGGAGTGGTCCAAAGCAGGGCCAGGGACTGAGCTAAGGGCTTGGTGGTGTGGTCAAGTAGAAGCCCATTTCTGGGCTCATTTTGTTTCATTTCAGCAATGCCATTCTCCATAGGGGACCACACAAGGAAAACTGGATCCCACATTCACTTTTGTCCTCAAAACTTTAAGTGATGGAGAATCTGTTACATCTAATAACTGGTGGTTTGTTACCTTCACTGAACTTTATAGTTCAAGGCTGAATTTGTTGAACTTCATCTTCTAACTACTGTGTCTCATTAGGCATTATTTTTGTTATATCTCTTGCTCGCTGTAAATGCAAAGAGGCTGTAATCAAGTAATTTCTTAACCTCTAGAATAAACTTAAATAGATTAAGTTTCTTCAGTCTCCACCTAACAGCTGTATTTTCCTGCTTTAACCATTGTCCCCTAAGCCCTTTGCAAATTTTCAACCTCTTTTTTTTGAAGTGTGGATTCCCCCAAAGGGCACCGTGTTCTAGCAATGAGCTCACTGATGACATATGCAGAGAAAGTACCATCTTTTTGCCACTCAGTATTATTTCCCTGTTTCTTCACCAAAAAGTCTTTTATGCTTTTAAATATGAGCTGTTCTGCTCAATTAGCTGTCTTGTAGAGCCCTGAGGCAGTTCCCCATTGCAGAGGCTGATCTCCATTCTTTCCTTCCAGCTGTCCAAGCTTTTGTTTTGAAAACACGTTTTGCTTGACTGGGCATAGTGTACAGGGCAGACAAATTGCTCTGACTGCTCTTCTAACCTTCGTGATACCTGCATATTTTATCATCAATTTGAACTTATTTGCAGATGATTAAGGAAAATCATGATTCTGCACTTGCTGCTTACCCACTATTTTTTAAAGATCTGTGAATCAACCAGGCCTTAATAAATTTAAGATGTGCTCCAGTGATGGCTAATAGGATCACGTTTTTCCTATACTTAGTATAGAATGGCAGAAATGTAATATGAAATCATGTGCTGGGCAGTTACCTAAGAGTATGAAATCTTCCTACTTGCTTTTTGAATGAAACTTGCAGTCTCAGAGAACAAAACTGGATTTGTTTGACATGACAAATTTATTTTAAATCACGGTAGCTGCTCTTGGTCTGTAACCATTGCACAGCACAGCTGGACTTTCCATTGGCTACAAGACAGTTTAGTTTAACCCACCTTTTCCTGTGGCTCATGAATTTACTCCGAGAGTACACAAAAAAGACCTATAATGAATCATGGATCGATAAAGACTATTCTTTTTTCTTCACTTTTTCTTTTGCTCCCTGAATTAGAGGGGAAAAGGGAAAACTTAGATCTCATTTGTTCTGGTGCAAAAGCAAATTCCTTCTGGTGAATGAAAGAAAAAAGTGGAGGGTGTGAATAAAACAAATGGATATTTCTAGGCTTGATGGAAGCATGGAGAACACGGATAAAATCAGGAACTTTGCAGACAGAAGTATGGTTTTGGCAGAACAATTTTCATGTCAGAAAGATATGAATAAAAAAATGGGTGGGAGATCTTTTAAACACTAGGCCCCAAAATATCACATACATTATTATCCACCTGTAAAAGTTTGAGTGATACTTATGTGGTGTTTGGGAAATTACTTTTTTCTTAAATTCAAAAGAGGATAAAAACCTTGTTTCTCATAGTCCTTCTGAAATGCATAAGGTTGACAGCCATTGTTATGAAGACAGAAGAAAAAGGTACAGGTGGAGAACTTTCCTGTGTACTACATCCTCTACCTAGAATGCTCTTTGCTCTTGCTCCACACTATGTACTATATACAATGTGAATCTAAATGTTGAGAGCTAGCTACATGATTTAAGAGGGTGACCAGTCATAAAGAACTTGATGCAAGATGAAGTTTTCCTTTTGTATGCTTAAAAGTAAGCTCTTCAAGACTTGTTCTCAATGTAAATACAAAGAAGCCTGCACAAAAATAAACGTCAGTCTCAAATAGAGGAAGCTTGATTTCAGTCTGCGTTCTCAGGAAAGGCAATCTCTACTAAGCCATCTTTACATGTTGTTTGCTGATTAGATGCTTCTTTGTATCTGGATATATATTACAAGAAAGAACTCATTTTCTCCATCTTTTGTAATTTACACAGATCACAGATCCATGAGCCATGAAACCAGCACAAACTCTGCAACAATTCTTTTTTACCTAGTAGTAAAATGCCTACAATTTATTATGCAGTTGCTTAGTTTAAAAGCTTAGTCCCCCATAAGTTATTGTTTTCTTAAAAAATACAGATGCCTTTAAAAGTAGTTCATTAGCATTATTCTCTAGTCTTTTTCTTTCTCTGTGGCTCAGCAGAATTTCTGTTGTTCATTTGGAGCCAGTGGCTCCCAATGAGGCTCTTAAGTGGGAATTGCATCATACACCATGGTATTGAATCACACTCACTTTTCTAATGAAGGATCTGCTGGGGCTTTTGTAAGCATGATGTATTTTTGCTTACCGTCATGGCTTTCCCTTCCATCTCCAAAAGGAGTGAACATTTTTACCCTAATTTTTGTTCAACTCAATGTATCTTCTAGTACAGTAGCAAAGCAGAAGGACAGCATACTCTACAAGAGTAATCTGCCTAAAAGAGATGGCACAAACACAGCTCCCAGGGTTTCTTTGCTAGATCACTGATTGATGTGATCAGAACAGAATTCACATGGCAGGCTTCTTAACACTATCTTTAAATAATAATGCTACTCCCAGTGCTCTAGAGTAATTGTCTCTCTGTCTGCCTTTGATAGCATCAGCTGAGAAACATGTATTGTCTCCTAGGTTATTAAGTGCCTAACAAGTCTGGGATTCAGAATTAAGTCAAAGGAAAAAAAAAGATACCTTTGAAGCCACTTTGCATTGTGAATTACCTGCCTGCAACCTGAAGTGCCTTGCCTCAGCCTAGAGGCGTACAGAGTCTAAAAAGAGAGGCTCACTAAGCTCATTCCTGCCGTAAAAACCTGTAAAGGCTTCAGAAAAACAATTGCAGTGTGGAGAAGACCACCTCTTCTTCCACAGAAAAGAATTCCCCAAGTGGAGAGGGGAGCTGGAAGGGCTTTGTCATGAACTGCTTATTCCGAGTGTCCCAATGGCTTGGCTGGGAGGGCACAGCAATGCTGTCTCAGGAGTGTGTTGGCTGACATCCACAGGGCTTAAATCTGGAGTTCAGGATACCGATTTGTGGTTGTGCACCAATTAGTTATGGGGAGAAGATGTCTGCTTGCCCTTTATGTGTAAACAGCTGTTGTCTCTCAGGTTTGTGGGGTCAAATACCTGTCTGATGGCTGGCTGGTAGGAGAAGCGTTTGTGGCTGTTTAAATGTGGGATGAAGCCATGGCTGGAACTGGCTTTTCTCTGTTTGGCTGATGAAGACAGATAAAGGATGTCATCGGCAATTTGTCTATAAGAAGGGCTGTTATAGCAATTAGCTTCTAACTTTCATTTCACAGTTTCTGCTCATTATCTTTGATAAATGAAGGGTGCTTAGGATCAGGAGTGCCTCCTGAAATGAAGGGCTTAACCATGACACCTGTGCATGCAAACATAAGTTGAAATCACCGGTACAGCGTTTGCTTCACGTCACTGCAGTTCTACCATCTGTTAAATTGCTTCACCTCAGTGCTGTGCTGGGTCATGTTCCAGTGAGCATGACACGCATAACCCACCTGTGGGCTTAGGCACGTAAATTCACTCTCCTCCTTCACCCCCTCACTTGCCTCCCTCTGGTGCTTTGCATGACAAGATGAAATGTGTACCACTGGACTGGAATAAAACAGAAAGCCACTTGCAACTTCTTTAATATGATGAGGATGATGTCGTGAAGGGAAACAACTTTCTGAATTCATTAAACGTCTAGGAGTCTTAACATTGCTCAGTTTGTCCTGAAAAAGATCCACAAAGCTGAAAAATAGTAATAATCCCCAAACACATCCATCACCACTCCAAATCTTCCTCCGATTAAGCTGCTTGGAATTCTACTTGGCAATGATAAAGAATGACATTTGAGAAAGGTCACAAGAAACATTTTCAAGTTCACTCGTCTGGAATAGATATGTATTTAGATTGCTCAGCTGTAGTGTATTGATCACCACAGTGATTTCAGAGCTCTGCATTTCTGATAAGGAGAATGATTTTAGGTAGTAGACTCGAACCTATCTGACCCTTGCAACATGCTTACGGCAGGGCCACAAAAGGAAGTTCCCTCATGGTAAGGTAGGTGCATCATGTGGGCTACTCCAGCAGTCATCCTCTGTGAGGGAACTCAATGAAACTGATCCTTCCATGCAAGTGGGACAGCTTCTTGCCATTAACCATGGGATAAGGCCATGCACATTGCCTCAGAAAAGCCAATGCTCACCATCCTAGCTTGCCTCATGGTAGCTGTTCTTGCTTGTATTGTATGTTGTGACCCCGCAATAAATGACTGTTTTAGACTGCAGCAGCCAATCTTCCTGGGCTAACAAACCACATACTAAAAATCTTCGTGCGGTGAACAGCTACAAGGTATGTGCCCCATGGTCCAGGATGACAAGAGGAGGGAGAGCTCCAGCAGCAATTCAGAGACAGGAGGAGCCAATGGCTCCCCTAGGGTCCCATGGCTCCATGAGGGATGGGACTGTGCTGGGGTGACAGCTGAATGCAGAGCAACTGGGTGATGTTAGCAATGACTGACCCTACTCACTCCATCGGTACTGAATTAACTGGCAGCCCCTGTGCCAGTACAGCAGCTGTGGTCCTGCAGTGGCACACTGGCCAGAAAGCTCCATTTAGAGCACCACTCCTTCGAATATCTGCCTACAGCTGAAGAACCTCTGCTTGGCAACACCTGTAGACTGAAGGGTGCTCCTCCTGCTTTTTAAAACACAACCAAAATGAACAAACAAGCTCAATCAGTCTGCTCTCCAGCCACTACAAACTCCTTTTAACAGTCCAGCTCTATCCAGCTTGTTGCTGCTCCGCCTTTGATGTACAAAGAATAAATCCCAGCTTCCTAGTAGAGGCCTGATCACTAAGGCTTCTGTATGTGAGAAGCTGTTCTGCAGAAGTGGTGATGCACCTGAGCTACTGGTTGCAGAAAAATCTGTGGAAAATTCTCTGTTTTGTATTTTCTCTCTTCAGTGTTAACTCTGCAGCGCTGGAGTCTGAGAATGGGGAACGGAGCATCTGAGTTCCATTGGGACTACAACCCAAGATAATTCACACTGTTTTAAGTCCCCTTACTCAGCACTAATAGAATTCCTGCCAAACCCAATTACTCCCACCCAAAGCGGAATTAACTTGCCTCTGTAGCAGTAACAGTAACTTTTTTGCTCCATCTCAATACAAATTGAGGGAAAATGATTTTACTGAGTAAAACCTCTATACTTACCTGCCTCCGGAGTTTCACGATGGGCCATCTATAGCTAGGTACATAAGTACATGTTTCAAACCACTAGTCCAACATTTTCAAATACAAATACCTCTGGTTTTGAATTGCATATCTACTGTCATTGGCCATCTGGGTATTAAAAGTCATTGAGTGTATCCATCCTTTTAAAATGTTTCAACACCTCTGGAAAAAAAGGGACAAAGACTGTCATGTGTTGTGACAGCATCAGTCTCCTGGTTTTCCTCCAAGTAGAAAAGTGCCTCATTGAGGTGGATAGACTTACGTGAAGAACATTCTGTAGAAGTTGGGATCCAAATGTAAACACTGGCTTTAATCAGTGTAGCATAGACAGCAGGCAGCAAGGAAGTAGGAACTTGTTAGCCAAGTCTCCATGTTTGAACTATAGGACAGGGCTAGAGTTGTCAAAAATTGTGCCACTTTGTACACACAGCTGCTTTGCACATGCAGCTCAGCTTGCCCACAGGAGCTGTCCTGACAGCAAATTCCCAGTTTTACACTTGTTGGCAGGCAAGCTTAGTGTATACAGGGGAACAGCATGGAGAAACAATCTTATTCCTTGCACCACACTTGAACTGGCAAGTCCTGGTGCACATAATTCCCCCCACCTGCACAAAACAAAGAGTAAATGGAAATTATGTCTTACTGGATCGAATGTTATCTTCTTACTCCTTTACATCTTTTTTACTGGTAATAAACAAAAAGAACTTGTCCTTTAAAATGACAAACTCTCTTTTACTTTACTCATATTGTCAGAAGTCATTGTTTAGGCCTTGTTTACACGTTGCTAGAAGCCATAAATGATTTTGCGGGACATTTCTGAGAGCAAGAAGAGAGGCTGTCCTCTGTTAATAATCATCGAGGTGTGGCTAGCAAGGATTGTAGAAGGAAACATGTTTAAAGTAACAGGGCATGAAAATCTGGTAGCTCTATTTTTTCACTTCAGCATCTAATCTCTTCAATATGAGAGGAAGGATGAAAAATGGGTCTCTTCTCCTCGTAACATCCATTTCATTAAGACATCTTCTCCTGTTCAGTGCAGGTAGGGTTTAACCTTGAGATATTTTCTCTTCCCTAAGAAGAGACATGGGAGTCTTGGACTGGAGAAGAGGAAATTCTGCTGTAAGGCAAACAGGGATGTGTAATAACCCTTAAACCTTCCTGAAGTTCATATCCTGATTTTAGTATTCCAGGTAATTTTTGTGGAGAGCTGTATAGCTTGGGAGACTAGAAGAGATCAGTATCTTTCTCAGCTCATGCCTTACGTAGCACATAGTATTAGAAAAGTTGTCTTGTTGCCCCAGCACTAAGCACATGGTTATGGCTGAACCGGAAAATTGTGTTTCCAAGTTCAGAGCAGAATCTGGTGAAGCTGTGATATTCTGGCAAAAATCACGCTTCTTCTTTAGGCTCCTTTTGGGACAAGACTCTTGGTTAGCCTCTTCTCTGAAAATGTTCGTACATCAAGGCTTAAAATGCTCAGTGGTGTTATTTGAAAATCTTTTAAATTCACTCATATGGACGGGAAATGGAATAATGACATAATATCAACAATAGCACTAGAATAAGGCAAAATAGGATATTCAGGCTTGTACACTCTAAGGTTAAATATGTGATATTAGAAAATTAATTTTGCATATGTTTGTTGCTGTACAATCCAGGGAATGGTGACAAATGGAACATAGTCAGTCCAGTGAGAAATACCAAGAGAAATACCGAGGGGAGCCAGGAAAGTGTTGTCAGGCAGCAATGACATCAGCCTGCAACCCTTGCCAGCCTCCCTCCACCACGTCCACAATTCCAGATTGTTGCTCTGCAAAGGGCCACCACTCCCTTCCTGTTAAATCACTGCTCACAGGACCAACTCTAAAAGCCTTTTTTTCCCCCCAGTTTACAAGAATGCATCCTGGCTACCTGACATCTAATGTTGAATATGCACTTATTTTGTTTATATAAAAAAAATATTCAGCATTTCAGATGGATTCCCCTCTTTTTGCCCTACTGTGGTCCTCCCTTCAATTTTGCTTGTTTTCTCCAGAGCTTGTTAAAAGGATGAAGGCTCCCATTTTGATGACTAGATCATCCCCTCCACAGTGTGGTTTGTTACCTCACATTTTTGGGCTGCATCCACTCCTGCAACTGTTTCTCCAGGCTGCTTTTGAGAGTGTATATAGTATCTGAATTCCTTAGTAAAGAATCTGTCATTGTGGGGGTCAAATGGGTGAGGAAACTGGTAGCTAACTTACGGTTTTTGCTTGCTTGGCTTGTTCATTTCATAAATACTAGAAAGTGTTCTTCAGTCAGTGACTGATTTATTTTCAAAGTTTAAAAATGTTAGAAAATACTGTGTGGGAAGTGGAATTTAATCTTCCCAAAGGAGACACTGGCCTTCAGTTTTCAAATATTACTTTAAATATGCCTAAAAACCATCAATGGTTAGACAGAGCTGCTTCCAAGAATGTTCTGAGGGCTCACAAAGGTCAAACTAAAGGTTAGTTTAACTGTTTTAAGTTGTATAACCTTCAAAAAACAGTGACAGCTGAAATAACTCAGTAATTTTACGTAGCAATCAATATAATGCCTGGAAAAGCAGGAGAAGGGATATATAATTTTCAGAACTCACGGTAAAAAACAGAAGTAATGTTTTTATTGAAAGAGATGTATTTTTACTTCATTAGAAAAAACAGTGAAGACAAAGTACGTCAATTTTACCATGAGGCAAACTCAGTGAAGTAAATTCTGTTGTCCTTATTGGCAGTTATTGAATTACCTTGGAGCACAGGTAGAACTTCCTTCTGTTTTTACGTTGGAATAGCTGACACAAATTAGTATTACCACTTGTTAGCATTATTCTAGGTAAGCAATGCGAGAAGTAAATCCCTACATTTATTCTTGTATTCAGTTTCAGTGGAAGTTAAAATCACAGACACTCTATTAAAAGTTATTTTTTTTAATTTTTTGTATCTACCAAGCAGCATCTTGTCACATAAGCACTCTCATAATTTTGAAGTGAACATGTTCAAGTGTGAGTCTTGACAAAGGTAGGAATTTCAAGTCTGTGTTTACAAAAAAAAGGAAAAAAACCAGAGTGTCAAATATATTGTTGTCTGAAAGATGATCTTATAACTGCAGCTGTGGTTTTGGATTTGGAAACCTTGTGGTCCCTCCTATTTCTTCTGTAGTTGTCCTGAGAGATCTTTCACCTGTTTGATTTTGCCCTCCTTTAACCCTTACCCTAGTCTGCAGATGGCTCCATTCTGAGTCTTAGTCTTTTTCTCAGATCTCTACCACTTAAAGTCTCTGCCCTTTAAGAATGGGGATATCATATTTATTTGTGTCTGACATTACAATAACAGATGCCACAAAAATAGACACATTTTTCTGTAGGAATTGCATGCCAACATTTAAGTGCACAATTTATCTCCTTTGCAGTTTTGATCAACACCCTAGAAAAATAATACCAGAAAAATATTAAGAATAGAACACTGAAAAAATACAGAAAATAATTAATTAATAAAAATAGGAGCTAGTGCAAATATAAAGTTCTGAGTACATTGAAATGGAATCTAACATGGCCCATATCTTAGTCTTCCCATGTCTTTCAAAAATAGCTTTGAACACATGTTCCAAAAATCACATTAAACTGTATTAGCATGTTTGAAAGTAAGATGTGCAATAGTTAATTTTTTTTTTTTATTTGGACAATCCTAGGGTTGGTTTGTTTGTTTGTTTAACTTTTAATGCAAAACTAAAACTTGAGTAAAGTTAATTAATTAGTTAATAAACTGATACATAAAATTTAATTTACTTTCTGGAGGATTACCTTTTATTTTAAACCACTGAGCTTATTCTTAATAAAAAGTTATTTTCCCCTTTAAAAAGAGATTAAGTATTTGCTGGTTCAGCATTAGTTTTTTGCTAACTTCAGTTGATTTGAATCCATATTTGGGGGAATTTTTTTTTTAAAAATTATTTTTCAAATTTTATCCAGCTCTAGTTTGGATATACTAACCTTTGTTATCTTATATCAGCCTAACCAGTTAATTATTCCTGGAATTTTGCCATTGTTAAAAATTAATTTAGTATTGATTCATCCATTTTTTTTTCAAATGTATATTTAAATTATATACTACTTTCTTTAGTCATTGAGTGGAGCAATTAATGGCTTGCATGAGGTTTGTCCTTCATAAATATAATTAAAAATTTCTCCCTTCAAATGGAAATTGAGCTTTATAGACCTTGTTATATCGTGACACAATTACAGCTGTTTTCCTGTTCCAGCTCCGGGGGAATATATATCCATTAAAGAGTGATTAGGTAAAAACTCACAGTCAACTCCACAGTGGAAACAAGAACCCACTTACCAAACCATAGGAGCACTCTAGGCGACAGGCTAAATGCAGATACTTATTTACTTACTCTCTTTCCCTGACTTTATCGATCTATCATTCCTTCCTGAATGCTGATGTGGCTTCAGTGCACTGACATCAGTACCACTGAGTGTTAGGTAAACCCAGTGATATACAGGATTGGGCTGCCTTCAGCTAGATCTACATTAATAAATTAAATGGATTGAAGACCTTCCTGGGCACTGAAGTCAACTGGCCCACAGAATAGGCCACGTGTATTTTTTTCACCTGGCAGCTGCGTGACTGTATGCACACGGCCTATTGGGAAAGGTCTCTTGGACCCTCCAACCCCCAAACCATGCTCAGGAACTGCTTGGGAGAAAGCTGGTTGATGAAGGCATATCTCATGCCGTGGACCATCCTCAGAGTTATTAGTCTAGACAAACCTATTCCAGTGGCCAGAAATGTTCCCATGCATCATTTCATTTACTAATGAAAACCTTGGGACCTTCACCATACTTGGAGTGAGGGTGATAGCTTGCAAGTCCCAAGGTGCTGAGGTGCTCTGCAGAGTCAAGATGGCTTTTGGGTAGGCATGGTTGCAAAAACGCCTGTCATTATGGACTTCCAATTAAAGATGGGCTTTGGAAGTTGTGGGGTTTTTTGGTATAGATTTCTTTCTTGGATGCAAGTATCTAAATGCTACCCTGGGAGTCCTTGGCTTCACTGCTCTTCCAAGAAAGTTTCACAGTGATAGTAGCGCAAAGCACTTCAGAGTACCTGAAGAGGAACGGCTAAGCTTAAAGACAGGGCCATGGCTTATTCCTTATACTGCTTTAGCCACTGTTGTGGGGTTTATGTGAGTGGGAGCAATTGGCCAGACATAGCATAGATAGTGTGACAGAGGAGAACACCCTGTATGAACACTATTAAATGGCTACTAAAATAGCTAAATTTTTTTCCATTTTTTCAGATGCCTTGTCTTCTGAGAGGTGGGTGCATCTGTCATCTGGATGGGAGGCTAGTGCAGGTCTAAGAGCCTCCCATGATGTAGCAAGTCACTCTCATGAGGGAAGGTTGCTGGTCAGTCTGTGAGGTAAGCCTTTATAACATCTGATGAAGCCAGCTGGAGAGATTCTGAATCATGGAACTGCTGTTAGTAAAATACTGTTTACTTACGTTTTTCTAATATTCTGCTGGGAGTGGTGGTGCAGTCTTCAGAAACCTGACCTTTTCAGTGAACTGATACAGTTCAGAAATGAATCTTGGAAGGTGCGACTCACAAAAACCAATACAACTTCTACTACAGCTGAGAGCCTGTTTTAGTCCACAGACAGCTTTTTTAGTTGACTGACCTGCAGGTAGACTTAAGGTAGGTCTTTAGGTTACCGTCTTCAGCTTTCTTTTTCTTTCCACATTTCCTCTAGTTTCTGTGTAAGTAGCTCAAGCTACTCACACAATCTCAGGCTGATAATCTAGAAATGTGCAAGAGCTAGATCTGTATTTCTAATTAGATGATTTGTATTTCTTTGCAGAGAGCGCTGAGCTCTGCAACACAGAGAGTTATCCATTAGTGTTTATTACTGTTGGATCTCCTTTGGAGCTTTCTGTTGTCTAAGCTGAAATTTCAAGCTAGCAAAATGCCATGTTTTATTTTCAGATAAAATCAGAAACAGAAAGAAGGAAATGGTTAAAAGCTTTCACTGATCATGAACTTAAATGGAGTTACATATGCTGGGTTTATTTATATAAAGAACAATGAGGGGGGAAAAAAGGAAAGAAAACAATTTATGCAAGAAATCTCTTTGCTTAATCTCTCTATATGTTTCTAAATATTTGTTCCCACTTCTCAGTCACTTTGCTTTCCCAAAATAGAATTAATTTTTGTAATTGTTTTGGAAGCAAAACAGCAAAAAGTAAAGCCTTTTAACCTTGATTCTGCATCAATTTACAATGCCGGGAATCTGGACACGGCCGTTCTCTGGGTTCTTATAGTAGATGGCACAAAAATGTCAACAGAAATTGCTACTGTTACTGCATTTTAGTTATGTGTGTCATCTTTCTATATCCCAGGATGTTCCTATAGGCTGAAGTGTTGTGGGTTTTCTCAACAGGAGTAGTTTTGCCCACTGATTTTATGGGGAAGATTTATAACCAAACAGTGAGTATAGGTGATTACCAGTGTTTGTGAATTCATAATGTAAAAGTCCCAGCTGCAACACAGCTCTGGATCCTATCTCTAGTTTTAAGACAGTCTGAGACCCTAGAAATGAACAACACTGACTTTTATCCTATTAAAAATCCAAGGCATTTCTCTCCTCACAACATAGTCTTCAAAGTAAACTTGACCCTGGCTGTGAAATTCTCTCACGCACTGAGATACCAGCTTTTTGTATCCCATGGACATGGCAGGTTTCTGACTGATGTTTGGTTTAGACATATACACAAAGTGCCTGAGGCACCCGCTGAGCCTAAACAAAGAAGCCTGGGGAAGGTCTCACCATATCTATTGTCTTACACTGACATCAGCCTTTCCATTACAAAGCCCTTCAAGACCAAAAGTAATCAATAATGATGAATGTGGTTTCTTCCCTGTGTGCATCTGAGACAGATGGAGAGTCACTGTGGACAACAATAGCCTGCAGGCAAGGGCCCTGACATGGTTGTTTAAAAAAAAAAACAAACCCAAAACCTTACATTAAAAAAAGGTACAGAGTTTTGTGGGTTTATTTTCCATATTTGCCTGCTTGATGACAGATTCCTTCAGTGAGCAGTAACTGCATTGCCTGCTTGCATGAGGATTAGTGCTGTTGCTGAGCACCATCCATCTCTCAGAGAAATGGCAGGCAGTTTTTCGACATGATTCTCTCTCTCTACATCTCCTTTGCTTTCCAAACTCCCATTTCCCAAGCTCTCTTTACCCCTTTCTCCATCTCTCTCCTCTCTTGCTTATGCCGTCTTCTTCCCAGCACGCTCGTTTACAGAGGCATCATGTAGCTGAAAATAAATGCCTCAGTTAGCTGATCTTGGAAAGAAACTGGTTATGGACTGTGCTGCATTTTAAACCTCCTTACATACAGCTGTGTTCAGTTAGGGTCAGTTGGAGGAAGCAGTCCCACAGTGGCATGTCCTCAAAGAGACTTCAGGTATCACTGTGATGAGCGTGGATGTAAGGAAGTAGTGTTGTCAAGGGGCCAGGAGGCTGGCTTCATGCTGTGAGCAGATGCTGCATATACCTTATCCCATCCCTGCCTGCTCACATTTGTTCCACCCACAGCACATCTCTCCTTCAGCAGAGGTATATACCAGTCCTCTGATAAATGCAAAAAGAAGGGAAATCAAAGCAGACTGGAAATGATCAGAACTTAGTTATTTTTCTGGTATTGGTTTTGTTTTTCAGTCACCTTTGAGTTCTCTTGTGATGCCAGTACAGGTACAGCCGGGTAGTTGGGAGGGATGATGATGAATCATTAGCAGTACCTATAAAAGCATTTGCAGTAGCACTCACCTAGGAAAATGATTTTAGTAAAACTAGGAGCAATGAGAGAACAAAACAAAAAGACAGACAGGAAGCTCTGAAGTTGGATTTGGCCCTCAGTTCCAATGGGATGAGAGAGAAGCTTTCCTGTTTAATTGTTAATAATAGAAAACCCAATGTAAGCATATTGACAGATTTTTATTACAACATATTAGTAATTAATAAGAAACTGTCCTAATAATATTTTACATAGAGTTCAACAGTAGTGGATATAAATAGGGAAATATTACATGATGGTCACAAGATATTTCAGTGTTTTCATTAGCATATAAAGGGACCACTTAATCTTAAGGTGTGGCTAACTTTGTTTCTGAACATACGATCGCCTCCCCATCAATAAGCAATCCTAGCTGCATGAACTGCTCCACTGATCACCTGAAAGGATATGTAGTAATGCTGGCACGCTTTGCTTTTCTAGACAAAGGCACGTGCTGTCAGTCATCTGCAACACCTGGGCTAAATTATTGACCAATGTTACTGTCTTTGGGCATTGTGGGGGAAAAAAACCCATTGGAGACAAAGCTTGTGACATCCGGTGAATGCTTCTTAATTCCCGGATTCTAATTGATATGGACCCTGGCCACGAGTGCAATTCTAACCTTTTGCTTCCCTCCTTTTCTCAGTTTCTCAGCTCCAGAAGAGCAGGCATGCTCTGTCTGCTTCAAGCTCCATTTCTCCCACACCAGTGGAAAGGAAAGAGGGGGGCTGGCATTTTGAATAATTTATTCAAGTCTTCCTGCATGGGGGAGGTGGGGAAATCAAAGGCTTCTGGAGTCAGTGGGGTTGCACTGTTGCAAATGAGGGCACCATTTAGCTCTGGATCAGGCTAATTCCTCCCTGTGGATGGCCTTTGGAAGAAAACAAAAAAGCATACCCAAAGACAGATTGTTTCCTTTACATTACTAACAAAAGTGTTTATTCTAGTAAAAAGCTGGAGAGGAACAATTAGAGACTTCAGGGAATACACTGAATGAAAATGTGGTTTTGGTTATCCTGGAGTACAGATAATTTACTAAATTGCTATATTTTACTTCTTGTGGTCGCCAGTGACACAGTGACCCCATTGTGGTAATGCTCCTCTGCCATGCTCTGAAAAATCTGATAACCCTTGCAGCTGCCCCCGGACACTGCTCATTGCTGCCCACCAAAGCCCCAGAAATGCACTGTGTGCCTTGTGGAGTTCCATGGCAAGTTCCCTGCTGCTTGCTGCCACTGGGCTGTATATACCGCCCTGTATATACGGCTACAAGGAGAGCAAGCAGGGCATGTCTTGCTATGTGAAAGGGAAGGGATGGCAAAAAGAAAGTGACCCTAGAAGTCCTTCCTGTGGTTTATTTGCAGCAATTCTATATTTACAATGTGCCTAAAAAAAGCCCTCATCCAAATCTGTTTGGCAAGCTAGTTACCAGTTCCAGCCCAAAACCTTTATTTACATATCTAATCTCTACTGATCGGAAAGAGAAAGTAGGAGAGAACAGAATGGACAGATGAAAATGAGCCAATGCAAGCTTTACTGTTAAAATAGCTCTTTCTTCATTATTTTATGCCTTATCCTAAAGCCATGCCTAGTCCCTGAGCACAGATGTGAGCGTTTGAATCCTCTCCCTTCACTCTTCTTACTCCAAGTTAAGCATTTGCCCCGAGCCCTTGCATCTGAAAGGGATGCCCAGGCACTGGGCTGGGCGTCAAATGACCCCAACAGCTTTCAGCAACCTCGCTGCATGGTTGGTTGTTATCCTTTCTTGCTTGAGGGGTGGTTTGCTGAAGTATGAGACATTGTGAGCATACTGTAGCTTTGCCATTTGTGTGTATGTGTGTGTGAGTGCACACACGTGTGCACTACAGCATGTAACAGCAGTGAGGCTGGGGGATGTTACTGTACTGTTGCAGCAGCCCGCCTCTCCTAGACACAGCCCCGCTGCATCTGTCCATCTGGCTCAAACCATCTGCTGCTCTGAAGCCACTGATGTCTTTCCTTTAAGGACATTCAACAGTGTCTCTTAACGGAAATGAAGGAAACCTTGAGAAATTACTACCCTTCCCCTACTTCAGTCTGGTGTGTCCTCTAGTGCAGTCCCAGCTGTTTTCATTGTTGTCCACTGTATTTAACCAGAATTTTTGAAAAAAATCTGTACCTTTCCTAATTTCTACTATCATTTAAAGTTTCCTCTTATCCCTTAAAGTCTTATACACAATTCTAAACCAGAATACAACAGCTTACAAAGATGAACCCTAAAAAAAACCCCAGTGATAATCAGGTAAGAATAACCCATTCTCCCTTAGATACTTGCCCATTCTTTTTTTTTTCCTGACCTCCATCCAAATCTCAGAAATTATGTTTTGAAGGTCAGCAGACTTGTATGTACTGAACTAGCTGATTTTGGATAAAGTAGTAGGCTGAATTCCAGCATCATAGCCTGCTGCTGGGTCTCCCTTCCTGCCTGGAGTCTGAGATCCACAGCTCAGCCTTCTGCAGTGCGAATGGAGAGAGAGGCAATAATTTATATGGGAAGGTAATTGGTCCCTCTTGCAGATCACTGGCTTCATGCTTCTCAGAAGACATCCATCACCAACCAGTTGTCAGTTTCCATCTTCAGATAGTTTTAATGCAATATGTATCTCCCTCCTCTGCCAAGAATATTGCAGTGACCTTCTCTTGAGATGGCTACAGCCTGGGCATCATTAGCAAGATCCACACCTGAAAGGAAAGTCTGTAGGTTTTTGACCAAGCAGAGGTGAGAAAACACTGGTGTGGCTAAAGCTGCCACTAAAAGCATCTGTTGCTATAAAAAGCAATAAAAAGCTGTAAACCATGAACAGAGAGCAGATGCACAGTCTTGGTTGGCTGGTCAGTGCACACCCTGCCAGCTTTGAGTTCTTTCCCAAGCCTGTCGGCAGTGACTCTGTCTTGTGTGGCCTGAGCTTTGGATTTCTCATGCTCTGCCAAACTACTCCTGCTGAGTCATGTGAACCAGAAACATATAAAGAGGCACCATGTGTTGACTCCATAAGATGAACCGAACTCAGGGACGGGCCATACCAAGTCTTATCCTATAAAAGACTGGCGTCGTGTTAATGAACAATTTCCTGATGGACTCCTTTCAGCAATTGTGTGAGTGTGTTATATTTTGTGCTGTATTACATGCCAGAGACCGGGCAGATCTAGACTGGATGCAAAAAAAAAAGTGGAAAAAGGTGTGGCCATACCATCTTCTGTGTACTTTCCCTGTGCCTGACTAACAGACATTAAGTCCAAACCTTTTCTGTGGCATCATTCAGTTGAACAACTTTACTCAACTAAACCACAAATGGTCAATGTATTGATTTCCAAGGGTAGATGCACCAGGCCAAACTGAAGAGGTGGAATCTATTCTTCTTTAGAGATTTGGCTCCCTGAAAAAATCAGTGGTGGCAAGAAGAAAATCTGAAATGAGACTTCTTGATCTGGACCCACTTGTTCCCAGCTGGTTCACTGTTCTCAGGATGCAAGGGCTACATCCATACCGCTGGACTAAACACTCCTGGTACCATTCTTAGCAGCTGGCAGGGGATGAGCCACCTCCACGGTATTACCCTCTCTCTCCCCGCAGCGCAGAGTGGCTGCAGGCAAACAGACAGCTGGGAATGGTCTCTGGGCTGCGCTAACTCCCAAACCACACCTGTGGATTGTGATATTAAGATGTGCCAAAGGCTTGCCAGAAACTGTTCTAATAAATTAACAATACAGATGATCAAGTCTCAGGGACTAGGAATGTTCCTTGACATTGTAATAGATATACCACAGTAGCTACAGCCAAGCAGCCCACATTCTGGGCAAAAAGCTCTGTATTTTCAGCTGACAGCAACTGTTTTCTGATGTCTCAGACACCCTCACTTTGGATTTCTAAGGCATGCTAGAAGTTGCCACATCAACACACCACAAAACTAGTTAGATATCCTGTCCGTGTTGGACATTCCTAGTTGGTAACTTACCCTGCATTTAATCTTTTTCCATTTTATCTCCTAGTTTTAACCATAGCCAAAAACAATGCTTGCAGTCCGTGAGGAGTTTAAATTGTACTGCTGATACTGAAATTACAGTGTTCATGCTTTAAAGTATGCTTCCAACTTGGACGTTAGCTTTTCTTACTACATCAGGATCAAACCCATGGGGCTTTTCCTTTCTGCATTCAGTCATCGAGTGAAAATGCTTTCCTTCTGCCTGACCCATGTGATTTGCTGCAATGGGCAGGACAGTGCGATCATGTGTCAGAGCGCAGAGCCCAGGTGGTGCCTTCTTGAAGTTGTTTTTACTGTACTGAAACTGCCACTGCTCCTGTGCTCTCAGCACCATGTGACGGGAATTATGTTGTGTTTGACAAATCCTGCCTGTTGTAAATTACCTTGTACACCTAAATGATACATAAGTAAGGCCTAATAATAGCAAAAGCAAAAGCTGCTCCAAAACACTTCTATGCATCATTCATAAGACTAACGGTACTCACTGTTCAGTTCTGCTCTTGATCTTGAAGATACTTCTTACCAGGTGTTTTTTTACTAGTTTAACAGTGCATGCAGAGATGCACATGCTCATTAGGAACTTGTTGTGCTTGGTGAACACTCAATCTCATGTTTGTTAATGAACTCCACTGGTGTCCCTTGTCTCTTGCCCTCCATCCCTTGCCCTGCTGACGGTTACTCTCAGGACAATCCCACCAGAACTCGTGGGCCACGGTGCAAACTGAGAGCTGCCAACCTGACTGCATTTATGGATTTTGAGCGTGGGAGAAATCCTTGCAAATGTCATTTTAGTTTCTATTACACTGGTAGGTTAGTTTTCTAATGTGTCTGTAAATGTGTATATGATTTATTAATCATTTATTACCCACAGCTCTCTAGCATGTTTATGTGAAAGCCACAAATATACCTTAATGTGGATACAAAATGCTTAAATGTAGCATTACCTAAATGAACATCATTGCCGAATGATAGGGTTTTTTAAAATTCTTTTTTATTTATTTATTATTTATTTTCCCTTTTATATGATTGAATTTTCTTTTGCAGTCATTTAAAAATGAAACCTTTGACATTTCCATGGGTTCAGTCATTTGATTTGATGGGGATGCAGCAGGACTGCCCCATTGCTCTATGAAGGAAGACCAGTATCTATTTTCTACCCTGGTAGCTGGAAAGGAATTAGTTGACCCCATGTGACTTTCCCTTCCATTACCCAATTTCCAGATTACTCTCTGGTGTAATCTGGAAATCAAAGATGACTGTTTATGATTCTTGACTTGTCCATGCAGCCTACAAACCATTTTAAACTTCTGGGTATTTCTTTATGAATGTCACTGGCAGAGCTGGTCTTCAGTGATGCAGAGCAGCTTCATAGTCACTTGGCAGGCAGCAGTTGTGAGGTGTTTTCTGTATCCGTTTCTCACCTTCCAACATCTACCTGATAAACCTTGGGAGCAAAAATAGTCTTTCAGTTCAACTGTGTGTTGTGCACCATTGAGCTAACCATGCTACCACATCCTTACGATGGAAAATGACTGTGCAAGGTAGTGGAGGGGGTGTGTCTTTTTCTGCTCTTGCATTGTAATTCTGAGGGTTGCAAAACCCTCATGAGCTGCACCCACCCCAGCTCTTCCTGCCAGAGAAGCCATTCATTGTGTTTCCTTTAGCAAGCACTGTGTTGCTGAGGAGGTAAGTGATGTCCCTCAGGTGTCCTGCAATGGGACAGAGCTGATTTTCTTAGGTAGCTTCACCAAGCAAGTGCTTGAACAGCAAAGTACTATTGAAGTTAGTGCAACTGTTGCCTCTGTTGATGGTTTTGGCACAGAGGCTAAGGACTGAAAAGGCCTGGAAGCCAAAGTTACAGAGAAACGATGAGTATGAAGGGTTAATTACACAGACAGGGCATGTGTCCAGATTGGAGGTGAGGGGTCCATTTTTTGCTTGACGCTTTTGTGTCAGTTGCTGCTTTCACTCATTTTTCTAGTTGTTCTGGAGAAGTCACTCTTTTGCTGTACACTGTACTAAAAGTCAGGCAAGGACCAAGCTGGGTCAGGAGAGAGGCTGTCAGGGCCTTACCCCCTCACTCCATCCCAGCTGGTGGTTGCCCCTTCTCGTGGCGTATGAGACAATTGCTGTGCTAGGCTGCAGGGTCCCTTCCCCTTTGCAGCAGGGTTGCATTCATCCCACGTGCTTCCAGTTTGGCAGAGCAAATCCAATTCTTTCCTCACTACGGCAGAATGTACCACTTGTGACGCCTAGGTTTTTTTGTAAGTCACCTGTGGTGAAAAAGCAAGGCTGTCCATTTCCAAGAAAGTGAAGCTGACAAACAAAAATAGGTAATCTGTCCTTCAGGTGAGCTTGCTTTGCAGTACAGTGTGCTAGCTATTGGAGCCTTGTGGAGAAGAACGGTATGAATTGCATGGTTAGGGACTTAATAATTCTTAGAAATGAATCATTGTTGTCAGAGTTTCTAAGGGAACAGAGAAATAAATGAATATTTAGGCTATTTTCAAATTAATTCTATCAGAAGATCCAAAGGTTGTGCAATGGCTAGAACTATACAAAGAAATAAATCATTGTATTATTTAGATTTTGCTAGTTACTGTTACTGTTTTTTTTTTAAAGTATGTTTTATACAGCTTAGTCACAAAACATTTAAACTCAACAGAAGACAAACAGGACATTTGGCTGTAAGTTCAGAACAATGAACTCATGAGGTTTATTTTTATATGCAAGTTCAACTTGGATGTGTGCCATTAACACAAAAAAACAGTTACCACTTAATGTCTTTTTTTTTTTCTCTCTTGAAGTGATGAGGGCATCTGGATCCCATTTTACATTGCAAACTAGGCTTTTTAGCTTTTTAAAACAATTTGCATAACTTGAACTAATTAATGCTTTGGTTGATGTGTAGGCAGTAAAAGACAACATGACCCCAAGCATGAGAGAGTTGAAGGAGAATTACATGAATTTTGGCATTTCCTAACTTTTGAGAGCTTGAATTGGCTACTCGAACATTTCATTGTAAGCAGGGCAGATGTGCAGAGGATGTCATGAAGTAACACCAGAAGGAGACCCCTAGGATAAGCTATACATGCTTCCCAGCGTCACAAATAAGTGTTCACAGAGCCTAAATATGCAGCCTAATGTTCTGTTACCTTGAGCAAAGCCAACAGCCTCAGCCAGATGCGTCTGTCCCTCGTGAGTTAAGGGCCATTTGCTGCAATCCCTGAAACACGTGTGAGCTCCTGACGCCAGAGACCTAATTTCTGTGATCTGCACTATTTCTGCTGATATCGGGCTGATGTCCCTCAGTTCCAGCTGGCTGGACCAGCATTGGCCAATGCCCAGCCAATTTCCTCTCAGGTTTTGGAGTGGTGGTTTCCTCTCTCCAATGAAAGTCAAGTCTCTGCAAGCAATCCCCTAGTTATGTTCAAGAATGACACTTCTCCAGACCAAATAAAGTGCAGCGTCTTATGTCTGAACTACCATCGAAGCGGGTGCTGCAGGGAATCAGAAGCCCTCAGTTGTATGAAATAATGGAAACCAGGAGGAACAGAGAATTTCTACTCAAGACAAACCCAATTTGCATGAAAAGGAGGAAACCTGAACTATACCCTTCCAAACCCTAGTGTCAGATGCATATTGCTAAAAGAGGCGGCTTGGATTAGGTTTTGCCCATGTTACAGCACTTTGCAGCACTGTGGTGAGGATGGCTGGAGGAGGGATTGCCTAGATAGAGCACAGTGCTACAGACTAGTGAGGCGTTTCTGCAGAGCTGTGCAGGAACTCAACTCTCGACAAAACATTTTGGTTTCATGATACAGCTTGTTCTGCCAAAAGCATTCTGGCATTTTGATTGTGCTGCCCTTCAACCTTCTGCAGCCTGCAATTCTTCACAGACAGCTCGGCTACAAATTAGGGCTTTTTTCAGAAGATGGCAAAATGCATGCCCTGAATCCTAAGAACTGGGGAATGACTGTTGCTTGAAGAAAATGTTGCTGGATTTTTTCAAACTTGGACAAGAACATCTTTGTTCCTTGTTCACAGAAATAGTTAAAATGATTTACCTGAAATGTTCTGAAGCATTTTTCTTTGAGGCAGATACTTGCCTGGCACCTGGGAAGGATGAGGCACTGCAGTGACACAGTCAGGGGACAGAGGGGCTGGGGAGCAGCTCTGCAGGAAAGCCCTGAGGTAGTGGTGGCCAGCTAGCTGAACGCAAACCTGCGGCATGCCCTGGCAGCAAAGGCAGCCAGCAGCTCCCGAGCTGTGTGATCCGGGGTGCAGCCTGAAGGTCAAGGGAAGGGATCGTCCCCCTCTGTGCAGCACTCGTCAGACAACATTGAGATACTGAGTCCAGTTTTGGAACCTGACGCAGGAAAGATATGGACAAAATGGAGGGAGCTCATGGGAGGGCCCGCAAGGTGGTGGGACTGGAGCACTTGCTCTGTGAGGAGAGGCTGGGGGAGCTGGGCTGGGTCAGCCTGCAGAAGGGATAGCTTTGGGGCACCTAGGAGCCCCCAGCACCGATGAGGGGTCATGGAAGAGATGGAGCTGGACTCCTCACAGCAGTGCAGGGTGGGAGGGCAAGAAGCAATGGGCACAAGTTGAAATGAGAGAGGTTCAGGCTGGGAACAGGCAGAAACTTTCCTCATGAGGGAGGCAGTGGAGCAGGTCACCCTGAGAGGCTGTGCCATCTCCATCCTTGGAGGGTTTCAAGCCCCCACTGGTCCAAGCCCTGAGCAGCCTGGTCTGACCCCAGCGCTGCCCCTGCTTTGGGCAGGAGGGTAGACTTGGTCTCTCCCAGCCAGTTTTAGCCTATTATCCTCTGATCTTAATCAACTGAAAATGAGGTCCTGCTCTAAACACACTTGACAAGGGGTAGTGCTGCCAACACTGCCTCCAGCAGCTGTGCTGACCCTGAGAACAGACCACTCTCATTGCAGATATGACGGAGAGCATCCAACCAGCAAATGATGGGCCACCTTATTCTTCCTTTTTTGCTTGTTAAAGGTATTTGAGAAGCTTGTGAGGTCTGGGTGAGTTGTCCAAATAGAAACCTAACCACACAGATTCATCTGTTTAAAAACCATATACGGTGTTAAACAACCGTGCTCAGGTCAACACAATGTTACATTTTACTATATGCTATTTGATACAGATTAGATTTGTAAATTGAGAAATACTGTAGTGGCCCTTGCCAGGGCTGAGCAATCCAAGAAATATTAAGTTTAAAGTTGATTCAGGTCTGAACATTGGAGCTGTATCTGCAGTCTTGCACATCATCCAGCTTTTCTTAGTATCTATCACTGTTACTATTTGTTATGACAGCTACATTATTTGTGAGGTAATGGAACATTATAAAACAAAGCAGAGCTGTTTAAAGTATCAAAATTCCCTTATTGTGAGTACTTTCGTCTTAAGTTTCATTATTTTTTTGGGTCATCCAGAATGTACATTTGTATACTACAGACATGATAAATCTCTGTATTAATCTTTGTGACCCACGTTTGCCCTGGCTCATGTGATCTCAGTATTTCCATGGTAAAAAATAACAGAAGACTCGATGTAGAAAATTTAAGGCATTTACTGTGTTTATAAAACTCACTATGGGCCTGATCTTGTAATTCCTTGACTTGGTTAAATTTTCATTTTTCATCTAAGGACTGTCGCTGAAGTGGAACATTACGTGTAAGGGGAGGTTTGTAACATTAGACCTCAGTGAGATGTTAACATTAACAGCAATCATCCCTGTCTTCCATCAAGTGGAGGAAGTCACGGAAATGAAACAAGAAGTTCGTGGAAATGATTACATTGGCTGTGTCTGCTGGGGAAAGCCGGAGCATCACGCAGGGAAGCTGCAGGTGTGCTGGGGCAGAAGGGGGCTGAGAACAGCCCCATGCCCAACCAAGAGGCAAAGGGCCAGGCAAGGGCAGCCTGCAGGAACCTGGGCTCAGCCCCGCTGAAATGAGACCATGTGCCACAAAGCAACGCAGGGCACCCGGGGAGAAGATGTAGAGGGGAAAGAGGCAGCTATTCAGATCACTATGAAAGGAACAGCCATTTTAAGAACTGTTCTTTACATTAGCCCATGATGTCAAGGCATCTACTGTTTTATTATTCTTATTCTTACTCCATTCTTATTCCATTATTGTTATTCCTTTTATTATTCCATTTAGGATGATACTAAATAAAGACAAGCAGTAACCAAAAAAGGACACCTTCAAGGCCTGGGTGCTCTGCATGCTCTCCTAGGGTAGACCCTCAACCTCCCTTCTCCCACCATCAGCACCATCCAGAAGGAGTCAGTGAAGCCTTTCATTGCCTCCCCGTTAGGGCGTAATGGCTAATTAGGAACAGCTTGTGTGTATGAGCAACCCTGCAGCCCCTGCCTGGCCCCAGGAGGGGATGCAACAGCAGCAGCTCTGGGACACCCAGCCAGGGCTGCAGGAGGGGAGCAGGCACTGGCAAGAGGGGGTAGTGCTGGGGGGTCGCAGGGGGGGACCTGGCACCAGCTGGAAATCCCAACCTAGCCATTCCCACAAAACCTGAGAAAAATGCCTCATCCTTACTTGCTCTGACAGGAAATAAAACAAGTCTTAAGTCCAGCCTAACCAATTATCCTAGCCAAAACTATAAGAAAACAAAACAGGTTTATTAAGAACAACTATCTGCACCTTAGCTGTTGCTTATCTATGAGAGGATGCAGTAAATCAGATTAATTAGAGGAAAGAGGAGGAGAGATTATGCTCTCTGCTGTTGTTTGTTTAGCTTGGATGAGTACTAGATATTGCTAGATGCCTTCAAGTCTTGATTTTTAAATCTGTTGCCAAAGGGGTAGGGAGAGGTGTATGAGAGCCAGCATGACCCATGTGATCACTCCTGGCTATTTAATTTCACTTGTCCATCTTTTCCCCACTTCTGTGGTCTTATCGTCTCTAATAGAAGCACTTATGTGTACTGCCAATGGTTCTATATTTGTAAAAAAAAAAAGAAGACATTTTCGGCACATGAGAATCTTCATGTGAAGTCAAAGAAGACGCAGAACTCTCCTGATTAATGTATTTGTAGAATCAATAATTTTGCAAACTGCTTCTGGAGATTAAAATTTAATAAGGTAGGTGTCTTTTCTCTTTTAACCTCCTGTGCCATAAGGACAAATTCTCATGAATTTTCTTGATTCTCCTGAATTGACTCTCCTGAATAAAATTAATTACTTTTTAAAAACTGCTCCCTGGTAGATGTAATCCTCTTTTTACCTGTGCTGCTGACATATTCCTAACCTATTGTTGAGCCAATGATTTCAGAACCTACTTCTTTTTCCTCAAAAACTTGCTGCCTCTCTTAAGAGAGATTTCTAAGAAACAGTGGCTCAGAAGCCCTTATTTCTAACTTTCTGAGCTGGCCTCAAATTTAAGAGCAGACTGCTGGCAAGGAACAGCAATCTCTGCGCTAGCAAGGGATGTGGTGCCATAGGAGTGAGTCAGGGTATGGGGAGTGTGCATCTGTATGCCAAAACTAGGAATGGAAATGGTCCACTGCACTGCCCTCTGTGGTGGGTAGGGGAGAGGTGGTGTAACAGAGGTTTAGGAGCACTGCTTTATCACCTAATTTATTGTGGCATTGATTGCCAATCCTTTTGCAGCCTGCAGTGAGCTTAACAGCCTTCTGGGTCTGGCACAGGCTTGTGCTGCTGCTCAAGAAACTTTCAGTGGACTTGCAGTGCAGATTTACAATGGAGCTTGGGCTTAGACTGTGCTTGGATTTTCGGAGATGCTGAAACTTGCCATTATTGTAGAAGAAAGCAACAGAAAGGGGGGATAATAAAAAGGACATTAGGAGAAACAAAGGGATTCAGCACAGGGGGGAAGAGACCAACAGAAGATACATTAGGTAAAGGCACCCACATTAATTCTTGGGGAGAGCAGGAGCGGCAAAGATGACTTGAGGACTGCCAATCATCAGCAAAGAGGAAGCACATGCAGCACTTAGTCCTTTATGCAGTGTGGGAGCCATTGCAGGAGGCTCCTGATGGTTTGAGACCTTTCTTAGGCCTGTGCATGTTTGCTAAATGCTACAAGATGTAGTGGTGATGTAGCTTACTTCTTGGTTCAGATCTCAGTGTCCCCATCAGGGGTTGCAGTAACGTACATACGAATAGATATCTGGAGTAGAAGTTCTGGTTCGGTTTCCTCTGAAAGGAATCCGGTTTACATATACCAGGGACATTCCGCAGACTGGACCAATGCATAGTAAGTCAGGCCAGGTAGAGTTTTTACTTCAAATCACCTTCCTGCTCTGGACTGCAGGAGCCTTCAGGCACAGCCCTTCTGCTATGGAGTGACTAGCCCATGTGAGTTAGGAGGTCAGAATCTGAAGCGAGAATTAAGCCGTTGCTTAAAATGGAGTTCATTACCATCTGTTTGCACATACATTTTTTGCTCTCAAAGAAACTTAAAATCAATTAAAAAAATTACTTCCTGTTAGCAGTATGTATTTAAGTAGTCCTTAATTCAAAGCAATTCAGCATGCTTCAGACTTAGAGATGATTTACACCTCTCTCGTAGCTTCATGAACTGTATGATCTTCAAATCTCCACAATGATCTCTGACCTCCACCAATATCTTCTCTCATTTTGCCCTGCAGTGGGGAGAGGCTGTGCCAGCCGTCTCGTTCAGCACAGCAATAAGGAGCCCTGCAGCGCTTTATTCACTGGCTTTCAGTTGTCAGTTACTGGCTTCTAGCTCTGACAGACAGTGAGTTGCCACAAGCACAGCGACGGCTGGCACGGAGAACGGAGGGCTGTGTGGTGCTGGCAGGCACATTGTGAATGACCTGGGTTTGCAAGCTCCTCTTCTAACCCGGCAACTGAGTGGGCGATGCCAGAGAAAAAGAACAAGAGTGGTGCTATAATCTTGTGCCGAGGGCTTCCCACTTAATTAGTATAAAAATCTAGCTCATTTGTGATGTTCAGAAATACTGAATTTCATGCCTTTCCAAGGAGAGATATGCTTTCAGTCTGTTAGAAAAAAAGACAGCTTTATCTTGTCCTTGCACCAGCATGCAAAGAAGTTGTTTTGAAAAAGAAAATCTAATTAAAAACTGTTAACACAATCTTCACAGCTGAGTCACGTTCCCAGGTACCTCATGTTGTGTCAAACAATAAAGATCTGACTCAAGATGGAGGCTGCTGCTCCTGGGGCTAGGCACCTGAGTGCTAGGTGTTGTGCTAGTCATTATCACAGTGCTTGAGACCGTTTTCACATTTAGCCTTGAGTCTTGCTTTCTCTGCGGGTCATTTTGCTTTCTTCTTGCCCTGTTTCTTAAAATATTTCCTCTGTCTTCTTGCTGATGAGATTCCTGGAACTGCAAGGATCCTGGTGAATTCATAGGTGCAGTTTGTTATAACTGGAATTGCAGGTGTTCAGAAGCAAATCTGGAGAGGGGGCAGGGTTTGCCAGCAGCGCTCTTCAGAGCAGAGGGAGCCCATGTTCCAGAATCTCATCTGCAGAAGGAAAATGGAAATAAAAAGAAAAGGATTTTACTTGGAAGAATAGCAGAATGACCAGAACTCAATACTAGTGCTACTACAAAGGCTACACAAAGCATTGTGATGAGATGTGTATCTGTATTTATATAATGGACAAAAAAGTTACCACCCTCTCATATGAAGATGTTTTAAACTCACCTGGTGACACTGGAGCTGATTCGTTTTGCCAGCATGGGATTAACATACTATATTGACTGGCTATGTTGGTATGTTTGGGTTGGGTTTTTTTTTTTTTTTTCAGTATCAATTTAAGATAGTAGAGTAATCAGAAATAACAGTGTTGTTACTGGACTGCTAGTGAGCTGGGTTGAAGCTAAACTAAGGGCCAAATAAATCATAGGGAGTCATTCCACTTAGTCAGATAGGTTCTGGATCAGGTACTATAGCTTATGTTGTTGATATTAAAATATCTTCCTAGCGTGTCATACAAGCTGTCACAATTTTCTGTGGGGACAGATCACAATTTCACACTATTTCTGCACAAGTATCTATAGTGCAGTACCTAACAAAATATTAATTGCTATTTTTTTATAAATTTGACACAAGGAAACATGAATTTATAGATGAATATTGCACCATAAAGCCACTAACAGAACATAATCTATGTCTTTGTTTCTGTGGCTTTCTCATTTTCTAAGGAATAAAGATTAGAATTACTGAATTCCTTTACAAAAGGTGTTTTCCTACTAATCCAGTTTCCACGGGAGTATCATATTTAGGTGTAAAACAAAAGAGAGGCAATCCAGAATGGATTAGCAAACATAAATAGTCCCAGAGACCGTGAGACCCCAGTTTCTTGGGGAGGGTGGACAAAGGCGCATGGTAATGCACAAATACTCATTTCCTGCACTAGAGACCTGATGTGCTGGAAACCGAATGGGATGGATGCAAAAGGACAATGTGGAAAGAGCTGGCCTAGTTCCTGCAACCATAGTATGAGTTTGATGTGCAGTGACATTATACTTGTGGAAATAAATTATTTAGGTCAGTCTGAGGAAGTCAGCAGAGAAATTCCTATGGCTAGACATGAATTGTCTTCCAATACTTCAAGTACCTTTTCTGTTTGTTTGGGTGGTTTTTCTTTTTTCAATTCCTGTTCTGTTTTATCTGTGAAAGTGGTACTAGACCAGACTACTCAGTGTTCAGTTGCTCCTAGATCTGGCTGACAGCTGACACTTTTGCACAAGGGGAGAGAACTGCTCATGCTGCATCTACAGTGATTTTTCATGTTTGATGGCAGAAAAGGGCTGTCTGTTTTCTGTGAATAACAGCATGGTTATGATTAGATCATTCTTTAGGTGCTGTCACAGTGTGAGCTGGTCCTTCAAAATATTTGGGTTAAACTTTCCCCATATATTAATGTAGTCATTTTAGCCTCAAGAGAGTCTGGTCTAGGGCATGAGAGTTTAGGAATCAATATCCATATCTATATAGTAACTGGTGTAAACATGTTTGGATTTGCAGTCATGGGATGTTTGTGGTATGTACGTCTGAAAAAATGTTGTTTTATTTCCTAAGTTATATGCATTATTTTTTCAATATGTGCTTAGCATTTTTCTAAACCAGAAATGAGAGGTCAATGTCCATAATGACTGTCAGAAAGACCCAGACATTTCCTAATATTTGTAGAGGATGTGCATTATATACGAGTGCTAACGCAAAAAAATCTAGCTTTGTGCAAGAACTGACAAAAAGTATATCTCTTTTAGCAGCAGGAGCCCAGCCTAAAATACTTTGTTTTCTTATTTGTATCTCTAAAGAGCTAAATCTGTGGTTACTGGGAGTGCTTTCTGAATAGCTCCTTCCTCCAGTACTTGTGTATTCCTCAAGTGTCCTTGAATCTCTATGGGAGTCTTTCTCAAAGGATGTTTGTTCTTCCCAGTCCACCCCAGGAGCAGACCAACCTGCAGCTACGTAGACTGCGCATTAGATTTTAATTTCATTCAGTTCCAATATTTGTCATTCACTCTGCTTCAAGTAATTTTTTCTTATTTTTTTATGTACAAAAGAGTTTTACATTGTTGGACAACATTTGGTTTAGAGCAGGACGTGAGAGTAGGAGGGCAATACAGCCATAAGCCTCTGTGAGACTTCAGCCAGCCAGGACTCTGGTGGATAGCAGAGATGAGATTTCTGGGATTTTCAGCCTGCTGTGATGTGCACAAAATTAATCAAATTTTATATTTCAGTCCTTGAAAGGTTGGTTTAATATGTACCTGATGAAATTAGGCTATGGGCTCCACTAATTCTAGTTACCTTGCTGTCAGTTAGCGGTAGAAAAAATTTATAATATTGATAAAGTTGAGCTTTCTGTTTAAGCCAATTGCTCCAGGGAAGTGAATGTTCTCTCCTCTTGAAGGAAATTGCTCCAATTTAAAGGCATTACATGTTTAACCATTTGTTACTTGTCTCACTTGCAAATACTGCTGACGGTCATGTTGTTTATCTAGACTGACTCTCTGAGAAATGGGAAGTGGTTAAAAATTCTCTTAAAGTTTTTCTGAAGACAAAGAAGAACTCATGAATTGTCTTGTAAGATTTTTTCCACCTGAGCTGAACTACTAAACCTGATGTTTGACAGATAAATTAGTAAAAGAGGGAAGCTAGTTTCTGTCTGTTGGTAATTTGAATTTCCATATGGTGGATGAAATTTTGCTCTCCTTTATGAAGACATATGTTTGGAAAGTGTAAGTGAAGTCATCTGAGTGTCTGCTGTAAAACTGGTGTGAGAGCAGATTGGGTGACTTTCACGGGATTATTTGGCCCATGATAGACAGCATAAAAGTGGAAACAACAATAACCTGGGATAGTTTTATCTCATCTAAGAGCATTGGAGAGAAGGGAAGACAGGAACTGCTGCCTCTATGTACAAGCAGCAGTCCTGACTCCTTTGCACTGAGTCCTGCCAGTTGCGTTGGAAATCAGTACTTAATAGAGATCACATAATAATACAAATAACTGTAGCATTATGTATCAAGGGTCTTCCTTTTTGGATTTAACATGTGGGCCAGCTATAGCGGTTGACCAGTTTTCTTTTAGTCCTGTTTGTTTGCTCATGTTAGGGATGAGTGTTGTAAGGTAGACATCCCACTTAATTATTCATCTGTCACTCTTTATATTAAAATTCCTTCTTAAAATCAGTTTTGAAAAATCACCACTATTCCATGGGTGAGGTTCATTTTTAGCCAGAGCAGTCGGTAGTTGTCTCACTGCTGAGAACCAGTGGATAGATGGTGAATACTAAGGACCAGAGAAAAACATCTTTACTAGGGAGAAGCCTGTCCTAAAGACTGTTGAAATTAAAGGTCCCATTAGTTCCCTTCCTCTTTAGATCAGGTGCTGATTATGTGGACACTGGTCTCCAGGGACAGCCCATGAGCTCTGGCCTTGAGGCAGGCTGAAATAAAGCTACCTCAGTCTGGTCATTCTGCTCATGGCTCAGGCCAAAGTGCTGTTAACTCTCCCTGAAGGCAGAGCTTCCCTTCTTTCTCATGGTGTAGCCACAGCTCTGCACCAGGCATTACAGCTTGCTACCAGCTACAACTGGACCTTGGCACATAAATGAGTGCAGCTATGTGGTTTTTCCACCCCTGCTCTAAGCTAGCTATATAGGCATTGGGACTGCCCAGAGACCATTCCTCCCTTGCACCTGGCTGCTTTGGAGCACAGGTAAAGTAGACACTGAGCTGCTTATGCCCATCTTTGTAGACAGCGTCTTCAATTTATTCTGTTTCCATCATTATGTTGAAGCTTGACATCCTCTGAAAAAAGAGGATTTAGTAATGCCTCCTCTACTTCTCCCTTCCTCCTTCTCTCTAAATAAGTAAGTTCTTAGGACAGATTTAGATAGATTGGGAACCCTAGGACTCCTAATACAAATCTGAGTAAGTGGCTTCACTCTTCCACTTTCCCAAGGGAATAAACTAATAAAGGAATATGTTTCAGTGTTTTATTGCATTGGCCATTTGCATTAACAATATGTTTCTCCTCTGTGTAAACCTAATGGTTCCCATGGCACTTTTTCCTGGTGTTCTTGGCAAAAATTTTCTCCCTCTGCTGCTGCTCAAGTTGCGCTCATACTGAGCTGTTGCGTTCTTCTCTAGGAAGTAGCTATATCTGCACTGTGCATGTGTAGGCTGCTAATATCTAATGGAAACTTACAGGAAGAAAAAGAGAACATAAATATAAGACTTATTACCTCCCTTTACCATGAACGTTTCTAAGCTGTAATGCAATGGTATACAAACATGTTGAAGCAGGACTACTTTTGTGACAGGATTAGAGTAAAAAGAAAACATGCAATGTGTATATTGTTCTGGTCCCAGCAGATAGTTCACAGACATGAACACTGGGATGAAAAATAGTCAAGTCAAGCTCAGTCTTACTTTATATAACAACTTAATGTACTACCTTTTCTTACCGTTCCCTCAAATCAAAAGGCAGCAATTTCACTTCCAGCTATGCTGTATTCTGTTATGTGTTCCCAGTTTCCTGGGATATAACCATCACTTTTCAGTTATGCACTGCTTGCTGTAGTTATGACTGCTGCAGTTCTTGTTGCATGGCTTTATTCATGCAGATGCCAGCAATTTGTTCAAATGCACATAGTGTACTTTTGTCCACCTGCCTTCGGCCACTAAGCCCATATGCATATAGCAATCTGTTTGCTGAGGCTCCATTCTAGCCTTGCTACATTCCTCCTGAAAATTTGCCATGTGACAGAAAAAAAGCACAAAGTTAAGTATTTCTAGCAGGGAACAAGTAATGTTATTAAAGAAAAAAAAAAAAATCATGCCCCTGGAGAATCAGTTATTCTGAGAATCATACTTACCTTTGCCTTCTAAATATGGACTTAGAAAATCATTATAGTCATCTTCATAAAGCACCTTTTTACAACATGCTTTCACCCAGTGATATGAATTAGCATTGAACAACATTTAGTCACACACATAGCCAAAGAAGGCACGGACAGTTATTTCTGTCTTAAAAAAATACATGCTGTGAATTGTTTAAGTGTTTGGGAAAAATTTTCAATTCTGTCCAAGTCTATAAAATCTAGTTCATTGTGTTTAATCACACTGTTTTTCATTTTAAATTATACAGCTTAAAAAGCTGAGGTAATAATCACTGAGAAAGCAATTTTAAAGAAAGTTTCTGGCCTTGGGAGACTTTCTTAATGGTTGGTGTTTGCTATATAGTTAAGCATTTGGCACTTACCAGGTTTCATTTACAAAGCACTTTCTTTGTACCTTCTCTAATGGTATTAACAAGAAAACTTGCAGTTTGGAGATACATCCTGCTCTGTCAAGCAAGATAAAGCCAAAGCTATGCCCTTGTCTGTTTTCTGGTTTCTACATTTGAAGTGGTCTTTTTTCAACCATTTTGAATACAAATGCACATTGAATAGTCTGAGGAATGGGAAATCCATGTGAGTCTTCAGCAATCCTATAAATGCTGACATACTCTGAACAGGGTGTCTGTTCTCATGTCTGGAAGACAAAGATAGAGAGAGATCATTTTATTGCTCAAGTATTTTCCTTTTTCTGGCTTCTGTTTTCCTGACTGAAATCAATATTTCAGGGCTAATGGATGAGGACGTCTGCTGTTGCTGCCTAAAATGCTGACCTTGGCAATCAATATATTTAGCTTGGAACATTTGTGATGTCAATTACTATGATAATACTTCAGCATTTACTGCCTGCAAGATGTCTGGGTTATTGGGTTAGAGTTCCCCTGCAACCTTATCTTCCCCACTTTCTTTCTTTTTATATTCTGTAACTGCTGGGGACTCTGAACCCTCAAGCACAAGCGTGTTAAGCAATTATTTTATTAGGACTGGATGAATGATGTTTTTTGTTTTGTTTTCTAATTTGTTGATCATTTTGAAAATGCAGACTGACAAGCAAGCTGTTGTGAATAATATGTTTTACTTCAACAAAAAGTGCTTTGTTCTGATGTTTTAAAATCTTTTCAAGCAGATTTTGAAGATTTCTAATAACAATGAAGTAAAGTTTGCCACAAAGTTATTACATACCAAAGAAACGGGACACCTATTTGTAGAAAACACTGCAATATTTGACTTAATTTTTCATTGTGGTCTGTAACTTAAGTGGATAATTTGATTGTATCTAAATGAGTTTAGTGTCACTGATTGTACTATGTTTTTCCAAAGCTGATAGCATTTAAGAGATATCATATGGCCCAGGATTTTAATGCTAGTCATTTCCAAGTGCTTTCAAAATGGCACCTTTCTCCCTTCTCCTCTTTGTTTTATTCAACGTGAACTGCCTAGTCTGTGGGTTTTTCCTGCTCTTGCCTGTACAGAACATGGTTAAACACCGTCATCCCTACCAGCACTGGTGCCTTCTGTCTGTTGTCAGTTTGTTGCTGAGCTTCTGTACCAAATTACCCGGATGCAGTAAAGACCTTGACATCAGACTGATCCTTGTGGCCATAAAGGCTCTCAACAGATCTAAGAGATTATTGACCTCAGTCCAGAGCTTCAGTAAAGTTTGTCAGTCTCTGTAAAGCATAACAGTAGATAGACCATTATAAATAATGGCTTTTTATTCATAAGGCAGTCTTGAACTGTGGCATCTAATCTTATTAGAGAAAATTAGGTCTGTCTTGGAGCTTTGAAACCTGTTTGTGGGGCTCTGGCCCACAAGTTGTCAATCAACTGAAACCTGCCACAAAGGTTTACAAAGACTGACCATAAATTGTTAAAGAATGACAGCTATTGTACGTGACTGCATTGCCTTCAGATCTGTCCAGATCTGCATTTTTTTGCAAATTAAAAGGAGTCTGTGGTTAACAGAATAAATGCTTTGTCTGATAGAGTGTTAAAGACAGTTGTGAGTATTGACGTTATTTGTATTATATGGGTTTTTTTCAGAAGGAGCAAAGATTACTAAAAATGAGACTGTGAAAAGGTATTATTCATGTGTATTTGTATCAGTTGAAAAGTTTGTTCCTCGGTCCTGTAAGAACCAATACCTTTGCACACATATGGCACCGTTTAAAGGGTTTCCAAATGCTTCTTATAAAGCTGAATAAGCAAGGTCTGGCCTGAAGCGCTTCAAGGTAATTGAGAGCTTTTCCATTGACTTCAATGGGCTTTGGCTTAGGACATTAGTGAATTTAGTCTCTCAGAACCACTTGGACTATTGTTATCCTCATGTACTAGTAGGGAACTGAGACAAAAAAGTGAAATGACATTCTGTCGGTCACATAACAAGTTGGCAAAGACAGTGTAAGAGCTCAGTGTTTTTGCTACCTGTCCAGTTATTCAACCGCCTCTGCTCTGCAAAAAAACCCCAAAACCCAAAAACCAAACCCAAAACCAAACCAAAGCCCAAAACAAGGAAAAAAAAGCAAGAAAGTAGTGATTTTTTATGCTGGTCGAATAGCCCTGTGAATGGCTTGAGACTAAAGAGTCAAGCTTTCTTTACATATGGGCTGTCCTAGCTAATGATATCTCAGGTAACCCCTGAGGTCCCTGGGGTTTATGGCTTTGCTGGGAACATCGCTCACATGGGATGCAGCGATGTGATCCTCCCTCCCTTGGCCTGCGCTGCAGTTTCCTGGTGCTGACAGGGGTCACGTCGACAGCCATGAGTCACACTCGGCACCTGCACTTGTGTGCTCTGAAGGTGTCCAGACAGAACTCAGTAACAGCCAGACTCCAGGAGAATATTTATTAGATGATGCATTCAGGGAAAACAAATATTGACACAACAACAGCCTACATGCCTGCTTCTATCCACTATGGCTTACCTTTGCCTGGGACTGGGAAAGGCACTCCCACTTTGCATACTCCTGTAATGTCCCCTTTTTGGCTTCACAGTCTGTTCTCACCAGAAAAAATTTTGCAGCGTAAAGGAGAGCCAGGGTGCAGACAGCCTCTCAGGCAGGAGACTTTTTGGGAGCTAGCAGCCTCCCTTGCAGTGATGCTGCCTTCCCCTTGCACCCCTCCTGCAGCAGCGGGACAGAGGACAGACCCTTCTTGGAGCTCCTGTCAACCAGGTGACCCCTTCAGAGCTCTGTGTGGTTTCTTTTGCTGTACTTGTGATAACCTAGCAGCCTTTGTTGTAATTTGCCTGATAATTCACGATCTGTACTTCTTAATTTTTCTATTTTTTTTTTTCTCCTATGGCTTTATTTTTTAGTTTCTGTCTTTTAGCCTGGGAGAGAGAGCCTGTTGCTCACTAGTGGCATGCCTTGGCAGATCTGCTAGCTTTGAGTCCTCTGCAATACATGAGGATGCTATTCCCTTCTGAGATGATTGTGCTTATTGCCTTTTTTTTTTTTTTTTTTTCCATGACTGAAGAGTACAATGTGTCCAACTCCATGTTTTTTTAGGTTGTCAGCCCTAGGCTGACAAAGCAAAAGCTTTCTTCTCATTGGATCCCCTCCAAGCCTAAGCGGTCAGACACACAATGAATCCTTTGCTATCTGGAAAGAAGAAAAAGGTGGTTTCTGATAAAGTTACTTCTGCAGGTTGTTCCAGGGGCCATTCTTAGCTGTTCTCTGAGGTGGAGAGAGATCCATGCTATTTCCATGCTGACAGAGACAGCCCTGCTGGTGCTGGCTGTATGAACTAGTCAGGTATGTCAAAGGAGAAGAGAACGCATATACAGCCAAAGGCTACAAAACCCTGGAGCTTATTCACCTTCCTTCCTTGACCTCCATACTGATTTGATTTGAGGCTACCTCATCATTATATTGAACGTGATTTACATGGTTCATTAATTAATAAGCCAAAATGATATTAAGAAGCCATGACTGCACTGTTAACTAATGGGTCTGTCAAGTTCTCACTGAAGTCTTCAGGGATAGCGCCCAAGGGGCAGAACATAGATTAATTTCATTCATATCAACTGCCACTACCTAAATGGTATGACCTAAGTGATGGGTCATAATTGGTTATAGGCCATTGTGACCAGGTCCTAAATTTGGCAAAGAAAAAGAAGCTCTGAATTCTGCTGACCTGGAAAGCCTTGATAAAAACTGTCAAAGGCTTAAGAGCACAATCTTCAGCTTTGTCTGATATTTTGTATGTATTTGAGCTGCAATGTTGAGAAAGCTCTGGAAGGCAAGAGTCTTTGCTGAAAATATTGTAGGAGGAAGAGTTTAATGTGTGCTTGTGCAGGGACATAACAGATGCTGAGATCTGAACAAAAAAAGCCTAGATAACAACAACCAGGTATGAAACTAACACAAGGTCTGCAGGGGAAATGGCTAGACAAGAATATCAGTGTTTTCCCTAGAAATCTTTTATTTCCTGGTCACTGTTGGAGTCTCAATCGAAATCACGGACAACGAATGACAGTCCCATTTCTGCAAATAGAGAATAGTAATTGGAAACTGTTCTCCTGGAAAACCATTTAAATCCTAGTGAATCAAATAAGTATTTTTACCTTTTCCTTTTAGAATTTCTTTGCCTGGTCTAGGGAAGGAATAAAACAGAAATAAAGCAATATCCTGCATTTGCCCTCTCTCTGTGAATGGCTGTCATTTGAAAGGGTGATGACTACAGACTGTACTTTTAGAGTGGGTTTGTATAGATCACTGCAGAACAAGATTTAGAGCATGTTTAGTGGACAATGACTTTATTCTATTGAACATCTGTGCTAAAGATATCACTTAAAATATTATTGGATAAATCCTTTTCACTGCTTCCACATTTATATATCTTGGAATAGTCACAACAAAATGGAGAATTTTGTTCATCAACCTTTTTTGCTCTCTTTAGATCTTTTTAGTCACTGTCATAAATGGATCCAGCCACGGTGTTTTCTCATGTGATGTTTTAGATCTAGTTGCTTGAAGTATCGGGCAACATGGGTGGAAAATTTGTATTTGAACCTAAAGACAGTCTCTGCTGTCTTCACAGTTAGGCCCCACAAATTGGACCAGCCTGTGAATTTTCCCAGTTTACACTGCCTAAAATGCAACCTTTTCCTGATAGTATCAAATTGAAAAAAACCCAATCCTAATTCTGTTATTATCTAGGACAAAGGCATTGCATTTCTCAATGATTTGAAAGAACTCCATGATGTCGAGATTTAAAACCCGCTGCTTTCTAAATACTAAAGCCAAGTTCCAGAACCAGGTCAGATCTTTATAGCACTTCTAATACATAAAGATATGCTGTTATTAAGGTTAATGAGGCTGTTATATGTTTTAATCCCCAATCAGAGCAAGAAGTCTCTGTGTCAGTACAGTTCAACTGAGCCTTCATTGTTACAGGCTGCACTGGGATCAATGGTATTTCAGTAGTAAAAGAAACCTGGAGAAGAGGTAGAAAGCAACATGAATAATTTCCAGAAATTGTACTAAAAGCTGAGTAGACTTAAGTTGTTTTGAGTCACTAAGATTAGCCAAGTTGAAATATTCATCTTCTCTTACTTTGATTTACCACCATTCATGTTACAGAGTGAATTTCATTTGCTCTGTAAGCATCATTTTGTTCAACAGGGCAAATACGTATTAACACTGCCACAGTAATTGCTCAAAAGGCATTATATTACTTGCTTGTTTTTTGAAAGTGCCTACAGATGCTATTTAACACCTCACAGCACTAGATATTATAAACACAAAATAAATATCAATCCTTCTCTCAATGACCTAATGATTTCAGCAGGTAGTGAGAGATGAAAGGCAGTGAGAGGAATAGAAGAGGAGAAGAGACAGATGAAATAGTGTGTTAGTAAATAGGTAGCTATTACAATTGCATTGGTTCAGGCTTATCAGAGGGAAGTGGAAGAAGCGAGAGGGCTGGAGCCATCCTCCATTAGCTCTGCCTAGTGCTACTTGTACTCCAGTCCCATGAGAGAGGAAAGACTGCAGTGTAGTTTATCTGCCCATCAGCAGCCCAACCATGCCTGACTCTGAACTGATGTTTCATATACTTTCGCAGTAAGAAAGGTTGCATCCATTGTCTCTGACCAAAATCTAGATGTAGTATTGGTATGACTGAGACCATGTAAAACAAGAAAGTTTTTTTTCTGTAGCTAATGCTACTTTTCTATTAGCAGAAGTAAAGTAGAACTTGGAATGAAATCAAGTCTACCTGCATTTTTCATGCCACATGAAGCAGTCCTTCTGAAGCAAGTGTCTGACTTCCATACTGAGTTGATGAAGGCATACAGGTTTCTCTTTGGAGGACGACCCTACCTGCCCTAGGCTGTGAGTTCTCTGATACCAAAGGTATGAAGAAATCCCATGGCTTTGCCACCGCTCTCTAGCTCTTGGTTGAAAGAAGTGATATTGCTATATCTAACTTCTGAGGTGGAAATGAAGCAAAGTGAAGGCACACTTGGCATATTCAGGGCTGTCCAAATTAATTCTAAATGTGGTGGTTCCCGAGCAAGGACTCCTGGAGCTCTGGAGCCCTTTGCCTTACCCATGCCTTACCCATTAAAGAATGAGTCTTTAAAAGTGGCCATATTTTCCATCTGAATAGCTAGAGAATGTCAAGTTTTAGTAACTTGGCTTTGTGGGCTCTGCAGCTTACTGGACAAGGCTCTGTTAGCTCAAAAGAGCTCTGTGGCTGACAGCCACAACTTTGACACCTAAGGCTTGAAAATACATTTTAAAATTACTTATATCTATCTTTCAGAGTGAAGGTAGGCTATTCCATGAATATGTGAACAGTTTATTTAGCTGTGTGGTGAATATAGCTATCTTTCTAAATTGCTTAATACATCTACATTTCTAAATTCTTAATTATCAAAGCAAAGATAGTGGAATGATGTATTTCTGATACATAGTTATGTCTGATTCATCTTGGTGCTCCTGGATGAGTAAGATCCAGTGTTCCTGTTAATGCATGCTTTCTATGACCCAGCCATCAGAGTGATGCATTACTGAGGATTTTCACTGGTAGGTACTCTCCGTAGTAATTGCACAGCTACCAAGATAGATAATTGTTGGTTTCCAGATGTTACCACTGTGGTCAGGGCCACTTGCTCCCACTCCCTGTTTAAATTTCATTCTCCTCTGAAGCTTCCTTTTCATTAATTTAAAATTATGAAAGTAGTTTCTACATTTAACTACATGACAGAAAGGCAAACAAAAGCTGTTTTAAAAGCCTGATTGATTCTGAGCATTATGAAAGTGTAGTGTAACAAAGCATGTGTACTGAACATTTAGAAAACTCAAATACTAGAAGAGAAAACAGAACTGAGATTACTGTATTTTTTACAGGATTCACAAATAACAAGCATAGGGAACAAACAAAAGCACACTTCCTTGTTCCAGCAGCATTAACTCTGACCAGAACAGACAAGTTTTCAGCCTCTATCTCCATGGTATGTCTTTGGAAAAAGAAAACCAAGAGGCATTCTGCAAAGTCATGCGGAGGACGTGTTCCCGGTTCGTTGTGCTTCCTCGCACGCCTGAAGGCGCTCTGTGTGTGAGCATTTGCAAGAATAGACCATATGTTAATGACTGACTTACTAACCTCAAAGCCACATCCATATGCTATAAAGCACCAGTATTACCTTTCTTTTGTGCACTGCGTTATTGCCTGAACAAAACCCATCATTTCAGAAAATGTCAGGTAAAAGTATTGTATCAAGATGTGAACTGTGGAAAGCCAGCTCATACATTTACCGGAAAGCCATTAGAAGAAAACGTATATGTACTGAAATCAAGATAATAATAATATATAAACATATGCACAAGCCAAAAGTATGATGTTCTATTATGATGAAAGATGCTTGAAAAACATTAAGAATAACAAAGCAGATTCTTTCCTACCATAAAAAGCTTTGCTCAACACAGGAGGGCTTTCATGACGGCTGGAAAATATGAGAAAGGTAAACACAGTACAATGATATCACCCAGACATTTTGAAACAAGGTTTTTGGTTTTCAGACTGTAATTGGGCTGCATATTGGATTTGCATGAGTACTGTAAAGCTAACATATCCGTGTGATAGGTGAATAAGCTGGTACGTTGTATCTTTCAGCGATTTTCTTGTGGTTTTTAATTTTCTTTAGTCATTTCATCATCCCTTTTTTGTTGCAGTAGCTTTGATAGTTCCCCATATATACTGCTTCTTTACCCTGCTGTTAGCCCTGAAAGGAATTGACAGGCCCCCTATCTGGCTTGTTAAGCTCTTGAAGCTTGCTGCATCCTGCATGTAGCATGTTTCTGATTATGCCGGCAGCACAGACATTTGAGCTCACAGCTGCTGTAGTGCTGCCAGATCAATACACCCACAAAGCACAGCGAGCCCTTTGTGTAGGTTCAGAAATCAGATTTCTCTTGTTTAGAGGGCAATCTGTAAAATAAAATCTCCTAACATGAAGTAGTTCTCCTGGAGCTTCACTGAGATATGCATTTATCAGTGTATTTAACAAGGCACTAAGAAGCCCTCAAGGCTGAGTGACAGGAAGGGGTTTCCTTGCTTCAAATCAATGCCACCTCCCCCTCCGCATCTCCCCCGCACCACCCTAGACTCCACACATGATAAGGCACAGCATATGTTTCTCCTTAGACTTGTCTGCAAAAATATCAAACCCTTAAAAGATGCATCAGTTGTGGACATAAACCTGTCAGAAAACAATTATCAGCTGTATCTCTCTGTGATCTTATTAAGTCACTTGGGTCTTGATAACCTTGCAGATACCCTCTGTAGTGGAAATAATCAAGGGAGAGATAATGCAATTTATTGATAAAGCAAGGAGTCTAATTGGGTCTGCTTGAAGCCAACTCAGCTGTTAGTTTGTAGGGGGGACTGTTGTTAATTTCTGGGGTTTTTTTTCTTTTTTTTATTTGTACAGCTGATAGGACTCAATTTATATTCTTTCCTTCCCTCTGATACGGACAAGCTCATTTTTTTCCCCTCCAACTACACTGAACATTTAGCTTTAGATCTAGTATGCAGGAATTGTCAGCTCAGCAGCCGAGAGAAAGAAAGGGGAATTGAGTACAGGTTAAGGATCAACCATAGCGTGTCGTGAAGGAAAGACTAAGACCATCGGCTCCCACACATCTGTCCTACCACTTCCCTGGGAATGGTTGTGGTAGGGGTGAGCCTTACAGGAGTGCTAATGAGTTGCATTGGCAGCAGGACTTTAACTCTGCAAGGGCATGAGAGTACAAATCCATATGAACCGAGATACAAAGAAAAGGGGGATTACATGTATGGGATGAAATGACTTTTTTAGTAATTTGGGCTCATCTCCATCTGCGCTTTTTCACTCACTTGTAAATTATTTCCTTAGGGATTGGATTTGGAGAATCAAATCTGACCAATTCAGCCTAATGATGGATTTTTCCACAGGGGAAACTCTTGCCCCAAAGGAAGAAGGGTCGAAGCTCGAGGGAATTGCAGGACTCCACTTCTGAGGAAATGGCTGGTCTCAGCAAAAATGTGGGAATATGGCTTACATTAGCTTTTGAGCAGTCCTTTTCACGTTGTGTTTGTTTTGAAGAACAGCCTTTTATAAAAGATATTTTGCAAAGTGGTTTCAAAAAGCTCCTAAAGGAAAAAATGTTAGGTTGAGTGGCAGGACCTAGCACTGGCTTGGAAGGGCCTATGGAGAGGAGACCCAGGTTTTTTACTGGGCCCACGTGAAGGCTGGAACAGCTTTGCTTTGCATGCTCACCATCAACCTGGCTGGCGCAAGTGAGTTTGATTATGGCTGAAGGAAGGGTTCCTCATGAAAGAAGAAGAAAACTTAACAGTTTTTAAAATTAGAGTGTACGGTGTTTTTAATTGAGTCAAGGAGGATGACTAATTTAGTAAGGCTTCAACAAGAGTAGAGGCCTGAGAAAAACATCCATTAGAAGGAAAGCATTGGAAACACTCTGAAATATATATTCAGTAAAGTGGATCCATTTTTATCGGAGCTACAATTGTGCAAACAATTTTATATAGTTTGTTAAAGATGTCCCATGGTTCTGCTTCCTTATGTTATAGTAAGGTTTCTTGATTAAGATCAGTTGCCTGGATTTTACTTGAAAAAGGGACAATACTAAACAATATTTTTGCCTAGTTTCATGCTAGGAATTGTGGGAGGAATCTGTTCCTAACCGAAAGTCGAGGGCTGAGGATGCTTTGGATGCTTCATTTTCCCCAATTTGTGGCTTAAATTGGGAGCTAACAACAGACTGATGAAAATCTCTGGAAGTAAATATTTTCCTTTCTCTAACACAGCAGAGTCAGCAGGGTGTAGGTCAACAGAAAGGAGCCCACCCCATGCCTGTTTGACTGATAGTTCCAGGTATGCCTCCTTCTGTCTCTGCAGCCTTCAGCCCTATGGCCTTGTACCCCGGCACTGACCATAGCTTGCTTTGCTACACCCTGGTTTCCAGTTCCCTCTAGTTGTCTTCTACATGATTTCACTCCTATACCACTGCCAGTCAAAGAGCTTAGTCTTCTGCAGTGGCGAAGGTTCAAACTTCTGATGGTAAGTAGCCCTTAAAAAACATCAGAGGTTTTTTTATTGTCTTACTGCCTGTGCTGGACACCTAACCTAGGGGACAGTGAATATCTTTTAGAAGTGCCTGTCTCCCTCCACTGACCAGGCCAGGTGCCTGCCTTTTATACATAGATATATTTAGTTGCAGACTACCAAAAGTCAATCGACCAATGATATTTTATGTCTTACTGACATGACACATTAGGACTAACAGATCTTATGAAAGGCAATTTTTTTGAATTGCTATTGAAAGGCTATATGAAAGGCTATTTCCAAAGGCAAAGGCAAGGTCCAGAACAGCAAAACCAAGCTTGTCATGGAGTTCTTTGTTACAGTACAGTCATGGCTTTGTTAGTCTGGCGTTTACGTGGAGTGATTTATTTTGAGGCTATAGACTGCAGATATATTTGCCTACCCATACTTTGTCATGATATTATCATTAAGAATATAACTATACCCTTCGTGTCAGAGTGACCCAAATTGCTCTTATGTGAAGAAAAGGTAGAGGCAATAAGATTTTTTTTTAACTCCACTTGCCTATCTCATTACATTTCTCTATCTGTTGATTATGGTTTTTATTTTCCTTTTCAAGTACACTTTTGTCCAATATTGAAGATCATATTTATAAAGGGGATCCATTTCAGTGATGGATGAAATCCATCACTATCCCTCTACATCTACAACTCAATTTTAAGGATGAAACTTTCTGCCAAGCAAAAGCATAGGCAGGTACTCTGTCAGTACAAATCTGAATATAATCAGGACTTTTTTTCCCAACAGAATAAAAATAAGAGTAAGATACTGAGTACAATCAGATAGGCGTGCTCTAAGATGGGGGCAAGGCCACAGGGTGTCACAAGCTTGGAAACTGATCCAACTAGGCAACATTGTGATATGGTTAGAAAAAAAGCTGTAGTCACTTGGAAAAATGACCAGTTACAGCCCTTTAGGTTAGTAATGCCAAATCATTTGTGCAGGCTGGGTCACATACTCTCTCAAGAGTCATATGTGCTGTCCCCATCCTGTTATCAGATTTATATCTCTCATATACCTAAAATGTAGGCATCTTTTGAAATACAGCTGGACATAGATCATGTACAACACCAAAAGAGGGGAAATGCAGAAGGTGGGAACTCTCCAGCCAAGCTGTTCTGTGAATAACCAGTCTCTGGCCCAGTATCACAGAAGACAGGTCCTTAGACTAACTGTATTAGTTCAGCCACTTGACCTTCTATACAACATAGAAATGATTGTATGCTAACAATTTACCTGGTAAACCATTATACATATGCTGCATATACAGGATCCCACGTATTCTGGAGTACTCTCACTACAATCTATCTGATGATTTCAAGACATTGAGGTGCTGGAGCGTGTCCAGAGGCGGGCAACGAAGCTGGTGAAGGGTCTGGAGCACAGGCCTTATGAGGAGCGGCTGAGGGAACTGGGGTTGTTTAGTCTGGAAAAGAGGAGGCTGAGGGGAGACCTTATCGCTCTCTACAACTACCTGAAAGGAGGTTGTAGTGAGGTGGGTGTTGGTCTCTTCTCCCAAGTAGCTAGCGATAGGACAAGAGGAAATGGGCTTAAGCTGCACCAGGGGAGGTTTAGACTGGAAATTAGGAAAAATTTCTTTACGGAAAGGGTGGCCAGGCATTGGAACAGGCTGCCCAGAGAGGTGGTGGAGTCCCCATCCCTGGAGGCGTTTAAAAAACGGGTAGATGTGGCACTTCGGGATATGGTTTAGTCTGGTCTACCCTTGATTAGTCTAGAGTGGGCTTGGTAGTGTAGGTTAATGGTTGGACTGGATGATCTTAAAGGTCTTTTCCAACCTAGATGATTCTATGATTCTATGATTTTATTCTAAAATGTGATTCCAAACAGCCAGTAGTTGGAGATATTGTTCACAGATGCTTCTCTAGAATGTAGTCAAATAATCACTTCCTCAGAAATCACTGCACTTCCTTTGAGTAATCATTAGTAATTTTTTCAAATGGAAACAATATCACCTTTTGGCTGGTTTCTACCCTGTAATGAAGACTTGCAGGTACAGATATTTATGCATAATAATGCATCCTTTCTCATCACCTGTGTAAATTCAGAGCTGACCTGTGGAAATTGAGCAGAAACAATTTGTTGGTCCCCATAAAGAGAATGATGTTATATGGAAACACACAGCTCTATCCCAAATTCAAGAATTATTTCCAAATGCAAAGAGCAAGGGTCTCAATTCCCAAAACAAATACTGTCAGATGAACCAGACTGTGCAGGAACTAGAACTTTCCAGCTGGCCAGCATTTTCTACCATCTATAGTGGAAAAGAAAAGCTCTGTTCTTCGTGAGCGTAATGTAGACAAGAGTATGGTAGAAAACTTTTTTCACTGGTGACCAGATGAGACTGATGAAAATATCAGGAACTGATATGCAGTACAGCTTCTGCTCTTGTTGTGGACTAAAGCCATGACTGAAAGGTGATGCTGTTCAAAGTGGATGGATGGAGTAGTCACAGGTGTAAGAAGAAAATGTGTCCGTTTACTTTTTATACCCAGTCAGTTTCCCTATATACACAAGACACAACAGAGTAATTGCATTCACCCACACAGCTCAACTTCACCTGTGCTAGTAAGAGGGAACACTGCAGATAACTTCCCTTCTCAGTGCTGATGGGCAACTACACATCCTGCTTGAAGAGTTTTAGTCTTAAAAAAATAAAAAAGTTACAATATCACATGTGGTATATCATACTTAGCCTTTGCAAGACTTCCTTTGCTTTGAAGGGTTTTCTGACTTTTTTTTTTTTTCCTGATAGTTACTAATCCTATGACTGGCTGTGTGTCTAGGCCTCTCCTTACTCATATGGTCTGCTTTGGAACAGGAGCCAAATGAAGACTGAGGGTCACGGTCAGTTTGTATTAGTCACATAGAAGGAGGTATTTCTGTCTTAAAGAGTTTACAGTCCACCTGCATTTTAATGTCTGATGTTGCACAGAAGAGAAGCCAGCTGAAACCATTGGAAAACCTTCCACTATCTTGAAAAAAAATAAAACAGGTCAGGGTTTGTACATTTCATTCAGTATGTTGATTTCATTAATCCACTGAGAATTGGTTTATTTTTATATGGTTAATCTGAACAACAAAGCTAAACACAATGTGGCAGTTCAGAGAAAATGGAGTAAAAGTATTGAATTATTCATGGCAAAAAATTTAGGACCATTCTCCCTTCTCCAACAAAGATGGGCTCTGATGCAGAAAATTCCCTAAACTCCTGCATGGCAACTAATATCATTTCTATCACAGTTTGAATGAGTCTTGCAAAATTCTGTTTGTTGCTGATAAAGGGTATTAGGAGATATGGACATGAGAAGGTAACAGCTTTATGAAGGGAGGGCACAAGCCTGGGTCAACAACAGGAGAGAAAAAACAGGGAGCAGAAGAGGCAGTATGTGACTAAAAAGCAGAGAGAAGAACAGCAGACAATGTGTTTGGTTTCCCCAAGAATTCCTGGAGGATTTGACCCTTTGCAAGTCTGTCAGTGCTGGATGGGGATTGCAGTCCATTCTGCACAGTGAGGCCTTGGGTAAATAAAATTGCAACAGGAGCAAAATGTTTTCTTTTCTCATGCATAAGCTGTAAAGAGATAATAATAATGATAAGGCTAGAACCTTGGGTAATGTAATCTCTCCAGACATGGGCCACTGGTGAAAGGAATTCTGAAGCCTGGATAATTTTGATACATCTACATAGTTGTGGGCTGCCTGACCTCTTACTCTTTCTACAGTAAAGATATAACTGGAGTTTTTTTCTCTTTTATATTTCAACATCTGATGGTTTTGCAAGAAAGCAGAACCACGGATGCTGGTCAGATCCCGCATATTTTCTCCCCCTTTTCCAAGCCCCTTTGTTTGCTTTTTGCTATGCACTTACGGTGACGCATCCCATCTGGTCCTGCTGTATTGCATGACCCAGGATAATACATAGTGCCATTAGCAGCTGAGATGGGACACATCATAGCTTGTTCCCAGTGCGTGTTGCCAAGGGCCTTAATCTTCTGCTTCAGAATTCCAAATAATTTTTAATTTCTTTTTAAATTATAGAGTGGTAAGCAACCCAGGGGACTCTACATTTCCACGTGAGGGCTGAGTCTGCATCCAAGCAAGCTTGTTTAAAACTAGTTCATGGATCTTTGTACCAGATATACCATGACTGGGCTGAAGGTCAAGCAAGCAGCTCTGTGTTTCTTCCTGAACCACCCTGTCTCATCACAGCTGTCTTGATTATGTTTCAGCCCTTTCCCTTGTCCTGCCTGGTACCCTCCTCTTGCCAGGGAGGGGCATTCTCAGGGTCCATTTAGGGCAAGTTTGTATCGCTGACCTATGGAAAAAACAGCCAGTGCAGAGGCAAAGAACAGAGTCTGTAATAAGAAAGCATTCTTTCCACGTCCTCTGGTTTTTGTGTCCCATATTTGAGTTTGAAAGCATGGTATTTTGAACTATGACTCACCATTTTTGCTTTACTGCTGATAGTCTGTGGTTGGTAGATTTTATGTGTTTAATGAGTCAAGCAACTATATGCAAAGTAAAGCTAAACCGATAGTATTTAATTTCTGCACAGAATATGAATAGATAATGTAATGAGACTTTGTCATGTCCAAAAGCACGTAAATTAATCTGACATTACAGGCAAAGCCATTACACACACACACAAAGCAGGACTTCCTGCTTTTGTTCATATTGTTTCCTGTGCAGTTTGTTTATTGCTGTGATTTGTTTATTAGTCAGGTGGACGCACCATCCTGGGGCCCTGCAACAGAAATCAGCCATCTCATGGGACCTGCAGAAATGCCTGAGCTCAACCGGGGGAGAGAGCCCAAAGGGATTCACTGTGGTCACATAGCGCGGTGAGAGAGAAATCTCCCCTGCAGGGTCCTGTTGAGGATTATACCCTCCTACAGATGCCCTGATAATCTCATAATCCCTAACCTATGACTTGCTTCTGATCTCCTCTCATTCTAAATTATTTAGACTTCAAGTAAGAGGACGTTTAGAGAAGAAGAACAATTCTGAAAAGCCATTTCCATTAAGCTCCTAAACCATTTTAGCCAGTTTAACAGAGCAGTTAATGAGAGCAGTAGAGGAGAACTTGGGAGGGTAGCATAAATGTCTTTAATCTTTCTGCTTTATTTTTCTTATCTCCACCACATCTGCTGAAGCGAACAAGCAAACAAGATGTGCTTCCACTATGCACCTTAACACTTTACATACTATAGTTGAAAAAGTGGAGAAATGCTTTATTTTTTCATTGATTTAACAGTTTTAATTAATGTGATATATCTGACATGAAATATTCCCTCCACATACACACAGACAGACTTGTAAATGATAGGTTTTGTTACTTCTCAAAAGTAGATCCACTTTACCACCTTTTTTTCTTTTTTTCCACAAAAATTGGATTATTCTATTACAGCCCCACAGTAAGCCTGTTATACTACAGTGAGGAGATGGTTAGTAGATCCTTTCTGATTCTGCTTTTTTTATGGATTTCAAAGATAATTTCAAATTAAAATAACCTAAAGTGTAAAAGAGACTGGCATCGGTTATTTATTCTTTACAAATAGATGTAATTATTGTGGTTTTTTTTATTTTGTTATTGACAAAACTCTAAAATATGCATTGTTCTGCTTTATATATCTATTTTTATACAACTCCTGATTAAAAGTGAACTTTTGCATAGCGTTTTTCCTTATTGTTTTTAAAATGTAATATTTAAAATATTTGCCATTTGCAAAACAGTCCCGTTCCTCATCTTTCCCCAAAATACTGCACTTTCTTTTGTTCCACTGGGGTTTCCTCATTGTATGAAAAAGAGAAGGAAAATATGCACATTCCAGAAATAACAACAATAATAATTTATTTTTCATGAATACTGAAAAGCTACAATTAAGCAATACTTGTAAAAACAAACCTTGTAAGAATATTCAGAAGAAGAAACATCACAAAACAGGGTGGGGTTTTTTTTTCAGTTTAACAGAAATGAGGGAATGTAGCTTGTCAGAGGAGAAGTACAGTTGGAATTCATTACCACACATCACTGAGTGACTCCCTTTCTCCTTCCAGGCTATTTTTTACTTGAACTGCATGTTTTTGGGCTGATAGTTGGTTTTTACTGTCATTTCAGCTCAGTGCTATGATATCAACTGGGGTCTCAAGGTGTTGCAATAAGATAATTTGCAACAGGTAAAATGACAAACATCCATCATTATCTCCAGCAATTTTGTTACAAGGCTATCAACAGAGCTATTTGAAAACTGTCCCAACTGCTTGGCTTTTGAAGGCAGATTTAGCCCTTCTGGACTGAGGTTTTTGCAATATTTCATATGAAGATTTGTGCACAGAACTGCACTATGGTATTAATAATTGGAGTATCTTTTGTCATTTTACAAATCCAAAGTAATAAATGTCATCACCACTAAAACTGTAATTCACTTAATGGTGTCACATCCTTTTAAAGTCACTAGTACTCTGGATTATGACCCTTCCTTGCTGTTATATTAGAAGCATGATATAAAAATGCACTGTTGACTTCGCAGGAAAATATCATTAAAAGAGAGTGCTTTAACTCTTTTACTCCTTTGACCTCTCCCTCCCAGCCATAACTAGTTTACTGTAGCTGTATTCTTCCTCTCCTAAAGCAAAAGTAATTACTCTACTTTCAAGATTTGCAGAATCTTGTATTTCAAAAAGTACCTGGTTTTGCTTAGAATGGCCTTGTTGTCATTGTGTGATTGAAAAATGATCTGAAACACTTTATCGAAGATCAAACAAATGCAAACTGCACTTACCATTAGCTAAGTATTTGGCCTGGGCTGAGTCATCCCATCACGTACTGGGCTAGTGAGCTCAGTATCATCCCTGATCAGCACTGGAGCGTGGCACCCACAGGTTTAATTAGACTGCAACATGTCTGTATAACCGAGTTTGAGTTTAGCAAGAGATAGGTGTGGCAATGGCCTCATTGTTTTGTTGCTGTGGTAAGGATTGGGCTTTTAAAAAGCACAAAATAAATTAAGAGTAACTATGACAAACTAGAGGAGATGGTTGATGCGGAGCTTATGAGTTCTAATTTAAATTAGGAGCTTCTATGTGAGATTTCAAACTCCAGTGTGAATGTAGCGCTGGGTGCCTTCACTACTGTCTTTCTGCTGCCATATTTGGCTGAAATTCAATGGGATGATGACACTGCTCTCATAATGGAAAGTCATTAACCTGAGGAAATCTCATTCAAATGAAACTAAATGGGGCAATGCAATAGCTAAAGCTTGCCAGGGTAAGTTTTGTCTGACTTCTTTTCAGGGAGCTGGAGCTCAGAGCAGTGGAATTTCTCCTTGAGGCAGAACAAAGGAATAGGATGTCATTTTGCAACCCTTTAACTAAAAGTGATTTCAAACCTGAGGACTTTTTGCAAGAGAGAAGGTAATGCTTCTCTCAAAGTCAGATTAGACAAGGAAAAAGAAAAATGGCTGTGTAAGGGGGGGTGTGGGGTGTGGAGAGAGAGATTCAAGAATATTCAGAAAAGGAACCAAAGAACAACTACCACCTCAAATCACACAGAGTTCAGATAGAAAAGACAAAAAGATTCTGACATATCAAAAAAAAAAGGGGGGGGGGGGAAGGAAAGAGAGGCATGTGTATTTATTATTTTGTCTAGTTCTCTATCCTTCCTGTGCTAACTGAAGTAGAGGATAATTGTGTTTAGAAATCCATATACATCTTGGGCATCTGTTAACTTTCATGTGTCCTGTATCACTGAAGAGTAACATGTAAATCCAGCATGCTGCAGATTTAAGGACTTTAAGTGTGTTTAAATCACTGCTGGTGTCTGGAAGCTTAGGACAGCCCAGGACAGCCTACGGGCCATTTAGCCCCATCTCTGTGAAGAGATAACAGATATCCATATTTTATCTAAGAAGTGTGTCAGAGGTGCCAAGAATGCGAAAAAGACCAGTAGAACAAGAGAAAATGAAACTCACGTTGTCCTGTCCTTGAGGTCCCAATACAGCAACCTGACTAGTGTTCAGCTAGGGTTAGTCCCATCAGATCAGAAACAATAACCAAGAATAACAGGAGAAATATGTATTCATAGTAGTAAGTGAGCTTGCAAATTGCATTATTCTTAAACTCTTGGCCTCAGACCAGAACTTTTTCATTTAAATGATACATTGAAATACCACTTCCCTCCCTGTCCCCCACTGGTTAATTAACAAAAGCATCATACTGGAGTGCAGAGTAAAATAGAGAACATTAGACACATTTTGAGTTTTTTTCTAAGCTAGTTCCTTCAGAAAGAAGAATACCACTTAGTCAGAATTAGCTCTGAGTTTGGGAAATTTTATGTAAAACCCCATTGAGCTTGCTTGTTTCTGTCTCCTACAAAGATTTTTCCTACTCATCTGTGACCCCACTTCCCCATCAGTTACTCCTCCTTGGTGATCTGAGCTGGTTTAAAATCTTATAATACAAATATCAACACCAAAGAGGACTCATCTGTAGAGGAAAGGAATATGGAGCTAGTCCTCAAAAAAGCAAGTGTCAGTGCCTCTCAGTCACATTAGTAAGTTTTTTTTTTTTTTTTCTGAGCTAGAAGCTTCTAATGTTTGTCTTAGCCTCTGGGCATTAAATGGATCAAAGAGGAGGATTAGAGGGGACAATGCTTATCTGAGGCATTCATGTGCTGGAGCACACGATCATCAGTTGATCAGTTGATCATCATATTGCTACTCATGCCACTAATGTTATAGACCTAAATATGCATGGCAGTGTTTTCACATAGGCCTAGCATTACCTGACCATCTCTTTGCTGCAAGAGAGGACACTATCACTATAGAGTTGTGAAACCAGAAGCTGAAGTATTTCAAGGAGGCACTTACACATGCATGACTTTTTACTGTGTCCTTCCCTCTTCTTTCTGCATTGTCTACATGGAGGTATCTCTTCCCCCATGATTATGTTCTCGTGTGCTGTGTGTAGATACTGAGGGACTCCACTGAGGCTGACAGGGCTGATTGCTTCTGTAGCTGCTGGTAGCTTACATGTCTTGCCAGGCATAGATATACACATACACACACATATATACATGGCATAGCAGTCCGCCAGACAGGCAGGTTTCTGGGTAGTGTTCAGACACCAATTCCACCTGCAGGTGTAATACTGTGTGTAACATGTAATGTGAAGGGCTCAGAAACCCCTCCTGGGATGCAGATGTCCCCTCCCATTGCCCTCCTCAACACACACACACATGTAGCAGTTTTCTTCAGATGTTTTCAATGCTTGTGTAAAGGTGGGTACTACAACATGGCCTTAGAAATCTTTTTAATGCAATCATGAATGCAGTTAAATTTTAGATTATTCTAAAGCAGATCTCTGCCTTAGTGACCTGGATATTCATCAGTTCTGTTTTTTGCTCTGTCTTTTAAACCATTTTAAGTGGTAATTCACTCTCATGTAATTCGCTCAGTGCAGAAGAGAAGCAGCTTCCTTTTCCCTGTCCTTTGACCTACCTTTGATTTCTGCTTCCAATTATATCTCATGCTTTGTAGTGGGTTTTGATTTATTTATGACATTTATTCTGTGATCTTTCCATCTTTCTGATATTTAATGTCAGGGTGAAGCCTTTTATCGTGTTGGGAACCTGCAGCTTTAGACCCAATGTGCATTGAAGGCAGGGCAGTGTGTGGTAGGGGTAGTGGGAAACACCCTTCTCGTGCTTATTCTAGTGGTGAGCTCAGGATGTAGCCCTGCACTGCATATTGTGGGGAAACAGGGGAAAGCCTGGAGAAGGGACGGCTTCGGGGCACCTAACAGCCCCCCGGTGCCTATGAGGGGTCATGGCAGAGATGGAGCTGGACTCCTCACAGCAGTAGGGTGGGAGAGCAAGAGACAATGAGTACAAGATGCAACAGGAGAGGTTCAGGCTGGGTATAGGGGGAGACTGTTTCCCCATGAGGACAGTAAGGCAGTGGAGCAGGTCACTCCAGAGGCTGTGCCATCCCCGTCCTTGGAAGGTTTCAAGCCCCGACTGGACTAAACCCTGAGCAGCCTGGTCTGACCCCAGAGCAGACTGTGCTTTGGGCAGAGGGTTAGATTAGAGACCTCCTGAGGTCCTTTCCAGTCTAAATAGTTACTGCTGCACTGTGATAGACAGAACATTTGCTTTCCTATGAAAGATACCAGGAATAATCCCTCCACTGCAGAAAGCCAACATAGCAGCAGAGGAAAATGAGACATGGGCTGTGTGTGAGGCCTGAGGGGTCCTGGTCCCCTCTTCCTAGGACTGTGTGAGTGTAAGGCTTGACTGACCTGGCATTTCTTTGGCAGTCTGCCTTTGCTCCCATGGTCCCTGCTAGAACTGAAGCTGTGACTGCTGAGTGCTGAGTTGGGAATGGCCTGGGAACTGCTTTCCCTCCTCTTCTGGGAGAGCTGGCAACTCCCAGGCAAGAACCTCCTGCTCCTGTGGGGAACAGAGTGGCTGTGGGCACTGTTGTCTTCAGAGACACTGGCCACTGACTCAGTCTCATCCTCCTGGGTCTCTGTGCTCTCTGCAGAGACAGCTGTCTACAATGGTCTCTCTGCCCCTCTTCCCTAGCTTCCTCATCAGAGGCTCCCTGTGACTGCCAGGGAGACCCTGGGGCTGCAGGATCCTCGTGGGTGAGGATGCCTGTGGTACCCTCCTTGTGCCCAGGCCCTGGAGGTCTCCTGGTTTGGGATGGTCCCTGTCTGGAGAATGTTCTGGAGCTGGGGAGGTGTCTAGACTGAAAGAGGTCAAGGGACATCCCTGCACCACAGTGGGAGCATGAGGGTCACCGAGGGCCCTGTTGCTGGCACACCTGACTTCAGTGACAATCTTCTGGAGGAATTTCTGGGTGCGACCCAACAGGAACAGCCTCGGGCCATCAGCAAAAGTGGTCCCAACTCAAATGGAGTGTCAACACCCCACCTCCCATGCTGGGATTGAACTGGGCCCTGTGTCTTCAGCTCAGCTTGCAGCGTGAGACTCAGAAGTCACGCTTGCTTTCCCCACAGTCCCATTCAGGTGTTAGATACAAATCACTGCCCTCTTTGGGGCCATTCGCTCCTTTGTGCTGGCGTCCCAGCTGCTCATGCCACACTCTACCAAGGAGATGGAGGCCAAGACCAGTCACTCTTCTGCAGGACTGTCAGGAGGCAGGAGGTGGCCTTTTCTGCTCTGCAGGATTTCTCCTCCATGTAGAGGAAAGTCACTGTGTTATGGTCTCCAGGCCACTTTGTCTCCCCTTGCTGAAGGGGGTTGTGGTTGGCCAACCAATTGTGTACATCCCGTGTGCTAGTCCCTTTTCAGCATAAGTTTGGTTCTGGATGCATGAAGACCCATTGGACCCAAGAGAGGACTATATTTTAATAAAAGCAGAACTGAATTCCCCAAAGCTGAGGAGATGCTGTCCTTTATTAATGCCTCTAGCCCAATGGTTATGACATTAACCTGAGAGTGTGAACAGAGGAAACGAGCCAACAGACGAGCTGGATCATGGTCTCTGCTTGAATGAATAAGTAAGGAGTACTAGAAAGGTCTACAAAAGGTATCCCTTAGTGTGTCCTACAGCCTGTTGGTTAGGCCCAGCTGTTTGCAGATGGGTTATAGTAATCTCTGCTATCTGATTAAAAAATAAGCTCCCACAAATGAGGTGACGCTTCTAACTGTGAGTATATAGTAGTATGAGACCTCCCCTCTCTTGTTCTGTTTTGCCCATTTCTCTTTGGAAACATAACCAAGCAATCAATATATTTTGTTTTGGAATTGATATTTTTTCCATTTCTTTGGGCTACAATGAGTTGAAGTGGGCTCAACTTTCAGATAGTGATTTCACAGGTACTCTAAGAAACAGGTGAAAATGGCTTTTATGACTCATCTCTTTTACAATCTGAAGCACCTCACAAAAGGACTAAGCATGGTGATGCCAGGGCCTCCCCATGGCGGCTCAGGGCAGGGCCTGGCAGCCAGGGCCTGCTCCAGCCCCAGCCAGGCACAGGGCAGCCGGGGGCACCGGGGCAGCCCCAGCCCAGACATGGGGCACCTCATGGGGATGGGGACGGGCCAAGGCTGTGCTGGGCTGTTGGTCCATGGGTGAGGACTGAGATCAGGCCTGGTGATGGGGACCAGGGCAAGACATGGCCCTGGGATGGCCACGCGTGTGCCCTCAGGACCCTGATCAGCAGCATGGTCATTATGTACTGGGCTGTCAATAAGTGACTGGTAACAAATTGTAGATAGAGAAGTAGTGGGGTTTCCCCATTTCAGGTTAAAACCAGATATGGATCAGAGCCTTGCACATCCCGTATTGCATTATGTCGTGAGCAAACTTAGTGCTGGCTTTGGGCCAGGAAGTAATTTTCCAGCCATTTTTCCAGCTGCAGACTCGAGTGCACTGAATGTAGCCTTTATACTCCTCTAACATCAGGCCCTGTAACAAAGACTATGTGTGCTTTACAAAGACGTTTTGTTATAACTAGGTGGATTGTATTTACAATTGGGATTATAGTGCATGGGAATCAAGATACAGAAATATAAATGAGAAAAACTCTTTCTGATGATACGGAATAAAATAACCCCCATAGGAATTGCTGTATACTTACATAGTCATCAAGTGGCTTTTTGGGAAAGTTGAAGGTATTAGTCTCATATGGGTCCCGGCACATCTGCACTTATACCCACGAGTCTGTTTCAAAATAGTACAAAAAAATGCTATGCATGTTTAGAGAACAAAATCCAGATATTTCAAAACCTTCCTTAGAATGGAAAGTTTAAATTTCTTAGGAAAAAAATTATCAAAAAATAAATAAATCTGGAGTTCATTGAAATGTTTTATTTTGCTTATTCAAAGCATCACAATGGTTTGTGTTGATTCATTTCAACACTGGACTGCAGATCACGGCTGTGCATTGTCTTGAGGGATCTGTAGTACCAAATCTCATTCATTCCCACACTGTGAGCAGGGTCCCTGGCTTGACTCCTTCTTCTGCAATGCATTCAGAATTACAGGGTTTCCAAGATAAATCCTACAGTTTTGTTCAGAAAGGTGTTATGTGCATTATAGGAACCAGATGATTTCAGCAAAAGCACAAGTGAAAGGGAGTCCACAGCTACAGACCACAGAAGACATAAACCATTAGGAAACAGTCACTATGTGTTTGGTTGTTCATGCCAACTCAAAAAAAAAAAAAAAGCCTTTGGAGTCATTCAGACCACAAACACTTTCTGATTTGTATCCAACCACCCAAAACCGAAGTGTTTCACTTTGATTTTTATGAACTTTTTTTTTACAAAATAAAAATTCTGCAATGTAGGGCTCTTTAAAAAGCATCTAAAGCAAAAAGTCAGGTGACACAGGAGACTTACAGCCATTTCTTCTGTCCAGGACTTCCGACAGGAAAATGGTTGAAATACTTTTAAACCTAGGAGTAGGAACTTTAGCTCTGAGTGAGCATCCTCCTCTGCTCCTGCCTCTCCCTGTAATGCCTTTGGTGCTCCTTTTTTGCTGCTCCTCAGCTGGAGGCTGCTGCCTGCCATGACGGAGGGATGCCCTGGCCCATGTCAGTCCAAATGACTCTAAGTCCTATTATTTAAGGTATTTAAATAACTTGACTCATTTTGAGTGAAGCAGGTGAGAGAGCCTTTGATGGCAGTGGAGCTGGCAGATGGGGTGGCTGGTGGATTACATGGAGAGGCAATGGTAAGCAGCTAGGAGCAAGGTTTGAAACTTCTTCCACTGACACCGCTGCAGCTGGGAGAAAACCATTTGTAGCCGTATTTCACTGAAGTGCAAGGTGTGTTGCTGCTGATTTGGTCCACAGTTTTAAAAGTTCTGCTTTTCTAGCTTACTTTATCACCAGGTACTCCAAAATAAATAGAACTGTTTGAATAGAAGATGTACTTGCACTAAAAAAAAGCACTAAGAAAAGACCCAGTGAGTAAATGTTGACACATGGTGCCCTTCTGTAGGTATGTTGGAGGGTTGTGGATTTTTTTTTTTTTTTTTTTTTTGATGTGAGTAAATCCACTGTGCATGGCAATATGACTCTTCACTAGAGACAAAATGTAGACTGATTTGAAAAAGTTGTTAATCATACTTAGTGCAGTGGGCTTTCATGAATATCCAGAGCCCCTGCAAATTGAGCTCTTCCTACTGGTGGACAAATATGGAGTTAGCAAGAGCAACTTCAGGAATCTTAGGCTACAGCAACTGAATGGGGAGCCCACGTACAAAGGTAAAAACTCCACTTCTCAGTTCAGAAGAGGTTTGCCATTTTGAATCCAAAGCAGTCTGCAGATGCTGACTATGTTTTCTGAATATGTTCTTTTAAAGCAATTTTTTTTTAAGGAAGATTTTAGAAAGCATGAATATCAGCTACTTTTGTGAAATCAGAGACTTGCATAATGAAGATGACTGTCATTTATATCAATAAATGTAGTTGTTATTTTGAGAGTAAGGTATAAGCATAGCTATTCAGGTGATCTCTTGCAATTTGGAGGACTGCATAATCCTAATATTTATTAATGTGCCACTGCCAGATAAAAATATTCCTTATATGGATGACATATCTACAAGGAATATATACTTTTAGTAACAATAGTACTCACTTTGACAAATACCAGTTGCATTTGAGTATGAGTTTTCAGACCCACTGGGCTGTCCAGGGCCTTACAAGGTATTCACCATAATTGGTAGTTGGTGGGGGAGAAGACACAGAATTCCTTCATGTCTCAATTTGACGTAAAAAAAAAAAAAAAAAAATCAACATCAGATAATTAAGACTAGTTTTTGTGTTTCATCAGCTGATGATAAGGTATACCATGCAATCTAATTCTGTGGGCAGTTTAATATCCTGTATAAGCCAGAAACATTGGATGCCCATTGGAACTTACCATATAATACTTGGTGCTCTGAGGTGACAGAAATTAAAAAAGGGTAAGTACAGTAACTTGAAAGAGTGCTTCTTGTTTCAGAAGGGTGTAGGCTCCTAAGCAGGTCTCTGTTTTGTCACCTGATTTCTCCAGTGTAGCCTGCCTTGTTATATGAAGGCATTTCCTCTGCTTCCCCATATGACCCTATAAATACGCTGCATCTTGTGGACTATTTTGCCTCATTCTGATGCCTCATTATACATGACAGAAAACTACAAGTAAGACCAGGACAGCTCCTGACCCTGGGGACCAATGACTCCAGAAATCCATTGATTACTATTTTTGTGTAGGTGCCTTTTCATCTACAATGATTTGGGTTGCTGTTTCATTCCAGCCCTATGAAAGACCGCATACTCTTTTGTATGTGTCATGTAGCAATTGACCACATTTTTCATCTGTGGTATTTCCTTTTCTTTTGCTGTTTTTTCTTCAAACCTAAACTATTACTGTGTGCAGAAAACTGTATAGCTGGAAATGTTGTTAGCCTTGTAGGCAGCTGGATGTTTCTGTCATTACAGCAATGATTTGGGATTGAGGCAGTGCCACAGACTTCCTGCTTACTGGGGGAAATCTGTTGCCTGGCCTCTCCCTGCCCAGCGTGCTGTAGCCTCCTCAACTCCTTCTCTTGTCTATGTTGGGTATAAGCTCTTTGAGGTAGGGGCTGCCTTTGACTACATATTTGGACAAGAAATAGCATGGTGCCATCCAGATATTTTTTGGGACCTCTAGGAACATAATCATGTAAACAAGACTGGTTTATGTGAATCAGGATTTTATCATTTAGCAATTCACTGGCACGCCCCAGTGGGGGGCTGAAATGCAATTTTCCTTATGCCATATGCATGCTGCAGAGTCACTGTGACAAATTGTTCAGGAGCTGGAGCTTTTCCCCTCCACAGAAGAAATATTGAGCTAAAATGAAGGCCAGTAAATGCTTAATTACTGGTACTAAACCATCTTTCATATATATACTGTGAACATGAAACATATTGGACAGAGCTGCTGTCTGGCGCATTTTCATAGTATGTGAAACTGGTAAATCAGAAACAGATGGAAGTACTGAAGTGGGAGAATTGCCCTATTCCCTAATTAACTTGATAACAATGCAGAAGAAGAGCAATATTTGGGTTTGGGGGAAGACTGCTCGGTCAATATTCTCCCAGATAGAAGTTGGATAACTAGGACATGAAAATTATTAACCGGGATATATATACATTATTATATTACCCATTCATATTTATCGAGGAGAAACTTATAAAACAGCAGTCGTTATGGTTCTCTTCTCCATCGTTATTTCTTGAACCATCAGATATTCTGCTCTAATGCATTGTATAATGTGCTTTTGCATATCAGCACAATGCCAGACATAGAGCTGGAAGAAATTACTCTTTTTTCAACAATTTACTGAAAAATATGGTTTCCTGAAAAAAGTTATGAATTGAAGGTGAATTGGATCATTACTTTTGGCTATTAAAAATGAGTCTAAAACAACAAAATCGTTGAATGTCCCTTTGCACCAGCTCATTCTTCATCTGGGAGAGCTGGATTCAAATTCTTTTTGTGCCTTTGAAACCACACCTCTGGACTATTCAGCTGTGTAAACACGTGTGTACAAACTTTTGCTCTCCTATTGTTACAGTTCTGCTTTATGTACGTGGTTAGAGGTGCAGCTGACTGGGACCTAGAAGTCCGGTGTCTCATGCCTTCAATAGTCTTTCAGCTAGAACAGAACTGGGGACCCATGCAGCCTGGAGGCTGGAGTTTCCTCATTCTACCTTGTGGCCACATCACCTTAAGATTCCTAAGGTGTTATTCTTACCCACTTTTGGGTGAAAAGACTAAGCATGATCAAGCCTAAAAAGACTGCAATTGAAGGGAAGCAATTCAGCGTATATCCTATGGCTTGGTGGTTAAAATCCTTTTCTGGGAGGTAAAAGACGTGAATTCAAACTGCCACAGGCAGGGAATAAGATGGACCTGGATCTCTTAAGCCCTGGGCAAAGAATCCAAAAATGACTGAATTACTGAGCAAGATTACAGCTACTGTCCAACAGCTTTCTAAACTTAAACCTTCTGCTTTTTTGCCTTTCTAACAAATGCCTTTCAAAAACAATAAGGGTTTTTTTTTTTCAGATTGCATGGAAAACCTTCAAGTGTTCCATCCACCTTCTGGTTTTTGCTTTATTTGGCAAGAAAAAGGAAGCTTTTTTATCCAAACAAAAAATGCTTTATTTGTGTATTTTCTTCTGGCTTTAGATCTAAAAACCCAAATAGCCCCAACAGCCCCAACCTTAGCAAATGTGAGAGCATGGGTTTAGTACCATTCCTCTTTCTAAGGGTTTTCCTCTGGGCAAGCTGCTGCATAAGCACACACCAAAGTAAGGTCCTGCTCTTAGAGTGATGTATAAGGAGACTTCGCAATGCATAAATCAACCTTTCTGAAAAAGGGGAGAGCATCGCGGTGAGCTCAGGCGCTCCATTTCGGCCCTCCGAAGCCAAATGCAACAGGCATTGTTCAGCCACAGCTAGAAACCTGATATCCCCTGCTAGCTGCAGGAAATGGGCCATACTGCACTTACTGAGTCCAAGCATATTTTTCCTGAGTCATGATTATGTTAAATGCATTTACTAAGTAAAAATGGAAACAAGATGGGAAAAAAGGAAAAGGATTCCATGCAATTACTTTTCTTCTCTACTTCATTTAGAAAAAAATGCTTATGCTCTGGACAGGGGAGGAGGGTGTTTGCTTTCTACACTTCCCCTTCTCTCTCTCTGCTCCCCCCAGGATAACTTACAAAATCACTTTCAAGTGAAGCCTGACCCTTCTTTTTGGAATTGGCTTCATGGCACTAGAGCAATTATGACTTTTCAAGCATTTGCTAGCTCTAGTCTATGGAGCAACTGCTGATAATCTCTGCAGAGCTCATTGGCATTGTATGCTTGTGACTGATGGAGAAACCCCTACAATGGAAGAAGGCTCAGGGGACAGGCAATGTGCTCATGAAGCTCAGGGAAGAACGCAGGGAGTGACCACAGCTATTGCACATACAGCTGAACTCAACACAAAGGGGACTGGAGGGTGGACTTTGTTTTTGATAAACGGCTGTATCAGTTGAGTGGATCAGCTGATATACTGAGTTTTCCCTGAGTTAATCAAAAGAATGTGAATGTCTTCTTGAGTTGGTGAAACCAGTGTGGGGAAAGTGTATGCATGGGTCAGTATAGCCTATAAAAACTGGAATAAAATGAACTTCAAAGAGAGCAACATGCTTGAACTGGCTTCAAACTATGTATTCCTTCCCAGTGATTGGGGATGCCCAGCATCACGAAAATGAGCGTAGAGAGACTGGAAATGGCAATCACATGTGTATTGTGATCCAGTTGGATGTTGCAAGTGCTATATTGCACTTGTATTCTGATTTCAGCACATTGCTGTATCACTCTGCTAAATCAAAATCCTGTGTAACATCAAATATATTCACATACGTAAATGTGGTATTAAACATTAAACCCTCTTTGTGCAGAATATAAAAAAAAACCTGGTCAGAGAGTATTGCACTCTGACACTGCTTCTTGGATCTCCTCCTTATTTTTCACTGTTAAATAAAAGCTTGCAAAAACTGAAAAGCCCATTTGCTGTTTTCCCAATATTACTTTCTCAAGGAAGCTACTGAGGTAGTCAGAAAAATGTTTTCAATGAGAAATGGAAGGGTGCACCATAACAACTCCACATGAAGATGTGATCCACTCTAAGAAAAGTTCTAAATTTATGATTATTCCAGCTATTCTATTACCCTGTGTGAGACTGCACCACCTTTGCATCTTTGAGAGGAAGCAGAATCTTCCTCAGTGATCACCCAGATTCCTCCTGGAGCGATAGCTATGCTACTGGAGGAAGAATGGGCTGGAGGGGCAGCAGAGGGATAGGAGCTCTTCATCACCTAGTTGCTGTTGACATGTCCATCCACATGAGAACTGATGTAACTTTTGTTCGTCTGTGAATTTTCATGGCTATCCTAATGAACATAAAGGACTGCATATCAAGGAATCTTGACAGTTCCTTTGCATCAGTAACTTCCTGAATCAATCACTTCTCCTTCTTTACTCATGTTATGTGATAAGCTTTTGGAGTAAGAATATTAAAAGCTCAGGAGTCAAGCGTTCAAAAGTTAGGAAAAGTCATATTTAAGGCTCTTTGCATCATTAACTACATGATGATGTAGTGATGTTTGTGAGTTCTTATGATGCAGTGTTGGGAAAGTAAATGATATGCCACACTTTAATCATTAATTATTAAATATTAACTGTTGACATGCTTTAGTTGTAATTGCTTTCTTAGTCACCATACATCTCTAGTTGAATGTATTTGAAATATATTTTCAGATATATTGTTCAGATCTTTTTTTCTTCTGTCCCTTTGGACAGAAGGCACCTGCCAAGTTCGGAGCTTAGAATTTCTGAGTTCTTGTCACAGCTTGGTTATTGATTTACTGGAAGATATGCCTGTTTCTCACTCAGTCTGTAGATGAGGACAACAGTATTTCTAAAATCTCCTTCACAGTTTAAAAGGATCAATTAACATTTGAAGATACAAGCTGTGTAGGAGATAAAAGCATTATTATTTGGAAGTCTTTTAAATATTATTTCTCACCAGAGGTAATTAGAAAATGATGCATCCAGACCCGTACTGAACTGTTTCTGAACAAATCTCTAAAAGAAATAGAGTTCTGATTTTCTTCCAACATTTTATGACTTACAGAAAGTTTTGTATAATGCAGGAGTATTATTTTAAAGTTCGAACAACTTAATGTCTTTGTAAACAGTGTACTTTGTTTGACATATTCCAGTCAAATGGTTTCAAATAGGACTTTTTCCTAAAGAATTAAGTGAAGTTAAGCTGAAGCTGGAAATGGTGCTAGAATCCCTACCAGAAAACAATGATCTACAATTGAGTTTCAACTACTATTTCCTGCAGGGCCATATTTTAAATCACTGAAAATCACTGAAAAATATATAGTTTGGTGTATTTGGGAGTGAAATATCCATGTGCAAAAAGTGATTAAAACACCCTACCTTCTGATTTCTCAATTACTGCTTCTTTCTGACGACTCCAGACCATTTTTAGTGTACTACAAGCTTGGTTATGCTGTATTGCCACATTATTCTCTGCAGATTTATATTCTTTTAATGGTCTTCCAAAGGCCAAGAGGCAACATTTGGCAATATTTACATTATGTGGTCGTCACATCTGTTTAAGGAAGCATTTCAGCTACCACACTTACTTTGTGGCAAGAATAAGAATGACACTCAAATCATTGTGCAAAAAACAGGTATAGTATAAAAGGAATGTATTCAATAAGCAAATTAAATACGAGGAGTTAAATATGCAGGGATTTGACATGCTAAGATCCTTCACCCCCACTTTATTTTCTGAAGCTGTTGAGTCAGACAAAGTTTAAAATAATGTTAAGTCTTTACGACTTTGGAGGCTTGGCAATCCTAAGTCCTGAAAATTTAGTCTAATGTCAAGCCAGCTGTGGTCAGCCCTCACCAAAATTGCTTTTCCCTGAACTAGTAATTTAAAATGCCAGCTGGCCAGCAACCAGTATATACGTAATGCATTGTGTATTGACATTGTGTAGCTGATACAGAGCTCAACATGATTTTCAAGGCAAACTTGGGAAACTTCCCAAATATGTCCTAACACCACTGAAAATATCAGACTGCTGAAATGGAAGTAACTCCACAGGATAATGTAGCTTTTACTCAATTGTGTAAATATTAAGAGAACTTCAAAATTATGCCCAGAGACAAGTTCATTTTATTTAAGACCCACGTTAGCTCTCTGAGCAAAAAATCTCTCTACTTATTTGCTTTACACTTGGCCTGAAAAGAAAATACTTGCACAGAAATATTTGTTTGAGTGCCTGTCAGGGAAATCTACCTCTTCTGTGATGAAAGATGCTGGGAATTTCCAGGCAGAAGTATGGTAACCCTCAAGCCTATCCCCACAGCTAGTATCTCTTCACAAGCACTGCATGATGCAGAGTGGATGTACCTACTATACCATTCTCTGGGGCCATCCAGAAGTGACTGAAATGAAGACCTGAGAAGCATCCAGAATTGAATTTCTAGCTCTAAGTCTGTGCAAGACTACACTCATTTCCTTGGAAAGGCCCACAGGCTGGATGAGAATTTCCATGTGTTTTGACGAGGCTGCATCAAGAGATGAGGTTGCACCATAGTACACGCCTACCACACAGAGTAGATACCACCCCACTTTGCCTCCAGGGACTACAGTGCAAGATAAACATGGCCACCATGGCTCAGCATCCGATTCTTCTCTTTCACCTGTGTATGTGACACACTACAATGGAAATAGTCTGTTATCTCCAGGGAAGATAGACCATATTGAGAACAAATGATCTGAAGATTAATTAGGTCCAACAAGCTGTACTAGATATATGGTTTTTCTAAGTGCATGTTTTTTATGGGAAGAGTTTACAAATGGCAGTCTTTCACACCAATCCTATCTTCACACGATGAAGCATTAAAGATTTTCTCCAGGCTCTGTATTATTCGTATTCCCTAAAGGTTTAACAAGTTTACATGAATCTCTATTTGCCTGGAATCATAGTTGTTTTTTCCCAGAATAATGAAACTGTTTCACAATCACTGGCAGACATGAGGCCAGTAAGATAACATTTCCCACATACTTTGCATTCCAGCGTCTTGGAAGGGAGCTTTTAGATATGACATCTTAAAAGCAGTTGGAGATTTGAATTAAAATGTCTCTGACTGTGGCTCCAAGTCTCACTCAGTCCATTTCTTGAAACACTGAGTAATACTGATGTGTTGACAGAGTATGGCTATACAAATCCATTAGCAAAAGTCAACACCTGTTCAATAGAAAGGAAAAAGCTCTTGTATGCAGCTGCAGCTGTAAAAAAGAAACAAAACAGAAAACCCAAAAGGTAAAAACTCTTTATTTTACAATAACAAATTAAAGCGAGCATTTCTTTTTTACTTGCTCTTGCCAAATCTAACACAAAGCTTCCCAGGGAATAGGAGTTCATATCCAAATTCCCAGTCTTCTTGTGCTGTCATTCATCCATTTATCTGGCAATTAATTTTTTTCAAACAAAAAATACTTTTCTATTTTCAAATGAGAAATTGCTTCATCATATATGAACAAACAAAGGACACTAGTGGTGGGGTTTTTTTTAGTGTAGTAAGGTAGAACTTGGTGAGGCATAAGGTTTTTCCTATTAGGCATAAGATTCTGCATCTCGAAGAGCCTATGACTGGCAATACTGGCAATACTGGCAATCCAGAGAAAAGAGTTTATATTTCCTCCAGAGTGCACTAGAGAAAAATACTGGTCATTCCATTTGTGCACAGACAGGGACCATTTCAAAGCACCCCTTTTCAAGGCAAGGCATTGTTAGAATGGCTCGTGAACTTAGTGTGTGCTTCGTGACTTTATTTTCTTAAAACTTCCAGATTCTTATGGTGTGTGAGAATCTCACATATATACAGATCTGCATCCCTGCAAATCTGATGCTGCAGGTATATTGCAATGCAGAGGTATTGCACGAAGCTTTACCTTGCTTCTCCTCCATCTCTGTAATGTCAAAGTACTTACACTTGTGCCTTTGGTGTGGCTGAAATCTGTCATATGGGGCCCATTCTTCTTCAGGGGAGGTGTTATGTTTCGGTGTGGTGATTTGGCTTAGTAAAGCAGTTAGGCTTTTTCTGTGGTTTTTCTTTTCCTGTTTTTTAATGGTGATACATGTTTACCTTGGAGAGAGCAAGGTCAAAAAAAGGCGTGCTTTGCTGTGGTCAGTTGTTAAGTTCCTGAGGAAGTTCATTCCGTGGTCTGTGCACTATTCCCAGGAGAGCTCTCCCCTGCAGAGAAGGAGGCATTACCCCCCCGCTACAAAATTCCTTTCTGCTTAAGCTGTGATGGTAGCTGCAGTTCTCACTCCAGAGTTTTAGCTGAGCTTGTGGATTTGCTCAACTTGAGCCACTAAGTGCCTTGAAGGTTTTGCCATTGCATAGATAGTTTGTGGGAAGTGGATGTCAAAAGCTGATGCAAGCTTGGTGCAGCCCATCTAGCCTGTGCTGCTGAAGAGAAAGATCTCCATTAACAGCAGTCCTCTGCAATTTATCACGAGTGGATGTCTTTTCAACAGGTAGGGGAATTCCAGCAAAACACAATGAAACAGTTTTACCAACCTACTAAAAAGTAGGTTCATTCATTTTTTCTCAAGGCTCAAAACCTCATGAATTCTGTTAATGCTTTTGAGTAATGAAACAGGGCAGGGATCTTGCATGGGGTAGGGCACATTTACCTGTGTTAGATACACTGCACAGCTAAGGCAACAACAACATAAGGCACAGGCTGTTACTTGATGAACATTTTAAGCAGGCGTGAACAGTACTCCAGTTAAAAGAAGCAGCCATGGTCTTACCCCTGCCTTCCAGTCTGGCCTTTCCAATGCCCTTCCCTTGTGCTGGCAGCGTACATGTACCCACAAAACAAACTGGAGGGAACTGCTCGGATGAAAACTGACTAGAGACCAAAGGTTATTTTTTAGCTGGTTGTCACAGATAGATAGTAACCAAGGAACAGTAATCATACAGAAGATATACTCCCACCAGGGAAAGAGTCAGCCACAGAAATGGTGCCCCAGCACCGCATATTCAGAATCAAACAAGTTCTCACCAGTGTGAAGCCAATTCATCCTGATGCAGTTTTCTCTGTCCACTGAATACAAGACCAGAGAAGGATTAAGGATGCTCTGTGCACACCAGGTCACTGCAGTTTTCCATCCAAGTGGAAAACAAGGGGGGAGAACTGTTGCGTGCTTGAATATACTTGCTGCATTTATTTCCTTTGGGCTATTTCCAAACGGGGAGCAATATGGCTACTGTTTTTTTGACTTTTCCCACACCTCCTTTTCAGGAGGTTGTGCATAATGCTTTTCTCCCAGAGTCCATGAGTACTTATGTCTCTTATAAAGTCTCTGTCCTCCATTGGTTACTGCTTATGAGGGCACACAAAACACATTTCAGCTCTTTCCCACTTCTTTTGGTTTGTATATAATTTGCTTTGTCTTCCATTCACTCACTGTAAATGAGTGGGCTCTGGGGCCTCTGGGAACAGAGACTTGCTATACTGGTGCAACAGGTGTAGCCCAGCAGGCTTCCTCTGACGCAGGCACATTTTCTGTAAGGATGCTGGCACCACGGGTGACTCTGGCAGCCACTCCTGTTACGTGTTCCAGCTCTTGCTGCCAACTTATGTCTGTCCTGTGGGCAGAGCCACTGCGCCGAGTTATTGGGCACAAGAATGGATGCAGTATAGCCGGAGGCATGTTTTGGAGTTGGAAATTCCTTGGCTATTGAGGCCTTGGCAATTTACTGTCTGCTGCACACTACATGAGGGCGACTGGTATTTAAAATGTGAAAACATCCCAGAATCTTGAGTCTAAACCCCTACAAGTCTCAAGAGCTTGGGTTTACTGGGCCAGTTTAAGTTTTTTCTGGGATTTTATCGCTCAGGTTGAAAGGGCCTTTAAAACAGAGGGTTTCCATTTCAGTTCTCATGTCAATGCTAATGTATCTTCATAACAGCACTCACAAGACAGCCACAGCATCTGATCTTCATAGACTCAGGGTGTCAGGGCCCAGAATCGCACTGAAAGCGCTTGGAAACTTTCGGCGCTTCTAAATTTGAGCTGAGCCTCTTGCTCTGAAACATCTTGTAACCCAAACACTGAGCCTTTGCCAAAAGATATACTCATTATTTTAGTCTAAATCTGAACACATTCTACATTTTCTCCCTGTAAGTTATATTAAAACAGTGTCTTTCATTCTGGTTGGTATTACACCTTAATTAAGTACAACATGAAGAAGAACACTTAGAATCGTCTTACATTATTTACTCGGCTGCACTTAAAAGTTCACATCACCAAATGAATCTTCACTTGCATTATATATCTTTATTTCTGTTTGCAGCTTTTGCCTTTTGCCTGCAATTTTGTCATTTGTTGTCCAAAAATGATATTCCAATTCCACCAAAAAGAATCCATGTTTGCAAGTACTCAGCTGCAGCCATTCAGTCCAGTTCAGAGCTGATTTGACTGGGTGTGGAGGTCATGTTACAATTCTCTTTCTCTCACTGCATAGGCATAACATCTGGAATCAGGTTTCTTGTGTGCATGCTATCAATTCCAAATGTAAAATCCCCCTTCTGTGAATATTAAGCAGCATTTGCTTGCAGTTTGGTATTCTGACAAGCATTTCTGCCAGTGACCTCATTTGCTAGAATTCTGGGGAAAGGTAATACATACAGGATGCTGAACATACTGCTGCAGAACCAGCCATCAACACTCATGGGAGCTTTTATTTTGAGTTATTTATCCAAATATAATTCTCAGGGATCAGAAAATCACTACCTGGAAAGTTGCACCATTACTTTAGAAGTATTCATTTAGAAAAGCTGAGAATTCACTGAAGCTTGACTTCTGTATAATTGAAATTATCTTGCCACAAAGGAGCCTGCACAGTTCATTAAAAGGAGACTGACACTTGTTTCGTTCAAATATTTTAGCCTTTTTGTCTTCAGGCAGTCTTTAATGAAAGAGAGAGAGAAATGGGAAAGAAGGAATCCTTTCCTCAAAGGTACACACTGTAAATAAAAATTACTGTTGCTTGCATAGGGAAAGGATCTTTATGTGCAGTTGCTGTCACAAACCTGGAGATTCTGGAACATTCAAAGTAGCCTTTTTCATTAAAAATAATCAACTTACCCAATGTAGCTTCTGGTTTTGCTAGACTTATTTTTTTATGATGTCAGCCAGTGGTAACCAGTCAAGTAAAATGGGACCAGCAAGGGAGAAATGCCTCATTTTTTTACTTTGTAACGCAGCACAGAACAGTAATTAGAAGAGAAGCAAAAAGTAATCCAATATATTCAGCCCTCTGCTGCGAGCAGCATCTTGAGAAGGCCAACGTGCCAGAGTTCCTCTACCTTTTGATCTTGCAATTATGAGAACATAGTCTTGGACTCTGCAGCTTGTTATCAGAATAAACACTATTTGCAGTTCAGCTAGGTGTTCAGGTAATGTAGGAAAACAGCCTGCCGTTCCTTTTGCTTGTCCAGGGCTGCCAAAACTCACGAAGTAGGTGTTCTCAAGACTGGTTCCTGGTTTGCACCAAACCTCAGCGAAAAATATGAGGGGAAAGGTGCAGCCCTCATCCTTTAAGATGGTGTCAAGGCACAGCTTACAAAATCGCCATGGAACAAGCCAGCAGAAACCGCTGTGCTCTCTGCCCCAACGCAGGAGCACACAGTCCAAAGCAATGACAACCTCCACAGCATATGGTGTTTTGGTGGCTGTTGTTTAATGATGATTCATGAGTAAATGAAAAGGAAGGAAGGAAAGTGAAGCAGCAGACAGAGAGAGAAGACAGCAACACAGCACATGGAAAACATGGCCTGGGAATATCACCTAGAGGAAGATGCAGAGAGCTTTTGGGCAAAGCACTGACTGCGAAAGGGCCTTGGTGCAGCAAGGAAAGAGATGGTCTCTTGCTCTTTGACTCCTGCTGTCTTCAAGGAAACTGAGCATTATGTGTTTCTTGTAAATAAGTAGAATTTTATCACAGATATGAGATCCTTAAATTCTCCTAGCCCAGTCAAACTTGCAGGGCTCACATTTTTAACTAACCTTGCAGGTCTGGGGATTAGCAACATTATTACTGTCCGGGTTAACAAACTTGCAGCCAGGAGGCAACTATTCTTTCCCACGTTTAAAGACAATTTAAACCAGGAAAAATGCAGGTTGATTTCTGAGTAGTACGAGAAAACAATATTTTGGCATCTGCCTACAAGCAGTCACCGTTGAGAGGACATTGTAAAGGCAAACAGTGCAGTGCCTCATCATGTTCATGTTTGCTCTCTCTCCCATACATGTATTGCCCTTCAGCTCTGCCATGCATGCAAAAACTCTGCATTCTGCTGACCCCTCTCCAAGACCCAGGCTTCGCGTATAAAAGGTCCCTTTCAGCGTGAGTGAGAATCAAGCCCAAGACCACAGCAAAACCTCTCTCCTCACCTCATGGGGCCCCTTTCAGCATCAGCTTCACCAATCCATCACCCTGTACATTTGGTGTCTCTTCCTGAAGCAGCTATGGGAGCAGCCATAGGGGCTGTGCTGTGTGTATGCTCAGCTGGCTTCTCCCTCAGAGACGTAGAGAGGAGGAGGAGAGGTGCTTTCACATGCCCGGCCCTTCCACACCTCTGATCAAGCCTTTGTACATTGACATTTCCTTCTCTAGGGGCTTGCTTCAATTTATCACCAATAATGCAGTGGCATGTTAAAAAGCTAGAGCTTTAAAGCTGTATAAATTCAATACACCTCCTTGGGAAACTGAAATCATAATGGGACAATGTTTTAGGGCCTTTAGAGACAGCAGTGGCTCACTCACAGCTGTGACACCATGCTCGGTCCTGGGGACCATGCAGAAGAGGAAAACAAGAAAAGAACACAAGAATATTTGCAATCTAGGAGAAAAATCCCATGGAGAGACACTAGGCAGGCTGAGGTTTTTTTATCACAGAGAAAAAGTCAGCATGAGTAACGTGATGAAAGTATAGAAAGCAATGAATGGGTTGATATGTTATTCCTGTTTTCATGGATGAGATGGTAAGATCTGAATGATTATTTGGCACTTGCAGCTTATTTTTATTGTTATTAATTCCAGGCTGTTTTGTAGCAGTTTTTCTCTCAGTGAGTCTCAATATGCTTAATAAAGAATGTATTTTTTTCAGGTTAATAAACACTAAATATATGTTAGGCATATCGTGAACCATGTAGTAAAAATAAGTGCCTCCAAAATGCCTGGAGAAAGTAATAATTTTGTGCTTCTACTATGAACAGCCCCATTACAGAAGGAAGAAATTATTTTTGTAGAGCACTTAATAATATTCAGATTTTCAGCTTGAGACACAATCAGTTGCTGAAGTTTTAGAAAGTGCTAAGCCCTTACTTTCTGAAAATAGCATACCTTCAATTTGACATGTGAAAACAGTGGCCACATTACAAAAAAATTTAGATCAGAGCATTTTATTAAAGGAAATTTATGTAGCTTATAGAAAGTCTCTATTGTTAAGAGTGGGCAAACATATGGATAACATAAGAACCAGTTCGAACTTGAAACCTGAAACCAAAATTCAAACTGGTTGAAAATGTTTATTTAACTCGGAAAAAGATCTCTGCCTGCATCTGCAATTTCTAGTCCCTATAGGCAACAGAAATATTCAAAATAGCACAGAAAAGAAAATGACATCATCAGTATTCTGATACAAACAGAAATATGGACATATCTCAAGAAATATGTGCTCTTCTGAAATATAAAGTGATTCTTCACTCAGTGCGTGCTAATCTAAAGTGTACCTCTGCACGCTACAGATATAATCCTCCGTAAAAGTAAAAAAAAGGTGTCTGGTGGTCAGTGCAGTTTGCAACAACACTGACAGATTTTTTTTGGTGAACTTTCGTGATGAATATATGAACCTTAACTTTTAAGATCTTGCTATTGGAGCCTTTTTAGAGTATGTTTTCAGTTTTACTTGGATTATTTTACGTGCAACAGGAAAAGAGTCGAAAGAATAGTTAGCAACTTCATTCTCAAAAACAGACTGAAGTGCTGAACTACTTTATTACTTCTCATCATCTGAATTTTACATTTTTCTCACCCCTTGCTTACCAAAGCTCCTTGCCTTTGCATCAGGAGGCTCTGGCAATCACACAAATTTTTATAGAAGCCCATGTGCATTTGGAAGTGGGACACTTGGACTACCAGCATAGCAAGAGCTCTAACAGCACAGTTGGAGTACAGCACTGTTTTATATGGCACATTTTACCTGGCACTGTAGATGAGTAAGGAGTGCCCACATGGCCTGTGATTGCACCTCAAAAGTGAACGTGCAATTGTATCTGTGGCCATTAATGACCTGGTCTGAAATGAAATAGCGTCATACAGGTTGAGCTTGTATTAATCTATTTACTGACTTTCAGGTGTGTATTGATACTAATCCATTTTACCTAGTTGGTGATTGGCATTTATGTAAGCTAACTGTTTTGACTACTTAGAATAAAAAGATTTCTAGTTCTGTTATTGAATAGAAGATTTGAGTTGGCTATCTTCAATTATTTTGTTTATCTTCTCATAGAACAACATGGGCTATAGTCTGATTTGATCTTATTTAGAGTGGCATTAATCAGTGATGTGTCTATTGAAGCCAATGGCATTATAAGAGGATTAGGCTGGGGAAGGTGAGATAAGAAACAGGCAATGGCAGCCCTGTGTTGTTCAGAGCTGTTTTTCTGCCATGAACGAGTATTTAAAGAGCTACAGGGGCAGGAGTGATCCCAGGCTTTTAGAAATACCTGTGAATGGAGTGCAATAAATACACAGGAAATGTGTCTGTAGAAGTAGAGAGACAAAAGGTTTCTATTTCCTTTTTGTAGCCATTACTAGGACACCAACTGGTATAAAAATGACTGTCTTGGGCCTGATTCTGATCTCCCTGATTATCAACTGGGAGAGCTGCCTGGCTATGAAACTGCTGGGAGATTAGAGTCAGGCTGTTTGTGCACCGATTTCCTAAAATATGTGATTAGTCATAATCATGCTTTAAAACACTGCACCCATTCTTCTAAGCATTTTTTCGTAACTTTAAGAAGGTTATCTGCCCACCTGAAAGTTTGAAAGTTAGGGAGTTTTCAGTATTTCACTTTATAGATAACAGTTTGTGGGTCACAGGGACAATAATATCTTCCTGCATTTTATTACCATTTACAGAAAGAGGAATCAAAGGAGGTGACTCCCACATCTTAATATCTAGCCTGTGAGTGCTTGTGCTTAATGAAAGCCAACTAAGTATTTTTTTTCTGGGTTAATATATTGCGAGCATGAAATAGCCTGTACCATTCACTCCTGCTCCCTTCTTGGCACATTCTGACATTTCCCAAGATTGTTTCACAGTCAGCAAGAAGCCCTGTGGTGGATGATGGAGAACTTGCCCCGTTCTGCCCAAGTGCTGGAGCCCCTCTGCCCTGTGTTCAAGGACGAGCAGAGGACAGGCCATGTCACGACCTGTACACAGTGCTGGGCAGACACAGGTGGACCAAAGCAGCATTTGCCAAAGATCCATTTTGACGCCTAGTGATTTAGCCCAAGACCCCAACATTTTTATATGCTAAGCTGCATGATGTTATGCAGCCTCATATTGATGTTAAATGGCAAATCCTTATGTGGGCAAGGTGAAAAGCATTGCCCAGTTAAGTATAGTAACTCAGAGCTATGTATGGCATTCATGCTGTTGTACAAGGCTCATTTGTTAAACAGTGTCTGGACTGTGCTTTTGGCAATAGTGCAATTACAGCACTTTATGCCCTTGGTATATTGTATATTATAGTATTGGTAGAAAGGAAAGGATGGACAAAAAGGACTACAAAGGCAAAACACCTTCTGGGGACTGAGTGACTCTGGAGAAGCCCAGGCATCATCCCACCGCTTACAACTGCTAATCACAGCTCTTGAGTACACTGTCCTGAGAACATCAGCAGAGGTTTTCAGTTCGGCAGAAATATCTCTGTTTCAGCAGTTATGGTGAGGACTGCACAGAGAGAAGCTTTTCCTATAGACTGATCTGACAGTCTCCTCAGGCCCAGCCATGAAAGGACAGCTGTTTCTGATGCAGCTCTGGGCTGTTGCCTTCCTGCACCTATGCAGATTGAGCCTCTCCCACATCAGCACCTTTTTATTCGATGGGGACAATCTTTTTAGCAAGGCCTATTGTGACAGGACAAGGAATAATGGTTTTAAACTAAAGCATGGTAGATTTAGACTGGATGTAAGGAAGAAATTTTTTACAATGAGGGTGTTGAAGCACTGGAAGAGGTTGCCCAGAGAGGTGGTGGAGGCCCCATCCCTGGCAACATTCAGGGTCAGGTTGGACGGGGCTCTGAGCACCCTGATCTGGTTAAAGCTGCCCCTGCTCACTGCAGGGGGGTTGGGCTGGATGGCCTCTAAAGGTCCCTTCCAACGCAAAGCATTCTATGATTCTGTGATTCTATGATTCTATTCCAGCCTGTGTGACAGGGCTGTCATCCCTCTCATGTGAATGTCCATTACCTGGGAAATTTAGGCTACCTGGAGAGGCAGCACAAGCGAGAAAGGGTGTTTGTATGTGTGTGAGAGAATTTCATGCTTTACATCTGGCCAGCTGAACACATCGGTGTTCCCAACACCACTCAGGAGTGAAAGGGATGCTTCAGCAGCCTTCCACTACCAGAAATGTGGATGTCATTTTCTCAGTGCTGTGAAATATTCTCATTTCCCACGGGCTGCAGGGGGGAATCCAGATTGCCCCTGGGTTTAATTGACACACTTTGTATTTGCTGTCGGTTATTTTCCTGCTAATATTCTTTAGCTTTCATCAATTTCTAATTGATTTCTGGTATGGAAAGCCATGTGTGTGCAGCTGTGAACTTAAGGGGGCTGAAATCCAAATGCTATTAATTGATGGGCACAATCGTGGAAAAATAATATATGCACAGTTAGTATGACTTTTTTCCAAATTAATTCCTTCTTCATTAGTGTTCCTGGGAAGGAGAAGAGGAGTACGGTTTTAAAGCATGAAGAAGCACCAGGCAGTTGGAGGGAAGGCATGTTGATCAGGCTGCAGTTCTGTGACATGGTTCCTAATGAGCAGGAATCAACATCCATTACTTCAGCTTGCCAGATCAGTCCCCACTCTCCCACTTGCTCTCTAACCACTCCTTCAAAAGCATTTTTTAAACTCCAGGCTGCTGGAGACTCACAGGCTTCACACGACCACAAAAGCATATACGCAAGCACATATGCATAAAGAGCAATGAAATGATAACTGTTCCACTCTGTCATTTAATGCTTGTAATTTAGAAGAGATTATTCATCTTGGTTTTGCTTTGACAGTAGAGCAGTGGATTTTCTTGAAATATGTTTTCCCAGTTCAGAAGGTTAAGAACAATTCTGTGCCTGCGGGGGGAAAAAAAGAAAAGAACAAGAGAGGAGGGGAGGGGGAAAAAAAAAAGAAAAAGTCTGTCCATGTCTGGATTTCAGAGAGATGTCTCCAGCAGCCTCATTCTTCCCTCCTTCCCTTCTTCCCTTCCTCTCTCCCCCACCCCTTTGTGTGCTAAAGTTACAACCCAAGGACCTGGAGACATTTCAAAGGAGCGTCACTAATGAAGACCACATGTGCGCTGTTCCTCTTGTTTAGTCCAGAACAAAGCTGAACTGTAAGAGCCTTCTCTCTACGGGGGGAAAACCAGATCTCCCCCCCTCCCCGATTACCCACCCACAGTTTATGAATGAGGCTTTCTCAGGTAACTGCTATTGGGTATCAGAACAGTTTTAGGAGGAAATCAATCATCTTTCCAATAGAAAGCCATAAGGCAGAGAGCACGCATTTCCTTTGCCAAAACATCAGTGGCGACACCGAAACACCCACGCGTTTGACAGTGCTGCAGCCTTTGGCCTTTGTGCTTGCACAGCAGCAGCACATTTGCTGTAGCATTTTTTTGTTTGCTTTTAGGACGCCTCCTCTGCATTGTCTCCATAGCTGCATGAAGGCAGGTTTGTACAAGGAGGTGGGCCTGCAGGGCCTGCTTTCTGAGCAGCGTCAACAGAGGATGACACTGAAATCCAAGACCAAAGCACATCATCTCCCATCAATGTTCGCAATTAACTGCATTTCAGGAAAGACTTTCACCAAGTAATGGGCAGTGGATCCTCACAGTGGTAGTTTTATCAGGCAAAAAAAAAAGAAAATGCCACCTGAATTTGTGATTTCATGTCCACTTCGTGCTCCCTCCTCAACAGCGTTTTGGAGTTTAACGCTGGAGGCTGTCCAGCCCCAGCAGTGGCCATCTACGAGTGAGGCAAGTGGTTGAGGGCTCCCTCTGAGAGAACATTTGGGTCCTTGCTGGGCTTACAAGGGGGCCATCTCTTGCTCCCAGCTGAGCTCCCAGTGCCCTCATTCCCTGATGGTGGTTAACAGCAGCACTGCAGGGCAATGGCAGATGGGAAGGGTGGGCCAGCCTCACCTCTCCTCAGATCCTCCTTCTGAAAGGAAGACATCAGTGGGAGGTAGCATTGGTCTCCTTAGACAAGCCAGTTGGCAGCCCTTGGACCACCGTGATATCAGAGCACAGGCTGTGTCACTGGGCAACTGGAGCATCTTCCTTCCCACGTGGCACTGCTGCAGGAAGCCCCAGGAGAGCAGCCGGGAAGGGGATAATCCTCAGGCTTTCATTTCATGGACACCCAAAAAAGCCTGGGGAGTCTGCTGAGAGGGACAGGGTTGACTGTGTGAGGGGACCACCCAACTGAGTGGCTTGGAAACATGGCATATATCTTCAGTTTAGTTTCCTACCAAGAATCATCCTGATGCAGATGTGCTTTGTATGCTCAGGTACGCTTCGTATTTAGATCCACTGGCCAAATTCAGCTGGCAGAAATATCTCAGGGCTATTAATTTTCTAACACGTTTATTAAAATACATGATGCGGGAGCCAAATCTCTTAATTCTGTTGCTCACAAAACTTTCTGGCATTAAGAGAAGCCAGCAGCAGTGGACAAGGATATGTTAGGACACAAAGAAGATGCCCAGAAGATACCTACCAACCTACACACTGACAAACTCATGGATGATTGACCATAGAGCAAGATAAAAGCACCTACAGGCCCAGCAATGGTGGCAGCCCTGATGGACGTAACCCTGCAGCTCACTCAGACAGCTGAACTCTATGCTGGAATAAATAATTATGAAGAAAAAATAAAATAAGCAAATAAATCTGAACAACATCAAAGCCAGTGTGCGGTAGTGGTTGCTGCTAAAGATGTACCTATTTTCTGACAGGAAGCTCTTCCGGCACAACTGCCTTTTAGAGCTGTTTCTGGTTTCCAACAGTATAGAGGTTTGTTTCTATAACAAATATATTCCTGTGGATGAAACTGCTAGTATTAAAAATAAATGGGAAGAGGGAAGTGGATTCTATGGAAAAGTGACTGCAGAGGAAGAGAAGTGACCTCTGTGTGTTGGTTAGTGAGAAAAAAATTAGTGGAAGCATTTGAAGGATCATAGGACTTTTTATAAAATCACTTTTAAGTACAGGATTAAACCACAGTATATATATGGAAGAAGACATAGTCTGAGGATGGTTGTTTGTTCATAAGTGATCTAGGGTTAACAAAGCATTCCAGGGTTTTATGAAAGCACTTTTAAACAAATAAACATTACCCTGCAGTATTTACAAGCTAAGCACTTCAACATAATCTCCATGCATGAGAACCTGAGAGGAAAATTGATTGAAACCCCATGATAAACTGTTTTGTTTAATTGCCTAACCTCATGGCAGTAGAAAAAAGCAGATACAATAAATAATGAAAAAATGTCAAATTTTAAATTTCCAATGCATTTCATCACCCAAAGTGCAGTTTGGTAATCAATGTGGAGTGCCTAAAATATTTCCATCCTGGAAATTTCCCTTTAAAGTGGTATCTGGACCTTTTTTTGAATAATATCGAAATGGGTGAGGTTTCTTTTTCCAGCATAAGGTGACATTATCTATGCAGACCGAGGGACTGCCATAGCCTTGGCTTCTTTGAAGCCTCTGTGGATTGCAGCCTGTTCTCCAAATAAGGCATCCTAAACATTTCTGCTGCTTCTGGATTCCTCTGCTCCCCACCAGTTTTTTTTGCTGAGTATCTTGTCTGCCTTCCAAGCACATCGTGAGGTCCTTAGATCTAAACCAGCTGTGATTTCATTCAGCACTGATGAAATGAGACTGAGTGGAGCAGGGCTGTGCTCCTGGGGAAAGGAGAAGACAGCTCTGGAGTATGGTCATGAACAGGAAAGCAACCAGGAGCTCCTCCGGAGTCCTTCCCACCTGGCCGGAAAGGGACCATCCAACCTTCCCAGCCACTTCACTCGGGGATACAGGAGTGCTGCCACACAGCCTCCTGCCTGGGCAGAGGCCAGAGGGATCAGCCTCCTTGCTGGTTTTCCTCTCTCGCTCTTTGAGTTCAGCTGGGGTGTTTTGGGTGGGCTTATGCTGTTTCTCCGGTCTGCTCAGTGAGCAGAGCAAGGTGCAAGGAGTTAGTGTCCCCGTAATCCCAGCTGACATTGCCTGCCCCTAGGTTACTCAGTGTCAAGTTTGTTGTCCTGATTCCTCCTGACCCCAAATCTTCTGGTCTCTCACACCATTCCATAATTTAATTTTGTTAGGGGTGACTGGCTTTCCGGAGCAGTTCATCTTTATAGATGGCAAGGAGTAAATAAAAGATGTAAAGCAGGGAAAAAACTAGATAGTTTTATCCCAAATTCCAAACTGCTTCTTTGAATATTTTCATTGCATAACAGATGTTGCCTTCACTGCTGAATTCCCCCTCATTTTTAAGGCTGACCTAACCGGCCTGGTTTCCTCAGCTAGCTGAGGCAGTGGAAATGTCACGTCTGTGAGGCCAACCCCAGGCACGCTGCGCTGGCTGCCAAGTGGTCCAGACACCGGTTCCATAAGCATAATCCCAGCATGGGTTACCGCCTCTGCCACACCTCCTCTGGGCCGTTTTATATAGAAGAACGAACAAGACACTGACTGACTCCACAATCTGTTGGATCAGTGTCAAAATTAACCTTCTCTCTGAAGAATGATGTAGGCAAATTAGCGGTGATGCTCTGGGTGTTGGCACCTCTCTCCCATTACATATGTCACGAGCACTGCTCTGCACAGCGCAGATGCCATTGCAATGCACGTATGTAAATGCATTTCCCATATCCACGGTAGATTCAAACATAGATACACATGTGGCAGGAGGCTGGTTTGTTTGAGAGCATCTCTTTTTATGAAGGGGGAGAGCTAATAGTACAAAACACCGAGGCAGAACAGTATCCTTTCATGTTGCTCCTACAATAGTGGTGTGCAAGAGCTGTGAAGTGAGAAAGCATTTTTAGTCTTTAAAGGCAAACATTCTCACAGCAGTATCGGCTGTGGAAGCGGCACAGCTGATTCATACAGCAGTAACATTTTCTTTAAGTGAAGATTAGCTCTGAAGCTACAGTATCTGTTTTATGGCATTGCAACCCATTTTTTCAGGAAATTCTCCCTATCTCTTGTCTCATAACTGTCAATAGCATTCCCCTATCTCTTTAAAACCACAGTACTGACTCAATCTGTTTGGAGACAGAAAGCTACTTTGACTTACAGGTTCAATTCCTGTTGACTCAAAAGGGAGGAAGAAAATGCGGAGACTGAGAATGAAAACATTTCTTATTCCAGAAGTTAGTAACAGGCAAATGCCATTAAGGAATTTGTTCACAAACGTAAAAATATTTTTTCCCAGCTGAGGTTTAGCTCTGCTTGTATTTGCTGCCGTGAAGACAAGTGAATCTGGCATTTGTTCACAAACATAAAAATATTTTTTCCCGGCTGAGGTTTAGCTCTGCTTGCATTTGCTGCCGTGAAGACAAGTGAATCTGGATGTACTCTTTGCTTCAGCAGTTGTATGAAGCAGCTTTCTTCTTGGCTGGGATCTCAGAAAGGGGCCTGAGCAGGGCTTGTGTGTCCTCCTGTCCTCACCACGGCACCTGCAGGATCTCTGCCATCAAAATGAGCACAGCTCTCGCTTCCTCACCCATTTGGCAAAAAGGAGAATAATACAGTTAGGCTGGCAGGGATTTCTTTTTCCAGCAGACTGTGGTTTTCACAGCTCAGCCTTGTGGACTTCAGAATCTCCCACGTCACAGGTCTGTGTAAATATGATGGAAAACAGGAAGGGAAAAGTGCTTCTCAGACACAATAAGAAAACCATTACTGGACATCATTGTGGTTCAGACCAGGGCTGATGTCTGTAAAGCAGGAACCTCTTAGAGAAAGGCTGACAAGTGAATTGGGTGGGAAGCCAGACCTCTCTCCTCCCATCACCACAGTGTTTTCGCAGCTCAGTTCTGGAGACCTTTCTGCTGCAAGTTGTAGGAGCATGAGACTGAAGTGGTTTCTCCTCTTCAGCCATCAGATCTTTCTTATGCCTGTCGTCTCTCATGGAGTATGGCAGGAAGAAAATAGAAAAAAGAAAGTCCCCCATTGTCCCATCCAAGAGGAAGCTTTCTTACTGAGGGCCTGACCACCCAAGCCTGTCTGCGCCCGGTGCCTTGCAGTGGAAGTCATTCACCCCTCTGCTGCAGGAGTCCTCCCTATGCAGATTTCTGTCTCTTCCATGAGAAATACCAGAAATGCTTCAGTGTGACTGCTCCTTCCTACCTCCTCAGCAGAAAAACTCATCTCCAGGGAGACGGGAATTTCATGTGTGATAATTAAACTGTCTTCCACCAGCCTTTGGGCATTGATTATCGAGTATCGCAAGTGCTCTCTCCCTTGCTAGTGTGCTCATTGCCTTTCCACCCTCCAGCACTGAGTTTGTCAAGGGATTTTGACTCCTCATGCTGCATCTCCACAAAGAAGGAAAATGTAGGCTTTTGATCAATCAAGGGTTTTCAGGCTACAGATTACATCCTGCGCTAAAAATAGGCTTTTGTGCCTGAAAAAAAATGCATATTGAGGTGGTCACCTTAAAAAGAAACAGGGCTGTACATTTTTCATCCCGGTTGTCGCTGGTTGTACTTGAAATGCCAAAATGTACAGGGGCTGAGGGGAGACGACGGATGGACAAACTGTCAAGCCAGATCTCTGACAAAATCGAGCAGCTGCCGGAGGAGCTGCCAAATGAAGACTGTTCCTATCAAAAGTGCCAGAGAGAGACCTTGCCCAGGCCCTTCCCCATAAGCAGGAGACTGCATAAAGGCAGGGGTGGGGAGGGAGAGACCGCAGGAGGGCAGGTCTGGGTACGCACACAGCAGCAGCAGAGGAGCCTTGCATGATTGAGGTGAGCCCTGGAAAAGCAGCCACATTTTAAATGATCTTCCAAGGCTCCCTCTTAGGAAGTATTAAGAGATTTCCTACAAGCACAGGAGCTGATCTGGGGATTTCTTTAGCAGCCGCTTATTTAAAAATCAGCCATTGTCCTTCCTTAATCTGAATTCAGATTGAGCCAGCTATTAATGTTTCTGTTACCCTCATTAAAATGTCTTACTTTTAATTCCTTTGCAGCAAGGTGACATATACAACGAATATAGGGTCGTAACACAACCATGACACTGAAATATGAAGAGCACAGCATTTCTTTATTGTGCATATCAAGCAAGGCATTCTTGCACTGCATTGCTACAGGTGTAAAAGGAAGGTGCATTAATTTCAACAGTTGCAAGACCTTTTTCAGAGAGGGCTTTCTCAACCATCTTTTTGTCCAGATTCTCATACTTGTTTATAGCTATTTTCAGAAAAAACAAGTGGGTGTTGCAGTGTCTGAGTCTCTATAGGGGAGCTTAGTTTAGTTTGCTTGAGTGTAAATTTGGCCTATTAATGTGAACAGAAGGCAGCTGTAAATCTCTAGCTAAACTTATATTTAGGTGTCAGACCAGTATCATTGCTAATTTGAATTATATGATATCACTTTAATGATTATTAAAGGTTACTTGTTCTATTTTTAAAGCCTGTTTTCATTACTTTTCTAAGTACAATAACTTAAGACCAGATCAATAAACTGTGTAAGTACAAATATTCCCATCTCAACACAGAACATAACCTAGACTGAACTCTAGGATTATGAGTTTAAATGGAAAATATGAGTGTTCTCTTCAAATACCCCTACTGGGATGTCAATGGGGAAGGAGATTGTGTTTACTGTTTATAATGGACTCCATCACAGCTGAAAAGTAGTTTTCATTTAGATTCAGTGACTATTGAATATCAGGTTAACTTTCAAGCTTCGCACTCCATTCTGAGCCTTCCTATCTCTCCATGGGGTTTGAGTCTGTCCTGGTTTTGGCTGGGATAGAGTTAATTTTCTGCTCTAGTAGCTGGCATAGTGCTGTGGTTTGGATTTAGGAGGAGAAGAATGTTGATAACACACTGATGTTTCAGTTGTTGCTAAGTACTGCTTATGCTAGTCAAGGACTTTTCAGCTTCCCATGCTCTGCCAGGTGCACAAGAAACTGGGAGGGGGCACAGCCAGAACAGTTGATCCAAACTGACCAAAGGGCTATTCCATACCATATGACGTCATGCTCGGTATATAAACTGGGGGGGGTTGGCCAGGGGGAGCGATCGCTGCTTGGGAACTGTCTGGGTATTGGTCGGCGGGTGGTGAGCAATTGCATTGTGCATCACTTGCTTTGTGTATTATTATTATTATTATTATATTGTTACTATTAGCATTACTATTTTACTTTATTTCAATTATTAAATGGTTCTTATCTCAACCCAGGAGTGTTTCTCACTCTTACTCCTCCAATTCTTTCCCCCATCCCATCAGGGTAGGGGGAGTGAGCAAGCGGCTGTGTGGTGCTTAGTTGCTGGCTGAGGCTAAACCACGACAGAGTCGGATGGCTCTTTCCTTCCCAACCTTTTCCTCCCACAGTCAAAATTCTACAAGGCCAAATTTGGACCCCTGTATCTGCTATGAAGCCTCTTTTAACAGGTGACTCTGGCTGAGAAACTAATAGCCCCAGTGCTGTAGGACAGAGCAAGACATATTTTCACTATTTATATGAGATAAGAAGTTGTAAGTCTGATCCAACCCAAGGTTCGGATCAGCTGAAAAGGGGCCCTTTCAACTGTAGAGCATGCATCCTGGTGTAGAATAATTACCACGTGGTAATACCTCCATGAAGAAATGTTTGCATTACAGATCCCTAGTAAGAAGTGCAAGAACTAAGCATAAAGCAGAACAAACTTATCTGAGGACTCTGTGCATCTGAAGCAAATAAAAGCTCATTCCCAAGCTGTGATTGTAGGTGTGTGTGCAAAGAGATACTGTGCATGTAAGATCTATGCTCCATGATGAATGGCAGCTGTGGTTCTCTCTTTCCTTTGGGACAAGGCAGAAGAATGATGACTCTTCATATCCACTGCACTTTGTTTAGGCTAATTACTAGGAACTATGTGAATTTGCAATAAATAAGTTATCCAACATACTGAAGTCTCATTTTATGTTCACTTAGTGCATTGTATCTGTAAACAAATGAAGGACTTGACAACCATGCAGAAATCTTTGAAGTTAAACGTGGGTTTGGACCCCAACCCTGAATCTCAAGACTCTCCCAAGACCCCAGTGCCTGCTGAGCTAGGAGCTGAACTGTGTGCTGACAGGCCTGATTGCCACTACCCCTGGATGTCTGGAGCCACTTAAGGCTTCTCACCTCTGAAAGTGGCTCAGCCTGGCCTAAGGCATGAGTTAGCAGAGCTCAGCATTAGCTCTCTGTGGTCACTTTGTCCAGGCTGGGTGAGTCAATTGACTCTGAAATACAGAATAGTCTAAAGGCCCTTTCTGCAAGCTGAGGTTTCCTCCACTCCTAAGGAAACATGGCCAGCAGGAGTGAGACTGTGTCTCCTCCGCACCAGTCAGGCTGAGGATGGGGCCCTTGATCTTATAAGAAGCCAAACCGGACAATATTAAACTCTCAAACCAAGTTCAGCTGTGGACTTCAAATGCAGACTTGACTTTCTCTGCTCTGGTCTTCATCTAGACAGCATTTAATAGGCTCATTGCCCTCATAAGCATTTTCTAAACAAATGCATTAGGTACAGACTCCATGATGGCCTTTTAAAGCAGAACCAAAACCTTATGAAATCATGATTTGTCACTGGAAATAGCCAAAAGCTGGGTGAAAGCCCAGCTTGTGGGACGTTAGTTTGATGAATGAGAGCGGAAGGGTGATGACTGCATGGGAAATAGCTCCATGTCAGTAGTACACACTGCTTGGTCACCCTTTGCCATTGATGCTGGCACGTGCACTGTGCTGCACTCTCTCCTGTTGGGGCTGTTCGGCTCGGCCTTACCTCTGACCAGCCAGGCTTGACTCTGCCACACTGTCAAGCATTCATAGACATTTCCTAGGCAGTGTTCCTGACCGAGCATGCTGTTTTCATGCATTGTCCCAGTGCTGGAACAAAAGCAAGGGCTATTGTATAGAGAAAAGTTTGCAGAATAACAACTGTGGAGGTGGGCAGCCTTTTTTCATATGGAAAAGCAATAGATAAGATACTCAGTGCAACTAAGCTTGACATCAGAAAAAATAATATTGCTTGGTTCTTGGGGAAGTCTAACATGTACTGAACTGGGAGTTGCTCTGCCTTTAGGGATCGATCTGTGATTTGGGTAGCAAATGGAAATGATGCAGAGCTGTCCTTTGAGCATGCTGGCTGACTTTAACGCTGCACCAAGAAATATGTCACCTCTTCAGATCCCGCCTCCCCCTTGCCCGGCGTTATGTGCAGCCAGGTCAGGAGGAATCAGCACCAATGCTGCTCTGACGGCTGCTGCCAGGAGGAAGGAAGGGAAAGCACAGCTGAAAGCAGCAGGGCACATTTTTAGACCCTGACTTGACAGAGCTCAGGAACTTCTTCCTCTGGGATTTCTACGTGCATGGCAATGGGAGCTCTCTGTGCAGTCTATTGGGCCCCCAACCTCTCTTTCTGGCAAGGAAGCAAAGGAAGGCTGTCCGAGGCAGGTTGGCCTCTTCCCATAGATTTTTCATGGGGCAAAGGTGATCTAGGGTGCAGCATTTAACTGATGTACATGGCCTTCCCTTTTGAATTGGAATTAAAACCTTATTTCAGATCCTATTTAGAGTGTGACAAAAAAAAGAAAAAACAAGCCAGAGCCAATCTCTCTCACCCTCTCTATTTTCTCTGCTCTGGTTATACCTGTTTGTATGCAAATACCGGCCCTGTCACTCCGGAGAGTGGGCAGAAAGCCGCCAGCCTGAATGGGGCAGCCGGCAGCATTCCTTCGGACCCGGGGATGAGGGTGAGGTTTGATCAGCCAAGGGAGAAAAATGTCAACATCTGTCTGTCACTGCACGGCAAATGGCCAATTATCATTTTTTTTCTGCCTCCCTAAGCTGCAGTCAGACAAAGCCGCCAAGCTCCCGGCTTTGTTTCCTGCGCCATTTCCCACCACCGCTCCACCTCTGATATGCTAATGGCAAAACTGAACGGTTTTGTGCGGCTGAAAAGGATCTTTGGGCACATTCACTGGGTCAACAATCCCAACTGCTGCGCTGGGGCTCAGCCTGCTGCACCAGAAGCCCGGTGCCAAGGGACTTCCCTCCCCCGTGCTCCTCCTTTTTTTTAAAAAAAAAAAAAATAGTGGAATTAACCATCTGTCTGTCTTGGTGCCCAGAAACTTAGCTGAACAAATTACGACATGCTATACTCCCCTCGAATACTTTCTGGACTGAGAGCCAGGCTGGGCTCTCCAGTGCGAATCGCTGCCTCGCTAGATGCAATTTGGGAGCTGAGAGATGACCATCTTCTCTCTGCTTCAGAGCACCACAGAGCAGCTAGGTGGTACAGAAATACTTCTGTGTTTATACAGTTGGCTTTGCGTGCATTAGAGCAAAAGTAACACTGACAAACAGTCTTTTGTTGAGAAAACAAACCCTGTCATACATGCAATGCTGGGCACAGAAAGCAAATTTGATGACCTAATCCTATCTATTGTGCAGTAATAGTAATGCACTTAAGTAGTAATTCTAGATCTGGTTGAAGAATAATTGAAGACTTTATCGGGTGACGAGTTTCCCATTCACTGATCTTGTGGAAGTGCCAAGGGAAATCGGCTATAGCGCCGGAGACGAGGTCCTCATAAGTCTGTGACAAATTGATTTTGAAGTATTTGTTGTTTATAATTAATCACCTGAACTAAGTGTGAACATTATGAAGGACACCTCACTCCTTTTGCTGATGCTATACTAATACCGTCATTGCTTTATAAAAAAACGCAGCAAGTTGGTAGGTTTTTTGATGGTAAAATTTGAAGCCGTTTTGCAAGCAAGCTAATGTTTATAAGCCCAGTGATATGCCATCATTACTCAAAACAACTACGGCAGATATAAGTGCATCAGCTGCAAGCACCCTATAAAAACTACTGGACATAAGGCCCGATGACATGAGATAAATGCTGAAGAAATTTAAAAGCTGAATAAACAAAGCAGCCCAATAGTTCAATGGCTTCCAGTTGACCCTGAGCAGAGATCTGGGTAAGGCTGGGTGAATATTCCAGACAAGAAAAAGGCAATAGTTGTGTGTGTTGTTTATGATACTACAGTTTTAATATAGCCTCCATAGTAAACAGTGCTGTCATAAAACCTGACCTTTGCCACAGCTTGCTTTATTCTCCGCTTCTTAAAACCGGCTCGTGAGCAGTGAGAGAAAGGTGGATTGTCTGGAAACAGAACCAACTCACCATGGAGACTTGTACTTATTTATTCCCACACAGGAGACTTAGCAAGCTGAACATTTTCTTCTCATTTCTGAAGATGTTCAGCTTTGTCAGCTTTCCCTGGTCCAGCTGTTCTGGGAGGCACTGACCCATCACCTATGCCGTGGTCTTGCAGCTCTTTCTCACATGTTTGCATTGACTCTCACCACTGTATGTGCTCTGCAAGAGTGTTCCCCCAGACCCTGGGAAGTCCCATCAGCGGTGCCTTCTGCCGCTTTCCAGGGAAGGACTCTTAGAAAAAGCATGCATAGCATGAAGGAGGAAGCAGATGCAGGCTCGGTCTGCACACTCCTCTCCAGTTCCCAGCATATGGTGGATGGTTAAAAAAAATGGATCTGAATGGGGTGAAAATCTATTCATCCTGTATCACACAGAATAAATTATTTCTTTTTGGTCATATGCTGCATGTTGTCCTGGCTGCACCCGCCTGTGCTGCTATGAAGGAATGCTTTAGACTCACAGGCTTTACAGATCAGAACAACCCTCTGTGCTGGCTTTCTGCATGACAGAGGCTGAAGATTTTCATTCACCTTTTTGTCTGAACCATAATTTCTGATCGAGCTTGTACCTTTAATGAAAGAAACCCAAGCCTGATTTATGGTAATAAAAGGACAGAAAATCCAACGCGACTGTAAGTATGCTGCCCCAGTGGCTTGTTGCCACTCGTGTTGGAAAACTTGCTTTATCCGTGGTCTGACATTTTCTGGCTTCAGACTCCAGCTGCTGGCTTCTGCTGCATTAGTACCTGGCTTCACAGTCCCTGCTGCTCCCCTGTCCCACAGCTTCTTTTCTGGTCCCCAAGGCCATGAAGCATCTGCCCATGGCCAGGGGTGCGTGGGATGGCCCAGCACCCTTCCAGGCATACGTGAGTTCTGGTGGGGCGGGCAGGGCTCAATAAAGTGGGCTCCACCCTCCTTAGACCGCTCCCATTCCCTGTAAGTCTGCACCTGCTCAAATCATCTGCAAAGCTTCTCTTTGATAAAATAAATAGACTGAGTTTAATTTAATCTCTCTGGCATGCTTCCAGGAATCACTTTTGTAGCTCTTCCCTGAAGCTTCTTTAATTTGCCGGCAGCTTTTGAAAGCCCAGGCACTGGACTGGGACAGATACTGCACATTTGTGGGAAAGAAAGGTGGAAAACCACATTTAAATTAAGCTCAAATTAAGCTCGGATTTCATATTTAGTTTTCATGAGTTTTGTTGGCTTGTTTGACTACTCTTACTACCTAAAAGTGAGGGGGTTTTTAGAGCGTTGCCAAGCCTTTAGTCTTTGCCAATCTCCCGAGGATTGAGGCATGTTGCCTCACACACTGTATACTACCTCAAAGCACATAACTGAGATAAGCAGTTAATGACATATAATGAACTTTCCCTCCAATACAATAAAATAACAGTTGTTCCTTTTAAGTATTATAAGCATTTCTCTTTTCTGAATTCTAGTGGTGGTTAAAGAGATTTGGAGGAAATCATCACCCAAATGGCTTATCTCTATTAACAGATTATTATTGCAGCACTTTCAGACCTATAAGCTTTCTTAGCCTTTGCTTCTCTAAAAGAAATCGGAGTGGGGGAGTGTGTGTGCGTGTGTACGTGTGTGTACATGTGTGTATGCAGAACTCAGCACCCGCAGGCTGTGGGTCTGGCTTCCCCTGCCGGAGCACAGCCCCTCCTTTTTGTTGGACCTTGTACTTCTCCAGAGAGTCACTCCAGTCTCTCACTTGTAGGCAGGGTCTCTCAGCCACATCACCCTGCGTATCTGCACTACTTATCCCCTAGGTCTGAATAGTCTCTGCGTGAGATGTCCCCTCTGGGAGCTGGTAACTGGCAAATAACAGAGTCCCCGGACAGCTTCCCAGAACAGGTGAGGATTTACTTATGGCATGAGGGGCAGCCCTGGGGAAAGGGGCAGACTGGTGACCCAGTCCTCTCCAGAAGCACCACCCAAGAGGGAGGTCCTGCTCCCGGTTACATCACTAGCATTACCTGGCTGCCTCTTTTCCCCTCCCCATTATTCACACTGCAGTTAGAGCTACCAACCAGCCAAAACAGGGCTTGTACTTTGAAAGAAGTGAAACCAGAAATTCATCTATGTCATGCATTACCAGAGCTGGGCTTTCAGAAAAAAACCCAAACTGCTTCACGTGAATCAGCCACTGGGGAGAGTTACAGCCCTGGGGCAGGTGTAGCCCTGCATGTTGTAGGTTATATGCACGGCACCTCCTTGCAGACACCGAGGAAGCAATGCATCTGATGGTCACCTCTGTGTTGCTCATATATCCATGCTGCATGCATGCTGGTGAAAGCGGGTGCAAAGACTTTCCTCCCAGGCATATTTCACACTGCTTTGTACACATCTGTCTGCCTACACTTCACAGTGGGGATTTAGATCTACCTGAGCGAGTCTGGTACTGGGCTTCATGTCAGCCAGACACTGGTGCGTGGCGAGCCTCTCTCCCTCAGCTTCCTTTTGCTTTTTTTCTGCCAAGGTGGGGTAGGACTGCAGGGACCCACCGGCAGCTCTGGTCTGGACCACTCTGGGCTGCGTGGCAGCCCTGCAGCAGCTGCTGCAAGGTGACCTGGGCAGGCATTCGGGTGGGGCTTCCCTGCTCTTACAAACCCATCAGCACTCACAGCTCCCACAGGCTCACACCCCCCAGGTGGGTTTTTATGTCCTGCTTCTAAAAAGAGGTGCATTTCTGTCCCCTTGCATTTGCAGCCAGAGGAACAGCTGTGATAGCAGTGTGCATAATTGTACCAAAAGTTGTAACAGATCCATTACATCTTGTGAATCTGCCTTTTTTTTTTAATTCGCCCTTGGGGTGTGGGGCACAATCTTGGGCTGACCAGGTCCCACTGGAGCTCAGGCTGGCACTAGGGAAAGGGAGGAGTAGAAGTGAGCAGTAGAGAGGGCTGAGCCACTGCACGACTGTGCCTCTCCTCCCATCCTTGAATAATATCCCTAGCAGTGCTAGTCTTGCAGAGAGCCTGTGATCATCAACAACATTATTTAATAGGAAAATCCCTGAAGGTGCCATTCAGGATATAAAGTCCAAACCTGTGGGAAGAAGCAGCTGCTTGTTGCCTGTAATGCAGAGAGTGCTGAGCACTGGCCAGACACAAAATAGCCTTGTATGTAGCTGAGAAGCCTATTGTTTTTCAGAGGCTGCTATTTTTGTGCTCATACAACAGCTACAGAGATGTGTCTGACCTGCGAAAGGCCTGCATGCTCTATTTTGTTTGTAATTGCAATAGCTCTAATTACTGCAGCCTCACAAAAAACCCCAAACAATTTTTCTTCCTCTCCATAGGTTTAGAAGACTAATAGGTGGGGAACATGATGCATACAAACAGATATGTATGCATATGTGTACACACACTGTATGTACATATCTTTTTCCACCAAATACATCACAACTATAGCCCAAATATGGAGAACAGCTGAAATAAAATGACACACCTATTGGCACAAAGTCACATGTTAGATGTCGAAGTCAGTCACACTGCCCCAGCAATAAGCTGAAAGCAAAAAAACCAAATAAATATACAATCTTCTCTTTTTTTCCTCCTACTTAATACAGATTGCAAGTGTATTTAAATTGTTCAACCTACTCTTGAAATTTGAAGCAGCAGCATACATTTGATTGTGGTGTGGAATAAGGCATAAGACTACAAAATGAGGATGTGTAGTCATTTCAGAAGCCTGTTTTTCCATTTGTAGATTATGTATTATACCAGGCTTCAGTGCAATTTCCATGTGAGTGGGTATTGGGGAGGTGAGAGGAAATGTTTATTTTAGCAACTGGGCAAATCAAAATAATTTTTGCTCAAAACACAGAAGCTCTGACAAGGCTCTGGCAGCAAACAGTTCAGGGTCAACCAGACACCCAACAGAGCTGGGGGTCTGTGCGGGGTGCCTGGGGGCTCCAGCAGGGTTTGTCTGTGGGCACGGAATGGTCAGAGCTGTGCGGAGAAAGCCTTTTGCCTCACATCTTTTGCAAGCTCTTTGATCCGAACTGGTTGAAAAGTCCAGGAAATCAGGTGACCAAGATGAAACTGTTCTTGCAGGGCAGCTATCCTTCCTTTCTCAATAGCTTGATCCCATATGTAACAACATGTAATTCATTCTAGACCCCGTGAAAGCCTGTAAGACTCTCTTTGTTGTTATTATTATTATTACTACACAGGCTTTGCACTGGACCTGATGTTTTTGAGACCTCAGCTCAACATGACAGAATTGCAGTACAGCTTTTCAGGATACATTTATACTGGAGCAACAAATATTCTGTGTTTATTGAGGAATAGCCTGTGGGCTTCAGACACTGGGGATAAAGAAATCCATCCCTTCAAACAGGGCCAGGTACAGCGGGGCCTGAGCTGGTGAGAGTATGTTTGAGTGTTGGCCCATCACCTGTGAGAAATCTTGCAGTGGCTGTTTAAGAGAGAGTTCCTGCCAGCTGCGTGCTCTGCCCCTCTGCCAGAGGTCATCACTGTCCTGGGGTCAGCGAAAGAAAGTCTCCTTCCATGGGATTCAGGGCCTGGGCTCAAATCACTGACGAAGCTGCTTCAGTCTGATACTGGATTTTGCCTGAGATGCTAGTGTGTGTGGACCTCTTGCCAGCCCTGTCACAGGAGGAGCAGGTGGGTAGAGGGTAATGAGTCACCAGAAGCCTGAGGAGCAAAATCATCTTCAACCACTACATCAAGGTTCACCTCCACATTTCTGGAGAGATGCTGTCCGTAACAGGCATGGTGCCTATGAGGAATCTACCTTGTCCACAGTAACTCCAGTTTCCCATGTTATCTGCTTCGATTTCTCATTGTCATTGAAAAGCAACAAGGAATCAACTTGCCTTACCTCTACTCTGCCCTCTCTCTTCCTTTTGTGCTTGTGCCTTTTCCAGCAGTAGCTGCCTAAGTGCAGTTTCCAGCATTTGAAGAAATTGCACACTTGGGCATGATGTGAAATCTCTCTCTCAAACACCTTTTTGCTGCATTTATCCCTACCAATATCAATTGCTAAAAAAGCAGATGGCCTGGATATATAAACTTTATTATAGGTAACAGAAGAGGGGCTGTAGCAGATGAGAACATGCAGTGTTCATGTTTTTCTAAATGGCCCAGTGGTATCTTTAAAATAGGAAGAGGAAAGGTCTGGCTTGTACTGGGAAAGCTGAGACATCCCAGAGGCTTAGGTGTAATTCGCACCATCAGGCGCAGCATATAGTAATCTTGATGTTTTATGCCTGCTCTGATTCTTGTCTGTGAATAATGGAAGACAGCACTGCCAGAGAAGAAAGGACAACTTGTGCTATTAACTCTGCACTATTGGCAATTTCTTCCTATCTTACTCTTTCTTTTCTCGTATCAAGCCCTTTTCTTTTTCTTTTGTCTGAGTGGTTTCTGAAATGCAAAGAAAGAATATTTATATATTCTCCTCTCCATTATGAGCGCTCCAATTGCCTGCTCCGTGTGTGCATGCACCAACGTGTGCATTGTGTTCAAGGGCACTTAAATGTCACATACCCAAACCAGAGCATTTCAGTCACGTGGCGCTGACAAGCTGCACTCATGCATAGCACGTGCCTTTCCTTAGCTCAAAACAGATGTTGTTTCCCTTGACGGATCCTTCTCTGGATTCCTGAAAATAAAGTTGGGTAAAATGTTGTGGTCTTTGTTTTGCTTTGTTTTTTGTTTAAATAGCTTCAGGTTAATAAGTATGTTCCCAAACTGAATGGGAGATATGACATGTTTCTGAGTTATTGATCTTTTTGCTCTCCAGAATAAATTATGTTAAATAGCTGTTTTCAGGGCCATGACTTTAATGAGAAACAATGCTGTGGCTACATTTCACTTTTTTATAATGCAGAGGCTCTGCAGCTGAATCCCACTTAGGACTGGGGATGTCATCCTTTCTCATGACTGCAATGCTCCTGATGCTCAGCATCTTTCTTGCAATGTTATTCAGATGGACATGATAATAAAAAAAAGTCATATGTGTCTTAGCTTATCAGGCTGCATGTCAGACTTGGTTTGAGCACTCTCATACAGACAGAAATGACTCTCAGGAAACAATTACCTAGCACTGTTCTGGTGAACTATGCTGCTGGTTGACCAAGATGGTCATTAAAGGAAACTGTTTTTAAATGGTTGACAGGAAAACTAGTTGAGAGGCAGAATTATCATCTGTTTGCATTGTGTATAATGCTTTTTACACAGAGAAGGAAGGTTAGACTTGAGCAAGCATGCCATACTGAAGAAGAAAAAAAAATTATGAACTAAAATGCTTGCATGCCTAGGGAAAAGGACGTTTTCCAACAGAAGAAATTAGTCCTGCATCTTTAGCACATATTTCACTTTGCCTTAATTGGAAACAGATACTGTTTTGAATTAAATGAGATGTTTGCAGGATTATGTACATGTGTTTCATTTGTATGGGATTAATAACAGAGAGAATTGGGGGAGAACATGGAGGGGTTAAATATATTTCTGGCTGCCAATACTTATGGTTCTACGTAATTTAGAAAAATTGGCTTTATAGTTGCTCACTGTGTCTGTAATTCCTTCTTCTCCTGTTTAGAGATTCCCTTTGAAATACGAGACCATGAAGGGCTCTTGCACCTCTCTCCTCTAAGTCAGTAGACTTACCATGTACAATAAAGGCCAGTCTCTTTCCATTGCGACTCATTGCTGTGATGACTCATATGGATTCACTCGCAGGACAGACCAGATGCGTACGACTGAGCATACTTAAATCAGGAAATACAGAAACCTGCACTGTGGTGCGCTTTGCTGCATGCCGCTGCCTGGCTTGTGACTGCAACGGGCTGGTTTCAATGCTCAGCACCTACAGGAGGCAGGGACCAGCCAAAGCTACACCTTGACCAAACATCTTCTGTTGTTTTCCTGAAATATGAATCTCAAAACCACCAAACAATGTTGCAAAATCATCTCTCTTGTTCTTCAGAAGCAATGGCTTCCATTTGACTAAGGCCTTTGAAAATGGCACTGTCAAAGTAAATGAGCTGCTACCCTAAACTGTGAATCATCATGTGAATACTACTTTACTGTAACTCCGCTTACCTTTATTGATTTGATTGTACAGAGTTACCATGACTTGAAGACCAGCATGAGAAGTCCAGCTGCATTCCTGGATAAAGACAGGCATAATATACAGAGAATGATGCTGAAGATGTTATCCAAGTTTAAAATAACCTTAATAAATTCAGTACACAAACACTCCTGGAAGGATCATATTCGCAGCTAATAACTGCTGTTGCCAAGTTTTAAAAAGTATTCCTCCTCCACATAAAACATCTACAAAGGTGATGACCATGTTAGATACTTGGATTGATTTTATGAGAGGCAGTGCAGGTGAGTCAGACTGTTCCCATTACGGCTCAAACTTAAAATAGCTTGCTGTAAATAATCTTTTATGCTTAACAAAAGCTCGTACAATTCCTGATAATTAATTCATCACCCACACTGACATTCAAAACTCTGAGATAATTTCTGATGTTGTCTGGTTCACTGTGAGAACATGTCCGGAGAAATTACTGAAGACTGACATTTTTGAGATAACTGTTTTTGTTCTTAGGGACAAATTCATCACTTGTGTAAACTGGCCTATTTCCTTCAAAGTCAGCTGAGGGTTTCTGAGCACAAAAAGTTAATTAAAAGTTTTACAGCAGGCCTGTGGGTTTCCCTTTTGAAGAGGAAAAATCATCTGGTCCATAAAGGTCATATTCCGTGTCCCAGGCCTGTGGGCACAGTGTGGGATGGCTCCCTCACTCTCAGACCAGGGCGTAGTTGATGAACCAGTCTATAAAGTGTTACGATGAGCCCAACAGCATCTCCCAATGTAGCAGGGAAAAACAACCTTACTGTTACCTCTTACCTGTTTTAAGTGCAATTGTCTGTCATTAAAAGTTAATTCCATGAGCCACAACCTTTCAGAAAGGAGCAGAGGATGTGATCTTTCAGCATCTCTGTGCTTCCAAATGCCCTGGCCAGGACCTGCATCTCCTTTGCATTTTACAGATGTCAGGGACACCAGCAAACACGTGGAAATCCCCGAGATTTCTTGCTTCTGCAAGTATTAATGATTTGCACTACAGTGGTGACACAGGCTGTAGCACAGCCCTTCTCTGCCGAGCTTGCATGCCAAACAGACGAGACAGGCGTGAGGAGAGAAAGAGGATGAACGTAACCGAGTTTATTTGGCAGAACTGAAGCAAAAGTGAGACCAGAGCACAACTTTCATGTTTACCTTAGGGTTTCCCTAGGGAAGTCTTAAAACCTGCCCCAGTGTATGCCTGCATTTCCACTTGCAGGGGCAGGTACATGGGGAGTGGGGGAGAAGGCAGCTGCAGCCTCCATCCTGCTCAGCCACCGCTTCTACTTACATACCAGGAGCACGGTGGTGATGCCACGTGCCTCCCTCTCCATCTCTGTGACTGTACATGGCCCCAACCTGTCACCAAAAGCAGGTAAACAGGCACAAATAGACACTAAAAAAACACCCAACCTCAAACCATGAGCACTTCCTCTTCTTTCTGCAGATTTTTTTTTTTTTTTTTTTTTGTAACCTCATTGAGTAAAACATGTCCAATTAGAAATGGAAATGCAGGTAAGCCATGAGTTGCAGCCAGCTGGCATGGCAGCTTTAGCCATTTTGTAGTTGTTTTCTCACTGGGGGAAAACCAGACGCATGTACTTATAATAACTGACTGCCAAATCTAACGAAAAAGAACTCATTTCTTCACAGCTATTTTGCCCTTCTGGGGGAGTGCGAAGCATATTTACTTTGTGGGGAGAGTAAAAGCTGGGGAGGTGGCAGACATGAGAAAGTTATCTTCCTGAACGTGTCAGGAAGACACTTTTTTCTTTGTAGAAAAAAGTAAGAAATGCTATAGTGGGAAGAGCAGATCATAGGGCTGTGGCAGAAGAAGACCAGTCACACAGATGGACCATAACTGGGACATGTGGGCGTGGAGGAGGAAGAAGGACATTTGCCCTTGTAGTGGCAGTGAATTAATGCATACAGTAAATTTATGTCTTGCAGTCACTTTCGGGGGAGGAAGTGAATTGCCAACAGCAGCAGCAACAGCAAAGACTCACAACAAACCCATCCAGAGGACCACAGCGGTGACCTCAGATTTAGCTGCGGCTGTGTTTTCAACTGGTGGAGAGTGTTGGTGAAGCGAGGCAGCAGCGCTGCCACAGGTTCTACACCCAGGAGGTCCTTTCAAGGATTCAGGATGGAGCTAATATGCGTCTTGTTGCTGTTTGATGACTTTTCATCCCTCGTCTGCCTATGGGGACCCAGGAAATGCCCTCAGAGGGCTCAGAGCCAGGAAACTTGGCTGTGGCAAAAAGTCCTCCAGCTTCAGAAAATAGCTAAAAAGGCTTTTCCTAGAGCCTCAACCCATCGCAGTGGTAGGCAGCTGAAAGGCCCTGCCCCTGGGGAAGCCCTCGCTATGCCCCAACATGATGCTGTGTGAGTCTATGCCTGCTGCAGCTCAAGGGCAGGTTTTACCCATGGAGGTGGAGAACAACCCCAGGGCCTCTGCAGGACAGGGGCAGGCATGGCATGGTACATCTTGTGACAGCCAGGATAGACAATGGGAGACATCTATTAAGGTCTTGTTGCACATGGAGGAGCTTCTGGTGACTCTCCCCTCGACATGGAACTGTGCTCCACCTCCCTCCCTGCGGATTACACAGGAACTGAGCAAAACCAATATAGTAATGTCTTACCAAATTTGCAGGAGGTATGAAGCCGCAGCTTTGGGAAGTGAACAATCTCATCCATCTCAATGGGATTATTACCTCCTGAGTTTAGAGCTAGCAATTTAAGTAGAACCATGATGAGCTATTTTACTTTTGATCACTTAGAAGATGCATCCATCTTATTCTATGGTACCAACTGCCTCTCGTGTCTGCACGTGCTCTCAAGCCCAGCTGCACAAACTTACATGTTTCCACCAGACAATTTAGATGTAATTGTATCTCATCAAGGGGAAAATCAGTGGCACTCTGCAAACTTAGAATGTGGGCAGTATTAAAGACATTGTACTTAATATCAGGATAAACAACTTACAGGCTGCTGAAAAACTTTGATTTTCCCCAAAGGGTTCTCTCTCCCTCCTCTGCTTTTTCTTTAATCAGCATTTTCAGTGAATACAGCACAGAAATTCTGTGTCATCTTTGCTAAATCTAGGCTTTTGCTGCAGAAGACATACAAGATCCTGTCAGATAAATTTGCAACAAACTTGTTCCCCCTTGTAAGAGAGGAGCAATGGAAGTTTCATGACAGTAAGAAAGGGCCTAATGTGGGCACTTAGTGCTATTTTAGATGCCATAACCTATCTTCTCTGGCTCCAAAAGAGCCCAGATCTTCTGTAGATTCCTTGTTGTATTTGCCATTTGAATGTCTCAGACCAGAAATAGCATCTACAGTGTCACTGGCTGCTAATGTTTAAGTGTCTGAATTGCTTCCTAACTAGGAGGTGGCTAGGAAGAGTCAGGTGATGGTTAGGTGGCATGTGCTGTGGACACAGGTGGCCCTCGGTGCCTGGAGGCCAGCCCTTTCCTCAACTGCAGAGCAGCAATACTAGGAGCTCGTGCTTGGTCTCGCAGCTGACGTCATATGAGGGTAAAATAGTACTGGGAAAACAGGGAGCAGTTTCTTACACCTCTTTGTGAGAGAACAGAACAGGTTGCTGCTGGCCCCGATGCCTGGTGGGGCAGGCGAGGTTATGGGCTGGGAATTGGTACCGGCAGCTTCAGCAGTGACTCCCAAGTATGGATCTGTGAGATGAAAACATATGGAGTCATAAAAATGTGAATGTGCAAGTAAAAATGTAGATGTGGTTGTAGATTTGATGAGTACTCTAGTCAAATGCATCATTTTATTTGAAGAATATGGAAAACATCAAATACAAAAGTGGCAACTGGTTTCAGAAACTTGAGTCTCACCTGGATATTCTGTTTCTTCACATCCTTCTTTCTTTTGCTCACTACCATTGTCTTCAACTACTGTTAAGGCACCTCTGGGGGCCTCCTTTGATTTTTTTCTTTTTTGCATCTCACAATAACAGCTCTTCCCTTTCCTTTGGAGTGGCCTCTAGCTTCTTCCTCTGGAGTGGCCTTTCTGCCTTGTTGTGTGTTGGTTCTTCATCAGCTGGGTGCACACACACACACAATTCCCGGATGCAATTGCATGTGCTGACCACCACAGTCCACTTGCCTGGCTCTGCTCTCTGTTATACTCTAAGGCTCCTAAAATGATTTCTGAACACTTCACACCTGGCTGTCCACAAATCAGACCTCTGTGTTTTTCTGAATATGCTTTTCAACAGGTAAGTCAGAATGGAAGTAGACAGTTTTCTCCCTCAAGATACCTTATTGCAGCACCTCTTTCCACAACTGAAGTTCATCATGTCCCAGTGCACACTTAGCAAGTATGTGGATGTGAACTGCATTGCACTGGTGGACTGTGCCCCTCGGACGATATCTCAGGTTTGTGTACAGATGCAGATGGACCAGGAACTCCAGCCAGCCTGGTTTTCCAATCCTGTAGGTGAGGATGCTGTAAGATGAAAAAGAAGATTGGAGTGTTATTTAACTATGTGTCTTAAATGGGGATGTAGGGGTGGATGTGATTTGAATAGGCCTGTTATTTTGCTACAATTAATTACTGGTTGTGGATAGACTACTGGAGCCACCTCTTTGGGGTTAGGATGCTATTCTTCTCCTCCACCACCTCAGACCATCTCTGAACTCCACTCAGTTAACAGCAGTGTAAAGCCTTTATCAGAGAGGATATACTATGTGTTTCTCTCACACAAATGCTTGTTCAGTGGCTTCACAAGATCCTGCATATGATTTACAAGGGACAGCAAAGAGCCTGACTTGCCCAGGACTCCTGTTTGGATGTCTGTCTTTAGTTAGGGGAAAAATCTTTAACCCAGAGCCTGTCCTAGTGAATCACTGTTGCACAGCTGTGGTACATGTGTGGTGTTCATGCTGGGCACAAGCACGTTCAGTGGTGCTGCCTGAGCGGCACTGGTGCTGATCTGTCCCCAGGACATTAATTCTGGATCTGTTCCCCAAAATCCCACAGTTTCCTTAAGGGTGCACAGTTCACGGAGGTCACTGACAGCAATGTATTTAAGCACACGCTTAAAATTAAGGCTGTTTTCAAGGGGTTTTCTGAATTAAGATTTAGGAACTCAGCCTCCCTCACGTTCCTCATTAGTGATGCTGTGATTTTACCTGCAGTTGCAGACATATTGATTTATACTCGGAAGAGAAAAGGAAAATGGATGAGGAGTGGAATGACTGCAGGGCGAGCTGCATGTGGGCGAGGTCTGCGAGGGAGAGGCTGGAGGAAAGCTGCAGCCATTTTGAGACGCTCAGAGTGTCTTCCCCTGAACTCAGTCTTGAAAAAAATAAACATACTTATTTTAATCAAGAGGTTTTGTGATCCTCCATTATGAGCCTCACAGCCTACATTGCATTTCTGAGAGCAGGATTGCAAAGATCGATGACTAGCCACTTCTGCAAAAGCAGCCTCTGCCGGGATGCACCGTGTTTTCATATTCCATCGGTGAGACACTTGTCATCTTACGTATTGATTTTTCTTTTGTTTGTCAGAGGCACAGTTTATGTATGGGAACTAATCCTCTGTTCCCTACAGGAAAAAGAACAAAGTTCATTTGCTTCCAATGAGCTTTAAATGAAAATCCAGAGTGCCTAATTAGGTAACTTCTTAGCTCCCTAACCACTGCAGCCTGTGCAGCATTGCTTCATGCCTTGCCCGACTGCTGGACACTGTCTGTCTGCCTGCCTGCCTGTGACCCTTTCACAGAAATAGGACATTAGGGTGCAAGACCTCGCGATTTCTGGAGTGCTAGTGTACAAGCCACCCCTCTTGGACAGTGTGCTAGCCAAAGCAGATAGACACACCAACTCTGAAAAATTGCCAAGGTTCTGATCATTCTTTATGTAGCTAACACAGGAGATGTGGATATCTTGACAAAGCCTACACAGATTTCCTTTTTTCAGGTTCCTCAGTGGGCCGGGGCTTTTCTCATGTTGAGAGCAAAGCCCTGTGCAGTGCCCTACTTCTCCCTCCTTTTTATGCTGACTTCTCCTTTGTGCCTTGCTGACTCCTGCAAGAGAGTCCTTCACTGCTGGCTTTTTTTTCTTTTTCAATTTCTTTTTTCTTCGCTCTCTCATTCCAAAATGCTTAATTTCCCTTCTAATCTCTCGTCAGGTGACTTCAGCAATCAGCCTCATTGAGTGGTCCTTCTGCCCAGCAAACCGTTGCCTGGCTACAATCTGTCTGGCTGGCGTTTGGAGCTGAAAATCTGCCTTCCCCTAAGACCAAGATGTAACTTTGTCCAAAGGTGTGCCATGTAAATGGGTGGTCATCAAAGCTTACTGTCCTCATTAGCACTCACTTGCAGAGTGCAAAAGCAAGCACTTTCTGTGTCATATAGGTCAAAACAAAAGAGAAAGGGAAAGGAGAAGGCAAAGAAGACTCATTTTCAAGACAACCTGCAGCCCAATCTGGGCATAGGTGAACTGCCCTTAGCAGACAGCAGCAGATACTGCTAATCATAGACAGTTTTCTGTGTCGCCATGCCATTAGTCCTTTGAATGTATATGTACCTCCCTGTATATACGAGAAGTCAGTAGGAATACACAACCCAGTTAAGAATATGTACTTCTCCAGTTTCAGGTGGCAGCAAAATGACTGCAGGTCTTCCAAAAACTCATGGATGTTTGACCTTTGTATTACACTCATGGAGGAAAAGTCTACTCTAACAATGACTCCCACAGTGAGAAAAACTCTTCTTAGGCTGGACCATGAAACATAAACCTCAAACCCACTGCTATCCTTATTAATACTAATTGTATATTTTTATGCTACTGTAACACCTATTCCACTGATGTGGAACCAAGTAGAATAAATCCAGGAGGGGTAGGTGTGGAATAATTAGAAGTCATGTCTGGTGCAATGTGTGATCTCAGGGAAAGGCTCTGGGGTTCACTGGTGATGTTTATCTCACCTAACTTGAAGGACCTGAAATGTAGGTGCCCCTTATGTCGCAGTCACTAAGGTCTCCTCTCTAGTCAGAGAAGAGAAACAGGCAAAGGGTGAAAGGGTGCATCATGCATGTTCATCCAGGTCTCTGTTTCACTTTGATGACTGAGACTAGCTACCTAACTTAGAAACAGATGAGATTAAGTGGGGTGGGTCCTACCCTGAGAGATTAGTAACTTGCTCATAAAATGAGCCCTTGTCATAATGTGTCCACAGGGTTGTAACCATGCTGCAAAAGTCATAACCAGCAAGAAGTCTGGTTAGAGTAGAAGAAATGTGCTAGTTCAGGCACAGAATAGCAGTGTAAAGGCAGAGAAGGTCCTAAGGGAGAGGAAAATATTCTGTGTTTTGCTTTCACCATTAGTATTTCAGAAATTAATCTCTGACAAAATGTGAGGAGAAAACTGAGAGTCACCACAGCTGTATTTAGTATAAGGAGCTGCATTTTTGTTAGAGGAAAGTCATGAGAGAGTTTTGAGAAGAGGCTGTGGGGAGCTCAAAATGGTACATAGATGGGGGAAAGAGGCCAGCTGGCCCATCTGCCAGGTCAGCTGAGACCCTGAGCACTTAGGAGAAACCTACTATAATGTTTAAGTGTAATTGATAACTCCATTTTACTGGTATATATCTTTCCTGCTTTGTAGGTTTTGCCTCTCATTTTTTAGATGTCCGTTGCTTTATTAGAATAAACTTCTTAAATTTCATTGATGTTAGAAATTAGCTGTAACAGGCATAAAGTGCTTTACTACTCCAGGACTGACTAATCCAAAAATGAAATGGTGTCTGCTGGTGAAACACGCAAATCTCTGAGCCTTAAAGAGCAGAGCATGCTGGTCAGCGTGAGGACCGGTACTGTCAAGGCTCAGCATGCAAAGCAAGCAAAATGAGGTTAAACAGCATCGTTCTGGCATGGCACAGGCCACAGAAAGGCATCTGCTGCTGTTATCTCCTCCTCTGAGCATTTCTGAGACTTCAAAAATTTTCCCATCTCATAAAAAGACAACGCAAGCCTTTCAAAGGCTGCCATGACACATGAGAGAGACCCTGTAGCTGGTATCACTGTATTGAGAGTAATGAGAGAGGATATTGAGTGGTGAAGCTCAAGGCATTGAGCTTGCTCGGGATGAGCAAGAGCTTGACTTGCCATTGTCCTTAGGTTGGTGCCCTAAGCTCTAGGTGCTGGCTCTTCTCAGGTGGGATCTCTCTTTCACCCAGCAGAGTCTGCAAACACTTGCTAAGGAAAAATGATCCAAGAAGCAAGTTCCTATGAAGATTTTGGGGTGTTTGTTGTTGTTGCTGGATCTGTACTTCTTGAAGGAAAAGTGCTGTACTGAAAAGTTAGTGACCTGACCTAGTCACACTTTTGTTGTGATGGCCATGGACGGCTCCTCTGTGTGACCTTGGGAGGTAACTCAGGAAAGTGAATTGGTTGGCGGTCACTCTGCACAGAACCACAGCTCCATGGGAAAATCCTCAGGGATCCACAACATGAAAAAGGGTTGACATTATTATGTTAGCTGCTATCTTAAAAGGAGAAAGGACAGTCTGTATCCCATAGAGTTTTCTCCAGTTGTCTCTGAATAAAGCATTTAAAGGAAAGGATCAACAGATATGTTTTTCTGTGAGGCAGACTTTATGGTCTCCACAGTCTAGCAGTCTCAGTTATGCTCTATAGTGTACAAAGGAAGAATACTGCCTTCTGCAGAAAAAAACCAAATGAAAACAGAACAGTGCATTTCTATAGGATGGGCTGTACGGGAACTCAGACTAAATGATCATAGCAGTTTCTTACAGTCTGACTCGGTTATGCATCAGTGAACCTGGCAGCGAGTTTTGAGTGTGGCATTGGAGGGAGAAACCAGGCTGGTCTCTTAGAAAGGGCATTGAAATGTTTGAAGAAATCCAGCCTGCCAGCTGCACCTCTAAATCCTTTGAGGTTCATGCTTCAGCTATTACTGGCAGTATCAGTTACTAAGCATGTACACACATGCCAAATAAATGGCTTAACAAGGTACACATGGGCACTCACTCTCCTTCCCCCATATAACAGACAAAGGAGGCTTCCTAAATCAGTCCACATACCATTTCTTTTCTAAATATAGAATTTTTGCCAGCAATGAAAAAGAAGCTAGACAACAGCTTCCCTCGTAAGAAACCTTAAACAGTTAAGCAGCTTGATTAATTACTTAGGGATTTCCCTTGGGCTGTTACTAAGGTAACAGGAATAGAAGTGTTTAAAGATGGCTGAATATGCTGTGTGCACTGGAGGATACGCGGTGGGCTTCAGCAGCACCCTGCATTGTGAGTTTTATACAGTATTAATGTAGAAAATGAAAAGTGTGTGCATACAAGCATGTGCCCATGAAAGTGCAGAGCCCACACAGCCCTATGAATCCTTGGCTGCATCTGCTGAATACAGGAAAAAAATTCTGCGTTGACTTTCAGGAGGACGTAACAGGAAAGGAATACTGACACCCATTTAAAGGATGCAGGGCATACATCTCTTCCCAGCTCTACAATGCCTTCATTTTGCTGGGTGATTTAAAATATTTTCTCCCTCTCCCTCACCATGTTTGCAGAGACAGCATTGGCCCCAGGCTAGCCTCCCACTCCCCAGGGCTCCTCTGTCAGGTGGAGCCACCCACACTGCTGCCTGCCTGCCCCGTGGTACCCACCACAGCTTGCTCTGACCTGCGGCGTGGCACAGCGCAACATCCCTGCGCTGAGCCATGGTGCTGCATAAGTCCTTGCTGTTTCATGCTCTGTAGCAGTAATGCCTTTTCTAGCAAAACTGGTGAGAGACAAAGCAAGAGGTGATTACGGTAAAGAATATACCCCTTACTAAGACACCATTGCTCTGTGACTAATTTGAGAGCATTTGATTACATGGGAGAACAATCGTCTTGAGTGATGTTCATGCCAGAATATTATCAGTCTTAATGCCCAAGTTAGTTAACACAGGACATGGAGGTAATCAGAACGTTTGGCCTCTTATTCAGCCAGAGAAACCACCTCCTCACTAACTGATCAGCTTGCATCCTTAGGAGAGGAGGAGGAGAGTTCAAGACAAAACTAAGCAAACCCATAGCTCATAAGACCAGCTTGGGATAAAAGCTTGTTCTGAGTTTAATGACAAAGCTATAGTGGTCTGAGTTCCTCCACCACCCAGAGACATTATTTTTTTCTCCTTCTCTGACATCCGTCTTCTCCCCAGAGCTTTTGCACGTACCTCACCACCTCCTCCCTGTCTCTGTCTTCTGACAAACGGCTCTGCCCAGCTCCTCCAGCCCTGCTCAACTCTACAGCTGAGGCCAACCCAAAGCCTTGAAAGGACTCATGCTGACTTGGTAATTTTTTATTTGTAGACATTCATTTGCCTTTTATCATGTTCCCAGCAGTGACCACAAGGAGAAACTCTCAAGTTTCCAAAAGGGACCAGTCAAAAATGTGACACTTGCAGGGCTTTGTGCTATGAGATGCTGAATACCAATAGCTCTCACTTGGCACCTCACAGGATGCTTATGGCTCAAGCTGTGCAATAAATGAATTTTTCTGGTTTACTGACAGAGCCTAAAAAAAAAGAAAAATTCTGGAGGAACTGAAATAACTTCAGTGAATATCTTTTGGACAAATTGGGAAAAATCCCAGGCTGAGCAATACAATGTCTGAAACAAAACATTCCAGTGTGATTTGGAGAGAGTTTGATATTTGTCAATACTCTTTGAAAATGTACTCACAACATGGCTTTGTGTTACTGCATCTGTATTTTCCTCCCAAAATTGTTTCATTTAAATTGTTGTTGAGTTCTGTGTATTATCTGGCAACCTATGGCTACTGTTGCTCCTCTAAGCTATTGAATACCTTTAAATGACCTTTTGGATAGTGCTGTTATCATATAGTTAATCACATAGCCCAGATAGCTCATTATAGTACGGCAAATGCAAAGTTTTTCAGCTCCCTGTTTCTATACTTTCATATATTACCCACTTCAGGGATATTTAGGAGATATGAGCCTTATTAACAAGACATTATCACTATTGTTTTGAAGCATCTGTCAGCCCATGTGTGGTAGGTGATCAAGATGGAGAAGTGTAACTATCTTACATCCCTTTTCCCACAGCAGGTATTTCTCTTCTATACTCTTTAAAATGTGACAGGAAGGATAGAGCAGTGACAGGGTTTCATCCTCTCTTCCAGCTCCGCTTCTCCTGGGTGCAATTTTTTCCCCATTGAGCAATTCTTGCTCTGGTGATCTTGTTTCTCTCTCCTGAGAATCGACAAAGGCATTTCAACAAGTGAATCACAGGGAACAGGCATCAGATGATTTTTTTAATCTCTTGGGAAAAGGAGGGAAGTGGGATGTTGTCTGCGGCAGTCTCCTGTACTGCAGCAGCAAATTTCAGCCTCTAATCCAGCAGCACCTCAGGTGCTGGTGCCAGTCCTGCCTCCTGCTACATCTGTACACGTTTGGATGTGCAACTCCAAACATAAACAGGGGCAGCAGCATCCTGGAAGGTGCTGCCCTGCAGTAAGGGGTGAATTGGTCCCCTGTGCTGTGACTGCTGTCCCCACTGGGGCTCTCCACACATGGAGGCAAGACAGCCCTGCCTACTCATCCCACAGCCTGCAGCTTAACAAGAGACCATATGGACGTCTCTGGCCAGCTGAGTTCCCACATGGGGATTGCCATGAGAACATGTTAAAAAACAACCCACAGTTTCTAGGACCTTCCTGTATTTACTTTCTTGGAAGGCAACTACACTGAGCTTTTCCCTAACAACCAAGTCCATGGCAAGAGGAGGCTGTAAAATACATACAGTGTCAGGCAGGAAGGCAGTTATATCAGTGTAAGACCATGATTCTAGGATGGCCAGGTTGGAACATACTGTGGGGCAAGGTGAAACAGTCCCAACCCTCTGCTCTGGATCTTCCAGCTGCACTACCAACATGAAGGATGATTTCTAGCAACATTTTCTGAGCTGTTTTCCAGTGTTACTGTTCCCAGTTGCCCAGCACACACCCACAGAGCCGGTGGAGACCACACAGCAGGTGCAGCAATTCACATTCAAGTGGATTAGTTTAAACTGCTGATGAAAGCAGACCAGACAATGAAATGGAGTATCTGAGCTGCATTTGCAGCAAGGACATGTATCCAGTATTGTTGACTCTTTTGTGGAGATGTTGCCTTGACTCAATAGGCCATAACAAGAAATGTGAAGTGTTGGACTTTTTAAGTGCCTCAACTGTTTGCTCCATGAACTTCAGTCAGAACCTTAAAATAAGAGAGAAACATACCCTTGATGAACCCCAAATAGTTGTCAAAGGAGCTTTGAGTAAAACACTATAAAAAACTCCCTGCTTCAGCATCGTAATGAAACTGAGTGCAATTTTAAATTATAAAAACCAGGTTCATGTGGAACTGCAGTAACACTTCAATGAAAAGCAGCAAAGATTTCCAACTGTTTAAGAAACAGTTGTGGGAGCTGTTAAGCTCCATGTTTACAGCTCAGTTTTGAGGTTTTTCAGAGCAACCTGCACAGTTCTGGGTTCGTATGGGACAGAGGATGAGAACTGATGATGTTTTCTGTGTTGGTGTAGCAGAAATAGAAAATAAAAGCAAAATGACATGCCCCTTGGCATTCATTGCTTTGTTTACTTTCATTTACTTAAGGTTTATTTTTGTATTCTGTGAGCTAATTTCCTTGGGAATTGATAAATAACAACTTCCTGGAATATCTTCACCCCTGTAAAATCTTGGCATGCTCTAGCGATCTCTGAGCGAACATAAGGCATTCAGACAGACTTTCCCACCCTCCCCACCCCCACAGAAAACTGTTTGGAGAAGAATCAGGATAAAAGAAAATCTAAGATGTGTTATGAAGCAAGAAGAAGGGGAATAGCTTTTCTTTGGACAGATATCTTTTTGTGAATCATGAATACAGAGTTGCCAAACATCATAGGTCACTCAGAAACATGGAAAAAAAGGAACACGTTATTAACAGTTTTACTGCTACTGGACTGCTGGGGTAGATCTAGGCACATGCAGCTCCCTAGATACGCTCTGATAGCCCATGGATGGAAAATAAATTAACAGAGGCAAGTATCAGTGGAAAAACACCACCAAGTTAAGTGAGAATCCATTTGTGATGCTGCTCCTTAGGGCTCCTCTGCTAAATTATTCTTTCTTTTTTTCCCCATGTTTTTATTTTTTTATTTTTTTTTTTAGTCAGTGTGATAACTAACATGTGTGAACTACCATGGTATAAAAGCACAGTGAAGATGCTTATCACAGCAAGATCAGCTCTATGCTCCTGCCTGAGGCCTACCTCGGCAAGTTTGCCTCATGCTAAAACTAAAATTGCCTTGACTTCACCACATTTCTATCTCAGGATAGCTGTGTTAGTTACCTTTTTAATGGTGAAGATAAACTTTTACACTGCCGTTTTCAGCAATATTTAAAATGAAAATCAGATTTATAGCTTTGGAACTGAAGCTGGAACATCAGTTTTGCAAAATGAGTAATAAATACTGATTAGTTGTGAGTGGTCAGTGCAGAACTGATCTATTACCAGTCACTTCTTTCTTGACTTATCTCATCTTCTCCTCTACGTCCACCTTTTATATCTTTATTTTAGCTACACTCAGCTGAATCAAAGTGGAAAAGAATGAAAATTAACTTGGTAGAAGAAATTTTCTATAGTCTTTCATCTGTGGAAATGCTTTTAATTACTATAATAGTTTACTGTTAATGTAGTGGATTTATTGAGCTCTAGACAATCTTTCAACATTTCATCTGAGGCAGCACAGTCGCTTTAAAGTGCTGGTGATAGACGTTTACTGCTGCTGTTGTTAGCAGCCTAGACCCAGATGTAAGCACTGCTTTATGAAAACCGTTTCCCTTGCATCTGTCTCTCTAAAAACAGAAAGGATGCAGGTGCAGGTCCCAGCCAGAATGATCAACATGCCCAAGTAGCATCACTGGGACACCATAAAGCCAGAAGAGAGATGGATTTTGACAAAATGTACAACAGCAGAACACAGGAGAAGGGAAGAGATGAGAGCATCCATCTCCTTTAAGCCTTGATACCTCCTTCAGCAACAAGATGTGGCCGTGATGATAGGTTTCAGTTTAATTGAAGATAGCTGACATTCTTCTGATAACTCCTGTGGAAGGAGATGAGAGGAGAAGAAAATTAAACATTTTTTCCACACAGATGATGGCTGAGAACTGAATAAGGGTCTAAGGGCTTAAAGGCACAAAAAGATAGTTCTGGGCATGTGAGCATGGGTGATGATGATTATTCTTTTAGTGGTGCCATAAGACAGTTGGCCAAGGCTAGTGGGGAAAGAGATGAAACCTGTGGAGAGCTCAAAAAAACCCCAAGACATCCAATTACTATTGGGGAGTGGTGGTGGTGGGGGGACTTTTTATGTATAAGGGGTAGCATAGACGAGAACGAGGATACTTGAGAAAGACCATGCATTGGGGCTGGTGTGTGTTAGATAACAAAAGCTGCAAAAATGGCAATAATGAACACTAATGTGAATCTCTGAAGGCTGTTGGGGTGAACGATGAAGATTCCCTCTTGTCTCCAATGGGCAATAATGGCATAGCTTACCCAGTCGTAACAAGTAGCAGTTTACATGCTATGTTATCCTGTTTGAGAATTTGTAAAAGTCAGGTGCTATTGCAGGTGTGCTTGGGTATTTAGGGCTTCTTCAGGAAGACCTGGTGGATGTCCCCTCAGTCTCTACGAGGGAAGCAGGGGAGAGGATCTATAGAGCTATATATATATATCTCCATGCATGCATCACCTGATGTGGGAGCATAGCCCATGCTGTCAGGTGTTAGTGGCCTCCTATCTTCAGTGGGATGGCCACTGAGGCCTTGGATTCCTAATTTGTTCCCCTTTGTGTCATTCAATTAATAAACACTAATTATGCTTTACAAGCCTTACAGTTAAATATCAAGGGTATGTTTGGGCTGGAGAGGGATACAGCAGCTGGCAGTAAGCAAAATATAGCTGCTGTACCAGAAAAGCTAACTAATGAAACTCTGCATTACTATGATTCTTTTAGATTATTCACCTCCTCCATCACATCCTGTTTATGTTTTAATCACTTTCTCTATGCACATACTGACACTCCCTCTTGCTGGCTTACCACCAGATGGACTTTAATAAACTATTGTTATATCTGGAAGCACTTTCCTAGCTCTTCATAATTGCTTCTTGTAGTACTTACATGTGCGATGCAGAGATGTCAGCCTCCACAGCCACACTTATTGCTATAATTGAGCAGTATATTGTTGCTTGCTTTTTTTTTTTTTTTAAGGAATCTGAATTATCTGAGATATTCCCTTGTTTCTTTCCAACTGATTCTTTCCTCTGTTCACCATACAATATGTAACAAGCCCCATGTTCTGGTCCTTATGATGGGTGTGCAACAAAGGGTAGATAGGATATTAATGTTAATCTGTACTCTCTGAGTTGGCAGATTGGTGGCAGGAAACCAACTTCTGCCTCCTCTCCTCTCCTCTCCTCTCCTCTCCTCTCCTCTCCTCTCCTCTCCTCTCCTCTCCTCTCCTCTCCTCTCCTCTCCTCTCCTCTCCTCTCCTCTCCTCTCCTCTCCTCTCCTCTCCTCTCCTCTCCTCTCCTCTCCTCTCCTCTCCTCTCCTCTCCTCTCCTCTCCTCTCCTCTCCTCTCCAATATAGGATGCATAGAATCATGGATTTAAGTGTTAAAGGAAGTTAATGGCTCATCTACAGTAGTGATGCTTGATTCTTGTCAAGCAGTTTGACTGTGCAAGCATATTGCATGTAACCCAGTGGTTGTGATTAAGCAAAGTTCCCTTTGCACACATTTTCACTGTGATATTTTTGTTTCCATCTCTAGCATTTGTAGTAGTACACAAAAACTATTCAGCAACTCCTTGGACACAGAAAACTGTATTCTTTTTGTATGCATAAAGCAGTACATTTCCACGTCACTAGAAAATGGTTGAATTTCCCATTATATCCTATGAATTATTGTAAGGGAAATGATGCATGTTTTTGTATAGAAAGAAAGTCTATTCGCATCCAGCTTAATCTAATTTATCTTCACTAGTCTCTGATTCTGATCTCTCCACTACTTGGGAGTCCTTTCATTGCCATGTTTTAACATTGCAACAGGTCTCTCTTACAACAAACTTTAGATTCGAGCCATGAATAAACCCTTCTGGCCACAAATGCACGTGCTTACAACAAAGGAACAAGTGTTGAGGGCTCTTAATTTGTCAAATGAACAATGTCTTCCCTAACTCTCTTTATCCTCAAGAAAGGTCATCATTATTTCACTAACACAAATTAATGGAAGTTACATTTTGATGAAAAATGTGTATATGATTAAAAGAAAAGATATGGACTTGAGAGTATACCTCTGAGTCATCTGAAAGAGCTGTTTCGGTAGACAACCCTTGCTTCTTAAAACTTCAACACCAAGAGGCCTTCAGCTGAAAATGTTGTAGGGATATGGGGGAACAGACTGCTTGAGAAAAGAGTGTAACACTATCTCTCTGTCTTAGACTTTTCTCCAGAAAGCATAGCCACAGTATTTGATCATTCCTCCTGGGTCTAATTTGGTCCAATGGGATGGGAAGTGATCTGTGACTCAGAATAATTTTATGAGCTCTAGGTATAAATCATTGCTGGCAGAGATGATTTAGCAGTTTCAAGAAATGGAAAGAGGCATTTCAGGGAAAGGAAATGCCCCAACATTCCTCGAACACCAGTGACAGTCTCCAAAAAGGCCTGCGAGGCCCCTTTGGCACATAACTGCCATCAGGAACTGAAAGGACATTTCTGAAGAGTAGAAATCAACCTCAGCTGATGGCTGCTGAGAAAACAGCTTCTGTCCCTCCTGAGAGCCATGGCACCCTTACTATTGAAAAAACACAAATGTTCCCTCAGAGAAAGTTGAACAAATACAAGTGTTGGGATGATGTCATGCTTTTTTTGTGTTCTCACTAGCTTCACTACTCAATGTCCTGTTCAGGAGCTTGAATAACGTTTAGTTTGGGGAGTTTTCTGTGAAAATTGGCTCAAACTTGGAGGGCTTTCCAGCACTTGTATTACATTGTGACCTGAATGCTACTGGAGGGATGCTACAGGGAACAGAAGAATTCAGGATGGAGTTTCATATTTACTGTTACTGTCACCAGGCAGATTTGGAAAACAATCCTGTGAGCTGAAAATCATCTTATAGGCACTGTGTGTGTTTGGTTTTGTTTCAGGTAAGCCAGGAGTAAAGCTAGTATGTAGTATTCAATGGTATGTTTTTCTCTTGTGGAATGCCAATTTCAGACATTTCCACCTTTCTGTCCCATCTTTATTCTAGGTTCCATCTCCACACTACTGTTACTGCCCCCTCAGTCAGTGCCACCAAAAGCAGTACCAGCACAACCAAGGGGCAGCAAGTCATCGTAATGAAGTTAAAAGGTAGTAGGAAAGGAGGCAAGAATGTATTAAACTGGCTTTACTTCTGGCAAAAATGCATCAGTGAGCTATATCCATGAGAATTCAGCAAAGAAATGTTGGTGAATGTGTCTGCTGCTGAAGGGAGAGTAAATTACTCTTCAGTCTCCGACAGTACAGCTGTGTTTTTTATGGGGCATCACTAGTAGTAAAAAGTAGTGGCAAACCTTAAATTTTTATTCAGATCTGCAATAGTGGGCCTGAAATCACAGAGGGAGGTGGTTTGTTGAAGAGAATAGTAATTATAACAACAGTAATTGAACAGACTACTAGATGTTTGAAAAACTTTTCAACCGTTTTCAACTTTTTTCAACCGTGAAAGCACGGTTGGGCTCAGAGGATGGTGGTTAATGGTTCATGCTCCACCTGGAGACTGGTTACAAGTGGAGTTCCTCAGGGGTCTGTCCTGGGACCTACTGATGATGTTTAATACATTTATCAGTGACCTGGAGGACATGACAGAGTGCACCCTCAGCGAGTCAGGTGATGCAGCCGGACTGGTGGGACCAGACAATGTGCTTGAGGACAGGGCGGCCGTCCAGAGGGACCCAGACCAGCACTAAGAAGAAGCCAGCAGGAGCCCTATGATGTTCAGCCAGGATGAATGCAGAGCCCTGCACTTGGCATGGACTAACCCCCTGCGTTAATATGGGCTAGGCCAGGGAGCAGGTCTTCTGGATAGGAGCCGGGTGTTCTGGTAGCTTTTAGACCAAAGATGATCCAGAGGGGAGTCCTGGCAGCGATGAAGGCTAACAGCATCCTCGGCTGTTTCAACAGAAGTATATTCAATAGATCAAGGAAGCAATTTATTTCCTCTGTGCAACACTTGTAAGACCACCCTTAGAGTATTGCATCCAGTTTTGGGCCCCAAATGCAGGAAAGACATGGACAGACTGGAGGGAGCTCAGGGGAGGGCCCCCAAGGCAATGGGGATGGAGCACTTGCCCCAGGAAGAGAGGCTGGGGGAGCTGGGGAGCTGGGCTGGGCCAGCCTGGAGGAGGGATGGCTTTGGGGGCACCTGACAGCCACCTTACACACAATCATTTTATTACCAAATGTATTCTTTAATAAGCACACTGCTAATTTTATTTTTATCTTCTCCTTGGTTTTTAATTCTCTACTCTAATTTGGCCTGACAATTCAGTAGCTATTCCATTATGGCAGAACAATTTGATTTTCATTGTAATTCCACTATCTATATTATTTTGAAGGGACAGTGTTAATTACAGATACTCTTCTCTGATGTATATATGAGGTACTTATTTATCATTAAAAAAGTATTACTCTGCCTCTTAAAGCATAGTTTTATAATGGTAACATAGAATAATTTTTTATAATGGTTACTTACCATGCATCTATAGTGAGAATATATGTAGTGGCCTGCTCCAAGAGCATAAAGCAACCATGAAAAGAAGTTTGTAACTGTATCAAATAACAGGCAAAACTGGATATTTGAACATATGACTTTATACTACTTGCTTTTTCCTGTTGCATGCAAACTAAAGAATGTCTCTGCAATGCAATGGTTGAGTGCCAAAATACAGTTTTATTTTCCCTCATGCTTTTTTTTTCCAAATGTTTCCAGGCTGCTACCTGCATGTGATTTCTTGCATTCAGTTATGCTTGTTCCAGTCATGTTTCTTATAAGCACATAAATGGCCATTTCTGGAAATCTATACTCGGTTCCTCTTTTTCAATGTCCACGGTATGCTGTGAGATTCCTACTCTGAATCCCTGCAAAGGGATTGTGGGAGTCATGAAGAAATATTCAATATTATTTATTTTCAGTGATAGCATTGTATATCAAGTTTAGGGAATTCACCACACATTCATGGTATGTAAGAGTATTTATGGTGAATAAGAGTTGAAGATATTTCTGGCAAGTAATTCACACTTGCTGTACTATGCCTGACTGTATCTCCTTCTCCTTGGTTCTCCAGAGTTTACAAGCCTATGCTTAGCTGTATCCACACATTCCCTTTCTTTATATTTACTCTTTTTTGCACAAGAAATTCTAAGCATAGTTGAGGCTGTAAAAAAGGACTAGTGGCCCATAAAAATAGGTGGGTGGTATTCTTTTTAATCTGTAAAGGTTTTGCTAATTCACACTAGCTGACAAATTGGACTTTATAGGGCAATTCATTTGTTTTGAATCACCAGCAAAGTGATTCTTATGTGAGGTCAAGAAAAAGCTGAGGTCTCAAAGCTGTTAATGAGAGAGTAGAACAGCCTGGCTTGGGATTCATCTAACACAATGTGACCGTCTTGCAGTCTAGGTGTCTACAGAGGAGCCAGGTGCCTCTGCTCTCTTCACAGATCAATGGAAAGAAACAGACACTTCTGTAGTGATATTCAACGTATCCTATAGTACTTGCTCAAGAGAGGTTAGATGAAGAACTCATTTTTGCCTCTTACTACAGAGTCTAGGGTGACTAATTCATATATCCACATGGCAGATGTCTAATATGACATAGGAGGACTCCCTCTCCAGATATCCCAAAACTTCCACTGAGTTTCAAATTGAAACAAGCAAGATCAGGAACAATTTGTTTCATCTGCTTTTGCAGTGGCTTAAGAAAGAAAAAGCATGAAGAGATTAGTTGCTCTTAGAAGATTTGTGCATGCTAGAAAACTGTCCACCAAAGCTGCTCTGAGCACTGTCTTTGTAATGGGACTGAGCAACGTGCAAGTTTCATGAAATTTGCAGTTTAATACAAACATATCACTTCTATTTAGTTTTAAATTACTTTATTATTGGATGGAGCATTCTGCTTTGTACCAGGACTGCCTATGACATATGACTCTACAACAGCCTTCTGAGCTATTAGTTTCTAATAATGTCTGCCCTGAAGTTCTAGCATATTATGAAGGGGGGGGCGGGGAAATTCTTTCTGGCAGTCTTCTGGTCCTGTTGCCATTTTCATCCAAAATCTTTAAATGGATAGTCCTCATGGAAGCATGAATAGGCAATGCAATATTTAAGATACGAACATAATTTAACCTTTGCAAAGGGAAAATGCTAATGCTGTTTTGTAATCTGCTGCTTGCCTAATCCAGCATCCATATCTTTTTATCTGATTCTACTTACACTCTAAATTCTTCAGATCCTTAGGAACATGTCCAGTGGAAAAACTTCCACTGGTTTCTGTAGCCTTCATTAATGCTTAAATCTGCATATTTAGCTGCAAGGAGTCAGTATAAAAAAATGTAACATTTGTAGTGCTAGACTATATATGGTCAAATTCTGGACTTTTGGTTTTTAAATGTAGAGTAGTACTGGACTATATCTTGCCCAATTCTGGACTTCTAGCTTTTAGCTGTAGAGTCAGATCCATTTTTATATACCTGTCTCCAAACCAGCTCAAACTACCTTGTCAGCTATTCTGGACTGACAAAAATTTCTCTAATTTGGAAAAGTGTATGACATTTATAAAGCAGCTAAAATGAGTAGCCTGCTACTAGGCTGTACTCTGTTATTTTTAGTATACTACTTTTAAAAAGAACATTTACAAAAATGATAACACAGTCTTGTAGAGAAAGCATTGTTTTCATAGGTCTGAAACACTGAGAAGTCTTTGGATGAGCTGCAAAATTTCCCTGCTCCTGACTGCACCTACTCGGAGGGCACTGAAAAACATTGGGCGCAAGCCGAGGAGTTTGTAAGTGTCCTTAATCCAATTCCTTGGCACAAGTGATTGATATTGAGCTTGCAGTAAGAGGCTAATGAGTCTTTGCTTAATAATGAAAGCTAGGCAGATGAGATGAAAGACTAATGCAATTCATTCTGCTAACTGTCCTTATTTGGAAGAGTACTTAATATTTTGTGAAGTGCCTGAGTGGAAGTGCAGATGCCTCACTTTGATTGTGAATGATGTCTTTAATCTGGTGTGGTCTGTAAACCGTTGCAAAAGTTTTCTTGCCTTACCTGATAGGAACAAGTTCTGCGGGCTATGAAGTGGGATGTCTATAAAAAGCTTGAAGGTGGTTTAGTAAGTGAGGTCACATGGTGGAAAGAACAGGTGATTCCACCTTTGTCCCTGCGATCAGAAATTTCAGGTCTACTGAGGTCACCTTCTTTTGCTTCTCTGAAAGAGAAACTTCATTTTTTATGCAGTTCTCCAGCTCAATGGATTTATTTTTCAGAATTCCTTTTTCTCCTCTCTTCCTAGCCCTTATGTTTGCGTACTAAGACACAGACAGCTCACACATCACTACCTCCCCAAGTTCTGTTCCCCCCATTTGCTGGAAACTATCTCATTGCCATTTCCTATTTTGTCTCATAGGGTAATGGTAGCTCACTTTCTTAGGGGAATATAGTGTTCCCTGACACTGGATTTTCTAATGTTTTGACTAAAACTGCAGGTTAGATTCAGAGACCCAGTTCACTGCTGTGTACTTTTTTTAGATGACCTCAAACCCAATTGTCCTGGTTTTGGCTGGGATAGAGTTAATTTTCTGCTCTAGTAGCTGGCGTAGTGCTGTGGTTTGGATTTATTTTGAGAACAAGGTTGATAACACACTGATGTTTTAGCTGTTGCTAAGTAGTGCTTACACCAGACTTTTTCAGCTTCCCAAGCTCTGCCAGGTGCACAAGAAACTGGGAGGGGGCACAGCCAAGGTAGTTGATCCAAACTGACCAAAGGGCTATTCCATACCATATGACGTCATGCTCAGTATAGAAACTGGGGGGAGTTGGCTGGGAGGCTGTGATCGCTGCTCGGGAACTGGCTGGGTATCAGTCAGCGGGTGGCGAGCAGTTGCATTGTGCATCACTTATTTTATATAATATTATTATTATTATTATTTTCCCTTCCTTTTCTGTCCTATTAAACTGTCTTTATCTCAACCCACGAATTTTACTTTTTTTTCCCAATTCTCTCCCCATCCCACTGGGGAGGGGGAGAGTGAGTGAACAGCTGCGTGGTGTACAGCTGCCTGCCGGGTTAAACCACAACACCAATGAATCTTGCTGTGAGATTCACGGTAAGATTTAAATATGGGGAGTCTCTTCAGTCATGAATCTGTACAATACAGATCTGAAGCAAAACAAGCAACAACCAGTTTCAGTCTGATACTGATGGGTTCACACAGATTGACTTTTCCTTGATTGCCAATTTGTAGTTTACTTGAATGTCAGTTACTTTCCTTCACTGAATGCATGGATACAACTTCATTTTCATGTTCACACCATCTCTATTAACTCCATTCTTAGCAGCAAGCTATTACATTTTCTTTCACTCCACACATGTTGCTTAGGTAATAAAATAAGAAATGCTTTAAAGTGCAATCAACCTAATTCCTGAGAGAGAACATTCTTTAGAAATCTGGATGTTTTTGTATAAATTAACTGAGGTTAAGAGATATTAATAAATCTATTTAAACCACTGTGTCTAGGGGACTGACCAAATGTAATTCTTTTTGGGCATGTTAAATGAAAAATCACTTTCGAGGAAAATAATTGTCGGTGAGGTCTAATATGTGATTCTGTTTTGTTCAAAATACACGTGTAGCTAAATTATCTCTCTGAAGAACTTAGTTAACAGATGCACCAAGTGAAAGCGCCCATCCGGGCTGAATTGCTAACAGATTAATTGTAGGGATCATGTGAAATATGACTAAGAGTCACTGTTTCCCCAGCAACACTCTTGCAAAGGACAGCACTAAATCTTCATGGAGAGAAACGGACATAATTCTTATAGAAATTTCTGTGCATGCAAACACTTTTAGCAAAGGCCTGGGGTGTGCTTTGGAAAGTCTAAGGTCATTATACACAATAGCAAGTTAAGGCAAAATTGTGTGCTAAAAGTAGTGTGTGTCACTGGAAACATCTTTTAAAGTCACTGGTGTGTTTTATTGGAACGAGATACTTATGTCCTCAAAATATGTAAAAACAAGAATGAGCTGATTAGAGCAGACACTTTAACTATCCCTTCCAGGGAATGGCATTCCCTGAGGTGCTCTGTAAGGGCTCCTAATTCTCTGGCTTGCTTCAATTTTTTAACCAGTGCTTGCCTGACATATACATGAAATGCACCGTGTGCAGACTCCTCAGCCCTTTCTTGCCTCCCAGGAGGACCGCCTAGCCCAACTCCCTGGCCAGATAGGCAGATTTCCTTTCGTAGAGGTGCCTGAAACCACTTTGAATGCTCTTTAGTCACAGGGTCCTTGAACATTTTCCAGATGAATAGTAACATTATCTCAGGGATATCTTCCCCTTCCATTCAGAAACTGTCTCTCTTCCAGTTGGCAATTACATCTGCTGTCCTCCCACCCTGCAGAACATCATCAAGTCCTGGGATAACGACAGCAAGTCCATTTACATGGGAAAGCTATACCAGGAAAGCAAGATGTGTATTTTTAGCTATTACAAATGAGATTTAGCAGTAGGAGACAGAGGGAAGCGTTAAAACTATGTGACCTGTCAAGTCTCTGAGGACCAACTGTTTGGGAACCTTTGAGACGGCAAGATACGCCATACTGTGAGCACATGTAACCCTATTTTTGTTTCCCTTTAAATCCCTAGACTATTAATTCCTTTTAAAAAGTTAATTAAAAAAGGAAAACAACCAACCCTTTCCAGAAATAGTAACAATTTTGTTTTGGCAGAGGGGTATTTTTACCACAAATTTTTAAACAGTTTTTGTTGTTTTTTCAAGGTGCCCTTGAGATTACTCTGTGGTTGGCAGGAATGCTAAAATGTGCAAGCATCAGAAAGAAGGGAACACTCTAGAAGCTGTTTCATGCCAGCTCATATCAGGCAACTGTTTTCCCCATTTGCCATTTTGGTGAAAATTTTGCAGGTAGGTGATTTCACTTATCCTTTAGTTTGTATATGGCTTTAACATGGATCATGCTGGCTGAATTTTGGAAACAACAAATATTTTGAGAACCTTAGCTGAAAAGAAAGGATTTTCTTTTCCTCCACTGAGCTGAAAATACAAACTTGGCAGGGACTAAACTGTCATGCTTGGCCATATCACTCAGTCGCTATTGAAACAGAAATGCCCTTTTGCAAAGAGTTCATCCAACAGTGTCAGTGAGATGGAGAGATCATCCTAGTGCAGACAACCATACAGAAAAGACAGGATGAAAATAACTTTTCCTAGCATTTCTAACATTTTCCTCCTGTCTTTTTTGTGCATTCCAAAGATTAGTGGGAATGACTTGTTTCTTTTAAATATGTAGTTGAAATGTTGAGAATAAGATGCTATATTTGGTAAGAATATCATTGATTCAAAACCAAAGTAAGCCCAGTAAAAGTAGCAGATTATCCAGCTTCTATTATCATTATCTTAATTGCCCTTGAGTAATGTAAATTTCTTATGCGGACACATTATATATTTCATTAAATTTAAATTTTGGACATTTTATGAATGTGTATTTCATTTATCAGACATCTTACAAATCTGCAGAAGATTCCACTTACTATCTGAATATCAGGCTGAATAGGACTGATGATATCGAAAATACAAAGCCAATCTCCAGTCCTACAGTCAGTTCCTCACAAGAAAAAACAGGTAATTTCTCATAGACTCACTGAAGGGTACTTTCCCCAAATACAAGCATCCTTTTTTGTAAATCTGAACTCCAGACCAAGGCCATGAGGAAAATTAGTTACTTTATTTATATTATTAATAAAAGCAATTGCAATTGAATTTACAGAATTATAACAGAGAGAGAAATAAGCTCTGCTGCCACTGCTAGAGTAAGTAAAATGTGAACCACTTCCCATAACCTTCTGGAGTCTGCTGCTAGTATCCCCTGTTCCTACAAGGTCACCAGTCTGATGGAGAAAATACATGTCTGCTTTGGGAGTCACCACAACGTCAGCACTGAATTTGGTGTGCAGGCAGATGAGAAATCTATATAGAAAGCCAAGGGCTCTACAGCATCTGACAGAAGTTTTCCCCATTCATGCAACTTCAATTATAAATTCATAGCATTGGCACCACATTCACTTTGGCTTGCAAACAAATAATTTGTCTCCTCCCTGTTCCTACCAGTCCTTGTCCAGTCCAGATGACACAAAGGGCATATTGTTGTGATCACCTCCCTTATCAGACATAGTAGCAACATAGTTCACAAGAAACTCCTGTGTCATTTTTTTTTGCCTAATGCAGCAAAACAAGGCAAAGCTACAGTTTCTCTCCTTGTTTTCAATTTCTGCTTATTCTTCCTTACTCTCCCACTCCTTGTTCTCTCTCTTAAAGAAATATGTTCAAAATAAAGGCATGCACTTAATCCGGACATAATTTACAGCAAGGTGTGGCAGAATTGTTTTTTATTGGGTAAGCAGAATAGGAAAACTAGTTCCTTTGATTTAAAACTTTCAATCTTTCACGTTTAATTGGTAAAGAGGTTATCTCTTGCAAGTGACACCATTGGAACCAACCCTATTTGGTGTCCCTTAACTACCGTTGGCTTCTGAAGGAGCTCTGCCTATTAATTTTTTCAGGACTGACTGTTTTACTCATAGATGTAGGTGGAGTCACCCTGCAATTATTGGATTTGAGTTAATCCTCAGGGTCTGCCTGCTGACCTGAGTCACCCATTTCAGTAGGGCTCACTAAACATGGACAAGCTTGGGTGCTGTAAATACAATGACGTCAGTGTATCCAAACTCAGATCATAGTACTAGATACCTACGACTATATTCAAGCATATACATAATATTGGGTAATATTTCAAAAGATGTGAAAGCGTACATGCATTTTGCACAAAACACCCTACTTTGCTGGACCTGCCAAGCCGACCAGTCCTCCCCAGAGCAATCCTGTGCCCACGCAGCAAGGATGGGCTGACATGCTAAGTGGACTCAGACAGACTGGTTCTCCAGCCTGATCCTTGGTCCAGCCCACAACCTGCTCCCTAGTTGACCCACAGTCTGGGCTCCGGGATACATAGGCAAGAGGGTGGATGGGGCCAGGAGACTGAAGATGGAGCACTTCTGCTTCAGGTTCCTCACTTTGGGATCTCATCTCTGAAAATACTGAGCTATGTCCTTAGAACGTATCAGTATGATTTTTAATGATAATTTTTAATAACATAGCTGCAACTTTCCTGAAGAGGAACTGATAGCGTGCTTCATATGAGAAGTGTTGTATTTTCATCTGTTTTGAAGGGCTTTGTCCCCTCTTACTGTTTACATTTTACTTTTAACCTCTTAATAGTTCTACCACATTTCTCAATTTAATTTATATCCTCAATGGTTTTCTACCTATGAATTGTTTTTAATATGCGGTGCTGAGAGATCTTTGCTTCCATAAAAGCCATGCAGTTTATCAAAATGAAGCAAAGGGGAGGCCATCTTTTCTTGAGGGACTGTGCTGCATATCAAATGCAATTGTTTTGCCAGTACAAAAAAACCTACTACACCAAACATTGTAACATATTTTGCAGATACATTGCTGCTATGTACTTTCAATGGCTGTGACTCAGCATGTGACACCAGCAGAAACAGGGGGATGAAAACAACCCGGTCATGCCTGGACTGCCTTTGAGAGGGTTGAGGGGACATGGACCATGGTGAAGAACAGCATGGGAAATGCTCCTCTGCAAAGCACAGAGGCTGTGCTAATTTGGGGGCCCAGCCTACAGGCGGAAGAACAGCTGCTGTATGTGGAAACGTGCCCAGAAACAGTGTGGAGCTAGTGGGTTTGACTGAGTATGGTGAGGTCTGGGCATGCACAGGGATCAGTGAGGACAACCCGCACAGGTACCCATGCCCCAGTGCAGTCTGTGCCGACAGCCGTACCGCTACCACAGCACCGCATTTAGTACCCTATCCAGTTAAACTCAGCCTAAGTCAGAGATTGTGTGCTTCCCAGCTGCTCCCTTGAATCCTAGGACTCATTAAGAAACAAGAATTATTCCAGGGTGATTCAAGCAGAACTTAACCCACCCTTTCACGTATGCATGGGGGAACCAGCAGTTTTAGATTCAGCTTCCCCATCATGCAAATTATTAGGTTTTTTTTTCCCAAATAATTGCCAGTTCAGATCTTTACCTGTTATAAATTACTTAATTTCCTTGTGGTTATGTCAGTTTACACCACTGCAAATCCAGTCTGATGACATAGTTGGAAATCTGGGATAAAGTGTTAATCTCCAAGAGCATCAGAGTCTCTTCACACAGACGTTTCCATAGCAACATAACCATTGTGATACAGCCATGGTGAATGGGGGTTGTATGTGATTTATTTCCTCTTCTGTGTTTTTTTTTAAAGGAAAGAATATGGATTGGGACAGTATAGAAATAATACTAATTGATCCACAAGTACAGGGAAGGATTTGGCAGGGAAAACATGGTTACGTGTCTAAGGGGGATACATAGACATGTTATTATGAATGAGAAGTGGGAATATGGTCTCCCTGTAATATACACGTATTTTAGATTAAAAAACCTTGGCAGTACTTATGTAGACGTTTAAAAGTCTCCACCAAACCCACTATACATTCTTTACAAGTATTAATTTTCTCACTAACCAGAATAGTATATTAAAGTGCTAAATCAACTGCCTCTGCCTCATCTGTCACAAGCAGAGCCAATCTCCTGACATAATCAACTCAAGTCAGTGAACATCCCTGCATAAGCCTGTTCCCCAGTGTCCCTCTCCCAAATGCCCAAGTCCTTGAGCAGCAGCACTAATGATGCCTGGTTTCCTAAGGCTTTGTGTCTTAGGTATCTAATGCAGTGCAATTTCTAACCAAAGCATTTTTGACATTTATGGCAGTCATGATAGTTCTCCTGTATAAATTCTCTGCCATTTAATACAAGTTGGGCTCATTCATCTCCCAGTACAAGAACTGACATGGTCCATCTTCCACATCTTTTTTTGAAACTTGTAGAAAATTAACATATTTAAGATCATTATCCTATGAAACTCCATCCCATCAAATGTGGCTGAAATTGATGGGCTAAAAAGTTACGGAGTGCGAGTGAGCAGGCATGTACATTTGCTGTGAAGACATATCCTTCTTCCCTAAGAAAAAAAATGAACGAACCTCACAATATATCTGCAAAATAACAATCTGAAACTTTTGTAGATTAATTATCTCATCTGCAAGATTCTTCACCAACACTGTAAGCGCTGCCCTGTCCCAGATCTGACGTGCACTACAGGAATGCAGGGATGGAGCGACAGCGGCCACTGGCTTGGAAACCACTGAGAGCTGGAGGTGCTGTGTAGGCGAGGAGAAACCGCCTCTGAAGAGAGGAACTGATAGCCAGGGGCAGGACCCACCTAACCAGCTATTCAGGTTTGCCAGAAGAATTGATCTCTGTACCTGCAGATAAAATTGGCACCTTGTTTGGATCTTTTCCAGGGTAGAAGTGCTTTTAGGGACTTCCCCCAATCACAAATGATTTATGAGGCATTTGCTGGAACAGCTATGCCAATAAAAAATAATGTGAGTAAATCAGACATTATCAACAGCCACATGTTGCTACAGGTAAGACTGGGATATGTAGGTTTTCTAAACTTGAATGTATTTCATGCAGACTCGTGTAGTCTCTTCAGTTTTACTTACTATTGGAACTTCAGCAGGGTGTTTGCTAAAGCTTTGACTGCACCTTTCGAATTAGGTATCCGTGCTTCCCCAAAAGGAAATCCAGGAGAAATTGCTACACTCAGAAACCCTCACCTGCTCTTCCCCTGACACAAGGCTCTGCTTTGCTGAGCGGAGGAGCCATGCCCTGCTGGGAGCTCCCAGGCTGGTACTTGGGATGCTGCACGGCACTTGGGGGCTTGTGCACCCCGAGCCATGCCCCGCAGTGGGCAACATGGCACAAAGCAAACCTGCCAGCGCAGGGGCCATCACATTCCTGCAGCGCTTCGCCTGACATCCTCCCAGCTACCAGGGTGAGCAGGGACGCTGCAAAGCCCAGGCACAGGGGAGGTGCAACCTCAGGCTTTCAGGCTTTCAAAAATGACCCAGCTCTTGGATTTGATGTAAGTAAACAACAGCATCTCTGCTAGCCCATCATCACTGGGATGGCTTGATTTTTTTCCTGAGCTCGTTGGTTGTTTTTTAACTCTAAGAGCACCAGAAGTAGGGGAGTGAGTGTGGTGCTGGACAGTGGCCTGACTCCTGCTCGGACATATGCTCACCGCATCACAGCTGGACCCAACGTTAGCAGATGGCTTAGCATGCCCTTCATACCTCTGAAGCTGAAATCTTGCGCAGACTTACTATCAAAACCTGAATTCTACTCAGTTTTATGATGACTTTACATTTAGCCCACATTTGCCAAAAAATCCAAATTTGGGACCAAACTGAAAATTGGGTGTGCAGGCTGCAACACCCGATTAACCCATAAGGGCCCTGGGTTTGAACAGAGAGATGCCTAACAGAGGTGACCCTGCAGGGACAGAATCAGCCCTCTGATAGGCAATATCCCCTCCAACGGCAAAATTTGCCCATGTGGACAGATTAGGGGTGTCTTCCAGACCTGCTCTGGAGCAATCTGAAATTGGGGAGGTGGTGGGATCACAAGCTAGACCCAAAATCAGGGCACACTATAAATCCAGTCTTGTATCTCATGCCCTTGGCAGAGATTAAGTGCCAGGTGCAGCATCTGAACCCGTGCTAAAATTTTCCTGTTTAGTCTATCCCCCATGACAGTTTTTGTTGAGCCCTTCAAAGTAACCTAAGCCAAAGAAGTGCTTTCTTCAAAAGCGTAAAAAGAAAATAATTTGAAGTTATATTGCAAGTACAAAATGAAAACAAGCTTAATATTTAAGGGTGTCTGCATGACTGAAGTATTGTTTTGGTTTTAAAACCAAAATTTAAGAGACCATAAATCCAATAATATGGTGTACTGTCTTTAGGCATTTTTGGAGAGAAATCACAATATTTATTTCGAAATGCCATTCATTGACCGTGTTAATTGTTTTGAGTTTTTTCTCAGTATAACCTCACAACAAATTTTAGCATGTGTATTTTTAGTGCTTATGGCTGGCAGCTGGATGACAGAATAGACAATATTATTATGGATTATAAGATCAATAATCCATGTGCTAAGAAGGATTTATGTAAGAGACTGTAACAGCTTAATCTTCAATAAATAACATGTAACAGAGGACACAAATAACAGATGTTCTCTAAATAAAAACAACAACATTTTTCTGTACCAGAGAGGAAAATAATAGATGTAATATTAAAATCAAAATGCATTTTTTAAAAAGGTAAATAGAATGTATACTCTTGTTTTGTAAGAGGTTTAAGTACATATTTGCATGAACTATGTTTTGAGGCCCAAAAGATCAGAACAAAAGGAGCTTTTCTTGTCTCTGCCCATTTTATCAGCTTCCATGATAAAAAAGAATTTTTTTCTTTTTCCCTGTTTGAAGCTCAAATCACAGTCCCTGAGGGAATTCATGAAGCAGCGGAGGAGGTGAAAATAACCTCTATATTTGAATACTACGAAAGCCAAAACATCACAAAGGTATATTGGAGCTGATATTTCATTCAGGGTTTTTTTTTTTTGCCCCATATTCCTTTTTATGTGCGGTAGTGCGTTTCCTCTTTTGCAGAGGGAGCATCAGTCTAAACACTGAACATCCTGGCTTTCATGGTTTATAAAAAGAAGTAAATGTGATCAAAACATTTTTTTTTTTGCCTCGGAGATATAACAGTAGCTTTGATTTTCTTAATTACATCCATCACTCTGGAAAGGTCATAGTCTAATTTTGGTTACTATTCTGGGAGCAGAAGGAATAATTCTGAATTTTTTCACCTGCTTTCACAATCCAGCGAGGCTTCCTTCTTCTTTCTTTTACAGGAACAGCTACATCCTCCAGAGATTTGACTGGCATGTGACTAGTCAGTCAACAGGAAATTATTTACAGTTTGATTTTTAATTACTTGTGATAACAGAAATGCCTGAAAAATTGTAATCCAAGGACAAACCTCCCCCTCACTAAGAAAATTCGGATCATTTAACACCGTGTTACCACATGCTTCTTATTTACAAACAAACAAACAAAACCAGGTTAAACTTCTCTGTTTTTCTTTTGTTTCTTCTCCCATTCTGTGTGTGTAGGAAAACCTGAGCACAGCTCAGAGCACAGCTCAAAACACAGCCACAGCAGATGACATTTTGCAGATGACCTCCCCTTATCTCAAGGACCACTGGTGACCCATGGGCTGAGACACTGCTGTCCACACGGTATATCGCAATACTGTCCTCGGGATCCAAAGAGCTGCAGGCTGCAGGGTGCTAACCCTTTTGGCCTTAATCCAGCAACACATTTAAGCATGTGCTTACCATTAAACACCTGAGTTGCCCTGTGGGCTTTGGCTGGATTACCTGTGTTGGAGTGCTCTGCTGGATTGCAGCCAGAGCACTCAGTACTGTGCTCTGGTTTCAAGGGGGAAGAGTACAGAGAAAGTTCATCTGCTTGGTGGTGACTAACAAATGCCGAAGACGCCACAGCTCTTCTTGTTAATTATGGGCCTAATTTATTGCCTCCTGCAGTCAATGGAAGGATCCCTTTGGTCTTAATGTGATTAAACAAGGCTCCACATGATTAGCTAGCTAAACCTGTGACTTTTCTGGCTTTTGCAGTGACATGACGTTGCTAGCTGATGTAAATCTGGATCGTTCCACTGTTTCACCAATTTACCCCATCCCCTACTAATCCAGTGGATAATGGAGGGTAACAAGGGATGCCCTCTTTGTAGGCTTAACAAAAGCATCATTATAGTAAAAACCACTTATCAACGTAATTTCTTTTCTTGTTTTGGTTTCCTCAGTTCCTCTGAAACAATACATCCAGCTTTGAACAGCAGTGTGTTTGTAAATACTCTTTCAGAGTGCTGCTACGAGTAGTTTATAGTTCACTAGGATACTTCTTGCATCTGGTTCTTCTTCTCAGGATATGACTACTAATGCGATTCACCCCCCGCTGGTTATGTCATTGTTTCAGCCAGCTGGTAATTAGGGTTGGAAACCCTGGTGATTCTTCCAGCTCTGACAGCCCTACATTGGCTGATAATTTTAGTGATGGGAATGGAATATCTTCAGGACTTCTTCTGGTGTGGATGCGTGTTGCCTTCCACTCATCTTTTGCCTGGAAGATTGAATTATCACCTTTCTTCTTTCACACCAAAGGGTAAGGGGTCAGTTGCCTCTCTGTGGTTTCAAAGCAAAGGTGGGGATTTCTACCCAGATGCTCATATCTGCAGTGTACACCTGCGGGCCCCCAGAAGACACTTGTTGGCCCCCAGCTGCTGCTGCTGGCTCCCAGGTGGGTTGGCAGCCCATCTGGCAGCCTTCGTTACTCCATAAAAATAAGTTTTGTTCCCTTGGCCTCTCCCCCATGAAATGTATACACCTGGTGTTTGCTATGGTCAGCAGTACAGGTGTTGTGGAGAGCAATGTCCTAATCAAAGGCCCTGCTGGCAGCTGAGCTGAGGAAGCCCCTCTGCTTGTGAAATGCTTTACCATGGGAGAGAGCTTCATGACCCTGTGCAGCCTTCCTTGGAGGGGTCTTCACCCCTGGAGGGAGGAGGCTGCAGCCTCACCTTGCTCAGGAAATCCCTGCAATCCCCTCCTTCTGGGAGCAAAGATGTCTCTACTTCAGCATGCGCCAGGCTTGCTCCCCAGCTAGCTCTGCTCCTGGCCAGAGATGTGCAGCCCTGATAGCCCAGCCTCCTCCTGCCCAGTGTCCCTGTGCCCATGGCCACGTCTGGGGGAGACAGACCACCCATGGCAGCTCCTCCAGGTTGTCCTGGGATGGACTCCCAGAGACAGCACTTTTGATGCTGGGCATCGTTCCCATAAAAGACATCCCAGAATAGTGGGGCAAGGTTATATGCCTAAGCACATGACTGTAATTCCCAGAACAAAAAGGGAGCTCACAAATACAAAGGAGCTGTGCAAATACTCTTTTTTCCCCGGAGTAGTCACTGGGCTTCACACTCGTTTGAGCTCTTACTATAGCTTCTCTCTTTCCTTTTAGCAACCCAAAAAAGAAAGAACTCAAGCCTGTCGCAGAAACCATGTTCAACCTAATGGAATGCTTATTTTGTTACAATTATTTTTACAAAGGTCAGGATTTTAGCTCATGCTGATGCTCCTGGAAGAAAATTAATTTCATTCAAGAAAGTAAAAATGAGTGGTTCTGGTACTTCATGCTGCTTCTCTTAATTTATTTTCTTTGGTAACAACACTATTTTCTGAATTCAGGCTAAATCACTCACAGCAATTTTAGTCCCCGAAAGGTATTTTTGGCAAGCGTAGTGTTTTCTCAAACGTCTTCTGCCTCTGTTCGCTTCAGAAGACAATGCCCCTAATTTGTTATACGAATGCAGAAGAATGGCCAGAGTGGGTCAGAACAATAGCGCAGGTGACCCTGTGCTCTGTCTCTGGTACAGTGAAGCCTGTACCTCGGCCTGGTCCAAGGAGTTCCCTAACATTCCCAGAAATGCTTAGAAAAGGGAGTAGGAAATGCGGTCATTCTCAGGTGATCCTTCCCCTCTCCCGGTGCAGTGTTTGGCTGCCAGTGCCTTGGGGACATGCTGACCTGAGGCAGGCTGCGAGGTTTAATAGCCATCCCTGGTGTAGCCCTCATATAACCCTCCTTGGATCCAGCTGGGCTTTGGCCTTGGCAACATCCTGTAACAATAAGTTCCACAGTTTAATTTCCACTGTGTGAGAGAGGACTTCCTCTATTTGTTTTAAGCTTGCAGTCTGCTAATTTCAGAGGATGCCCTTAGTTCTGTGCTGAGGCAGGAGGGGACAGCTATTCCCTACCCATCTCCAGATAATTTAGGATTATGCACTTCGGTCATCCCCGCCTTGACCCCTTTCTAGCCTCAGCAATCCCAGCCTGTTTAGTCTTTTCTAGTACCGTTGCCTTCCCATACACCTAATTGCATATCTTGCTCTCTGTACCTTTTCTAGTTCTCCTGTGCTCAGCCATGTCCTGCTGTGAGGGAAGGAAAAATCCAGTTTTGCTTTTTGCAATATCCTTCCACCCTGTCCCCATCTGGCAGGCAGTAATCCACAGGACACACACCTAGGAGGTTTCCCAGGGACAGTGCAGGACCGACGGGTTTCCCAGGGGAACCGAGCCCTGCTCCTTAAATAGCATGGTCTGCAAGGGCCTCTCCAAGCAAAACCCATGGGATGTTTTATCCCTTCCTATCCCAATGGCTTCTCAGTGGGAGACTCTTGGCCCCCAAAGCTTCCTCCCACCAGAAAAAGCATCCCAGCCAAGGAGGACACATGAGGGGTCCTGGGAGCTGCTCAGCATACATGACAGATCCCTGGCGCCCCAGCTTCAGCCTAGCACCTGGGCTGGGAACTATTTTTAGTAAAAGCAAAGAACCGGTGTGTGACCTCAAGCAGTTTCCCTCATAGCTGGGTCTTGCCACACAGACTATTGCCCACAAAAATTCCATCTGTTGGCCACGAGGTACGCAGCCATCCCAGACATGCAAAGGAATTTGAAGCTGAGGCACCAAATGCAGCAGCCCCAAAAGCCAGGCCTCGGGTCATTTTAAGTAATTTGATAATATCAGGCCTCCTTCCCTGCTCACTCACATCAGGTTTACTCCATGGATTTCAGCCGAGCCAAACCTTCCTGAGGATGGCAGAGGAGTCAAGGGACAGAGCGGTCCCTTTGTGCACAGTGGGCTGTCAGCCAGCTCTTGAGGGGAGCTGAGGACCTGGTCAAAGGATGGCAGTGACATTTACCACGGTGGAAAGACTGGCTGCTGGCAGTCCCACTTCCTCCTCTGAAGGGACAGGATGGCTGGGCAGGCAGCTTTTGCGGGGGAGATGTGGCAGGAGGAGAACAAATCACTTGTTTCTCCTTGACTTTCCATTTTCCTCATCTGAATAATGATCTTCTGCATTTTCCCAGAAGGGGTACTGCTTTCTTCGAGATGTTATTGCCAAGTATCTATCTCAAATGTCACACACAGAGAGAGGACAAAATGCATATAAACAGAGCACTAGATGTGAAGGGGTGCTGAGGACCAGAAGCTGATAGCGAAATGACCCTCCCGGGGTGTCATGCAAGCACTTGTGTTAAGTGGAGTCCTCTTCTTCTGCCGAGATATCTGAATGAGCATCTGTTGTTGTGGACTAAATAACAGTATAGATTGAATTAGTTGTTGTGACAGGCGAACTTTCTGCCAGAAACAATAGCATCAGCTGGGAGAGTTAATTCCTAGGTTTGTGTTATTAGTCACCCAACCAATGCACATTCAAGGCAAACAGCACGACAGGACACTGTGTGGTATCTAATTCCTCCACCACTCTATTCTTCTTGCTGTCCCCTGCTTTAATTAGGTGCCATTAATCAGTCACTGGTTAATGAGGAACCCATATCAAAATGTTCGGCAGTATAATACAGCTGGAGCAAGATCCATTCTTGCCACTTGAGCCTTGCTTGCCAGCCCATATGGAGCTGCATTGCAATTGCAGCTGTTGATTAGGCAGCTGTGAGCCCATCCAAGCCCCATTCCCTTAAATAAGTGGCATTTCTTTTGCTCCCTCTTCTGCTTCCACCACAACAATGAATGACTGTGAGCAGACGACTGAGGTCTCATTCTGCTATTTGCTGTACAAATGGGAATAGGCATGGCTGAAACATTCAGAGATATTCTTAAGCCTAAAGTCAAGATAGAAGCCAACAGATTTTCTAAGGCTTTTGGATACCAAATTCCCTGGAAGTTGGAGGGTGTGGAAAAGGGAAGACAGAGAGTTGCTAAGATATTTATGCAGGTTAATTCCATGGAAGTTAGGCAGGTAAGCTGCTTTACAGATCAGATTCAGTCTTTTTTTAAATATCAGTGGGCATCTATTTTTATCTTTTAAAATTTTCTCCATGTTTCTTACCTGAAAGTAAGGTTAATCTTCCAATTTTGCATGGAGGGATGTTTGGGCAGATCTTTGACTGTGGTTGGTTTTGTAAGTCAGAAATATTTTAATCAGAATATGTTAATCACTGGATGCTCAGGAAGGCACAAAGAACTCCATGCAGGGCTCAGTGAAAGACCCGAGCCTCAGCAGTGAGCAACCACCACTGGGAGAGAGAAGAACATGTAAATATGGAAATCTAATTATTGTAAAATTGTATAGCACACAGAATTAAGACAAGTTATCCACTTCTCCCAACTATTATTTAGCCAACTTTTCCAAGTCCGTCTTTCTTACCCACAAAATATTGACTAATTCAAAAAGCACAGTGTCAATGAAGGATCATTAAAGAAAGTGCGATGCTCTGACGTGTGATCAGGCTATTCCTGGCTACTGTTTACTCAGTGCTTACAGCAATCACTATGGCACAAGGACTTCAGAGACGGAAAGAATATTTTTTTTTTTTGTTCCAGTTATCTACTTTCTGTTGTATGTGTTTGCTGTGCAGTATCAATCCTAACTTAGGACATAGCCTTTTGTCAGTGAAATTATTCCACAGCCTTTTATAAAACAAACTGAAAAACCAATAGAAATTCTCAGAAGATCATGAAAATTGTTGTACTTGATTGCCTCACTTCTGGTTTCCTCCATCTCCTCATCCATATGCAATTGATAGCAAGTGCATTATGGAGCAAGATATGAGTGTTGGCTTTGAAAATAAAACAGGGGTTTCTATCACAATCACTTATTATAGTTATTGTTCTTTGTTTTCTGCAAATTGGCTTCATGAAAATGGTCTTTGACTTGCAATCATTCTCCAGGCTTTCTAGCTACAGTGCACACTCCCCAGGAGACAAAGTAGCAATGCTCTTGAGGAGAGGAAAATGAAAATTTCATTGAGTAGCTGTGGAGTTGTATGTAGTATTTTTCACCTTTGAACTCTCTTTAATTAGCATTTCTGCAACAGTTTCCTGCCAAACAACTAGGACACTGGATATTGCTTTGAATAGTAACCCACCATATTTTTGGATGCCTAGCATCCCTGGCATCCCACATCTCATGATGTGAGACCAGTTTATCCCAGGCATGTGGAACTCACTGTGTAAGAGACATTAAGCCTGGCTGCATTCACCATGTCCAGTGCATCTGGAACATGTTGCGATTGTTGCATGTACCCGACCAGGCACATTGAGCCCATTGCACCTGGGTGGCACCAGAGTGACCACTGATGTGATGCAGAACTCATCTGTGCACAAACAGAAAACCTGGGGTAGCTGGACCCAATATACCTGGGCTGATCTGCTCACATGGACAGTGGGACTCTCAGATTTGTTGACTTCTATCACCCTCTAAACACATTTTGACAAATATTCATTTTCATCCCCTTTCCCTCTTGTCTCAAGAAGTGGACCATATGAGACAATTCTCACAATCCAATAATCCTGCCCTTCAAGCCATTTCACCAGTAGACTCCTAGGATACCGTAGAGCATGGTCTCTGTTCACTGGAAAGTAAAATATTTTGGAATTTCCCAATTCCAAACCAGGTGTTAAAGAAAGATAGGGAGATTTTTCCCTAGTGAAGATCACCTTTCAGTAGAATGTATCTCTGATTATCTTTTTGGTAAAATGCTGTTCTCTTCTAAGCACGGTAACAGCCTTATTGGTTTGACATTAAAATGTTCTTTCAGCCAGGCATGATGGCAGCATAAGTAGTTTGAGTCTTTACTGTAACGGATTACTTAGACTGGAGCCCAATTACAGATTGTCCAGCCAGAGGGCCCAAGGTCAGAGAGACTGATCGCAGTCTGGAGGAGATCTCAGAGCTGGCTTATGTAATGACATCTGCCCAATGATCCAGTTTTGCCCCAACTACAGCCAAAGAAAGAAAAAATATTTCAAATATTTGTTCGAATTTGTAAAGGTATTTTTGACAGCTAGGCTTGCACATTTTACAGGCAGAGTAAATATGGTAACATTCAAATTTGCCTTCATAAATATTCACAGATGCTGGATTCGAAGTTTACCCATGTGGATATTGGCTCTGTAAGAGTTAGTACTTTCATCCAGTCAGTGCAGAGAAATTGTATTACTAGACTTCTGTGACCAATTACAAGTAAATGGTTACATAGACATTAACCAAGCACATCTGAAAAAACAAATTCTTTGAGGATGCAAGTTTTCTGTAAACACCGTGTTGAAAGCAAACAGGTTAAATGTGTTTTAAAGTTTTCTTTTCATTCTTAATTATTCCCAAAGCACTAATCACAGCAGTATTTTAATGTCCTTAAAGAGGGCTCTTTAACATGGCTGCTTGTTCTGTGTTGCCTTTCTGAACCTTAGAGGCTAAAGTAGATGCAGAAGTGGAAGTGCAGGATAACCTCATTAATTGATTACATTTATCACTTTAAGCTTTTGTAAAACTGTTTAAAAAGCATTTCCTTATATATACTAGCTAGACTATACTAGCTATGCTCTATACTACCTAGACTTTAATGTGAAACAATAAGGAGCATTGCAGTAAACAGGCATTTCCTTATATGAAGAATTTGGTCTCTGAATACGCTTAAGCAAAGAATACTGAAATGTATCTGAATGCTTTGGCAGTCAGTGCTTATCTGATGCTCAAAACCTATTTATGACATTCATTTCTATAAGTAGCACAGAGCTTCTAGGATGCCAGTGAAATGCATTTTTGTGTGACATGGGTAATCTTTCATATCTCTGTGGACTACAGAATTCCCACATAATGCCATAGAAAAACATCTGCATCTCAGTGCAAAGAAAATTATCGCAGTTTTTAGAACCTATGCATTTAGAGTTGCTGCTTCTTTCTTTTTAAGATTAAATTCCTTCACATGCCCATAAATAAAAAGTAATGCATATTTGGTTCAAAGTTATGTTTTTCTGAATTCAGCTCTGTGTTCATTTCTCTCTTTTTCTCTTTCTGAAAAGAGAAAACAAGGATCTGAAAATCCACCAGGATTTCAGGCTGCTGTGGTTCTGGTGGTTTAGATCTGCCTTCACTAATGAAAAAAAATAATCCCCTTCTACATGCCGCACTTTTAAAACCATCCTTTATTTTAAGCTTTTCAAGATACTCACGTTCCTGTCAGTATCAGATGAAATTCCTACAACATAAGTAAATTTTTGTGGAATTAATTTGAAGCAGAACAAAGCAAAACAACAAACACTTTGTTACTGAGAAAGCACATCTTTCTGAAGAACAACACCTTTATTTTAATTTCCCTCAAAAAAGACAATGTGCAATACTTCCATAGCAATGACCCTAGTGGAGGTTGTTTACTATTTTTTCATAACACTCAGAATTGAGTTATCACTGGCTCCTGCACTGTAGAAACAGGCAGACAGCCTCTGAAAACTGCAAACACACCTATGCTAGAAATCACATGTACAGTATTCCTTACCGATGCTTATGGTCAGTGTTGACATGAACTCCATGGTGAGCTACTTCAGGGTATGCACGTGGTACTTCTTTCAGTCTGAGTATCCACCATCTCCAGTCATTGCAGCATCTGATGTCTCTGTTAGACTTTTCTTCTAAGAATTTTTAACTACTAGAGCTAATGTTTGGGGGGATTGAGGGGAAGTCTTTTTTGACAAATGTAGGGCCTTTGATTCACCTGAACCAATCACCCACCTGCATGCATTTTAGATCTATCTTACAAATTGGTGCTGGGGTTACAGTAAAATAAATAGTCAGTCTCAGATTCACCAGTATGAATGGCTTCTTTTAGTCTGCTGTTCATATCTCTGGCTACCATCATTATAAAATCATATCCAAGCAGGTCAGCCCTGGAAGATAAATCATATCAGCACAAAGCTGGTTTGTGAGCTCTGATTTATTGGCTTTGTTAGGCCTGTAGGGCTTGTGAATCTCCACACGTTGTAGTCTGCACTTTGAGACTCATTCTGAAGGCTTGGATTTTTTTCCCTAATTAGAGGACAAGTAAGCTGTTACAAAAACATTTATGGCAACATGAGATGAGTAATAAAAGACAAGAGGTTTGTCTCCCAGGAACAGTGCTACAATGAAGCTGCAATGTCATTATACAAGTTGATTTGAGCTCAGGTAACAAAAGTTTCTATTGGGGTCAGATGGCATGCACGTCTTGGGTTGCTGGGGTACCTTTGCTGCTGGGGTTTTGTAAATTTATTGCACTTCTGGTTTCAGAGCCCTGGAAATTCAAAACAGTGAATTCACATAGCATTCTTTCCTTTGGTGGTGATTTTGCAGTTTCTCCAGGTGCCACTACTTTGATGAAGCAAAGACAGTCTAAAGAAACATTATCTTTTTGCAAGTATTAGGATGTTTGTATTAGTGCTTTCACCTCATGTATGATGAGGAGGTATAATCCAAAAATTAGAATATTCCGTGTATGGAGATAAAACCTACTCCTCAAGTTCTACCAGAAGTCCCCCATAACAGTGTAGTGGCCACCTTTCAAGATCCCAATAAATGCTCTAGAAAACTTGTCATGCTTTCCTTTCAAAACCAAAGATCTACCCAAACTGTAACTCCAACCCTGTCTGCTAACTCCACCCTTCTCTCACCCCCCCATTGTTACTCCATGAGACCACCTCCATCTCACCTGCCGAACCAACCTTACTCTCTGCCTCCCAAACCTGCTCTGCTCCTGCCCCCCGCAATCACACTGCACGCACCTCCAGGGAGCCTGCACCATACAGCTGCCTGACTTCCAGCGCTGTAGCTCCTTGTGGTGCCCATCTACACTGTGCCAATGCAAAAAACTGGGGGATGGGCCCTGCTGAGGGACTGCTCAAGACTTACCTTATCTCAGATATTTGCAGCACTGCTGCCTCTTGGTTCGTGGTCCCATGCAGCTGACGCAACTGACTGACCTGACCCTGCTCCCCAGCAGTTCCAGGCCTGTGAGACCTGAGGTGGTAGAGGAGTGAACTGCTACAACCAGGAGCAAGCCACTGCTTAGGTATCTGCAGATGCCAGCACGTCAAAAGGTCTATTAGAAGATGCAAACCTGGATACTGAAGTCCTTCACCCGCCATGTAGCACATACTCCTTCTCTGCTATGTGACCGGATTTAATCCCTCTCCCAGAGGTCTGTCAGATAAAGAAGTTGGGTGAGGGGTAGACCTGTCAGTGAGGTGCACTTTGTGTGTTTAGGAGCAGCAGTTTGGAGACACCCTGCTCCAGAGAGTAACTCACTTTGACCAGAGGCACTACAAGGGTCTCTGCTTTCACGATGGCACTTCATTGTGGCAGGGAACTGACGGCTCACTCTCCCAGCAGAGCCCCAGATGTGAGTCTGCGCCCCTGAAGGCAAAGGGAGGTATGCCACTGACTCCCCTAGCTGCAAGAATCTCCCTTTGGCTCTGAGTTCACATACACAATTTGCCAGGTATTCTTCTCTGTGCGCCGTATGATGGCGTCCAAATCTTATTGCAGTTGATTGAACTCTCTCCATTGCCCAGAGGGATGATTGAAGCCAGGCCATAGCGGACACTGAATGTCTTTTGAGAGCAGGAGTAACAAAAGGTCATACAAGTGAGGAAAAAGTTAGTTCACTAGATTCCAGTAGATACAACAAACATCAATGCAAATACAAAAATGCACTGGGTATAATAGTACAGCACTGTGAATGGTGAAGCTGTGTTTATTCCTTTGAATTCAAGGAGGAAGGAAAGGATTTTTCCAGTTCTGGTGCTGGGCCAGCTGGTTTGCCTTTCCCTAGCTCCCAGCTTTTGGAAATGGGAGCTGACTTCTGCTGGCTGTGCTCTCCATCTCTGCCTCTGCCTGCCCACAGGCAGGCTCAAGCTGCCCTGTTCCCAACTGCTACCACTCCATTCCCTCCCCCAGCAGCACACTCAGGGTTTTCTTCACTCTTCCTTCATTGTCAGACAGGGCAGTTTTCAGATACGCATGTCTGTGGCTGCTTGCACTATAATGTATGCCCCCACAAGGCATGAGCATTTTAAATTGTCTGTGGAGTACAGCAAAAGTGTTCTCTTCTGGGTTCCCCAAGTAAACAGAGCATGCAATTTTCCAAAGAAATACTTAAAAAATTTTGGACCCTGGATAGGCAATCATCCCAGGTCATTTACTGGGCTGCAAAATCTCTTCTATTTTTAACTCCTCATTAGTAACTGAAAGTTTATTGCATTTTTAGTCCTTAAAAATATCTAGGCCTTGTGGTAGCCCTTTGCAGAAGGGTACATTTTGATTCCTGATAATTGATGGAAAGTGACTTTCCTATTAATCCTCGCTAGTACCATTCAAGGATTTAGAAACTGCTTTTAGATACAAGCACAGCTCTGTAAATCCCCTAAGACGGAGCCATGGGTAATGGGAATATAGAGGTCACTTGAGTCATGAGTTGCGAACTCTGCATCCTGTCAGATGGTATTACGAGGGAGGAGAAAGGAAAAGAACAGTTTTTTCATTCCTTTGAAGAAACACTGCGGGAATGAGGAGTCTATACTGTTCCCTGCAAGAAATAAGAGTTTTCCCAGTTTGGCTGGATGACCACGTTAAACTGGCAACTGTGTCATAGCAGGACATCCAAGCCCAGATCATTTGGGACTAAACTGAGTTAATTCCTGAAAGAAAAAATCTGTCGTTTAACAAGAAATATGGTAACAGTGTTGTCGGAGCCATCAGTGGGCTGTGCCTGACTTGCAGTTACACCATGGTTCACACAAGGGTTTTGAGTCCTTGGAGCAGATCATCTGGTAGCAAAAATGTTGGTGTGCTCTCTGAGTAGCACTCCTTGTTACACTAGTAGATCCACTTAAGGTGGGGCATAACCCTCCAAATTGTCCTGAAAAAGGGTGGTGTGGACAAAGGTACCATCAGATCACTGAAGCCAAATGATACTGCTTTGAGGGAGACAAGAGGAAGACCAGTTTTTTGCCTGAGCAATATTCCTGACAGGGTTTATTGCTTCCTGATGAGATCAGGTGAGAACGGTTTTGTGCCGTGTCACCAAATGGGGCAAAACTTCAGCATGGTGACATCTTGGGTGGTGGTGGTGGGGCTCACCTGGGACGAGGGGGTGACAGGCAGCTGTGAGAGATGACCACCAGGAAGAGCAGGCAATTGCATACACTGCCGTCTCAGGCAGGTCGGCAGAGAAGAGGGAAAACAAAGCAAGAGCAACAGCCAAAGTGCAATGCAACTAGCAACGGCTCTGCCTCAGATGTATGGCTGGCCTAGCTCATAACAGCAAGGGCACTGATCCACGTTTCTTTGTCCCTGAGCACCAGCAGCCGTGCATGCCCCATGCACGCCCCCAGCCCCAGCAGCCGTATGGTGAGGGGAGACAGCAAGGGCTACACTAAGGAACAGCATGTGAGAGGTTTTGGTTTGTTTGTCTGCTTTTCCCGATGGGAAGGCTTTGGTTACTGCTATCCACTCTCAGCTGGAGCCGCTTGAAGTCTGCAATGGGGGAAAACATGAGAGGTGGCCACGAAGGAGGGGTGGATGCCCCACACCTGGGAACCTCTCAAAGAACAAGTCCCACTGAAACACTCCAGGAAAGCAGCCCTCTGCTACATACACAGGTGTGCCCCTGTAATTCTTTGTTTCAAATCATCATGAATGATAATATCAAGCTCTCTTTTGAGCTTTTTCATCCTTACACCTCACAGAGAAAGATGATATCATCTCAGTTTTACAGAGAGGGAACCTGCAGAAAAGAGAAGGCCTCCAAGAGGCACAAGGTCACCATCAAGCCAATGGTGCAGACAAGAACAGATTCATTAGAATCATAGAATGCTTTGGGTTGGAAGGGACATTTAGAGATCATCCAGCCCAACCCCCCTGCAGTGAGCAGGGACAGCTTTAACCAGATCAGGTTGCTCAGAGCCCCGTCCAACCTGACCCTGAATGTTTCTAGGGATGGGGCCTCCACTACCTCCCTGGGCAACCCATTCCGGTGCCTCACCACCCTCATTGTAAAAAATTTCTTCCTTACATCCAGTCTAAATCTACCATGCTTTAGTTTAAAACCATTACTCCTTGTTCTGTCACAACAGGCCTTGCTAAAAAGATTGCCCCCATCCTTCCTACAGGCCCCCTTTAAGTACTGAAAGGCTGAAGTAAGGTCTCCCCGCAGCCTTCTCTTCTCCAGGCTGAACAACCCCAACTCTCTCAGCCCGGCCTCACAGGAGAGGTGCTCCAGCCCTCGGATCATTTTTGTGGCCCTCCTCTGGACCCGCTCCAGCAGGTCCATGTCCTTCTTGTGCTGAGGATTCCAACACATCTCAGTGCATTCATCATATAAATATCAGCTCATCCTGCTGCTTGTGCCGTACAGACTGAACAAGAAGGTCGATGTGCAGGTCACTACACAAGCAAAGTTTGTTGTCTCCAATGTAGTCATGGGCTCTAACTATTGTTTCTGTGGGAATAAAGAATGAAAATGGGTGGATTTTAATTTTTTTTCTTTACATCTCTGTGAACACTTTGGGTCTTGGATATAATGCCTAGGATTTTTCTGAGTCCTTTATTAAAATTTTATCTCTTCAGCAAGGTGTAAAAGGGTTAATTTTTTGCTTTCTGCAAAACCAGTAAAGTCTGCAGCTTTGTCCAGCTAAATAATTAACACTTCAAAGTTTCTACTGGTCAGAGCTAACTGATAACAACCTGAATATGCTGGTGCTTGGCTAGTTTATTATTCAAATTAAATATTTCAAAGGAATTCAGATTGGGACATCTTGCCTTTGAAGCTATGGAAAGCCCCCAGCTTAGGGTTACCATTTCAAAGAGATTTTTACAACAACTTTTAGATGCAACAATGTCAGTGGTGGCCAGAGAATTGATTTGCAAACTGGCTAGACTGAATAAGCTGGGACTGACTTAGCTGAAATAACACATTAGGTGTTCTGCAAATGGCACTGTAAGAGGCCCTTGGAAAGGTGTTTTTAACTGGAAGGATGAGGCAGAATATCACTGAATTTTCAGGTTGTGCATTTGCTCTGGTTATTTTGAAGCTTGTCTGAGACCAGCTCAGAAAGATGCATGTGTCAGGAAATTTTGCAAAGGTGAAAACCCAAGGAAAAACAGAATTGGTTATTTCTGTCTGGGTGCAATTAGAACTCATAGTTAGGTGTAGCTCTCCTCTTCACCCACCTCAGTCACATTGTGAAACCTCAGCCTGATCATTGCAAAGTGGGATTGCTAACCCTAAGTATTCAGAATTCTTTAATCAGACATCCAAAGTATGAGATATAAATTTTAAGACCTCAAGATTTAAAAATATTACTGCATTGGGTTTTAGACTTTATTTATTTACAAAGTTGAATCTTTAAGGTTTACATTTTAAAACTTTCTTCATATTGGCTAGCATTTTTTTTCAATTGTATGGTAGCAGAAGCAATCATGACTAGGGTCTCTTTTTGACGGGTGTTGAATCAACACAAAGCAAAATCAAGGTCTCATTTCCAAAGGCTCTTAAAGCCACAAATCATAAAAACATTGAGTGATTTTGACAACTGAGTCCCATTTTCATCATTTCTTAGACATTTCATCTCCTATACCCCATTCAAAGCCACTTAGTCTTGCAAAGCTAAACGGAAAACAGTCTAAGTAGTTTTAAAAATCTGAGCCTTGTCATCTGAGGTCACCTGACATCAAAACTGACATCTTAAGGAAAAAAAAAAAAAAAAGAATAAGGCAAGGGTGGTAAATAAGTTATAAAGAATAACCCCAAGAAACTATCTCTACGGAGTCCCCAACAACTTCTTTCACTACCCACCAACACTGTCCAAATGAAGCTATAGGGAGAATTTAAGACAGACAGCAGAAAACATTAAATTTAATTTGCATCTTAGGATCTATCCCTGTGCTCCATATGCCCTTTAACCCTATTTGTTCAGTTCAATTGTTCCATTCTTAGGATGACGGGAGCAAGCTTTTAAGGACATATTTTCTAACAATGATATTCCTACTATTTTTCTGCTAGAAAGCCATAATGAACTTGTCTTCCCTCATGAGGCTACTGTAGGCTTGTGTTTAAATATTTTATGACTGCATTTTAACATACTGTCAAGTAATTTCATACATGAGACTGATCTTTAGCCTACTGAGTTGAATTTTGTCAATTCATTTCATCATTTTATGTAAGATAGAGTGCATTATTACAGTTGTAGGCTTGGTCAGTTATTTGTCCAACTCCAGACAGGGAGGGGCTTAACTGGTATAGGTGAGGTGTAATTCCCATGAGTCAGGCCCTATTGAATGAAAGCCCCATGGAAATGACTTACACAAGGGACTTGGTCGTAATGTTATAAAATGCAGACTTACTCTCCTCTTCAGGTCATGAGGATGCAGATCAAAGAAGGAAATGGATGTTTTTTCTGGCTTGATGGTGTGGCATGCTTCAGCCAAAGATCAAAGGAGAAGCATACGAGGCTAACGTAAGGTGGAGGTTGCAGCAGGCACCCTCCTACAGATGTTGGTGAAATTATACTGACATGTGGCTTCATCAGTCAGAATGAAAATCCAAGCGTGGAGAAAAATGAAAGGTCAGCAGGTAACCTCCCTAGCACTAATTGAACCCTCTGGGCAGTGACTGAGAGAGGCACAACCAGCATAATGCTTTCTGGGTACGCCACTTGTAACGAAATAAATCATTTGATGGATGCAGCTCATTTCCTGCCCACTATGCAGAGCTGCTCATGATGAAGATCTCATTTGAAACTTATTTCAGAAGATGGGGACTGCCTTCTGAGGAAGGTGAACTAGTGTAAACGGAGCAGGCAACTTCTAAAGATGTGAATGCCTGCAAAAGACCACATCAATCTACCCTTCCTTGACTTAATGGACAGTTTCATGGTTTGGGTTTGGGGGTTTTTTTGGGTTGTTTTTTTTCTCTTTATTTTAAGTAGAACAATAGAAAATAATAGAAAACAAGCCATTCTTAGATAGGGGTCTAAGCCTCTTCTCATGGATTAGTACAAATAGAAAGCCAACAAAAGTACAACTTATCACCTACATAAGCTTTTAGGCCCAGTTTCCACATGGCTATAAACTAGGATAAAAGTGGTCCTGGGGGAATGTTGGGTTTAACGAAGGGACTCGGCTTGCAGTGGTACAACTCTGAACACAGCTGCACATGCAATGACTGCTATCACGTCCTGGAAGCAGCTTCAGTGATGACCCCAGGACTTGGTACTTGGCCTACAAATTGTCTCTGGTAGGCAGAACCCCGTGGCCTGGTCCAGCGTGACCACCAGTCCCAGCTGCTTCAGAGACAGGAGAGCCCAGAGGGGCCGTAGCTATCTGTTCTGCCTGCTGCCATCATTACAAGGTCAGCCAGGCTAACAGGAGGATCTACAAAACATTGAGGTCTGCCAGTGCTGCAGATGGGTAAATGCACTTCCAGGGATGTTCCATGCCCCAGGGTTACAATTAATTTTTCACTGGAAATACCAGGGCTTATGTGGTACTGGCCTGAAGGATGCTGCTACAGACAGGCAATGTGGTATTTGTTGACTTTGGTTGATTTTGAGGCTGTGCAGGAAACAAAATCCAATCACACATCAGTTTTAAGTTGCCTAACCTGTATAGATTAACGCATTTTTTCGTAAGTGAATGAACTATATCAGTATGACCAGACTACCCTATCCCCAGTATGGGGTTTGCACCATATAAAACCTCCTAGGAGAATTACAGTGGCATACACTTTTGTCTACTGTCAAAGCCCAAGATGTCCTTTCAACAGGTTTATAGCAGTTAGAGCTGGTTAGATTTCTGAATTCTTTTAAGCAAGGTAATTTTAATCAGTGATTATTTGCCATAAACTGTTTGCTGTGACTAATTGTTCTAACACTAGCTGTTTGTTATTCATGGTAGGGGAGTGTCAGGCTCTCTACTCCAGGGACTTATTTTTCTCAAAGAGTTCATCTACATTGGCTTCCCTGGAAGTTAAAGCCAATGTAACAGCAGGGGAAATCTGTTCTCAGATTGTATGACTAGAATTTCTATAAATAGGAGTGACTGATGTAGAGCTATGAAAATAATTGATTTTTCAATGTGATGGCTGAACCAAAAAATTGAGGGGAAAAAATAATTTAGTCCATCTCAGCTCAGTTTGTTGGGCTTTTTTTTTCTTCTTCTTCTTCTTCTTCTTTTTTTTTTTTTTCTCAGTTTGTGGGCTGAGCAAAATATTTCATTCAATTTCAGACAAAGCCATTCATTTCCTAACCAGGTCATTTCTGATGAAAAGCTTGTTGTTGGAACAGATAGGCCAGATTTAATCATCATCTACAGAGCAGATGAGGAAATGCAAACATACCTCCTACAAAAGGGCCTACCAGGCAGGACACTTTTCCAGGAGACCAGGCTGCAGAGCCCTCCTTTTCCCCCAGGGACCCATCTCTGCAGTGGCAGGTTCCTCATCCACCCCACATTGAAGAACCAAGCGATGGACCTTCCAGAGATGATACACAGATGTGTAGCATCTGCCCCGCCTCGTCTTCAAATCTAATTGGCGAAAGAGGCATGGAAGGGATTAACCCAGCTGCCTTGCCTGGTAGGGAGCACTTTTTCCAGGGTGACAGGCAGCTCCTCTTTCAGAGACTGGATCTGGAGTTAAACCAAGGCTTCCCAGGAACATGCCTTGGCATTTGATTTCAGTACAAATTATTCTTTGAATTTGATGAGAACAACTTTGAGAAAGACAAAATGGAATTTTTCGCAAAGAGACCATCAGCTCCATAAAAAGTAATTTCCTAGCTGATACTCGTAAAAAAATATATTTATGACAGCCCTTTGCTAGGACAGATACTTTTCCATGAATATTCATGTGAATGACCCTGTATACATTTCTATAGATAATCAATGAGAAGGGACAAAGATAGCATCAGACCAATGCTTGTAAACAATTTCTTACAGGTTCTGGGTGTTTGGGGTTTTTTTCTCCTAATAAAATTGAGAACTGTCTTGGCTATCTCTATTCAATTAGACTGAGAACTGAGGCTGCCATGACATATGTAGCTGAGCCAATTTAAGAGCTGATTGTTACCAAAGTGGGGGAAGTCTCACTTCCCCTCCTTCACACCCCCACCTTCTTCATCCCCACCATCTACCCATCTCTTGGGCTGATCGAGATACGTGAGCTGACAGGTAAGCTTAGGTGAGCTGATTTAACTCATTCACCTGCAGAAAAATGGCCACCTTTTCTTCTGGGATGATTTTGAGTAGAGATTTTAAAGAGTGAAATAGCTCCTGGAGTGGCCTGGACAAGAACCTCTCCCTGTGCGTGGTTGTCAGGAGAAGGGCTGGGACTGGTCTGTGCTGGTGCTGCTGTGGCAGGACCTGTTTGCTTTCCAGACTCAGTAACTGGTTGCGTTTTGCTATGTTGCATTAGTGCTTATCTTCTTGGTAACTGAGTCTGGCTCTTAGACTATTGCTAAAGTTAGTGAGGTTCTTTCCAGGCACTTCTGTGGAGCTAGATAAGCCTCTAAAAGGGCAGTTTTCCATATTGCTCTGCCTGTGACTCATGCTGTGCTTAATGTGCAGTCATGCTCATTTTGACAAAACAGGAGATAATTCACTGCTAGATAGGTCTTCAAAATGAATGTGAGTAGTCTTGTGATACTTTATATTATCTATGATTATAGACATGGCTGTACTTGTTCAGGAAAGGAATTTGTCCTGAAAGAGACAGATGCATAGGAAAATCTCTTTCTATTTTCCTGCCCTACATTTTGTTTAATAATAAGAGATGAATACAGTTTAATAGAGGGAATGGAAGCAGCTGTGTTGCAATTAGAAGGCGTAATTAGTATTTGCCCAGAAGTTTGAACACACGACTGTACTGGGTACAGGGATGGCCCAAATGGTCAAAAATGACTGGTTGTGTGGTTGGTGCTTCAGAAATCTTGTTCCTCCTGTGCAGCTAATGTTAAGCTAGTACAGTACACTGAAAATATAACCCTTTGCAAATCACTTTCTGGATCTGAAAGTAATCAATTATCTGTGACTGATTACTGTCTTAGGGCCAGAAAACTACCAGACACCTGCTATTTCCATTCAAGCCACTGAGAATAGTTAGTGCCCTTCTTACTGTTAGATCATTCATGCTCTCAGCATATTCAAATTTGGTATTGTAGTGTATTGTTAGTTAAAATGAGGACAAGCACTGACTTCCCAGCAGCAACCATCCCTAATGATGTCCTTATTCTATGTTTGAGATAAGAGCAGTTCAAATACCCTTGTGTTTGACTGCCAGTTTTACACAGTTTCCTAATTTAGCATGAGACCAGGGGCAGTGCAGTTTTATTTAGTATTGTGCTTTCAGATTATATCTCCAAAAGCTTTACTGATTTAATTAGTATTTTTGGGAGTGTGCAAAGAAAGGGTGAGAAGATTAAAATGGTAACTGGTAGCTGCGGTGCAAAGAGGTTTTCAGATCAGATCTGAAAAGAGATGGAGAAATTTGAGAGGGCTGTTGCTGATGCAAGAAACCTCAGAGGAGAACAGTCAATAGGGGTGAGACTCTGCTCCTGGATTGCTAACAAAGCTGTGCTCTCACTCTTCACAGAAATGTGTTTGCTTCCTGCTCCTGGTAATCTCATGTGACTTCTGTTACTAAGCAGGGAGAGTGTCAACATGCTAACTGTCAGCTGGAAAAATTAAGTAACCCTCTTTGTAATCTGGTTAGTAAGGAAATACTTTAAGAGTAGGCTAATCAGATGGTAAGGTAGAATTATTAAACAAAAGCATCACTATTGGTTTCTGGACATATTAAATAATTGCCATAGCTATTAACAGTGCAGTAACTGGAGAGTTTCAGAATAGGGAAAATCTGGTCCACAGATGGATTTTCTTCAAGGCTCTGCCAAGCCTGAGAAAGCTGGCAGGATGGAATGTGGATGCAGACATGAATTAATTTCATTTAAGGACATGAGGACATGGCATGTCTGAACAGGAGTCAAAACATAGGAAGGGCAGGCTGGTTAATGTACAGATATGGAAAAGGATTGGAGGACTCTGGTGTTCAAAGTGGTATGGTGCTCTTTGCTGCAAAAACTCAACGCTTCTGTCTTATGACCACAACATGCAATAAAAGAGGCCTAAGTTTAATTTCAAAATAAAATGGTGGAGCTTGTTTTCTGTAGCTCTGACACTGGTGTGAAGGTGGGTCAACATCTGTGGGAAGTCTCTATGGAAAGATTAAGTGTGAGAGAAACCTGTAGTGAAAGTAAGGTCCCTGCTGTAAATCCAGGCAATGCCAGTACAGCATTCCTCACTTGTCCAGAACTCCTCCTAGACCTTCAACAGTTCCCCAAAGCCAGCAGAGTACAGCTTCATATAAGCTATCTGTTACCATAAAAAAAAATGGTTTTCTATACTGTAACTGTTTCATAGGTTATCAGTAAGCACACTCATCTGCGCAACCCTTCCTTTTGGATACTTCTCTCATTTGTACTTTATCTTGAGCTAGTTGTTTCCTTTCTAGGAAAAGTAAGTGAAATGTCTTCTTTTGCCAAAACTTTAGTAAGACTAAGGAAAACCATTTCCATCTCTTAGACCATTCAGGAAACTACTCAGATGAGACACTCCTCAGAACAGTTCAACTGGAAAATCTTAACCATGCTTCTGTTTCATGTGTCTTCATGTCCTTGTCAAGTTTTCCCATTGCCTCCAACCTCACAGGGTTGAGAACAGATATTTCCTTCTTCCCTTTCACAAAATATTCTCGCTGCAGTGGAATAATGACCAAAAGGTTCCCTCAGCACAAGGCAGATACCATCTTTTCCTTGGAGATCTGTTCTGATGTTCATCCCCAAGTGGTCAGGCAAGAGCTTTGAACCCTTTCCCTCCCTACAGCTGTCAAGTGCAGAATGTTCTTTGTTCCCCTGACTATTATCGCATGCATGGTAGGTATGAGCAGGCATCTGCCTTCCCTCTGATATGAACTACTGTAACTGCACTGAAGTTTCCAAGCAATTGGACCTAAGAAGATGATTAGGAGGGTGGGAAATATTCCTCTAATTCTCTTTGCCCTCTGTACCAAGACTGGTTCTGGCACTGCACTCAAGAACAGACTGCCTTGCATGTAAGTAGTAAATTTAAAACCTGGCCCCTGGTATGACCAGGGCATGCTGCCTGGGGCGCATGGGGCTTTATGCAGACTAGCACAGCCCAGGCAGATCTCCACAGGCTGTCCACAAAGTGCTTCTACAGAGCAGCGATGCAGCTGGGAGGTGGCATCTGCGGGGCTTTCAGCACCAGGATCCCTGCAGCTCCCACACCCTCTCCAAGGGGTACGTACATAGCCATGGCATCTGGCTGAACAGAGAAGGGAACATTGATTAAAGGATCCACACCTGCAAGTAGGGATGTTTATAAAACACTCTCTCAGACTAATAACTGAAGAACCACAATGTGTTTATCAGTATTTTAGGAGTCAGATGATGGATGTCTACTAGGCCCCCTACAGCAATGGTAGATACTTGCAGTAGAGCAGCTATGTTGCTGCTACAGTTTATGTGCTGGTGTGACAGTGGTGGAAGATGTAAAGAGCATGCCATACCTCTTCAAAAAGAGTTATAAATTGGATGCTGCCTTTTGAACTGGGAAGAGGCGATTAGAAAGTAAGTGTGGAGTCAGGATGAATGTTCCCAATTTAATCACTGACATACTTGGCAACCTCACTTCTCTCAGCTCTGAAACGAGCGTAAGATCTGCCCCCAATGGTATATTAGGGACTTTGTTCTTTTAGGTCAGGGGAGAAAAAACCCTATGTTTCTCTGGCACAGGGCAGTGCTGTGCATGAGTTACCCAGGCTAGTAAAGCTGCATTTGTTCTGTGGTAAGAACAAATGTACACCTACAGCAATATTGACTGGGTTTTTTTTAAGAAAAGGGTATGATCTCTCACTGCTTCAGTTTTACTGTATTTCATCTAGAGTTTTTAAAATTTCATGAAATTTGGACATCAGGGAATTGCATATTTTTAAAATTAGGACCTTTTAAAAATGGAAGCAGCAGAAATTACTAGACTCTTGAAAGTTTTCCATAAGCTTTTACCACCAGCTTCCTGCTGCCTTGAATTAATTGTCTCTTTCCACACCAATGGTCAGTTCAGGAATTTCTGGTGATAGTGGTATTTCAAACCTTATATTTGACACTTTTTCCTGCAATCCCCCCTTAATTAAAAGAAGGTGCACAATGACTTTGCCATTAGGGTGATAGCACTGATGGAGCTTTGATGGCCTAGAGACTGAGAAGCAAGCACTGTGGGGAAAGTTTAAAGCTTTTTTTTAGGCCAGCTGATATAGTTGGGGGAGGGGGACCATAACAGATTTGTGCATGCAGGTCAGAAATAGATGTAGCTATTCAGTCTGACTTCTTTTCCCTTAAAGTTGCATAGTGTCCCTTCCAAATGCTGAGAGCTTCCACCTTGCAATAGTGCTGCCATGTGTCTGGATGGGCTGAGGACCCCACCAGAGCACTGTGGGGTGGCCACACTGTCTGCTCCTCTTCCACGCCCCAGCTCAGAAGCAGTAGGGTGTGCACCCCCTGACATGGGGGTATAGAGACTTATTAGATCCATGTCATGCTGTATAACCTTTAATTTGCTGGAGGCCACATTTCTTACACTGTGATTGGCAAGATTCTTGTTGGACATGGTTTTTATTAATTCAGTGCTAGCATCTGTTTTTAACTGCACATCTATTGTCTGTGTCTAACTGCACTAGAGGTCATACTGCATATAATTTCAACATTGGCTGCATATAGACATACACCACACTGATTTGTTTATTGTCTCCCCATGGCTAACTGCGTTCCTGGACAACCAGACTTTTTAAGGTTTCAAGGACAACGATGACATCAGAATACTCTTGCCACCATTTCTGGTGAACCAACAAGTAGGAGGCAGGACAATTTAATAAAATAAATGTTGAATGCTATTTCCTTTTCCTGTCTTCTTCATCCAAGTATAACTTGCTTGTCAGATATCCAGCCTACTCTACCCAGTCTACCCTTACTTGTTGGTGCACAAAACAGTGGACACATAGAGTGAGAGTAAGACCATGACCCCCACTGTGGGCATTGTTCTGCAATGCTCTTGATGCTGACAGCATATCTGAGTGCAACTGAGTTTATCGAGGCACGGAAGTTTTCTCTCTCCCTTCAGAGCAACCAGGCAAATGCATTCTACCAAAGAAAAAAGCAAACAGTGATGAAAATCTGAGCCACCACACAGGGAGGCATTTTACTCCATCAGGAAACATGTGGCAAGCTCTGTTAACAGCTTCTATGTTGTAATCTCCATAGAGGTGAAGAAATATGGATGCTGAAACTTATACAAGGTATTCTAAATGAGCTGAAATAAAGCAGTATTTGTGGAGACAGAACTGCATCTTGCTTTCTCTTTAATTCCTGGGAGGAGGAAAACTGCCTAGGATGATGTTATTTACAAGCAACATTTCTTCTCAATGGCTACTGATTACATCTTCTAGTCTTGTAGAACTCCTCAAAACATTAGGATTTCCATTAAAACACAAACCCAAATCTAGTTGTATTGAATTGGCATTTTTCAGGAAAGAAAAACAAGCCAAACATGTTGACTCTTTTGACTCTTATAAACACCAGCAGATAAAAATATCTTGCATCGAACTTATTTAGAGATTAAAGTTGGGAAGATGTGTAGTGAAATCAAGGGAGAAGTTTTGTCAGAAAGAAGTGCTTCAAAACCAGAAGTGTTAGAATAGAATTGCTGGTAGAATGGAAACAAATAATCAAGCAAGATCAAAAGTGTCAAAACCCAACAAGCTGTGTGCTGAGAAAAAGCCGTTAGGAAATATCAGGTATTTTCCAATGCAGCTTATTGTAAGATGGCCTAAAAATCTTGCTTTTTGAAGAGAAATCCTTGCAGGGGTCCCTGTGGAGTGTGATCTCGTCAGCTGCTGTGGGCCACTCTTTCAGAACGGGCTGTGTTGCTCTTGCAGCACTCCCATCACTCAAGCCCTAGGGAGGCTTTCCAGCAACGAGCAAGGACCAGCTTCCAGAGGGGACAGGAGAGGGTGTCTGAAGCTGGGACACAGTACTGGTAAAGGAGCCTCTGTGGGAGGATGAACCAGGGCTTTCTCCTGCCTGCATTACCCTCCCTTGCAATATTAGTACAGTTCTTCCAGGGCAGGAGTTGCTATATTCTTGTGTGCAGTGCACATGATGGAGCATCTATCCTGATCTACCCTGATGGGGTTTCTCAGTGCTGCTGTGAATGAGTGCAGTCAGAAATGGAAGGAGCAGTGGGCACTGGCGGTGCTGGGCTTGGCAATGCCTTGCACAGTGCAGTAACTATAGGGAAGGATGCCCTGAGCAGTTTTCCAGCTTCATGGTCTGGAGTTAATGGAAATGTGTATTTCTCTCAAGAGTCAAAACTTCTCCACATGTCAATTCCTCACGTCCTCTGTCCCAGCCTTTGCTAGTACTTTTTTCTTCCTCTGAGTGTTTCTTCTTTTTTCTCCTCTGAGTGAATTAACTGACAAAGAGAGGCCTCTACCTGCAATTGCTATTGCTCCCAAGCCCTAGCTGTTCCCCCGGTATCACCTCCACACACGCTTTTCCTTGCAAGCATTGTGTAGGGAGTGTCATTTGCCTTCCTCCATCTTCTCTGCTCTTGAGAAAAAGATCCTGCACTAGGGGTGTGGTCACATCCGGAAGAGTTAGCAGTAGTATAGTGTCATTACAGCTGCGATGGCCTAAGGGTACACGCAGTTAAAGGTATGTCAGGAATGGCAATATATTTTCTTGAGCCAACCAGTGTAAATGGCAGAAATGAGAAGCCTTTAGGTGCAGAGGGCCTTTCCTGGAGGGATTATTTACAGGGAGAGTCATTAGTTACACAGGGAACATCTCTCCCTTGCTACCAGCTGTGCTGTGCTACCTGATACATTAGTAATCACCATGTCAACTTTGCACTTTCTTGTCACCTTTTGTTCTTGGTTCCCAGGAACACTCATGTGCCACCAGAGCATCACAACAAGTCTGTCTAAGTAAGGATCAGACATTTTACCTTACTGATAAATGCATCCTTCTCTGTAGGGGGACACAAAAATAGCGTAATGGAAGAACCAGAGACTTAGTAGTATTCAGACCAGGCTGAATAGACACAGGAAATGATGGGAGCATAAACAAAATACAAAAAGGTGACACCACAGCAGCGTTAGGGTAGGTAAGAGATATCTGAGGTCTGCTGTATCTGAGGCCTGGTTCCCTAGCAGAGGTTCATTTCAGATGACCTTACATGTCTGTAAAGCAGCTGAGCTAATTGCCCTGGGCTCCCCCTGCAACCAGGTAGAGAAGTACATCTCAAAAGTGTGATTAATCTCACCTATAATAGGTCAGTGTAATAGTAGGTCAGATGAATCCTTCCCTGGAAACTATAACTCTCTGCTACAAAGAGGAGTCAGAGTGACTAATGCAGATACCAGCACCACTTTGTAAATGTCTGCAGTGAGATAGAGGAATCCTGCCCCTACTGCCCAGCTTGGCCCATAGCCAAAACACACTTAAATTGCTGCCTAGACTAAAACTATATTTGTGGTAACTCCTGAATTTATATTGCGGGTAAAGTGTTTTCACTGATGCTGGGAGGCAGAAAGGGGAAAAAAGGCGTGGGTTTGTTTTTTTCCCCTGTTCACAGGCAAAGTAAACACTTGAGAAGCAGAGAGACAAAAACCAAGCACCAGCATTGCCTGGACCAGGACTGATGGTATGGGCTTGGAAAAGTAAAACTGGGAGCACTTGGCAGGGCTGAGGGCTGCTTGAAGAAGGTTTGAAACTATCTTCTTTGTAAGTAGTTGCAATTGCATCAGAGGACGTCTGACTTGTCCAGCAATTCTTCTTCCTCACAGAATCGACCTGGAGGGGACCACCCAGACCAGTCGGTGTGAGCAGCTGGCACACATCTGTCCACAGAGTGCACAACTTCAGCCCACAGAACTTCCTACAGTCCCTCCCATCTATCCCTGACCGGGCCAGGGCTCACCAGTTTTAATTACACTGGCGGGTTTTGTTTCAGTGACTCTCCAGATTAAAAATCTCTCCAAGTTACAGTCTGCTTTCTCCTCCGTGCCAAAATAAAAAAGTCTGGTTTTGCCATGCAGTGCTGTCCATGGCTATCCTGCTGTCAAAGCCCAGCGGTGCCAGGGCACTGTAACATGACTACAGAGTAAGAAAGGCAAGAGGAGACATAGGTAGTGCTTATGGTTCTGATTAACATGACGAACCTGGTGTGAGGTGCGCACTGGCACCCCTCGGGATCTCTGAACAGAAGAGCTAACTTGTGCTTGGTTTCATTACACAAGAGAAACCACCTTAGCTACTGAGAAGAATGCACCTTCGTGTAATTACAGGCTGGGCTGTGGATGGATGACCTCATCTGCATTTGGGAGCAGGCTATTTCCCCCAGCTGCTCAACCCCACACTGCTGATACCAGCACCTCAGGGCTGCCTGGAGGAAGCGCTCCTCTGGGGAGCCGCAAAGATCTGGTGACAGGCAGGACCTACCCCCGGGGCTAGGGGACTCTGCTTTTGAGGTCTACAGAAAGGGACGTTGGCAGTGATGAGTGGGCTGGGTAGGCTCTACAGGGAGGAAAGTGGCTCTGCCACCCTGGTGCCATGTAGGTGGCAGCAGCAACAGCAGGAGTTTTTTCAGTAGCAGTGGAGCACTTGGTTTAGCTGTATGTTGCACAGCTATAATTGCCCTTTTGGATGTGACTTTTGGAAAGAAAACCTCCTTCATTCTTCTATTTCTCTGAATCTGCTTCTGACTGTGAGGCACTGCCACCCTCCCTTAGAGGATTAAAGAAGAGAACAGTGTGCAGCCTGGGAACATGAGATACACTGGTAAAAGCCACCCGTCCTTGCTGAACATGCTTGTTCTGCATCAAATCTGTGAGTGATTTGACAGGGGAAAAAAGTGAAGGAACTGATGAAGTTGTGGCAATTCTGCAGCCAACATGCTTTTCAAGATCAACAGCAGATAAAGCACTGCACCTCCAATCATGATGTCACTTTGGTAGAGATTATGAGAGCTGTGCTCTCAGTTTGCCTTGTTTTGAGCAAATCTCCAGGTTGGGTTTCAGCCTTACCTGTTGGTAAGTGCAGTTTCATTCATGGGCCAGTCGCAACTGCCTCAGAGGGGTGAGTGAGTGTTGCCACCTGGAACAGATTGCTGTTCTTCAGGTTCAGTTTTTCACATGAGCAAATCCGTTTTTCAAATATTGCTTTTGTAGCAAAGAGAGTAGAAAAAAAAAGGGGGGGGGGGGAAGCCCGAGGAAACACTTAGATCAACAGAGCACTGTGAGTTGTTTGTATCTGGCTTGTCACATAAAGCCATTACTAATTTTCTGTAATTTCCCCACAGGGTTAAAAGAATACTATCTAAAAGCATCTGTGTGAGGACAGATGCCAGGATTAAGAGGCATGATGTGTACTAACTCCACATAAATCTATATACTATTTAAGTCTGAGTCAGAGTATCATAAAAGAGCTGAAATGCAGCTTCACAAGAAGGATGTAAAGGTATTTTATCCTGCTCTACTCATGAGGAAAGTAGGAAAAGGCACCCTCCCATTTATTTGAGGAGTTAGGAATGATTTGCTCAGTAAAAACACCTATCCACTTTGTTTACATTTGGAATAAATGGAAAGGAGAGATATGGCACCTAACCAGAAACTGGAGCAGGAAAAAAGGTAGAAAAGAAAACAGCAGACACTAAAGACGAACTGCCTGAGAGTCTGCTGTCTCCAATACCCAGATTTTTAGAATGAATGCTTGCAAATAGATAGTTTTAGGAAAAGGACAAGGCATTGTCTGTTTTCCTCCAGTATTGTCCTCCAGCAGTGGGAGAGAAAGAGGAAGGTGCACAATAATCTGTTCCCTCCTGATATAAAGTAGGAAGTTATTTTTACAAGAAAGCAGTGGAATTAGACTAAATTGCATGATAACTGCATGGAAATATTTTTACATGTTGAATCAAACTGTGGTGGGGGCTAATATTCTCCCTTTCAGCAGGAGAGATGCATCTTTCTTCTGGGATCTGTGCCTATTACATGCTACATTCAGTACTCTGGCAGCTTTATTGATGTAATATGTGAGGTACTGGAAAGAATAAATGCTTTAAGAAAAATTATCAGCCTGGGGACAAATGGCATTATCACTAATTGCACTTTACTAGTTCTGCCTACTCAAAAGGAAAGGAGGTAATCTGGAACAAAGTATGTGGTTACTGCAGGATGAAGAAATTCTGCTTGGAATTGCAGCTCGTAGCGAATGACTCATATTGTACAAACAGCCGAGGTGTGGGTAGCACTAGCAGACAATTGCCTGTAATGACTACCGCTGCAACATAATGAATGAAGCACGGAATAAAGAGCTCTCTGCAAGATGCAGCTATGTGAATGGCAAGCCTTTCATTTCAAGATAGAGTCCTGTATCACAAATATTAGGTTTGATAAACAATGTTTTTAAGATGTTTAAGTATATCCGTGAATGGGATAGAGAACTGAGACAGCAGATATTGCATCTGATTTCTAGAATTTTAGTCTGGCTGTAGCATTTTGAGAGACTCAGAATGTACTTCTATAAAGTCAAACAATCATATCGGAAACGTACATTCCATTTTGGGTTTGATGTCATGCATGGAAAGGATGTGGCTCTTGTTTTTATTTTGGCCCAAGCTCTTATTTTCAGACATTCCATGTATATCCTGCTGTTTGTAAATGTTCTTCCACTACCCACCTGCAGTAGTACTGCACAGGTTGTGAGCAAAAAGGGGTATGTTCCTTTGGCACAGGTCAAATATTTTATAATGGAGCACTAAGGACACTTGTAGCTGACATCAGACTAGCATCTATGGTTCCTAAATTGTATCTGGCCTGTCCACTGTCTGGGGCTGCTGGCTAGGAACTAGTGTGCAGGCAGTGGAAAAGGACAGGTGGGCGCTTCATTCTCGTGTCAGTATAGCCCTTAGCAGTTGTGATGATGTTTGACAACTGAGCTGGAAGTCTGCTAGGTGTTATTTCAGGTCCAAGGGCCATGCTTTGCGAAGGCTGGACTCTGAAATAGACCAAGGAATTTTGAATTGTGAATTATTCCTAGTTTCCTGTTTGAAGAAGTATTTTAAATACAGCAATGATTGTATCTTAATAATCAGATATATTTGTAAAGGCTTATCATGGGAACTTCTAAGGATGATAACAGGCTATATAATGAATGAAGCACTGAATAAGTAAAGAGTTGTCTGCAAGACATCTTTTATGTGAATGGGAAGCCTGTGATCTGAAGCTAAAGCTTTACCTTTGATCTTGATCCCAAAGTGTCCTGAGCACTGTGTTGCAAGATGCTTCTTGCAATGCAGCCCATCCCTTTGTGTCACCACCTTGACTTAGTAGCTAACATAGGTCAGATACTGAAACTGAATTTACTGACATCAGGGTGAGTCCTATTGTCAAAGCAGCCCCCTGCGAAGACAAAACAACAACAAAACCAAAATTATTATCTTACGGGGACAGTGTTTTGCTCAGCACCAGTTTTATTTAACCAATTTCAATCTAGTTTCCAGATTTAGAATATGACCACCTTTATTTCCAAACTGATTTTGATCATGCTGAGCTCTAGCCAGATCTGAGTTGTTGCTCTTCTGCTACGCCTTGATCTCAGTGTCTGTTCTTTGTGTCTATGCTACCTAATACTTCCTGGGCACAGGTGTCCTGTCTAAACACCAGCTAATGAACGTAGTCGATTACCTTCCTCCCACTTATTTAGTTGAAGTATAAAACTCTCAATCCTTCAGAAATAAGCCAAGTCACAGATACTGTCACTTTTGCTATATACTCAAAGGAAAATCACTTTAGGCTCCCTGATTTGTACTTTTTGTTCTACAAGTCTTAATAAAATGAAACTGTAGTTTGGGCGAAGCTTTTATCAAGTCAGATGGCCCTCACAGGCTTAGAGCAATACTACATCCCTTAGAGATGTTGTTGTTGTTTCTGTGCCATTGCTGCTGATTTCTAACAGTCTTGTTTAAAGAAGCACTTCCTTTCAGAGGGAAGGCTTATGCTTTCTCAGGCTTACTTGATAGCTTTTCTTCTCTTAAAAGGCCTTCTGGCAGGGTCCATGATTATCCACTGACCTCTTAATTTATTTTTGCACAGTCTTGCTGGTTTAACAATGTCTTCATTATACAATGAAGATTGCACTATACCCAAGGAGAAAAATCCATTTCTGTCATAGTTTTAAGCAGGGAATAAAAAATGGAAGAACTTGAACAAATCTAGGGCACATTCTCAGCACAGGGTTAACTTAAGATCAATACTGAGAAAGGTGTAGTCTTTGGGCCTTGGGGAAACAATAGTCAATGCAGAATTTTATATCATTTATAAAAAGGAAGGTGATCTCATGTGCTACAGAATCAAGGAAGTGAGAAATGGAAAAAATGTACTTGATCATCTTGACCACAGCATAGGCTTGTTCTGTGCAATGCATTTTCTGCTGCCTTCTCCAGATTTCTTTTAAAAGGGGTTTACTGTTTGTTGCAATCTGTGCTCATTTCTAGGGAATGGTTTTCACACAGAGCTGAGTGGGGAACCTGAATTTTCTTTGTCTTAATTTTAGGTCATATCTCCCATTTTTCCCAGATAAAGACTGCTTGGCTCCTGGCATTATTTGCATTGGAAGGATGGACAGCTTATCCCTGAGCAATGACAGTGCTACTTAATGCAGAAATCACCATCAAGAAATAAAAATGCCAAGGCATGTTTCTTGAATTAAAAATAAGAGATAAATACTGATGGTTACAAGCTGGTCACTGATTCGACAACTTGCACAGAAGAATCAGGAGTGGACAGTAGGCTGTGCTGGTGTTTATCCATGACTGTTCTCACAGCTTGATTAAAACAGGACAGAATGGGGAGGAAAAGCAAGCCCATAAAGGTGTCACCTTTTGAAAAGGTCTAAATTAGAAAGGTTAAGTGTCTAAAGGTAAGAAAACTGAATGGCTAAAGGAATGAATGGTTTCACTTATTTTTGTGTCCTGTTTGAAACATTTTAGAGAACTTCACAGAGGTTTACTTGCATAGCTATTAGACTTCCTCTAAATCACACTCCCTCCATGAATCTGAAATCTGTTTTCTGCATGCCCAGCCATTTGCTTCTCATCAGACTGAAAGCACTCAAACTTCAAGTATTTAGTAGGGTATAGGTCTAGATCTCCCCTTTGCTTCAGATTTGAACTGCTTTTTATTTTTTTCCATAGTTTTGAAGACTAGTTTGCTTGACATAGGATCTAATTTGACCAGTTCCAGTACCAGTGACAGAAGAATAAAATGAAAGAGAGGTAAAAATATTTTTAGTGAAAAGTCAGTCCTATACTTCATTTAAAAATGTCATGACTCAGAGAATGTCAAATGGATTGAGTTCTCCATGGCTCCTCAGTGACCCCCACAGATGCTTCCTGCCTTGATTCCAGTGTGTTTGTAGCCTTTTGTAGGTTACTTACATCCCACGCAGACATCCCCTTACCAACATCCTGTGAACCTCTAGCTGCGTTTCCTTGTGAGCGCTCGGCTTCCTACAGCAGAAGGACGGGTTTGTGTGAGGCTGCTTTGCTGTAGCAAAGTGCGTAGGAAGCTCGGCTCACTGTACAATGATGCAGACTGTGGTAAATGAACGGTCTCTGTTTGACCAAGGAAATATATCTCCTGTAAATACGGTAACATTTCTGTTGGATTTTTAGCGTTGACTCTGACTTTGTGTTTAAGTAGAGATAGTGAAGGCAAGTGGCTCAGGAGTGTAAAACCACAGCAAGACTCGGTCTCCACTGGCACCATTCCACACATAGTTTAGGCAGACTTGTTCCAGCCTCTATACTGTGAGTGCACCATTTGTCCCTAATAACGGTATTAATACTGATTCACTGCTCAAGCATGTGATTGGCCACCAGTCACCTGGTTTTGGAACAGCTCAATCCCAAGCCAAATAAAAGCTTTCTATACTAGTAATGACACGCTAGTACACCTGGTGCACTTCCTTGCAAATTGCTCCCCTCTAAATGTATGATATGAATCTTAACATAAACTTTATAGGATGTTTTCAGCCAAATGTAACTGTCTGAATTCCCCTCTCTCCTCTCTTCCCCAAATGTTCTTTAACTCCTCTGCTGGGAACAATCCTTGGCCATTAAACCATAATGTTCAGCTATTGAGTTAGAAATAGGCTTGGCACAGAGGGTTACTTAAAGATTACACAAACCAGTTTTTCCAGGTTGTGTGTGAAGAGTGTGGTTTAAAAGAGTGGAAAGTTACCAGAAGCAGCACAAAGCCAGGTGTTAGTGGATAATCAGAAGGAAGGATAGCAGAAACAACTGGGAAGCTTTAACCAGCAGGATGGGAGAGACAAGCTTGCATTTAGAGAGGGTAGTTATGGCAGGGTCCCTGAACTCAGCAAATAAAAAACATGAGTTGTAAAGGCAAATTTGAGCTCTCTGTAAGTCACTTTGCCCTGAATCAGTGATGTCTGAGTATAGTGAAGAAACTGAGGCAGAGAAAAGCATGCAGCGTATATTATTTGTGGCAGGAGCTAGTTACTTTTCATGCCACTATGTAAACCTTGGGTCTTGGTTTTCTGTGTGGGGCATGAGTATGCAATGATGTATGTGTGGCATGTGCGTTGTGTGCGTGTGCATCATCTCATACATGCCATCTGCCACTGAAGACTTAAGCAGTGAAAAAGAAGGCTTTGCTTCCTGTGGTAACGGAGGTGCTCAAAGCATGGGGGAGCAGGAGGCCAGCACCGACTCTTGTGGGTAAGGAGGCAGACCACCATCTCTCAGACAGCCTGCTAGATAAGGAATTTGCACCACAACACTATAGATAAAAATTAATGAAGAGGTTATCCGCTCTAGTTTGGGTAATACACAGTCTCTGTGACTTCTTGCTTATGCCAAATGGCCTCTTTCAGCCACTCCTTCTCCTTACTTTTGTACCATCATTGCACCCCAGGAGCAGACGAGGAGTCAGGGAACACATGCAGTGCCTGGTGTCTTCCAGAAGTTGTGAGGACAGGAGATGCAACACAGTGGTCTCCTGAGCAGCCAAAGAGGGGGTTTGACCAAACCTGTCATTCTGAAATAAGTCACTCCCCCTGCTTTCTGCTCCAGGGCAGTCCCAGGGAAGCAGGCAGCAAAGCCTTTCCCTGAAGGCATCTTACCTTCTCCTGACGTTGCCCAGCAGGACTGCACCAGTGCTGCTGTGAGCAGGACTGCCTGTGGCTGCTGGGGGTGTTCTGCGGACATAATGCCATGAGGATTTCTTTCCAGCGCCTTGTGAGTCCTTGGGGCATGAGGTGAATCCCATTGTATACATGGTAGTGTGTTCCACTGATGGTATTAACTGGTTTTCTGCTGTCTGTGACCTCACTCAGGGTTAAACGTCTGCACTGCAGATGGTCATGTTCAGCAAGGTGATTCCCTTCCTTTGGGAGCTATTTTGTGATCTTTGCATAGAGGAGGCTACAGAATTGCAAGGTGTTATTAAATGTAGTGTTATATTTCTATAGAAAAAATGATCTGATAAGGAAGTTTCTGAGCTAGGAGGCAGGACTCAGAAGACTGAGAACATCCCAGCTGGTTTTGAGATTCCTTATACAGAAGAGAGTATCATCATGCACCTTCTTCCTGATGTCTCTTATCAGTTTGGATCATAGAGGCTCTGAGGCAAGGTTACTGTGCACATCTGCAACAGCAAAGGCAGCAAAGCTCTAGTTTTGGTCTGGTTGCCATTAGGGTTACTATAATATGAATTATGAGATGGGCAGATATTCTGGACAGATAAGACTGCCAGCCTTCCTCCTTTGAAGCAGCCTCTTGCTCTCAGCAAGACCCTTTTGTCAGAGCGCCATCATATGATCTTTGCTCTTATAGGTCATAACATGGATTTCTTACAGTGTTCTTTTCAAGAGGCATCACATCCTACTCCATGGCTGTAGTTTAATGGGCCAATTCATGGAGTGAGCCATTACTTAATGTGAGAAAAGGATCAGAATCTAGTCCATCAATGAATTGGTGTTATTAACCTTAATTCTTGCTGGATTTTGTTGCATGTCCTCCTTCCCGGTTGCTTCCCATCATGTATTTTAGCCACAATGTTCAGTTCAGAATACTGAAACAAATATATGAATGTTTTGAATCTCTTTCTTCTGCTGAGACCTTTCAGGCAAAGGAAGATAGGAGGTCCATAAAAACTTGGAATTTTTCTCCTGCCAAACCTTATGTTGTTTGTGAAACTGCACGCCAGCCAACCCACTGAGAAGAGATAACGCAGCGCCTGGCCGGAGGCACAGGCTGTTTCTGCACCACCTCTCTGCAGCCAGACGCCTCACATCTGAGCAGGTGACATCCCACGGGGAGGGATGCCCTGCGCCGAAATAGCCTGTGCTCAGAGGAGCTGAAAACGTGGGTGATGAGAACAGCTGCAGGTGCTGCCCGTACTGGGGGCCACCATCCCTGCCATCAGCGGGGCACCGCAGTCCCCCTGCGAGGAGGCGGCAGCAGTGGTGGCTCAGCTGGGAGGCAGCCACCCTTTGCCATCTCACCGGTGTCACCCTGTCCCCAGGGTGCTGTGGGGCAGAGGGAGTGTGTCTGGCAGGGTGCAGGCAGCAGCGCAGGAAGGGGAGGGCAGGCTGTGGTGGCAGGGGAACAAAAGGAAATTCATTGATGGAAGGCAGAGGGGGTTATGGTCTTGTTTTTATTTTTAACAACGGGCAGCTGTGAATTTTTACGGAGGATTATTTTAGGTCTCGGGCCAGGCTGTTTCATGCTTCGTCGGTGCCTGAGTTTCCTCTCCAGCTATCTGAATCCAAGTGATATTATTTGCAATTACTTCAAGAAAGCAGAAGCTCAGAGGGAGTGTCCTTGGTGAATGGCTGTAATTTCTGTGCTGTGGCTGCCCAAAAGCTATTACGGCTCTGCTATCTCTGGCTGCCTGCCAGCGGGAAGGATTCCTTCCAGAATTAATTGCATTTCCCGCCTTATAGGTATTCCAGGGAGCGGGGAGCAGGCTCGCAACGGGTGTATCGCCTCGCAAGTAAATAGCGACATGTCTTCTCATGTGCGCTGTAGGAGGGCAGTGCAAGCAAGAAGACAGACATGCCACTGATTTTCAGGTGTTTGCCCATAGCCGAAAATTAGTAAAGAGAGGTGGGAAAGAGAAAATAAGTCCGGTGTTAGGCTCCTTCTTATTTCCGGTATGGAGGAAGTGGGGGCTGCTTCTACACAGCATTATTCACAGTGACGTGCAGAAGCTGTCGTCTCTTTGCTTTGCCGCATGAAAGGAGGATATGCAAGAAAACTGCAAGCTCAGGGTCTTTGGCTTTTTTTTATGTAAATGTAATTTATATAGAGCTACCTTGACTGCATCTATATTGTATGGTGAGTAGGTGCACAGATTTGAATTTGCCCCTCATCTACATGACATAGCCATGGTGGGGTGCAGCCTTTGAGCAAGGTCTGGGGTGTGCCGGCTGAGCTCAGACTGTCTTTAGCACAGGCCCCTTGCTTGCAGCATGGGGCAGGAGAACCATGCTATTCCCTAGCTGGTCCACCCCCACATATCACATGCACTTCTGTCACATCCCCAACTAATGGTAGGAGGGACATCCAAGGCAGGGTGCCAGGCCACGATGGGGACTTTTAGGCGATTGTAGCACATCCTGCCTATGCAACATGGGGGATGCACTACGTAGAGCTTGTGGCCTCCTCTGGTGACCAGCATGGATGTGGGGCAAGGTACACAGCAAGCCTCAGCCCCTGGACCGGCACCAAAAGGCACTACCTGGATTTGGCAGATCTGTGAGGTCTGTTTATGAAAAACAGCCTGTAAAGCTCAATGGCATGATGGCTGCCCCATCCCTTATCATGCTCGTGAGGCAGGAGCCATGCCAGCCAGCCCCTGGCGTGGGCTGTATCTATGCAGCTGTGCCAGGTCCATGCGGAGCAGCCACTCCTTCCCCTTCCCCCTCCACAGGAAGGGAAGGAGGCATCGCCTGAGAAAGCTCCCTCCCTCCCTCCCTCTCTCATGGTATAATGAGTTTACAGGGTGGATTGCAATCTGGTCCTATAGATTTCTGTTTGGTACTTTAGTATTTTTATGAGAGGCACGTTGAGACATTAAGTATTAGTATTATTTTCATTAGATGCATTCAACAGACCTGAAGTGGTGGTTAGGTAGCAAGAACCAGGCAAAGGGGAAGCAAATGCAAAGAGGAAAGGAAAGAAGGAAAAAAAAAAACCACAAAAAAATCCCTTTTCTTTTTCTCTCTTTTAACACCAAAGTGCCAAAGAGGCCAGCGCTGAGACCTTTTGTAAACTGCCACTAAAATGTTCATGTTAAAAAAGACACCAATTTATTAAAGCACTGGGGTCATTTTATCTGCTGTCTTTTGATCTCTTCCTCTGCAAAGGAACAAAGAAAATTAGAAAATAAAATAACTGTTCATGTAGCCTAAATGGAAGCAGAAAATGCTGCTACTGCATGGCTCTACATAGCCAGCTGCTTTCCTTCTCTGGTTCAGCTCTATTCACCTTTGTTCTATTGCACCAAGACTGATGTAGTATAATATTATTGATAATATTTGTATATGACAGGTTAGATAAATGAGATTAGTGATATTTGAGAAGGGGCCACATTCCTCTTTCTTCACCTGTCAAGCAAAACCTAATTCATTCAACACCCCTAATGATCTTGGGTGGCTAGTCATGGTATAGGGCCCATGCTGAAAACATACACTGGAGTTAGCATCTGAGCAGTGTTACGAGTCATGGGCCAGATCCCCAGGGGGATTCAGATGTCTGGTGGATGTCTTACATCCCTGCTTCACTGCTCGGTTGCACATAACCACAGAAGCAAGTCAGTTCTCTCAGAGTCCGTGTTTCCATCTGTGAAATCACTGAGGTACCTATGCTGTCGCCTCTACACATGCATATACCGATCCTTACCAGCAGCTTGTGCTTGAGCACAAAAGGGAATCAGAAGCCTTGGCTGCTTCACCTCTGGGACCCAGTGCAGAAACATATGGTAGGATAAAAGGAATGCAATGCCAACTTAAACCCGACAGTGGTGGGGAAGCCCACACATGCAGTGTGACCACTCTTCCCATACCTTCCCCACACAAGAAGCAGGGACTGGACTGTATAGATTTTCCACCCCGAGGGGCACATGGGAACTCACGAGCTGTAGAGCACTGGTAGACAGGCACAGTATTGCAATCTATCCCAGCTAAACTGTTCTGCTTGGCATAAATAATTAAATGCTATTGGGTGGCATAACAAGAAAGTGAGATTAGCTTGGGAAGGCACTCGCTTGGGAGACAGAACAGTTAGACTGCAATCCCTGTTTGGGCATTTAATTATTTATACCAAGCAAAACATTTTTGCCAGAAGAGATTAAGAGACACCCACCTAATTTAGTAGTCTGCTTATCATTAAGTTTAGCAATGGTCAGGCAGAACATTAAGATGGCTACTAGTATATATCTGCTTAAAAAGAATCTGGTCTTTTGTTTACCATTCTTAAGTTGACAAAAAATGCACAATGCTTGCTTTGTGCACAGCTCCAACATCAGTAATGCAATCAGCATTGTTATAACAGAGCGTTAGTATTTCTCTAGTAAGAAATCATCTGACTTTCCAGTCATAGCCACTGAATTAGTGAAAATTATACAGATACATAGAAATGATTAAGTGCTGTTGCAGAAAGGTGAAATTTTAAATTAATGTTGTCTTATGTGGGATGCAGTGAGAGAGGCAGCTTACAATGTGAGCTAGGTCATCCATACCAGAAAAGAAATCACAGATTTGATGATTTGTTAGAGATGTTTTGAATGTGAACTGCATAAGCAAAAGGATCCCAATCATGTGATAGAAAATGTTTATTTAGGATTCAGAATTTGCTTCCTTTAGCTACTGTCAACGAAATGACCTTGGTGTTAAAATATTAGTGGAAAATTTGATTTAGCTGGTGAGTGCTGCAAGTGGAAATAACTGTTGTTGGCTGTTTGCATGAAAATGGAGAGCTGATGTGACAGCTGATTTGGTTGAACATGACATAGCTGTATTAACCCGCAGCAGCTGAGTGTGCTGAAGTCTGGGCTACGGTCACTGAAAAAGCATTGAGAAGATGGAGAGCCTGGGATCCCATACATGGTCAGACAGCTTGAGCTGCTCGCTAAACCAAGAAGTTTGCCTCAGTAATTTTTTGAGACTATATCTGGAGCGGTACAGCTCACTCAAACCGATGTTTTGCAATAGGCTTGGAGTATAAGATTCACACTTATTTATCACTGTGCACACTCCCGCTGAGGTTACTGGGCAGCCAAGGGACGTGGTTGGCCAGGGAGCATCCCGAGACAGGAGGGTACAGCTGTGTCCTCAACATCTGCTCTGCTTTGATTCCTTAAGGTTGCATAGCCCCATTGCCCCCCCCCCCAGCTGATGTCATACACCAGCTGTCTGAAGCCAGCATATTGCCATTGCCATCACCATCATGACCATGCAGGCTCCAGGCTCTTGAGACCTTTATTTCCCTCCAAGGTCAAGAGGCCTGCTTGCATTTTCAGGTGTGACTAGAGCTTCAGAGGGACTGTAATGCAGAATTGCACATAGTGACTGCTCTTTTGTGTTATGAACTGCACTGAAATGTTGCTAAAATACAAAGGAGTAGTGTTGGTGGTGTTAAGCAGAAGGTACGCTGCCGATGTCAGGAAAGCCATTTATGTCAAGGTTTTCAAACTCCCAGATAATCTGGAAACTGCTTAAAACAGACACTTATTCTGCTCATGTAATTGATTTTGCCTAAGAGGCGCTCTCTGATTTCACTCCTTCAGTGCTATTAGTACTTCTCATCAACTATTTCCTTGTTAGAACATTGGTTGGAGAGCTTTTATGTGCTTGTTATTGCTAAGAAAACTTCTTTGCATATCCGTCACATATGATTTCCTTTATCTGTGTTTTTCAGACTACATCTTGGCAGGAATATACCACATGGCAGTATTAGTGTTCCCAGTTTCTGATTAAGTCACTAGCCAGTGTGCAAACTAACACCACGACTTATTTTATGTTCACATTAGACAAACAAGCTGTTCAGGGTTGTTTCCCAAAGGAGAAATTGGCAAAGCTGGGGACAAGGGTCACTGTCCCAGTTTGGACCCCATTCGCCACATAAAAGGGTCAGAAGGTTGTAAAGGGATCCTAGTATTCACTGATTTTAATAGTAGAAAGCAGAAACATGAAAACTTCCTGAGCACTATCCTTGTAAACCTGTCTCAAAGTGAGCAAAAATGGCTCTAGGCACCAAAAACTTCAAGGTCTCCCTTCAAATTCTGGTCTGCATCTCCTACAGGTGGGGTGCAGGATCACATGCAGAGTATTTAGGTTTCCATACATCTGCCACTGCTCATTAGAGCTACTTATGCCTTCTTGCACCTGCAAACTGGAGCTGAAGAATCGTGGAAACAGGTCAAAACAGAAGGAAATCTTCCTTCTAGGAGCTTCTGCGCTGCTTTGCTGTAATTGCATCTTCTGCTCCCTCCTCAACATGCGGGTTATATGAAGTTCTCTCAGCTCCATGGCAGTCTGAAAAAGGGATTTAGCTTTTCAGAGTGAAAATAGGGCTGATGCGATGCTCAGAAATGAGAGGACAATTGCAGTGTAAAATTGGCTTGCATGTGTGCGGCAGACTAGATGGTGATGTGAAAGGAAGATTGTAAGGGCTGATTTGATTAAAAGGCTGTGTCTGAATGGGTATGTCTGGAATGAAAGGGCGTCTGGGGGGACCATTTTCCTGCAGGGTGGGGCTTTTGGTGTTTGGCTTTGCAGATGTTAGCTACAGAAATGTTAGGATTTAAGAGCACACACTTGGCTTTAAGTCTGGGACAGGCCATATTTTCAAGGGTGAACATGGAAACATCAATAATTTCAAAGATTTTAATTTTATTTTCTGAAGGCAACGGGAATTTTGTTTTTCTTTTCAGAGGTAGAGTGATATTTTTAGGAGTTTTGTACTAGATCTGTTCAGTATCATGTAGCATCTGCCTACAACAGGCCCTCTTCTCTCTACCATATTATCATTTAATAAAAGATTCTCTATATAATAAAGACAGTCCAGAACAGGGAAAATTCATGAAGCTTACAGGTTCGTGTGAATGTGTTTTGTATTTGGACATCACGATGAGTTCCAACCCCAAAACGGGACTCTCAGATGTGGTCACAGTAGCAACTATTATGCTTATTATTAATGACAGAAGGAGCTTCAGGTTGACAGCTACACAATAAACAAGAAAATTTTGCTTTTCTGTAATAGCGACATAGTGAAACCACATCTGCCAGTCACACATAGCAAACTATTTAAATATGTAAGATGTGCTCCAAAACCTTGCAGAAACAATTTGCTGACAGCAGCACTGTGCATTGGCAACATGCCACCGGCAGGTGCCTATAGTCAAAGACAGGACCCAGATTTTACATGTTGCCACAGATATTTAAAGAAGGGAAACTGAAGCGCATGTTGATTCATAAAATGTACTGGCCTTTTCTTTTTCTTTTCTTAGTAATCTCTAATTAAGTTGAAGTTGTCCTTCTAATGAGTTATTTGCTACCACAAACCCCAATGCTTTATTCATGAACATTGTTGAGGTGCCTGGGCAAAACCAGTCATAAATCATTACCCACATAGCTGAAATTTTTGTCAACATCTTTCATTTCCAATTTGTATCAGGACAGGGCTTGCACTCACTTGAGTGCACAGAGCGACAGGTTGAAACCCGAGCTAGGCTTAAAGTGATTTCCACAAACAAGAGAGCTCCTCTCCTTCAGTGGGAAGTACATGGGGAGATTCTTACTGCGTGTAACACTCAGCAAGAATTCACAATATTTATTGAGCATAAAGTTGCCTTCATTGGATGAATTTGTATCAGCGGAGTTATTATTCATATGTGAGAGACATAAATAATAGAGCCAGAAGACCCCAGCGCGCTGCAGTCTCAAAGCCACATGATATATAGGGATTTGAGTGGGGAGCATTAGTATTATGCAAGTGATTTGTTAATGAAAATGTATAACTTAAGGAACACTCATTTCTGAGGATGAAGAAAAGGGTCTTTAAGGAGGAATATTCTATCAAGTGGAAGTGGTGTAGACTGATTTTAAGGGTCTCTGACTTATATTTAAGAAAGGAGGAGCGCAAAGACAAGCCTTTCAAAAGCTAGAAAAAGCAAGCCTGTCCCTCACCCAAGCCTCAGGAAACAGGGTCAGGCTCCAGGGGAAAGAAAAGGAATTTATGTAAATACACAAACTCCAGCCGGAGGTTTAGTTGAAATATTTGGTCCTCTAAAATCTGAAACAAAAACCTTCCGCAGAGCTGGCTGCCTAGGTTCTGGGGTTTGGTAGAGTAATATGTTCCCTTGTGTTTTTATTCATGTCACCATAATGAAAGCTGACTTGCTTTTTGAATAATATATACTTTATCTACATATGAGAGGAACTGAAATGAATATCATTTACTGCAGGTTTATTTAAAGGGCGCTTCATACTAAACAGAGTACCCATTATAGCTGTAAGGATTTTTCAGCACAAGGAATGGAAAAACTAGCAGAAAGTACGTTTTCATTGTAAGCAAAATACCTTTGAAAAGCTCATGTCTCCTGCCTTGTAAACAGATGAAGGAGACATTGCGCTGGCAAAGTACGTGCTAGCTTTGGGATGTCACGTGGCCAAAGACCAGGACCTGGAAACCTTCAGTCTTTTTATGACAAAACATATCTGTGAAAACAGAACAAAACAGTTTTTGCTTTGGCATTTCCCTCAGCAATGTCTGGATGTAAAAGGAACAAGATTTGGGGCTTGCCTTGTCACACCAACCCCCCCATACAGATGCTGGAGGAGCTGTTAGCCCATTCGACACCTCTTTCAGCAGCTTGTGCAAGGGACAGCCATCAGTTGCTGCTGGCATGCAGCAGTCAACTTATAACAAAACTATGGACTGCAGCTGGATGTGGTGAATAACTGGGGAGCAATGCAGGAGTGGAGAGAGTCAAACTGTAGAAATGTCCCTGGTAAAATGTTACTTGTCATGTCAATTTTTGGGGATGGCTTTTCCTCCATCATCTTGTTCTAAGGCTGATTCAAATGATCTCAGCAACCATTGCTGCTGACTAGTTTTACATCTTGTTTAACAAAACACCCCATAGAGCATCAGCCACCATGCGGATCAGGGCAGGCAATATTTGCCCTGGATATTCAAGCGGATTGTGGCCCTGCAGTTCTGCTAAAACATCAGGAAGCCACAAAGCATTTAGATACACAACTTCCTCTCTCCTTGCTTGTCCTAGTTAATATAGCCCCTCTGCAGTACGCATAGATTATGTCATTGCAATAGAAAGCAAATGATTTAGGATTTAGCTGCCCTTCCACATGTGCCTCTTCCACAGATCACTTGGATGCAGGACTCTACCAAACAAAGCTAAGGGACACCACAAGAAGTAGCAGTGTATTTTTCATGCCTCGACTATTGTAATTCCCTCTGCTATGGGCTGCTCATGTTCCAGCCCTCCGGATGAGTGCAAGTGCAGAATTCAGCTGCCTGATTAACTTCACCAGTGCAAGGAAGCCTTAATCGTGTCTACACCATTACCAACTGGTCACTTTGCCTTTCCATCCCTATCTGGGTCCAATGCAAGAACACAGTCCTCCACTGATTTTTTGTTCACTGTTCATGTTATTTTGGTGAACAAAAAAAATGGCAAAATGACAAAGTATATAACCTCTAATAGTAAATCTTCCCAACAGTTTTTGCAGTAGAAATATGTCCTGGACATGAAGAGGAGTTCTGTGAAGCTTGGAAGTCTAAGGGATGAAATCCATATACCCTCATCCCATCCTGGTGCTAGAGCAGAAGCAAACTTTTCTTTAGGCACCTGCATTTTCCCTGACTGGTGGGAAATGCAGCCTTCGAAAGTGGACAGTTCTATGAAATGGATAAGGAAATGTGGGCCCACTTCCATGTATTGCTGTTATATTAGAACAAAACTCATTCGAGAAAATGAATGCCAGCAGCCATATGAACGTGCAGCTGGACAAAACATCTGTGTTTCAAGAACACAGTGGGAAATGACCATATGCGCGAGGAATCCTAATTCCTTTGTTCAAAGCTAAATATGAAAGTGTAACAGGAAGCCCTCCTGGTGATTAAAACCAGAGCCTCACTGCAATACCTGAGAGCCAAACAGGTATTTAGACATGGCTAAATCTTGTAGTGATGGAAGATAATTACATCTAAATTGGTTTTCTTGGAAGTTGAAAGGGTTTAATTTTTAAGAGTGTCTGCACAAGCCAGCATGAAGCAATCCAGTTAAGAGACAAACCAAGGACAGAGTTGTTCAGTGCACCAGAAGCAGGTGCAAGACTGGGGACAGTAGGCGTCCTCATGGTTTTATGGGACTCCACGGGTATTAGGAACCAGCTGAGCTGTGGTTGCAGACCACAGTTGCAGACCTTTACAGCCCAGAGCATTAATGGTTTTCTTTATTGAGGAACATGAGCTGGGACCTAGTACTAATTAGCTGGAGCTCTAATAGTAGAACTGCACAGTGATGTTCAAACATGGACTTGCTTCTGCTAGCAAAAAACCCTCACGCCAATGCTTGCAAATAAAGCAGAGCAGGAAGTATTTTCCTGGTTCTCTGCCAAGAAGGATCTGACTCTTTCAAGAACTGTAAATAGTCCCAGTACCTTCTAAGTTAATTAACTGTGCAATGGCCAGGTGTTACTCCATGATTAGTTTGTGCACAGGATTTTTAACTAGCACAGTGAAGAGAGACAGAGCCCCAGTAAGATGCAGAGCTCCCTCCACTCCCACTTGTGTGCCTGTAAGGAATCTGGGCAGGATCCAGACCTCAGCACTAACCACAAGAACACATGTAGCTTCAAGGGGAAGGATTCATTTTACCTAATTCAAGTTGTTTGGCAGGTAGGTGCTCAACCGAAGATAGTTATGCAGGTTCTTTCTGTAGTTAGTGGAGACATATAGGCATTTCCATGAGCAATTTGTCCCACTCATCTCAAGTGGCAGACAATCTGATGCAGGATTTCTGTAACTCTCTTCCCATACCTGGTTGCACATCCAAACCCTCACATTCTCTCTTTGGTCCTTGACTAAATGCATGCTTAAGGGAGCTGGTTCACCAAAAATGTGTTCTCTTCTCTTCTCTTCTCTTCTCTTCTCTTCTCTTCTCTTCTCTTCTCTTCTCTTCTCTCTCTTCTCTTCTCTTCTCTTCTCTTCTCTTCTCTTCTCTTCTCTTCTCTTCTCTTCTCTTCTCTTCTCTTCTCTTCTCTTCTCTTCTCTTCTCTTCTCTTCTCTTCTCTTCTCTTCTCTTCTCTTCTCTTCTCTTCTCTTCCTTCTCTTCCAGGCTAGCTTTTGGCTGCATTAATTCTCCTAAATGGTTCAGTTTTAGGATGGGAACCTAAGCATCATACATGACATAGACTAAATGCAAAATTTTGCGAAGATGCAAGTCGAGATTAACACCGTGTTCTATCAAGGTCATGGCGGGGGGGGGCTGGGGGAAGGAGTAGAGGAGAGGAAAGGGAAAAACATTTAATTTCACACAGTTTTTGCAGGAAGCATTAACCCTGAGAAGCAAGTGCACTTTGAGGGTAGTCTGCCCACCTCTTCTTCTGCCTGGTGACCTCTGCCTCCCCCTCTTTACCTCAAGGTTGTTCCCCATAGTAATGTGGCATGAGTCATGCACACATAAAGTGAAGTGAGTCATGCACACACTCACCACACTGAAGAGGCTAGGAGGGAACAAGGACTGGGGAAGAGTTGAAAAGTAAGCTGTGTGAGAAGACACAGTTGCAAAACTGTACCGGGAGGTCACACACAATTTTCTCGAGGTATTGAATGCACCTCATGTCTGACTGGTGCCCCAGTGTCTCAACAACAACTCAAGAAGAGCAACGTTCTTGCCTCAAAAAGCAAGTAATTGCTATGAAGGAATTTCCTTTGTTTTGAACCTATTTGTTGGTTTTTATCTTCGTGTCTTACATCTATTTATGTTTCACTACGATTAGCAGTTGCAGTCCTTAATTCAGGCACTTAACTGTTTAATCTAGTCCTAAAACCAGATAGATTTTAGAGATAATTAAATTTTGACCCTGTGATCAGAAAAAAACACAAACCCAGAAAGAGAACCCTTATGTTCCACGCACTCTATGGACAAAAGCAGCGTTTTGACTGAGACAATTCTGCCTCTTGATTTCCTGCTGCCAGACTTTGGCCTCTATCAATCATATTAGTTAGTATCTCCCTGAATTTCAGTGAGACTAACTGTGGGTGAAGGTATGCCTCAGCAAGGGTAAGTGAGAAAGAACTTGGGCCTTCAGTGGCTACAGATAGAGGGGGGATGAAAGAAACAACTCTTTTGGTAATTCAGCTCAGATTTTGCTCTCATTAGTGTATTACTACTTGAGCCCCACGAAGGTGTTACTAAGCTTAATCCACTTATTAAACAAGATCCTGATCACATGCACGTGGGTGCAACCCTACACTAGTTCCACTGGATCTCCTGCCATGCTTTATTCACTTGAACAGGCAATTTTTATCCACATGAACACATCTAGAACATGTTACTCACATGAACAGCTCCAGATTTTTCTTCTAGGCTGGCAGCCTCAGCACCAGATTCGGACACCTGCATTCACTTTACAGTGTAGGTGCAGTGAGCCTGGTGTTCAAGCTCCTGCTGTAGGCAGTGGAGAACTGGGGCTTGATTAGTTGCCTTCATATCAGCGTCTGGCAGGGCCAAAGACATCTTTGATTTACCCTCGATTGCCTAATGGCACTGAACTCTTAAATTCAAGCAACAGACTTGAGCCCTGATTCAGGGCACAAACATAGGTGTTCACCTGAGGGTGAAGTCAAAGGGGTCTCTAGACCCCGTGGACTGTACCTGCTGGACCTCCAAGACTATAGCAGGAACATGGGCACATAGCATGCATGTAGGCACCTGAGCCTCCTCCAAGCCATCTAAGAGTAGGTCTGTGCTTGTGTGTGCACTGCTCACACACTTAGCTGGCTATGGCAGGGTAGGCAGGTGAGTGAGATGCTCAGCCCATAGCAATACACACACTAACTCCCTGCAGCGTGTGTTAATTTAGGCTCGGCACTGCCATAACCATAGCCACAGGGCTTCTGGCTGTGCTGAGCAGAACCTGTAGACATATCCCAGGAATTAGGTATCTTTTCCCTTTTTCCCTTTTAGAAGTTTGACCAGGTGATTATTATTTAAATAAGTTGAATTTTCCATGTAATCAAACATAAATACAAACCATTTATTTTCCTTAGTGTTCAACAATTATGATGGGTTCCATCTCTTTCACAGCAGTTTGTAGAATGGTGTTCATTACCATCATTGTTTTTCTAGCACATTCTTTCTGCCTGCGAGGTTTGACACTTTGGAGCCTTATTTGATCTGCAGTGTTACCTCTTAAATCTGTCCCTGGCTATATACTGTCTTTGATTTTCAAACTGCATCAGAAGAATCCTTGAAGAACTCAGGCCGACATTCAAAAAATATTTGTCACTTAATGCCCCCCTAGGCAACTAAGTCTCTTGAGAGAAATAAGACTTTCATTCCTAAATTCTTTCCCCAGTGAATACAAGTGTTGAATTTGCTATTTTCTGTCTTTAAGAAGAACAAAAAAATTTACATGAGCTCCATTTCAGGTCACCTGAGGGTTGAACTGGATTTCTCTGTTGGGGTCCATTGCCTTGTGATGTGGTTTTGGAGACTGATGCTCTTATTTTTCCCTGGAAAACAGTTTGACCACCCTAATGTTTCCCCTAATGATAAGACTTTCTCGTAGGTGTTATCTGGAAAGTGCTGGCCTTCAGTAATTCCAGCCCAAAGCAAAATACAAGTGCTTGTTCCTGTGTATCTAAGTGACATGATAAGAGAAGTTAAAATTGATCAGACTTGAAATTAAACATACTGAGCACAGTCTTCTGAATTAAGCTGAACTTTTCCAAAAACAAAATTGAAAATTGGAAAAATTAAATAAAGCTTCCTACTGACCATCTCTTATTACTTACTGGTGTAAGTAACTATTGTCAGCTGTAGCACAACAGGTGCTGTAAGTCATGCACCAAGCATAAAGCTGAATTTAGTGTTGAGGAAATAGAGGCTGATTTCCAACCCTTTATAGATGTCATATGTCAACTGTTCGTATGCACTAGCAAGCAAAGTCAAGCTACATTTTAATAAAAACATAAATATACCCTTGATGGCTGTACAATATGTAGCAAGATACTTGTAGACTTGAAGTCACCTATTGAAGTTTATGAAACTGATTTTAAATTATTTTTATCCTGCTTTTTCTTATGTGCATATTTGTTAAGGCAATACTTTCATTAGGTGACCAGATGAAGCAGTTCAGAAGTGTAAAGTTTCTGAAGTATTGAAAATGTCAGATAACTGATTAATATGAGAGCATAAGGAAATATTACTGCCTGCCCAGACACAATGGCACCCACATTTGCCACCCACAGTTTTTCCCCTGAGCGACTAGCATCCAATTTAGCTCTCCCCAAGCCCTGCATAGACACATTCATGGTAATTATCACTTTGTAAATTGTCATTCATGGCTGTCTCTTTAAAGCATGGCATAATTACAGAACCATATTACAGACAATGTTATTTATTGTATAGTCTTTCCCAGACACCTGTCAGTAAATAGCTCTTCTTTAGGCTTTTTCTTTGTGGATACATCTCACAAATATTTCTTCAGAAAGTACTGTACATCAGATCTTTTGATTTTCCATCTCCAGGTATTAGTGGGTCTTCTAACTCTGAGCTCTTGAAGATGCCATACAGTGGGGAGGATGGCTAGAAATAAAGCTGGGTTTCAGGAAACCTTTGAAGAGCTTATTGCCAAAGAAAGAAGGCTAAACAAAGCAAAACAAAACAAAACAAAACAAAACAAAAAAAAGAGGTTAACATTTTTTTTAAATTCTGACATTTTACTGACTTGACTGACATTTTATTCTAGACTTTCTCTTGATCTTAGAAAGCTGCTCAGTCTAGTTAAAGTGGCACAGAAGTGTATATGGTAGTCTAAGATACTACCATATGAGAAGGGAATAAGCTTTGCTTCTGTAGTCTACATGTTTTGTACTTCAAAATTCTCATTCATACTAAATTAAATTAAATCTAAAAATCATCTTCCTAACTAGCATAGTGATTTGGGCATGAAAGCTATATAGACACAGCTATATAGAAACTATGTCAATGAGCAGGGAAGAGACATGATACTACTATTGTTTAGTATCATTCTGCTTCATGTCAAACTTTGTTCTGTTGGCTCAGGAACTCCACAGGTCCTTGGCAGTACAATGCCAGCAGGTTTGTTCTGTTTTTTGGAGTTGATGTGGAGGCATAGCATCTCAGTACCAGATGTCTCATTGATTCCTCAGGAGTCTTGTGGACCTCTGTCCAGGGCAGATTGGCTCCACAGAGGACAAATATCCACAGGAAAAATGTCTTTGGTGCTAGTACACAGACAGAATTCTCCTTTCCTCTTCTGTTCTCCCCTCTTTATAGTCTCCAACAAGTTTGTCAAACAAAGTGGCCATGTCACTTAGTACAGTGGATATTTTATCTACTGAAAACACAGCATCAGCCTGACAAACAGTACCTTACACACAGAGGAAAGCAGATTTAAACATGAGTCTTCTGAGATAACTGCACATACATGACATGAAAATGTGCTGAAAATTGATATGTATAGGTTTGCTGTGTGACAAGGAACCTCTCCTGAAAATCACAGAGCAGCCTAATGGCAGCTTATATAGAAATGTATAATTTCTCCCTACAAAAAACCCCGAAGGAGGGGAGGAGGAAGACACCATAAGGCATGCATCCAGATTGTCCAAGTAATTTTACTAGGTTGGGCTATTGCTGTGGCAAGTGAATGCTGCTCCCAGAAACACCCATTTCAATTTGAATTTGATTTTCCTTTTCTACTGAATGTACCTCTGGCATTCTTCCCTCACCAGGCAAGGGCTTCCCTGCTCTGTTCCCCCTGTCATGGTATGGAGAGCAGGCCCTGCTGTTTCTGGAGGATGAGGAGGGGTTAGTGCCTGGCAGACAACTGGAATCATCCACACCCGACTGAGGAGTTGAGGATTTTTGGAGACTTCCCCTTAATGAGGCATCAAGTGCCTTTCCTGGGCAGGAGCTAGGGCTGGAATAGCTCACAATCACTTTGCCTTGGGTGAAGTTACTGTCCATACCTGGACAAAGAGGTCTCAAACAACCTTGAGCAAACCACACAGTGCACATACCCTTTATTGTTTATACGGCCTAATAAGTGTGTTTGAAAACTCTGATCTCAGGTCCTGAAGATTGGGGGTTTTTTGCCATCTAGTTCTACTTCCTAGGACACGTCTTTATCAGCTTCATGAATGCCTTGTCTTCACAATTCCAGTTATTTTGTCGGTGGGTTGCTATGGCATAGTTATATTATGCTGTTGTTGCTGTATACAGGTGGTGTTGCAGAGAGAGGGACTGGCATGCCTCTGTGCTCCCGGAGGGGACACAGGTTTGCTTTTTAGTTCCTGGGGAGCTGGGATGAGAACAGAACAAGAGAGATGCAGAGAGTTACGGGCAGTTTTTGGGAGTGCCTACCAGCTACCTGCAGGACTGCAGTCCTTGTCCCACAGAGAAAGGAGCACAGCATACCCCTTGGGTTTGAAATAAAGCCACATTTGATGCACAGCTTCTCACATATATGCAACTTTGATGCATATTTCTCACATAGATTTCTGTGCCGCTCCAGGCAGGACATGGAGTGGGGTAGCTGACTCAGTCCCTGAGCTGGCCTGCTGAAGCCATGCAGGTACATTATTGCACTGCTGTGTCTGAACTAATAGACCCTGCTTCACAGCATGCTCCTTTGCTTGTGCTTAAGTCGGACATGATATTGGGACTGGAAGTATTCTGGTACCTGAGGAGCATGAAGACTGGGATGTGTCTGCAGCTGCTTTCGTAGGCAGGAGCATTTGTCTCTTGCTTCATAGCCCTCTCACAGTAGTTTCCTGCTCCCAGAATGACCAAGGAAATAGGGCTACTGCACACTGTGAAGACGTCAGATATTACAGATGTAGGAGTTGTGTCAGAGGGGCAGATGTTCCCCTGTACTCAGCTCTGGTGAGGCTGCACCTTGAATACTGTGTCCAGTTTTGGGCCCCTCAGTACAAGAAGGACATTGAGGTGCTGCAGCGTGTCCAGAGAAGGGCAACAAAGATGGTGAAGGGTCTGGAGCACAAGTCTTACGAGGAGCAGATGAGGGAACTGGGATTGTTTAGCCTGGAGAAGAGGAGGCTGAGGGGAGACCTTATTGCTCTCTACAACTACCTGAAAGGAGGTTGTAGTGAAGTGGGTGTTGGTCTCTTCTCCCAAGTAGTTAGTGATAGGACAAGAGGAAATGGGCTCAAGCTGCACCAGGGGAGGTTTAGATTGGATATTAGGAGAAGTTTCTTCATGGAAAGGGTAGTCAAGCATTGGAAGAGGCTGCCCAGAGAGGTGGTGGAGTCACCATCCCTGGAAGTGTTCAAAAAACGGGTAGACATGGCACTTTGGGACATGGTTTAGTGTGCATGGTGGTGTTGGGTTGACGGTTGGACCGATCATTTTAGAGATCCTTTCCAACCTTCATGATTCCTAGTTTTTACTTTCATTAAAAAATAATCCAGCCATCAAGCCAGGAAACATGAAATAACTACTCTACCCTTAATTGGTTTAGTGGTGGACTTGGTAGTGTTAGGTTAACAGTTGGACTGGATGATCTTAAAGGTCTTTTCCAGCCTAAATGATGATTCTATGATTCTATTATTCTATGTACTGGGGAGCTAAAAGGATGCTGGAGCCCCTTCCCCATAGCCCCAGGCACTGTGGCAATTCATGGTTACTTGTGATGGCGCTGCACAGCTTCATCACTTGGCTTCTGCCATCCTGCAGCTCTGAGATGGATGTCTACACCAAGATAAAGAGACATATAATACATGCAGAGCAGGTACAGAGGAGCTACAGAGGAGAAAGTCACAGAAGTTGAATGTTCTCTGGCTTCCCCTGTATAACAGGCCACTGTAATGTTCCCAGTTTCCACTGCTTTGAGCCTCAGAGCACTTTTGGCCAGAGTGTATCTTTTGTAGTTTGAAGACCAGAGGGAGAATGCACCATTCTCATTTTTCATTTGTTCCACTGGCTGATCTCCTTTACTATTAAAAACTGTGTTTCCTAAAGCAGAATAACCCTTGTCTTAAAAAATAAAAAAGGTATTAGTTGGAGACAGTTAAATCTGACCTAAGTAAAATTCAAGAGTAAGTGAACTGTCCCCATTCCAAGATCATGTTATTGTCCACAACTTATCAAGTATTATTGCTTCTGGCAGTGTCTGTCCCTGAAATAAAAGGACCTCAATTTAAAGAATCACTTAGTTTCTCATATAAACAATGATGAAATATTAAAACATATATGAGAACTGAAGGCTCCATCTGTCTTATAAAAATAAGTCCCACATAGCCACATGTTACTGTATAGGCTTCCTGGTGGGAAAGCCCATGTTCAGCCAGGCAGGACCACTTGTCATTGCTAGAGAGGGGAAACAGTCTGTCCTGCCGCCTCTCCCAGTCTGGCTGGTTCGCTGGGCAGAACAGCTTTATGGTGATAGGGATCACAGCTATCACAATTTATGGAGGACTCGAGATTGTTTCATTGCACTGCTGACCTTGTGGCAGAGCACAACACCATGCATAAGGCTACAATCCTTTCGGCTGTTTGAAGCACAGGTAATGCCATTAAGAAGACTGGGCACTGGGATTTTCGGTGGGGAATCTGTGCTCTGTCAGTAACCTGCCCTTGCGCATGTGTTTTTCCCTTCCTCCTCTCCTATAGCTGTCACGTAATGTCTTTGGAACAGGCACTATTCCCCACTGTGTTTGTTCAGCACGTAGTGGAACAAGGCCTGTCCATGCTACACAAATAATTACATGCTGTTAAGTATAGATGTCGGCTCCTGTCACACCTTTTCCCACCGAGAAAGTGTAGATCACTATTTTGAAACTGCATACAGCAGTTAAACAGTTAAATTCTTATGGAAATTGGACATTTTGCTCCAACACTTCCCCTTCCTTTTGTTTTTAACCTTGCTTTCCTGTCATATGTTATCCTGTCCCCCACCCCATCCCTCACTGCTGGCTGCGGACCTAGTGCTTGCATGTGCGTGGAAGCACGGCGGCTTGCCTCCAGGAACAGCGCTGCTCTCCACAGCAAGGCTTGGCGGTGCTAAGGCACTTCAATGTCACTTGTGCTCTCTTCCTGGAAAGGAGGGTAGTTTGCAGGCTCAATATCCTTGGCCCAGAACCTGAAAATCTGTCCCCACACCTCCCACCGCCGTGGCCTGGCGGAGCTCCTCCACGGTGGCAGGAAGGAGCTGGCTGCAGCCCTCCTCTGCTCGTGCAACCGGCGTTTCTGCGGGAACATGTTTCTAGCCCATGTGCCTGCAGACAGCATGTTAGGAGAAACATCAGGAATACATCCAGCCAGCACTTACTGAACTGCAAAAACCAGAGAGAGCAAATTGCTGTTGGCAGGCAGGCGCTCTCCACGGGCAGATCTAATGCCAAAGCAAAAGGGGAATGCAGAGCCACATGGGACATGCAGGAATGGTAGGAAATGTTGGCGGAGGCAGCAGTGAGACCAGGGCCTGAGCTGGCAGGGTGCGTTTTTTGGAATGGGTTGGCGGGACAGGACGGGTGCTGGTGCAGGGCTGCCAGACTTGCTACCTCCTCAGGTGTGGAGGGAGAGGGGGGACTTGAGCAAGGAAGGAGGAACTGTAAGAAACATTTCAGAAAGGAAATGAGGACTGAAGAAAAGCAGGCTCCCTGTTTGGGAAGCCAAGTAATAAAGCACTGAGGTAGCTGAAACAATAAATGGCTATTGCTCATTAGTTTCCTGTTCATTATTTGCTGGCTGAAAACAAATGCAGATTATGAGAAATGGAGGGGATTTTTTTTGAAAGTTCTGGGAATCAGGATGACATAAAAAGGGGGACAGGGCTGGGGAAAGGGGAAAAGGGAAAGGTTCACAGCAGTGGCTTCCCTGAAAACGTCAGATGCAGGCATGTGCCAGTCTCCTGGCAGGTACGCTCCATTGCTGAGGGGCAAATGACAACTTGTGTGAGACCAGAGGAGTGGAGTGGAGGGTCAGACCCCACCATCTGGGTGCAGAAAAACTCTCAAAACTGTATGGCATGCTACAGTGGTGTCCTACTTGGGTTAACACCAGGAAGTGGCTGAGGGATAGAGCTGCGTAAGTCCTATGGTTTCTTGACCCATATCATCAGTTCCTCCTGGAAAAATGAGGGTCACCTTTTGTAGCAGATGTGTTTAGAAAGCTGCCCAGGAGAATTCAGTATCACAGCAAACATTCAAGATGGGTAATAGGCACTAATATATTGTGAGCAAGATCTTTCTTTGCTCCTGTGAGCAGACTCAGGGCACGTTACAAATTTCAAGCTTGCCTTGAAATAACAAGGGTGTATTTAATATAACATTTCCAACCAGTTAAATCAGACTGGGGAAAAAAGTCTGCCCATATTTGGCAGCAGAGTTAATGCATTCCCCAAGCTTAGTAGCAACCTGACTAATCAACTTGCATATTCTTGATTACAGGCTCTCACTTGCTTTTAAAGACAGACTTATCTCTGCAAATTGGGTGATTCTTTGAAGTTCTGTATCTAGAAAGAAGAAAATGAGCAAGAAAGGATTTATTCCTGTCTTTGTTTACTTACTAGATATTAGAAGTGAACAATCGTTTGTCTGTCTGTCTGTCTTTCTGGCAACTTCTTCCTCTCTTCAGAATAATTTACATTAAAACATAGACAGATATGTCTATGTAAATACAGACAGATAGCTTGCAGGCCAATGGCTTAACAATACTGATAAAGAGAAACAGTAAAACCAGAGCCACGGTTTTATGTTTTTTCTATCAATTCTCTTCAACAATGTATATACAGGCACTTACTTGCCAGTTACCTTGCCCGTTTTCATAGCTGGGACTTATTTTAATGCAAAGAATACAATTTCCATAGAGCAGAAACACATGCATTGCTTTTCACATCTAGGATGAAAGATGTTTGTTTAGGAAGATGAGGAGTAAGGCAAAGGAATGAATCAGACAAAAAGCTGAAATTCCCAGATGGTTCTCCCTTTCTTTTTTCAAGCATGGGAATCAGCAAAGATGATGCTATTTCCTTTAATGAAAAAAGAGAGTTAATGTTCAGGTGAAAAGTATGCCTGTGATTAGTCAACATGATTTAAGGGTTCTGGAATGAAGTAAGTTTGATGCCAAATATGGGGAGCTCCTTCCTAAATTGCATCATAGTTGCTCGGAGAGGTTATTTGCAGTTAGAACAAAAGGGTTAGGTGTTAACTTCAGAGCGTCTTAAATTATGAAGGCTGAGCTCTGCCAGCTTTAGGCAGGGAGGTTTGATCTTTTGCTGTCTTCGAGCTGAAGTCTGGTAGCCCAAGAAGGAAGACGTGTAGTGCTGCCTATGAACCGACTGATGCATAGATTCCCTTGCTGATTCTGATATAAAGACAGCGTGGGTGACACATGGGACATGTTCACTCACTCTGCGTGATTATTTGGGTTATATTTTTCCATTTTTCTCTTGGGACCCAGCTTCCTGGTAATTATACAACTGAAAAAGTGCCATCTGAGGAAAGTAACAGAAGGGTTCAATGGTACTGGTGGAGAAGTATCGCCTGAAAACTGAACTCAGAGAAGATGAGTAAGGCTTGAATGTGCTGGTGCAATATGAATGGATGTGTCAGACACGTCATGACATTGACATCATGTTCTTGCATGCATTTAAAAGCAAGTTTTGGCAGTATTTTCTCATTTAAGAGTTTGTCCCTCTACCTTCCTGCTACTGGAGATTCACCCTGGTGGAATTAGGTCTTGTGGAAGTGGGGAAGCAATTCCTCCAGGGTGAGGGAGGAGACACCTGCCTAGGGAAAAACTACCAAGCAGAGGACTGGTTTCTGCTTGGGTGTAAAGGCAAAGTGGGTTTTCCTACCAAACAGAAAATTTAATTTTAAACCAAATTCTGCTTTAGTGATTAGGACATGTGAGGATAGGGCAGGGCTGGGGAAGAAGGGGCTCCTCAGACTTTTGTTATTTTGTTCCTGCCTTCCCGTAGTTTTCCTCAGAAACCAAGCAACCTCATGCAGCTAGAGGCTTTCATTACCCATATTTATATGGCTTTATGAGGATGTGCAGAGCATTGGGTACAGGGGCAAGCTGTGCCAAACAAATAACAGGTCTCCATCCCTGAGAGTAAAGATGAATGCAGAGGCATACAATCCCAGAGAGCCTGATGGGCTTGTGATTTGAAAGCAAAAGTAGCAGTTATTTGGCAACTTTTTACAGTAGTCTGACATCCATCTGCACCCTATCCCATCATCCCTGTGCTTGTGTAACTTGTACAGATGTGAATGGGAGTTTTTATGCGCCTGACTGAAGGACACTGATGTCAGAGGGGATTCTTTCCATTGACTTTAATGGGCTTTAAATCAGGCACCATTATAGTCAGGATTTGCCAAAGTGATTAGTGACTTTGGATTACCCTTAGCATTTGGGAAATCTCTTCGTGTCAGGGCTCATGTCAGGCACAGTTAAATTTGAAATATATGTAAATAAAACACACATGCACAAAGTGCTCCTATCAGTGTTAAGAAGCCAATTTATATGCGCTATAGAGCTGACTCCACTCTTAGCAAAGAAAATTCTGGTGTGGTACAAAATAAATTCCAACTACTAAAATGGCATTTGGAAAAAAACAAAAAACAAAACCTGGACTTGTCTGCAGAGATCAGAACAGTGCAGCCAGGAAACAGGGTACACTGACAGCATACATCAGCTTTCTTCAGTATCTCTGTATTTGGCTGGGTTTAGTAGGGACATCCCAGAAGACAAGCCACCCCAGCCAAAGTCTGTTGATAGAATCTCTATGTTGCCCCACATTTCCTTCTGGATGCACCATTTTTCTGTCATCTCCACTTAAGCTGCAGCCCTAGGATTTAAGCCTATGTCTCCTGCACCTCTGTGCAGCACTGCGGGGGGACAGGTACCCCAGCCCTGGCTATACCTCCAGCTCTTGTGTAACCCAGTGACAGCTTTGGCCCCTACCCTGTAGGAGATGTGCCAGGCACATACCTTCGTGTCTGTTTAAAAAACCCCAAGGTGATCACTTTCCTCTGCAGAGCATCACGTAGTGATCGGTAGGTACATGGAAGTGTCCAACCATCACTCCGTCTCTCCGAAAATCCACCCGCTGCTTATTGAGAAATGTCTCCTGCTGCAGTGACTTGAGCACCCTAAGACATCAGCTGAACCAAGACCTCTTGAAAGGAGCTCACATGGGAAGCTGAAGATTATGATAGAAGATGACTGAGCAAACAGCCATGGACATTTAAAATGAACCTGCCTTGCTGGCAAAGATGACTTTCCCACAGCAGGGTTGGCAGAAGCACCAGTGTACCTGAGCCTCAGCTGCTGCATTCCCTTACCTGGGCCCCCGAGGATGTGGTTTTGCATTACACTTCAGCTAATAAGAGACCCTTCCAAATGGTCCTGCTTCTTGGCCTTTCCCTCTGCCTTGAACTGGACCTGGTAATTGCCTGGCTAGAGGATGAGAGGATGTAGCAGCTGAGCTAAGGAAAATTATTCTTTTCTTTCCCCCCGCCCCCTGTTTTGCATGGTTGTTTTTTGCCAGCTCAGCCAGTTGAACTGAGTCACCCTGCAACTGTTGGGGCCCACACCAGAACTGGCAGGAGGGACGAGGGAGGAGCAGGATAGCTGCTTTCCACAGTAGCTCTCTCTCCTATCATGCTAGGTGTAACCTGAAACCAAAAACTTACTTCAAAGTCACTTTTATCAACCATCTGAACTACTACATCTGGAGGTGAACTGGGTTTTTTTTAAAAAAATTAACACCCATCTCACCTTGGGTCAAGCTTGGTCTGCTAAGATCCCCCTTTGACCTGTCCTGCTGACAGCTGCCCTCTTTGCCAGGACTTTCTCAAAAGTGATCACGGAGCAGGACACGGGTCAGGTGAAGGGGGGTAAGTCCTGTCACCTGCTCTGTGGTCACTGCCTGGGCTGCAGCCTTGGCCCAGGAGCAGGATGTGGTAGGAACCCGTCCCATGACCGGTGTGCAGGTATCCTCCATCTTACTTGATGGTGGCACATCCTTTCACATGGCAGGAGTGCCCCTGTGCCTTGGTGACACGTTTAGCAGAGGTCACCTGCCATGCTAGCACAGCCATGTCCTGTGATGGGAGTTATCTGTGTGCTGGCTACAGGAGAGATGTACAGTGAGTCAAAAGGACCAGACTGCATGAGTTGCCCAAGAAGCTGCTACTTGCACACCAAACATTAAGCCTCGCCAGCAAATTAGAGTGTGGTGATGCCCCATCCCCCATGTATTTTAAATAACTAAAGGTTTGGCAATTTGTGTGTTGTATAAGGCAGACTCAGTTCAGTTCCTCCACTTTCTCTCTGCAGCCACATCCTCTGCATTTCAGTCTCTGTAGTCATCTTGCTTTATCAGCAGGAGTGAAGAGGAGTAGTCCCATCCTGAATAACCTGGAGTCTGGAAAATGTGAGTGGGAATTTCCTCAGGCTAAGGAGCAACCTGGATATGAGAAAAGGCTGCCATGGATATGTCAGGTGCAGAGCAGAGTGAGTCTGCAGCTTATGTGCATCAGATCATGGACATCCATTACAGTCCTCTGGCAGTCTTTAATGAAAGACTGGACTTACCTTGCAGGTACACAAGTACTTGGGGCAGGTGCAGCTGAACTTTCACCAAGAATAACAAAATTAAAGATAAAACTAAAAATCCCTTAAAATCTGCCAGGGTGAAGAGAAAGGGAAATATCTAGGAAAGCAGGCAGAAGTTAACAGCACAGAGAGAGCACATGGAGTTATTACAAAACGAAGCCTTTTCCACAAGATCTAGCTGCTGCGTAAGTATTTTAAATGAAAGAAGCATTTGAGTTCTGCGAGGATCCTTCTGGTGAGAATTAGGCATGTCCAAGGCAAACCAGCCTGGCCTGGCTTTCTCAGGGGAGGAAAGAGGAGGAACACTTTGGGTTTGACTCTAAAATGGGCTTAGGGATCAGATAGGTGCCCTGTTGCTCAGACTGATCAGGACTAGGATACTTCTGGACACAGAGGGAACTATGACTTGAAGCACTTGGAGAATTTCATAGTGATAAAGCAAGGTATCTGTGAAATTTAACAGCCTCTAAGCTATGGGGCAGCTGAGCAAGAGTTTCTGGACTTTGTTTTAAAGATTTAAACATTTAAAAGACAGGCACAGGGGAGTGTATGCATGCTTTCACTCTACAATGAAGGATGCTGTAGGTAAAATTTAGCGGCAAATGCCCGAAGAAAACTCTAGTTCTTACTTGAGGACTTTATGCCATACAGGTTAAAACAACCAGTAGACCTACTACATACCACTACTGCACAGTGGTATCTTAGTGAATGTGGTTGCCCTCCACCCGAGCAGAGGTGAAAAATTCATGCTTCTATGAGTAATGCTGGCTTCATTTGGTAATGGGTCCAAGTGACACTTCTTCTCTCACGTTCAGGAGCTCCGAGATCAGGGTTAGAAAAATTGCATGAGTAAGTGCTGTTCTCCTGTTAGCTGAGGTAGGTAGCACTTTGTGCAGGGGCTCACTCTAACTTCCCTTACACCAGCGGTTCAGGGTATGTTCAACTATCAGTCTCTGGAATCTGGTATTTTTTTGCCAGGTGCAGTACTGCCTTTCTGTCTCGTGGTGGGAAATAGCAGAGAAGCTTGCAGTGACACAAGTTTTGAGTGATCCTGTCCCAGTCTTGCTTGTTGCTTTCTGCTTGGGAAAGGTGCCAGGGGTTCTGTAACCTCATCAAGCAACAGCCATCTCCTTCAGCTCCTCAGAACAGCACTTCTTGGAAGCAGTGCCGGCTCCTGCCTGTCTTTTTTGAAGGGTGCCTGGTCCGTCAGCTGAAGAGAGATACTGAAATGGTTCATGCCAGTACAGGTCCCTTGTATTTCTCTGCGCCCTACCTGAAGCACCGACAAGCACAAACCTCAAAGCCACAGTAGCAGCATCCCCCGTGGGACTTCATACGAGGGGAGACGAGGTGACTCTTATCTCCAGGTCGATTTACATCGGTGCAACTTCCTTAACTTCAGCTCGGGGTACGAGGTAACATAACTGAACATCAGAGCTAGCTGCAACGCAGGTCCCTGTGCAGGTGAGCGCATGCGTGCAGGTCCCTGCCTGTGCACGCCGCGTCTCGGCTCTCCCCAGCCCACACCGTCCCTGCGCTGCCACAGCTGCTCCCCCACGGGTAGCGTGCTCAGCGGCTGCTCTGATACATCCACGCACACGGCAGGCAGGGCGGCCACGGCGGTGCTGACACACACTGACTCATGCCTGCTTCTCCCTCGCATCCCTGAGGCACCTCTTGTTTCCAGGGGGAACAAGCTAAAGAGAAGCCATTAGAAGAGGATAGTGCAGGGGATGCAATCTACCGCAGTGGAGAGATTACTATGCGTCAATGTCATTCTTTTTTCCTCCAGATCCTTTATTTTTTTAAAAAACACACTGGGTTGACCGTGTGAGCCAGATTCTGGCAGCTAGCTACCAGCCTTTGCTCTGATCTGAAGCACGGCCATGTTCATAATTTTACTGAGGCTGCAAACAAACCTGTGTTTGTTGGTTTACAAGCCCAACTAACAGATACCCGTGTCTTGTGGGTTTTTTTTAGGAGGTGGGATGATGCTTTGTATCAAAACCTCCCACAGATGTGTGCATTTCAGCTTCTGGTGGCATGGCCGTTTGTGCCAAATGACTTTAATTATTCTGAGAAGTTATAAGCTGCTTGAAATTGAGTTAATTGTAGATCCTTCACTGTAGTAGTGCTAGAAAACAACTGCTATAAAGAACCGAGTTCATGCTGTGTGCAACCTTTGTCTCGAACTGTAAGAAACAGGAAACCTATGTGGGTTTTCTTGCAACAACTCGACATTTATAGTTGCTTTCAGAGCAACAACTAGTGAGATTATGCAGCCATCCACCACAGCTCTCAAAGGGGAAAATTTATCAGAGAGGCTCCTGTCCAGCTTTGGTATGCATTTGAAAGAGAGCCACTTCAATTTGCAAATGGTCCTTTGTTTACCTGCTTTACTTCCCAGTGGTTTGTCTGTTTTCATCTCCACCGGGGTGCTAGGCAAACCGGGATCAACCCCGCAGTCTTGAAATTTGGAGTCAGCTCCAGGGAGCAGCAGGAAACCTCTTTAGGTGTGCCAGGGACCTGGGCTTCCCAGTCCACACATTCATGACTTGCCAGTTCCTTCCTCACTCTTGTCCAATGGGATCCCAAAGAAACAAAATCCACCTTTTCTCCCACTCCACGTAGGCCAAAGAAAGCACTAAGGATTATGAATACTCCCTCTTGCCTCTCGCCCTCCGCTGCCAACCAATAGTCCGTATCATAATTGCCGTAATCCCTCTAAGCTGGCGAAGCGCTGGCTGGGGACAGGTGCTTTCAAAAGGGCCTTTCTTAATGCATTACATTCTAATTGTCATGCTCGGCTGCTTGCTGAGGGTTAAAAATGAGTCTTGATAGTGGAGATTACAGTGGCCATGTGGAGATGGTTTGGGGAGTATACAGTTTTGCTTTCTTTTTTCTTTTTTTTTTTAAGACGTGGGAACGGAACTTATCGGGGAAGAAAAGTAATGAAACAGATTGGAACAGGATAAAACATTTTTTACATGTTACTATGTATGCTTTTAGCAAAGGTATGTATTTAGTGTTACCAAATTTTTACTTGAAAAGCAATTGGGGTTCTTGTTGAAAAACAATTTGGTCTTTGGGCTTTTCTGACAAACATAAGAAAACTATGAGAAACTGGGGTTCCTCCTGGAAAACACCATTTTGATGAAAAAGTGATATATTTTGTCAAAAAGGGGCTTTCAAATGTTTTCCAAATTAGCATTTGAAACTCTCTGTTAGAGGTTTTCTTCTTACAGTGCCCAGTCCCATCGCTGGGGACAAATTTTCAAATAGGCTCATCTTCCATTGCCACAGCAGAAGCAAGTGTCCATGAATGTAATGTAGCTGAGGGCACTGAGGATTTGGCACATTTTGACATCTGGCTATAGTCCCTCTACTTGAAAGTGCAGAACACCTGAAAATTTGGCCTCTTGTTTCAAAGGCTCGTGGCTTTTGGAGAATAGCTTTAGATCTAAGCTTCAGCTCCTTCAGCTTCTGAATTATGAACCTAGGAGCTAAATAGCCAGTCAGATGTATGCATGGGCTCACTTGTCTGCCACTTGGTCATATTTTCCATAGAATCACTAATTGCATACTTGCCAGCCAAACCTAGCGATTCATCAGTTTTCAGGTATTCCAAAGACATCTTTGCTTCCACCATGACAGATACTGGAACTGAAGTTGAAAAATGATGAACACAAAGTAGAAATAACAAAAGAGAAGTCTTTTTATCTTAATTGCACTGCTTTTTATTTTGCCTTAGAAGTACTGGAGGAAAAATAAGGCCTAGTATAAGACAACCTCCAGGTCTATAACTGATGTTAAGACACAACATATCAGGTCCAGTTTTCAGAAGGAACAGTTTGATTGTCTAAGTGTTTAATTGTTCAAACAGTGCAAAAATCTGTACAGGCAGAAGGGCCGGCAGGTGCCCCAAATGTATTTACGTACTGAAGAAAGGCAGATGGGAGCAGGGGGAATTTGCAGAGAGGTAGCTGACCCCCCTCGGAGGCTGTGCTAGCTGAGCTCCTGCCACAGCTCAGGGCAGGAGCTAAGGGTGGCTAAGTGCCTCTCCAGTTTCAGATCTGCACAGGAAGCACACGATGCTCTTTTCTAATTTCTAAACGACTTGTGCAAGCTCTCTGCGTTAACAGCCTGTGGCATGCCACTGAGAGAGACTTCCTGCCTGGTTGCAAGGGTGATTTGGACACCGAAGCTCTTTCTGTAGTCTTTGCTTTTTTGTCCTTTCTTTAGTTTTTGCCACAGTAAAGCCAAGCCACAGAGCCCACACCATAGAGGCAGTCAGGAAGCTTTTTGTCAAATACGTAACACAATTGCAAATACATTCACAGGGGGTAAGCAGTAGCTCTAAAAGCATAATTAATAGCAAGAAGGTAAGCAGTAGCTCTAAAAGCATAATTAATAGCAACTGGAGACATAAAAAAAGGACAGAAAGAAGGAAAAAGTATGGAAAAGCTGAGGAGCTAATAAATGGTTGTCAGCATAAACAAACTGAAAGTAACCATTGGAATAGAAAGCTGTAAGATGTTCTTCAAAGCTGGGATGAGGTGGAGATACCAGAGCACTGGGTGGCATGCATAATGGCTGATGTCTTCCCTGTGGGGCTACATGGAAACCACGGTGCCTGGCTGCACTTCCCAGCGATGCTGTTATATCCCAACAGCCCCCTGGGATGCACGGCCTTCCCTCTTTCTGCCACTGTCCAGGGGAAGTGGGCAGTCAGGAACAACAGTGTTCTTCAACAAGACCCCCTGTCTAGCTGCTTGGGGAGTCAGGACTGCAAGGCACAGCACCGAGCACAAGTTCAGATATGGCCTGGGAGAACGCCTGCTTTCCCAGTCAGGGTATCGCCACCCTTTTCCTAGCGAGCTTCAGTCTGGGTCACATCATCCTTCCCTAATGCTGAGGATGCTTTCAATATGCCTGCCAGTCCTTGGTCACAGATAACTGCAACTAGGCTTTACGCAGAGCACAACTGATGAATAGCAGAGCAGCTAAGCTTTGGATGCATTGGTGCATCCAAAGAATAAATTGATTCCTAATTCAGCCAAGTGGGAATTTCAAATTGTGAGCATGCTTAATGCTACTTGCTGTGTCAGATTTTTCCTCAAGCTGAAGTTTGTAAGACCTTTCCAATGTGCTGCCAGGCTTTTCATCTCTGGTTGGAGGGAAGAAAGTGAAATGGCTTTTCAGTCAGCAGTCTCTTGACAAGCAGGGGGCAACAAGACCCACAAGTGCCGATGGCAATATTTTCCCATGCTTTCTCAGCCTTGTCCTCGGTGTTCTCTAAAATATGTGAAGACCGTTGAATTTTATGTGTAGATGTTTGGACTGCCAAGTCAGTTTACATTATGAATAATAACTCATCGATGTTTCACCAGAAAGAAAGGTTATAATTAAAACAGACTCTAAAAATTATTTACATATTTTGCAATACCACAGGAATGTGGTGGTTTATTATGTCAGGTCTGTCAGGATAGGATTATTCCTGTACATGTCAAATCCCAGGTTCCTGCACACTCACAGCAAATTAACTGCAAGAAAAAACCACAAGTGTGTCCACTGCTTAAAACTGAGTTAATTCCGCAGAAAAAGCTCATTTTACTGTTTCCCTGTGTGTACTTTTATTTTTCCCTAGCTAGGCCTTCTTCCCTCTCAAGAAAGATTTCACAAGTAGTAAAAACTCTAACAAGCCTGAAAACAGAAATGAAAAATAATCTTGTGACCAATCTCAGTTCCCCATGTGGTCTGAGGTCTTGGTCCAAAACCAACCCAAAGGAGGCCTCGGCCCCGGGTGGGAGGCAAGGTGTGGTGACCAGTCGAGGTGGGCCTGCAGGAACCAGGACACTGAGGGTTTGCTCCCAGCACTTCCAGTCCATCAGTGGAGTATTTGGCTGCTTTGGACAACTGTCCGGCAAGATTGCGTGGCTTACCCTGAGGCAATCTGTGAGACTGGTTTTTTTGGTTTGGTTTATGCTTTTGAAAGAGGAAAAGCCTGAGAACATAAACCCTTTTTAAAAATTACCTCTAACTCATGGAGGTGCTTTTAAAATGACCACTTTGCCTTTGTTACCCCAAACAGAGCAAAGAGCCAGAGCAACCGAGCTAACAGAATTATAGTAGATGATTGACATGTTCATAAAGTTGAAGTTATCTGATCTGCTAATACAATGCTCAGTCTCTTTCTGCATCAGGAATAAGTAGCTTTGATTGTAAGAAATAAGCAATGCAGAAGTGACAGAATAAATGAAAAGAAGCACTAGCGGTTCAGTGTTGCTTTCAATTAAATTCATTGGAAAATTCCAGTTGAATTCATTGGAAGTGAAATCTTCATGAGATATGCTATGCACTTTTGATCTGTTCTTTTTAAAATAAAAACAACCGTGCATAATTTTCACATAATCAAATACACATATGTAGCATACCTGGAGTTTGTCAGTTTGGGGTTTTTTTCAGTTGCAAATGCTTTTCATCACAAAATACCACTATGCTCACTCAGAAACTTACATCCACTCTGACAAGACTTTGAGTAACTTGTCAGGCCCAGTGATTCCTTGTCAAACAAGAGGAATTGAGACCTACCCACCTGAGATGGTCAACAGCACACTGTCAAGATGCCAGAGACCCAGCATGCCTCCAGAGCTCACTCCTAATTGCAGTAAGATTTCAACTCCTAGGGCTGGAGACTCATTTCTTCTTTCTTCTTATGCAATTGTTTACTCACAAGAGAACAACTCCAGAAGGAGAAACTGAGAAAGCTGCATGCAATCATTTCAGATAGAGCACTTCGGGATCTAGCACATTTAGGTTCAGCCCCCTGTGTTAATTGAAGATGATGCGGGGATTTGAACCTGGGTTATCTGCACCCTACAGCAGTGTCATATTAAGTCTAGTGTGCAACACACTCCCCAAATCAGCTTGTGTTCAGCTTCAGGAATTTGTTTCCCTGTGGATCCTCTGTGGATTTGGTTTCCACGAGGTTCGGTTCACCAGCTGGATCCCAGTCTGCTGGTGGCTCTCAGGCTGCTGGTCTGTAGGACTTCCTCCAGAAACAAGACCAGCATCTTTTTCCCCATTCTTTGCAGCCTGCCCAAAGACAGTTTGTGGAATTCAGGGCACACCAGTCTTTGACTTGTCCTTTTGTCCCTGGGGAGTCACAGATGTCACCAACACTGCTTGTTCTTTTCGGGGAAAGCTTGGTTGACAAACAGGATGGTCCTCAAGCTAGAACTCTGAGCTCCACAGGTTGGAGGGAATTGCAGGGTGCAATACACCAGTCACCCCCTAGTCAGTACCCAGTCTCCCACCACAGTTGGCACCAGGTGCCCCGACAAAGGTGTAAAATCTCCGTAGTTGGCATTACCATGTCTGTGGAGCTGCTTTAATTTTTTTAACTCTGGATGTTATTCAAGACAAAAGCCTTGTGGGCTGGCTATGGTGTTGTGATGGGTACACTGTTCTCTTGTTACTAAATACAGAATAATGGAGCTTTAGATAAAAACCGTTCCATGGGGGACAAAGCAAGAGTGTTGAGTAGCAGATTTATGATTCAGAAAACATTCCATAGCATCAACCAAAAGCAACAACAAAAAAGGAAAATATCAAGATACGGAACATCAACCAAATATAGCATCAAAGGCATGCAGCAACTGTTCAGTGCTGAGTGGAAAAAAACAGTAAAATCACTTGGAAAGTTGATGAGTGTCGGGCTTTGCTGCGCTCAGGTGCATGGGCGTCAGTACCCAGCAGGAGCTTTGGTGGAGTTGACACATGGCGGGTGGTGGATGGTGGTGCAGGTGTCCTGCTGCCACCTTGTCCACGTTCCTGTGCAGCTGTGCCGGACAAGGGCAGGCTGCAGAGCCCCGCTCCAGGCGGGATGCCCAGAGTAGCAGCCTCCAAACAAGGGAGAAAGGTCATTGCCTCCCTGGGACACAGTACCCCCAGGAGACGGGTGACACCAAGCTTTGCCGAGTGCACAGCCGGAGCTCTCCCTTATCCAGACATCTCAGGGAGAGTAAAAAGGGCATAACGCAGCGTGGCAGCCAGGCAGGGGTCATGGGCTCACTCCTTCCCTGCCAATCTCGGTGGGTGGTAAGCCTGCCGCTGTGCTCAGCACGCAGGCCGGGCACCCAAGGCTGGATTCTTCTCTCCCTTGTTAGGTGCTAAGCTGAGCTCCAGATCCCCCTCTGCAAGGACTATCCTTCTCCGTCAACTCTACAGGGCTCTCCTGGTGATTATCCTCCTAATTGCAGCACTTCAGATATAATTTTGCTGGGATGGCTCAGGACCCAAACATTGAATTAATAAGATCTGATAACTCAGCATCTTTATTACATCTCCCATTTCTGTGCATAGTTTTTTTCAGCTGCAAGTTCTTTATAGCAGCATCTGTCTTTGATTACATGATTGCATGGTATCTGGGACTGTGGAGCAGCTAGGCATAAAGATACAAATGAGAAATGTATTTAATTTAACTTACATGTAACTTCATTGTGCTGAATGATGGTAGGGAAGTATGACTTCCAAATAAATAGTCTGCTATTTATTCATGCTGGTTTTTATTCATGTCTGGTGTACTGTGGTAGTTCCTCTTTGAAGCAAAAGCATATCATTGCCATATGAAAATCCCAATGACCTGAGAAAAGGAATTTACCAATTGCTGTGTTCCTGTGCCGTACAGTCTCTCCAAAAGCCTTGCAAGCACCTTTCCTTTTGTCTGAGAGGGCATTTCATGTGTTTGTATGTGAATTGTTGCTAAAAGAAAGATGCATTCTCGCTCTCAGACTGTGGAGCTGGCACATATTTTCTTTGGAAAACATCAGGGCTATCTGAATAAAAGCTACTTCAAGATTGCCTTACTAGTGTGTTCAGTTCCGTAGGAAAATGAACAATGGAATTGTTACTAAAAGTGCCATAAATTATATTATATTTTGCTTACCGCCTAGAGAGTAATTAAAAAGCCATTTAAATGGAAAATAAATTATGTGGAAAACATAAATTGAATTTTCATGCAACAAGATGGTTCAATAATATAATCATACATAAAGTTCATGGTGGAGAGCTCTGCTTTGTTTCTTTATGGGATGTCTGAGGTAAATTGCCCCCCAAACTCTAATGAACTGCATATATATATATATACATACACTTTCCCATAAAAAACTCCATTTACTGGTCTGTCAGATATGGCTACTCTTGTGTCTCGATGCTCTGCTTATGTAAATGTCTTTCTGGTACTGCTGCTAAAGGAACTGAACACAGTAGCAGTCAAGATCAGCTCTGAAGGTAGCTAGGTAAACGAAGGCAGAGATTGTGCCTTCTCTTTCGGGTAGGAGGCACATTAGTTTTTCAGCCCTCTGCTCAGCTACACAAAAACAGTGGTGGTTGTTCACAGCAGGACCAGCGGGTCCCTCCCACACACAACAGGCTGAGGCAGGTAATACCAGCTTCTGCAGAAAACGTAGACAGCATTGTCACTAATAAACCTGTTTGCCTCACGTAGTTGTTTGGCTAACAGAAAAAAATGTGGTGTGAGCAGAACAAACAGAAATTGGGATCACAGCATCCTTTGCCCGGAGGTTAGCATAGCCCTGTGCTGAAGGCAAATCCCTCAATATCAGCTAATTGGGAGATTTTGCAGTGAATCAGAAACTTGTGGTTCATTCCTATCCTAGACATGTCTGCGGGGGAGGCAGCATTGTTAGGTGAACGGAGGATTTGCACTTGGACCAGCCAAGTCCCTTTGCTTTCTTCCATTTCCTTGTCTGTAGCAGTGACTCTGACAGCCATAGGGATCTGTTGGTGAAAAGCTCCACCAGGACTGTGCAAGGCTGTGCCACGGACACCGGCGGCATGCTGCACACCCGCAAGCAGTTCGTCCTTAGCCAGAGAGTGGGGAGAGACGCTCATGAACCGCTGAAAGCAGGAGAGCTGAGCTGGTGAACTGGAGGGACTGGCGCAGTCCCTGGCAGGACACCCAGTTGACAACCAAGGGCTGCATCAAAACACGAAGGCCCCTGGAAGACCTCGTGTTTGCTCCTGGGCAGGCGGTGAGAGCATGCCAAGCAAGCAATGTTACCCTGCAGAGGATGGACAGTGTGCCCTGCAGGCAGAGCGCCTGAAACATCACGAGCAAATAGATGTAAAGCAGAAAGACCTGAGGATCCCAAGTTGTAGTCCACCCAGAATAGCTGAATATGCTGTGGAAGACACCAGCCAACCCCAAAACTTGGGGAAAAGCTGCAGAAAGTGAATTTGCTGATAAAGGTTTGCAAGTGTTTACTGACACCCACAGAGTATGTATGTTGTGGGGGCAAGGACGGCGATGTCACCCCTACTAAGGGGTTCTGCCTGGGACTGGTGGATTACATTGCCGCAGAAGACGCCTGGGTTATCAGTGTAAAAACAATTCAAATTCTTCCTCCTTTTGAGCTGGATGTTGGTTGACGATAATGTCATTCCCATGACAGTGACATTGAAGGAAAAGCCACAGACAGCAGGGTGTAAACAGTGAAATTCAGGATGGTCTCTGTCCTCACTAAGGCGTTATGTGAGCTCAGCATTACTGAAGCAGCAGCAACACATAGAGAAGGAAGCAACATTTGCTGTTCTTGGAATGTATTGGTCTGTTGATAGTTTTAGGAGTTTGCATTCACTTGATAGACATGGGGCCAAAACAGAAGAGGAAGCATTTGACGTGTTTGAGCTGAAGGACTGCAGTGCCAGAACATATACCCCTCACACAGGCGCTGAGAGAGAAGCTGAGCAGTCTCACTGCCTTGCTATCTGCAGCAGAAGAGCCTGGCCACCCCAGGAAAAACAGCAGGTCCTCTCACTAAATAGACCCCAAAGAATAAAGGAAGTAGAAAAGCAAACGTTTTGCACCAGTCAAAAATAGGAGCCATTTCTACAGAGATGACTGGTGCTAAATATATCTCAGTGCTTGGGGCATCAGCAGGGCTCTGGCCTGGGCCCTTGGGTAAACATTGCAGCGTTGTGGCCATGCAGCTCTGCCCTGGGAACCCTTTTGGGTTCCTTTCATAAACAAAGGTTTTTCACAGGAAAAGAAGAGTTTGCAGGGAACTATGCTATATAGGAGAGCATGTCTCCTGGTCCCCAGCAACTTTGGAAACAGCGATAGCGGCAGTTCGTGCATCACAGCTCTAGCAAAGCCTAGGCATTGACCAGCAGTGCCAGAAAGGGCAACTTCAGCCTTAGTCCCTCGTGCACAAAATGCTTTATCTTTGCTTATGAGAAGGCACTGTTAAATGAACCTGGCCATAAATCATTTCTTGCCTCTGGTGAACAGAGAGGTGATTTTCAGTTTGAAAGTATGAATTTCTAATCAAAAAGAAGGCTAGTGGGAAAATGTTGTGCTTCCAGTACACTCTCTGAAGGTTTTCATGAAAGTGCTGGGGAGTAAAATGCAGAGTTGGAGATTGTTATGAAGCGCTGTGACTTAAAAAAAAAACACAAACAAGCAAAATCCTGTCAAAGTCACAGACAAAACGTAGATTGTTATTACCAGAGCAGGAAAAGATGTTGCATAAAATAATTGAGATTGTTAGCACGGGGTGGCTGACACAGCGTGTTCCCCAGTTCTTTTCACAATTGAAGGGCATGCTCTTGCAGGTCTGCTAACAGGCACCCGGCTGGCTAGTTCTCAGATATTACCAAAAATATGCAATAAAAGTATGCATGGTTTAGGGATGTAAATATTTAAGAGAAGGAGAAGGGGTGTTTTCTATTAGCTTCACAGGAACACTAATGTCAAAGAAGTTCATCTGGCAAAAATGCAAGACAGTCAAGTAAAGGAAGTGGTTTTTGTATCATTGGGAAAAATTATATTTCTTTTTAGGGAAAAGTAGGCATAAATAGGTTTAACTTCTCTGGGAAAAAAGGCATTAATCCCCAAGACAGAATTACTAACTTTTATAGTAGTCAGGGTACATCTGAAATAGTAATGCCTGACTTCACAGTTTGGTTGGCAGGGATTTAATATGTGACATAATATTGCTATGGTTATATCAACACTATCGTTCCTCTGCGACTGTTAAGTGAAGAAGGTATCAAAATAATAATATGTCTCACAAAAATAGCATGGACTCTGTCTCCAATCTGTGTTTATTGCTGTTACTGAACAAAACTTTTCTAGTAAAGCATGGATTATCACCTACTGATATTTGGTTCCCACAGATAAAGATACAGTTATGGTACTTTTTTCTAAAAGGTAGTTTTGCACAATGTCCCCATGAGCAAAATGGTACAGTCTAAGCTGCATTGCTAGTACAGCACTAATGCAAGTCATATATGGTGTCCACAGATGATGAGTATTGAAAATACAGGGTACTAAGGTATCCATAGCTGCAGAGGCGCGTTGGATTTGGTCCAAATGCTGCAAAAAGCCTGACTAAGCTCTGGGAGTCCAAAATGGGTGAATGTGCTTGATAGCTGTAAGTAAAACCAAAAAGATGCAGTGATGACTCTCTTCCAGGCCGGTGAGGGCAAGAGTGGCCCCAAAGTGGAGCACCTTCATTGTGTGACATTGCCAGGTCTTGGGGAGGGTCATGTCCCAGCAAGTTGTGGCTGAAGGGTAGATTTGCCTTGCATGGAAGCCCCTGGAAGCACAAGGGAAGTGAAAGAAAGAGACATTGTGTGTGAGTACAGGAAGGAAACAAAGAGCTCAAAATGTCGGAAGGTCCCCAAAAGAGACTTCAGTTAATATCATCTATGTATCTACTCCTGTTTTGCTTGTAGGCCTCTGGAGAGTTGAACATATGAAACAGTATTTGTTTCCATCATAGTCATTGGTCTTGAATTGTTTGATTTTCCATTAGAACAGCATCACCCTAAATGTATTTTATTCAGATCGGATGCAGAGGATTCAAATATCCAAAGAATAAAAATAGGCAGGCTTGTAAAATACACTTTGAGACAATTTCTTCTTTTGTTTGGTTTCCAAAGGAAACAACACTTGTGCAACCACATTGTCTGTGTGTATCACTCTGTCTGCCTCTCTGCCTGTCTGTTAAAGGTATGAGCCTATTCACAGGTGCGAACAAAATTTGAGAGAGGGGCAGAGGCATCAAGAAAATATGTTTCATGAAAGCCAGTTGTTAGGAGGAGAAGGCTCTATGTCATTCAAACATTCAAGGTCAGGTTGGATGGGGGTCTGAGCAACCTGATGTAGTTAAAGCTGTCCCTGCTCACTGCAGGGGGGTTGGGCTAGACGACCTCTAAAGGTCCCTTCCAACCCAAAGCATTCTATGACTCTATGATTCTGTGATTCTGTGTCAGTGGAGGAGAAAGGCTCTGACTGTGGTGTAGCAGAGGGGAGGGCTGCAGTCTGAGCTTACAAAGTCAGGCACTACCACACCAGGATGAATGCACAGGGGAGGAAGCTGTGAAAACCCCACTCAAAGACAACACTTTAATCAGAGCTTGAACCTCACTAGATGTAAATCAGCCAGAGGACAAAAGTCTATAGGAAACAGATTTTCATTAAATTACCTGAATAATACAAGGCTGACATATATTGGGTAACCAGGCATTGGCTATGGCTTGGTTTTTATTCAGTTCAAGATTTTATCCAAGCTGTTTGGTCGCAAAGAGGTTAGACATTAGCACAACCTATGACAAGCTGTGTTCATTTAGGTTATGTAGGAACGTGCGCGGGATCGTGGTTAGAGGAGCTGTTCATGCCTTTTTTCTTCTATGTTTGTAGCAGGAGAAATCAACTCCCTGGGGACCTAGGCTGACCTCACAAAACTGTTTTCAGTTTTGGATCTGAACCAAAATTCTGGTTTCCAGCACCAGAGGAACTTGGCAATATTCCCTGCTAAAAATTTTGTAATAAAGAGAGTAAAAATGACATTTCCAGATTGTTAGCAGGAAGCTGAAAGCACCTGAGGAGCTGGGGAAAAGCCCAAGGATCACTTCACCACTCTCATTCTTTCTTCAAGCAACAGTCAGTTTTCTGTATACAATGCATGAAGGATGGAGAAGGACATGGGACAGGATTGAAGTTTAAGACATGTGTAGCTGTTGAAAAAATCTGTGAATGAAATGCCGTACTCAGAGTCAAGGGATACCAGCAGGTATGTTTGCTCTGGACTCCTCTACACTTCTGTGCAGTCAAAAGTTTGAATTCATTGCTAAAGGGGAAGCTAGAAATTGCTACATTCAGCTCCTGTTTCTGCTTTTATCCCTCCCATCAAGCCAGGGGAGAATGCTGAGGATAGCCTCAATGTACAACTGCGCAGCTGCACAACTGAAATTGCACTTGTTGCCTTTCCTTAAATAAGGCTTGCCATTCAGATGTTTAAGCATATCTAGGCCTGGTCATGACTGAATAAGCTGGGGCTAAGTCAGGTAACCATGTTGTATTTTACATCTCTTTTTCTAAGACTCTTTTCATTTTTTTTTGAGGTGTTGTCTTATGTTGTGCTTTGTCAGTTCATTATAGGATGCTTCAAATCACACGCTGCTGTGCAGTGCTGGGTTGTAAGTTAAGCATTTTCCTCTTCTTCACCCCACTCCCAAATATTTTGCCAGCAGTCACTACAAAGTTAAGCTTTTTGACAATACCCAGTCACACCATGTTAATGAGAAAAATTTCACTTGGGCTCTAAAGTTCTACCACCCACATTGTACCACCCACAGACGTGTTGCTATAACCTTGTCTTCTTCCCTTTATTTTCCTTCCCCCTTTCAGTATGCACTAAGACAGTGAGCCCTCCATGAGAGGGGCTCCCTGCAAGCCCCTCTGCCCTGCAGTCCTGCCCCCTTGCTTGCCCCCACTGGGAGGTCTCCGGGAAAGTGTTGTGCTCCTGCCCAGCTGCTTTCCATGGGAAGCAAGGTACACAGGGCATGAGTGGGACCGAAATCAGGTTTATCTGGGTTCCAACCTAAAATTCAGTCAGGACCTGCTAGACATATTCACCTCTACCTGGCAACTGGGAAGCATCCCTGGGGTTTCCTGCTTCAAAAAAAAGCCCAAAAGTTGTCAAAAGCACATTTTAAGACACCCTGCAATAAATTTAATATTGAATTGAAGCATTTAACAGTTGCCCTGCTCTCACAATTCAAATAACAAATAGTATGGTAGGTAACATATCCTTGCACACAGCTTTAAATGCTTCTGTATGAAAAAGACTCAGACAAAACAGAGAAAATTCTGAAAAAAAATTCCAAGAAGTGGAGTGGATGGCATGTGTAGAAAACTTGAAAGCACAAAATATGTGCTAATATAACAGCTAGTGAAACAATGACCAAGGTGAACCCTGGTAAGGGAGAAATTATTTAGCCTGGCAGTCAACAGCGATTTGGGGTTGCGTGCCACAAAAAAAAAAAGGGACAGCCAGAACCCCTGCAGTGTGTACACGCTCAGTCACGCAGAAATTGCCTCTCTGGGTCAACTGCTTGGAGGGGAGACCTCCTGTTGTGCAGGGACAGCTGCTGTGCCAGCACAGGGGAGATAGGGGAGCCACAGCCACCAAGGCTCTGCACTGCGTTGTTGCCTCCCAGACGAGATTGGGAAAGTGGAGCCCATTGTTCCTAGGTCTTTAGACGTTGCTTTACTCCGTCGCCTCATTTCCATAATGCTCCCTGGCCTCCCAGTAGCCCAAATTGATTTGGTGAATACAGTTTTGTGTGTTTTAGGATTCATTATTCCCCATGTCCCACCCTCACAGTTTTGTACTAGGTAATGTCAGTCCCTGTGCAGAAAGATCCTGCTGGAGCCTTAATTAAAAGCTATGGGCAAAAAATGAAAGCATTTTCCTTTGCTCCCCTGTGTGCCAGCTGCATACTGCTGCTTGTTCTTCTGTTTCAGCTGAAAACGAACAGGAGGGAAGAAGACGTCACAGCCTATAGCTCTGGGATAGGCAATAGCATGACTTGGGAGAATGGGGGAGGAGGATCCTTTGCATTTAGAAAACCTGGACCCAGAAAAAATATAAAATTCAGAGTGGAGAGAGTGAAGGAGTTCTTTCTCCACCCTTCCATCCCCAGGCATGTCTACATTTCTCCACGTTATTGCAGCTGAAACGCTTGACACAGAAGGGTTACTAAGCTTCCCTTCAGAAGCTCCTTGGTGCATTTGCTGGGTGGTGACCTAGATGTTTTTCAAAGGGTTGACTCAGCCTTCACTTTGCAGGCTTTTGGTAGTCCAGAGAAGAGTGAGAAACCACAGAGAGGAGCCACAAAAAATGTATAGTCTCTTCTGGGAATTTTTGCTTCTTGTTGAAGCTGAGATACTGCATGCCTATAGGAGGTAACCTTGATTTTTGGATGTCACAACAAAGTTGTGGAATCATAAAAGTGACAGAGTTAGAGGTTATCACCAAATATTTGGTGGTGGTCATCATCTTCTTGCCAGCACAGGCCAGCTCATGCCAGCAGACCTTCTAGTTGTTTTATTTACCCCAAAGATGGGAGTTCCTCTTCACCTGGGGACTCTTCATAGATTGTGCCTTTAAGAATTTTTTTTCTGTCATTAAACTTCTGGATTTTTTTTCTCTTCCTTACCATCTTATCCCGAAACTGGCTCCAGGCTAATAATTCCTTTATCTCTATTCAAGCCTTGTACAATTACCATCATTCAGCCGTACAAGTGTAGTGATCCAGACGACATCTTGTCAACCTCAGTGATGCCTTTCGGTGGGTACAACTTTTGTTCAGCAGTGCATCAGATTTAAGACCTCGCAGTCTCCCATATAAATATTTGCAAGTGCTCTTTCAGGGTTAGCAAGAATTATATATTTAGTTTCTTCTAATAAGTCACTTGCTATAGCTCATTAATCACTGTTATTACTCTCTCAATGCATTTGGTGAATGTAGAAATATGGCATATGAGTACTTCTGGAAATAAGACAGCTCATTAATTGAAGCAGCATCTAAAACCATTTTTATTTTGCTATTCATTAACAACTCCACAAGTAGGTTTTAGTTCACAAGAATCTTTGCAGAATTCAGCAGCACTGTAAATATTTGTGTAAATAAATAATCATATTCAAAACGACATTCTGAATAAGAGGTCATATTTGTACAAAAGGTTTGTCTGATCACAATGTAGTTTTGTGGCTATTTTATCTATTCAAGGAATATATTAAATATTCTCCTCTAAAGCTATTAGACTTGCTATTTAAACAGAGGCTATATGTAAGAACTATTTTTCCAAGCAAGTAAGGTAAAATTTGTGTATCCAGATTCTTTTTGCAGTAATTTCAAGTGATGCATAAATTCACAAAAATCATAATTAAAAAATGCAAACAAGGTCACTAATGCTTTAGATACAAAGGTCGCATTACTAATTTTGTTAACTTGTTTTTCAGTTCTTCTGTGTAAAAGTGTATTTAGTCTGAGTGACTTCTCTTCTGGACAGATATAGAAAAAATTCTGTCCCTTCCCTACTCAGGAATGTTTTGTCTCAGTAGGTGACACTAAATATGCATCCATAATTGTGTACTGCAACTCCCTACTAAAATTTGTCCCAACTTTGTTCGATATTTGCCACTACTGTCTCCCTGGATTCTTCTTTCACATGTAAAGTGTGACCTTGACCCTATTTGTGTAAAGCATCCTTGGGCAGACCATGGTCATCACCCACAGCCTCACTTTTCCTTTCCTCCCATGGCTTACTTTCAATCCTGATGAATCAGAGGTGGATTTATTAGAAAGGGTAGGGGGATCCTTGTCCTTCTTCCCATGTTGAAACGCCAACACATATTGTATTTTGGTGCAAAGCCACAATACTAGAGATGGGGAATACGAGACAGCAGGTTGTGGGGAAAGAGAGCCTCGTCTAACGCGTGCTTGTGGTGAGCTCTGGCAGCCCCACTGCTTTCAGGCTTCCAACACTAGTCCTCACACCACACTCAACCTGAGACCCTAGGAATGCCCACAACATCTTTTGGGGGAACAATTCAGTGACCCATGTTGAAATAGCTCCATGTTGGTCCTGGCTGCACCAGAGGGCTTAGGTGTTTAATGGAGTCTCATGCTGCCAAACCTGGGCTCCTCACCTGTTGTTTTGTTTCTCTTGACCTCATTCACATTGTGTCTGCACTGCTCCTGATGCATTGTAGGATAATGATGACTGGTTGACAAATGCAAGATAACTTCAATCAACAAAGGTATTAGTTTGACCTCAGGATGGTAGGCTCAGATCTTTGTACTCTAGTGTAGCTTGTCTTTCATTCCTCTGTGCTCCTCCAGCCACCCTGCTATTGCTGTCTGGGAAATGTTCTGTGGCGTAAATCTCTGTTCCTCAGTGTTCCTCTGATATCAATGCATCAGCACAGGTAAAGTGACAACAGAAACAAAGAGAAGAGAAATGACACTGTGGTTAATAAATGCCAGCAAATGGCATGAAAGCTGCAAGCTTAATTTAGGCTCAAAGATCTGAAAGGACTATTTCAGAAGTGGTAGAATCTTCTGTGGGGTGTTCTGTGCACTACTTGTTCAGAGCTCTGCTGTCCTGCACCTAAGTAGACATGCATCTGTACCACAGATTACATGGTGCTTAAAATGATTATGGGGAGGAGAAAAAAAACACTGGCTTGCAAGAGAGGATGTTTTCCTCAGTCTGTGTTAGTGTGCATACAGTGAAAGTGAATGCAGCACTCTGACCTCAAAGGGGATGGTTGGGTAGTAAAGACAAAGTGCTACAAAAGCCAAAAAGCCAAACACATTTTTGAGGCACAGTCACTAAATCTGACTTCATCCCTCTGCCCCACAGGAACCAGGCATCTGCAATGGTGATGAGGAATTGCAAAAGAGCATTTCTGATTAGGGAAGTACATATGTAGGTTAAACTGATGCTCGGGTGGTGGCTCTCCTGCTCTAAGTGCCTGCTGAACCTCCTTTCTCCCTCCGTGCCCTCCATGCAGACAAGAGGCAACACTGCTGCGCTACACACCTTGCAGGAGCAGCTCGCACAGCTCTGTTAACATCGACTGATCCCAGGTTATGATGCAGCCAACAACCTGTGTAGGAGGGAGAGCTGGCCATATAGCCATATTCCTCGGCTCCAGTTTTCCCTAGACTTCTCTATGCCTGTCAGCAGTGTGGTTGTTCTGTGGGAACATCCCACAGCGTCACCTGTCCCTTCCAGAACATACTGTGGCATTAGATTGGTTTGCTTTAATTCATCTGCATGTGCTAATGGCATGTATCAAAGCAGAATAACATTAAAATACCTTTAGCAGCAGAGACTACACTGGAAGCAATGTCCTTTGTCAAGGGAAAGGCAACATTTATGAAACTGGGCATGGAAAAACTTGGTTTTTTGGTCTAAAGTATTTTTTCTGAGTGCACGTACACTGAGTTGCCTCTTAATGTGTAGATCATTTAAATCCACTGCTAACTTGCATTGATATTCCATTGAAAAAGTTTATATATACCAGATGTTATTGCATGGTTACTATAGATATCTTACATACTTCTTACAAGGAGGAAGTATTCTCTTAGATACCACTGTGGTAATTATTAGCAAATGTTCACTGGCAAAAGGTAATTAGCGAGTAATTATTAGGAAATAGAGGCAATCAGGCCGTGCAAAAATTCCTCCACTGGGATCACAGACTGGAGAGAGGAGATGCAGAAAGTCATCTTTTTAGAAGCGTAAAAAAACATAAGAGTTAATTGACACAGAAAAATGCTTCAGCACAGAAAATTGAGGCTGCAAATATCTTTGAGGGATGCTGAAGCCCTAGCAGCAACCTCCTTCACTCATAAGGACAGTGCATCCAGTGAAGGTTATAACTGATCATAGAATCATAGAATCACAGAATGCTTTGGGTTGGAAGGGACCTTTAGAGGCCATCCAGCCCAACCCCCCTGCAGCGAGCAGGGACAGCTTTAACCAGATCAGGGTGCTCAGAGCCCCGTCCAACCTGACCCTGAATGTTGCCAGGGATGGGGCCTCTACCACCTCTCTGGGCAACCTGTTCCAGTGCTTCACCACCCTCATTGTAAAAAATTTCTTTAAATGATGATCTTAAAGGTCTTTTACAACCTAAATGATTCTATGATTTTATGATTAGCAGGCTAGCACCGTGTGCCCAAAGAACAGCAATCAGTTGACAGGGAGGGAAGCAGGCAGGAGCATACATAAGTAATGGCTGCTGTTTCCATACAACTGTAAATGCAAAGGACTGAGGGACATCAGGGCTGGCACATACTACTCATTGAAACAGGAGGGAGGGGACAAGAATGCAATCACAAAATTGATAGCTCTTTTTAAAAAGCCATGGCAATTTTAACTCTTCATGGCTGAAAGACTGGACTTCTAATGTGAGGATATCTTACTCAGTAAGTATATATTCATTCATCCTCAGGGCAGCATAAACAAGGAACTCCTGTTTCCGCAACAGCCCCCTGTCACACGCCGAGCAGCTGATGGAACAAAGAACCATATTTGTACATGCTCAGAGTGACACCCTCGAATACGCATTACTGCTGGAGCCTGGCGCTGCTGCAGGGGTATCACTCTACCTCCACAGAAATAATCTTCTCATCATGCTCTGTGGTGCATCCCGCCTCAACATTAATATTTTGGTTCAGAAGAGTATACCAGGCAAGGATGTGAATGGAAAGGAAATACATTGCATGTGAAGTTGATGGATTGCTTCATAATTTACTCAACATTAAAAGGCTGATTGCTTTTTTTCAGCCATGAAAGTGCAAAACCTCTTACTTTAGCACTTACTATTCTACTTTCACCTATGCCAGATACCATTTTGGATGCCCAGTCACCCCATTCCCCCTTGGGATACTGGAAAGACTTGGGGCTGGTTTTCTCTTTATGAAACAGAGAAGTTGACTCTACATCGGGACAGCTGGGACGTAGCTGTCAGTTCCTTTTCATGATCAGCAAAACCCAGCTGGATGTCTGGAATTCACAGACACTGGGGGGGAATCATGTTTGCTTGAATTTTAAAAACAGGTTGCTTGCTGGGAATGAATACCTTGCAACTGTTGCTCAGCTTTGACTCTCTGAAAGCAAAAGTAATCCCAGAGGCTGCTAAAAGCAGAAGAGAAATCAAACTACTCCCTGGTCATCAGTTCAGAATCTGGTCAGTGCTTGAGAGTTTTGCTTTCACTGCAAAATAATCTGCACATTAAATATTTTTTAAAAGACACATATCCATAACAAAATCAAAATTAAGGAGAAACTCCAAATTCTCATTGCTTGAAAATCAGTGCACATTGCCACTAATTCCTTGTGAAATAAATAATTATGCAGCTCTGTCAGCTTTGGGATTTGCATAAATGTTGGATGAGAATCTATTGCTGGGCACTTTAAAGTTACAATCATAAATGATCTGTTTGCCATATGTCAAATGAGCAACCTTTTCTTAATTCACAGTCCAAAGATTAGAATCCATGCAGTGGCACTGCTGCGTGGAACAAGAAAATTTGCTGAATTTCTCCTAGCAGGGACTTGCAGCTGGTATCTATGACAAGAGTTTAAAGTATTTCCCTCCTTAATCCAAGTTAGCAAATGACTTGGAGGAGTATTTTACTTACTGGCCTCTCAAGTAAACTTCCTATTGATAAACTAAGCTTGTCATCTGTGACAGATGAAGGCAGTTCCCTTCTGGGACTTCAGGCTGCCCTTAGCACAGGGCTCCACTTCTTGTCATTTTGGCCTCATTTTGAAATAAGCCTGGTTTCCATATTGCCCACAAAGGAACAATGTGTCAGGAATCCTGGTAGATTCCTTTTTCCTTTCTTTTATTTTTTTTCCCCCTTCCTTAGATGACCAAAAATAGCTTGGGATAGATAAGTAGTCATTTCACTCCCATTTCTTAGAAGTCTGAGCTATTTTCCACCTAGCTAAAGTTTTAACCATACCTTGGTTTTTAAGTCTGGGCTACACCTTACATGTAACACACTCTTTGCAATGACTGAGAAATCTCTCTGCTTGTTTTCTACTTCATATGCAATGAGTTTTACTAATATGCTGAACTAACCATCACTCAAAAACATAACCAAACTGTTAGCTTAAATAGCTAGCTCTAAATGCTTGAAAAACAAACCAGTGTCTTTTGTAAAAGATCATTCACACATAAACCAACTAACCAACAAACCCACAAAACTACTTTTATGTGTAAAACTAAATAAGAGTCTCATCATAAAATACCTAAGAATATGAAAAGGGGGGATGCAGTGAAAGTTAATGGGCTGCCATCCTTCTCACATCTCAGAGCTTGCACGGCAAACTGTAGGCTCATTCCAGCTAACCTGTGTTAAACATGATTTATAGCAATGGTGTGCAATTACCTTCAGTGTAACTGTTCTAAAATCCCAGCATAAAAGTTTCTCCTGCTGCTATTATATTCTTCACACTTGTGCTAGGGCAGCTGGGACAGAGCTATTTGGTCCTGCCCAATTCTAGTGAACCACCATCTAGGTCACCACTAGGCAGTAATTACAAATTTTGCTGGTGGTTTCAAAGCATTAACTGACAGAAACATGGTCTTAGTCAGCTGAGACACATGATCAGAAGTACATTGGTATTATTACTGTTCAGGACCTTCAGGGTAGGAGAGAAGTGAATCTCAAAGTTTAAGTAGTTTTTATCCCCAGCTTGCAGTCCATACTCTAGCCCTATATTGTTTTTTTTTTTTTCCTGAAGTGTTTATATTACAGTCAAAACATCTCCCTTCAACTATATTAAGACTACTAAGAAATACAGTTTGCTCCACCTTCCCCCAAGGACTTCCAGGATACTTTGTGAAGCAAAACTGCTCTGTTCCGACCTCAAACTTCTTGAGTTCCAGCTGTGTATTTAGAGATGTACTTGGCCTGCAAAAAGGCTTCTTTTCTTTTTCTAAACCAGGGTCTTGGTCTACTAAAAACTCTGCCAGACTGATTGCTATGTGAGTGTCTTTCAGTGTTATCCTCTCTCCAGTGAGGCTTAGCCTCCTGGTGTGTGCACACATGTCTGTTCATGGCCACAAGTTCAGAGCAGGTTATTTTAGAATAATCTTGTGACTTAAAAGTCCCAGTCCTTGGTCCATCCCCCCCAGAACATGGCTATAGGGTATTGAAGTCCAGTGGCTAGAAAGACAAGTGGCAGCAACGGGAGGACTGTCAGCTTTAGCTGAGTTCGGTGCTGAGCACAGCAGAAAACCCAGTGTACTGGCTCATACCTGAAAAACAAATGTGTTTTATAAGAATAAGCAGGCTGGCTACTTTGTTTTGGGGCCTTGACTAACTTTGTTAGGAACAGTTGCAGCTTCCATTTGACTCTTGAGCATGACGCTGTGATGATCTATATCAGAAATATACACCAGCAATTAGGTGTGATATGGACATAGCCTAGGCAAAAAAAATGGCATTTCTGTTGAACAAAGCATAGTTTCCAGGAAAGTGTTTATCTCATTCTTTTGGTTTTATGTTCGCACCATGCCAACTGTGAGAACAGAAATTCCCAGCACAAAATTAGAGCAGCATGGACAAGCATATACCAGTTGAGGCATAAAGTTTTCTGGGACAAAGTTAACCCTCCAGAAATTTTCACAGACATTTAAATCACAGAATGGTTGAGGTTGGAGGGAATGTCTCAAAGTCATCCAGTCCTTCTGGAGGTCATCTGGTCTAAATCAACAGAATGCATTTCTACCAGATAGGTTCTCTGCATCATGGACCAGCTGGATTTTTTATGTGGTATTCAACAAAAGAGACCAGCTCCCTGCATGACTGAACTACAGTCTTACTGTTCATTTTAGGTGTTCGGAATTAATCTTTTCTTTTTCATTTGTTTTAAATATGCTTAGGTTACAAGGGAGAATCTGGCAAGGTGGTCAAGATGCCGTGTCTTTACTACTGCATAAGAGACATCCAGGGACTCATCTCCCACCACCAAGCCAAGTCTCATGGTTCCCTCCAGAGCAGATTTCTCTTGTTGGAGTGGCCCAAACCAGGGTTAGGCAGTGAGCTAGCAATGGGGCAGGGCAGGTGGTCAGGGTCCAGTCTTGTGTGTCCTCCCTCCTTCCCTTTTACTTAGCAGTATAGGCATGCTGATACATAGTTGCTGAATTCCTTCATTCCTGTGGACTATACTGGGATATAAACAAGCAAAGGTTGCTTTAAACTGCCTTGATAGTTCCCACAGACCTTAGGACATTTGGCCACACATCCATTCTCAGCATAAAACACAGCATTTTGAAATGATCTACTTCATAATCCCTGAACTGCTCCAATAGCTGCAGGTGCTCTGGTCATACTTTTTTCTTCCTTACTTTTCCCTATTCTTCACTGAAGACAAGAGGAGCACAACTCCAAAGTGTTCCCAGTGTGGAAAGGAGCATTTCCTAACCTAATCTGGGCATTTAAAAAGTGGTACGAGTGGGGCAAAGACTTCATGAATGACCTTTATCCAGTTCTCAAAATGTGAATCAGTGGTAACTCCACAGTCAGGAGAAGAGCTATAGAGATATAAAACCAGAAGAAAGTGCAGGCATCCTACAGTGGGTTTTGCAAAGTTTTAGCAAGAAAATACGCAAGCCTATATTTGGAATAGGTTCTAAATGCACAGAAACTTCTCAGAAGCTGATCTGAGTTCTACCAGTTTGAAAGCATTTTTCAAAAAGCAAACAAACCTCAAAAAGACCTCTTGGGATTTTTTATTTTTTCTTGAATGATTTATCTATTCCCATACTTCTCATCTGCTGAGCCCAGCAAGTGCTCTGAAAAATGCACCTAGCTCCACCTCAGCTTCAAACTTGACTTTTCTAAAGACAAACCAAGACCCCAAATTCAAACACCATTTCATAAGTACCCCCATTTCTAAAATACGAAATCTATGTAAATTATCCTCTTTGTACCTTTTTTTGTATGAAATTACCTACTTACTTGTACAACAAATACCCTGAAAAAAAAGAGATTCAAGGTGACTCCAAATTTATCTTCAGCCTCCAAGAAGAAAGACATGTAGGAGGGACCCAACAAAGAACTGTACGTACCACATTCTATAGCACTGTTGAAATCAAGAGGAAGGATCACTAAATCCTCTGCAACACCTGGCATATAAAATCTTACCTCCCTCAAAATCCACAGAGATTTTCATGGAGTTTACCCACAGAGCCTGAGAAATGATTAAACTGAGCAGGCTGACTCAGTGTTTTCTAGCTACCTGAATCCTATGCCACTGCATTGTTCTCCACAGCAGTGGTTCAAAATGAAAGCAAAGCTTGCTTTGTCAAGGAGCTAACGCATCCAGGCAGGATCCTTTTCACATCTGAACATTTTAGAGCTGGTGTCAAAGCATTGCAATGAAATTCTGCATGCTCCTGCCACAATGTGCTTGTCTCAGGAAATGCCACGTCATTCAGCGGTGGCACATCCGCCTGTTTTATGGATCGGTTTCTGTGGTGCTATGGCCCTGTGAAGGTGTGCGCTTTCATGCAACTGGGGGGACACTTGATGGTGTTGACAGTGCTTTGGATGTTCAAGTCACCCTGAGCCTCGAGGATCTGAGCAAGGGATGCTCTCCATACGGGGAAGAATTGACTGAAGAAACACTTCTAGGCAGCTGCTGAAGAACACGTCCTACAGTGGATGCCTTCTTTTGAAACAAGGTGATTTTATTAAAACTGTTCTTATCAATTACAAATAGTTATTCTGCTCTGATCAGAACCAGAGAAGAGTGAATGAAAGCCAACTTTATTCCAGATCTTATGGCTACCCTTCAAATTCAAACGTCTAGTGCAGATTGATTCCCTGGGAAGGACAAGCCTGGGCTTTACATGACAGCCCAGCTGTGGGAAGGGCCCCATCTCCAGTGCCCCTCGGGGCGCTGAAGTGAACCAGATGCTTTCCACAGGGACAGCTCATAGTGAGGTCAAAGAGGAGCTGACCATGAGCCAGCTTGCTCTCGACCCTTCCTATCTGGAGTAAAGTACGATGGTTTCTGGGCTGGATAACCAGGAAAATGCCCAGTGCTTCACCTCCTTCTGCCTCTCTCCTCCCAGCACTGAAAAGGTGAGCCTTGGTGGCAAAGAGTTGATTCAGACTCTTCTGGTTGACTGACTCAAGGCAATTCACAGCAAAATGGGAACAAACACAAAATCTGTCACCTGTATCGTGAAAGCACATGATGACATTGGTGAAAAACAATCAATGGGTACTTATTTCAGGACACAGAAAGCACATTGTGTCTTTGCTGAAGTGTCATTTAAGAAAAAAAAAAATAAGTGAGATCTCACTTTCTGTCCGAAATGTGTCAGCTCTGTAGTGTGCAGCCTGCTTTCCCATATATTTAGAAATAAAAGAGTATCTTCTTATGATAAGTAGTACCAAATGCAAACTACTCTTATGCTAAACTGTGTCTGCCTGAGGAGAGTTATTTTGGTGCGTCACAAAAGATTTATTACATGGTGGCTTTTTTCCTGAAATTAACAGCTGTCTTTTGTTTTAATCATTGTGTAAATAAAATAAAGTCATAAGACATTGAGCACTTCTAGCTCTTAAGGACACTCTGCATTGCCAAGGAGAAAGCCTAAAGTCTGTGTAACAGCAAAAACCAGAGCAGCCTTAATTTTGCAAGCATGTAGTAATTTTGCTGTAGCTGAAAACTCTGAAAGGAAGCCTCCTCTCATTTCCAGCACAAATCACTTGTTTGTGTGACTTTTTGGCACACAAGTGCAGGGGGAACTATTAAGGTACTTTTCAGCTAGCCGGCATCCATTTCCTTCTCTGAGGCAGCAATAATCATTGTTCAAAACCATCTTTAACAGGAAGATTTATCATTATGATTTTCTAGCAACCTTGCCCTTTCTTGTGAACCCGATCCTGGCTACAAGTTGTCTGCTTTGATTCAAGCATGACTATTACAAGACTGAAGCGCAGGTATTTCCTATTTTGCTTTAAAGCACATGAGGCGTGTGCTTAGAAACAGCCCTGCTCAGGGTGATTCACTCAGCCCTGAGCAGGAGCACTGCTTGATAGAGCTTTACACAGGAGACCCGCATGTTTATGTCATGCTTTTGTTTATGTTTTATTTCTGTGGAACAGAGGTAATGAACCGAGATCTCTTGCAGTGGAAAATTACTATCTAAGAGGAAAGCAGCAGGAAAGTGCTGAGGATGAATTTGTAGGGACCACAGCACATATGATGTTTTTTTGACATATAAGCAACAAGTAAATGCCTCTCCTGGCAGTACTTAGCAAAAGGGCCTCCCTACATAGGAGCATGGCAGAATCATTGCTGCAATGATGTTTTCAGATACATTTAATTCCTTCTCGAATGGATCCTTGACAGCACATGTGGGGTTGGACACATGCTTGGTGGCACCGGCTGTTTGCTCACCAGGAGAGGAGTTGCTGGCTGAGACCACTGCCCACCCAGCACCACCCTGCAGTGTGGCAGGCCTGAGCTCGCTGGGGAGAGCCACCAAAACCCCCAGCCCCACTCTGTGTTTCTGCAGCTAAAACATCCTCTGAGATGCCCCAGGCACTGGGCCACCCTACGGGAGAAAACCCCTCCACTCCCCGCTCCACAGGCGAACCCATGCCCAGCTGCTGAGCCCCTGGGCCATGTTAGCCTGGGAGACCGCTGTCGTCACTTTTGTCTCAGGCTTTTGGCTGTTGCTGGCTGTGAAGTAATCCTGGGGTGATGATGGTAGAGGAAGGGACATTGGCTTGGATGCAAAACACTGCTAAGGCTGCTTTATCCCCAGGAGGGCTTGCTGAACGCCTCTCTAAACCAACCCAGGGAGCAGGCATTCAAATGGCTAACAAGAAGACCTAACAAGAAATACTTTGGAAAGCATAGTAAACCAGGTCATTGTAGGTTTACAGTCATCCAGTAGAGAACAGCGTTATCTGACACTGCTTTGTGCAGGGATTTTACTGTTTTCCTCAAGCAGGCTGGAGACAGGTATTGGGAGGTGGTCTGGGAACTTAGTTTCCATGTTTCCTCATAACCATTTGGGTAACCCTAAACCTTTTGTTTCTCCTGGGTTCTTTCCCCTATGTGTCTCCCACCCCCAGCATAGTGGCCGTCCAGAGGAGCATTGTGTGGGGGTACAAGAGTCCAAGTGCACCAACTCCATGCAGGGTACATGCATTGACTGAGTTACATTGAGGCCAATGTACCTAAAGACAAGGAGCCCTGGTTTCCCGTTCCAGCACTGGTGGGACCTTCTTTATGGCATTTTCTGCTCTGTGCCTTTGTGTCTGCATGGCACGTCTGCTCTGCACAGACATCAGCCAAACTAGCTGCAGAGCCAGAAGCCAGGGCTGTGCTGGAAGTAACTGATCTACCTTGGTAAAAACTGCTGTTAAAATCACAGCCAGTTCCTGAAACAGCTGATAAGACATCCTCCGGCAAGCTCCACTCATCAGTTTTGCTGTTGCTGTCTCTCGGGGGCAGCTGACTGCACTGCCTTCAGTGCTGAGCCCCTCCTTCCCCTCCCGCTGCCTGTGGCCCCGAGGCCCCTGCCCTTTGCTAGCACCCCCGGGGGAGTCCTCCTGGTGTCTCCAGCAAACAGGCATGTGGGTACCAACTGGCCAGGCTGCTCCTCGTGCCTTCCCAAGTGCCTCCGCAGAGCCCTGCATGGTGTGGGCTCACTCAGGTCCCCCACACACCCCGGCATGCCCAGAAGTGTCTGGGGAGCTGCTGAGGAAGTGACGAGAGCTGGCCACAAATATAGGTTGTGTCCCAGCTGTGAACTTGACAGTCAGTAACTGCAAAAGACTGCTGTGGTCTAAAGCAGCATTTGCAGTGCTTTCTATTCTCTGGGGTTTGTTTTGCTTTGGACACACCAGAGATCACTGGTAATAGATGAGAAAAGTGGAGAGGAGGATATCTCATTTGCAAACACAACACTCTGCTTCCGGCAGAGGAGATTTTTGCAAATCCTCTGCAAGCAGCGAAGCAGAAGCTCACCACAGAAAATGCACCGGGCTTTACACCCACAGTACCTGCGTGATGATGCCCAGCTCTCCGACAGGAACATGCTCTCTCAAGCTTTGTTTCTGCTTACTGTCGCCAGGAGGTTTTGAACATGTCCATGTCACACCCCAGGAAGACAGGTGTAATCATGACACAGGGCAGAAAGTGTTTCAGAGGGAAAGGGAAGAAAACGGTTCTACAGACTGGGAACATGAGAACAAGCAAGCTGGGCCAGTAGCCTGAACTTTCCCCTGAATGCCTTCCCAATCTGTGACCTCTCATTATTTGATTATCGCAAGAGAAATCTAAAGAGTGTACTCACTGATTCCTGAATAAATGCTAACCTGTAACATGGGCTGTACTTGCATACTTCACATTTTTACCGGGGCATATGGGGCCTGAGCACTCTGCTACAATGTACTGAGACAACTGTGAAGAGCCAGAACAGCTGAGACACTGCTCATTGCAACAGTCAAGACAGACCAACTCAAATGTTGCTTGATATTGGTTTTTATATTTCTGCTTATTATAAGTTTAATGGACGTAGTGCCCAGCAGACTCATCTGTGGTTTCTGCTACACACAGCTCCAACCAGAGAGCTTACTAAAGGCTTTTCCTGGTCCCATTAAGTAGCAGCTGTGCAGAAGGTGGACATGGATGATCAAATAAGAGAGCAACTGAGGCAACACTAATCAGCACAGCAAGCTGAAGGTATCATTTCCTCATTACAGTTCAGATTTTTGTAGGCAACACAGGAAAGTACATTCAAAGAGCTGCACAGTAGCCTGTTACCAGAGAGCAGTGGGCTCTGCCGGGAATGCACCCCAACTCAGAGACAAGGCCTGGGGGGCTGGTGGGCCTGGGATAGACCAGATGGGGCTCTGGTAGCGAAGATGTGTGGCACTTGCTTATATAGTCACACCGGGGTGCAAGTGGTAGGACGTAGACAAAATGGTGTGCCAGGAAAAAGGCAACCCATGGTAAAATCTGATAAAGGAGGAAGAAGGGGCTGCAAGGGCTGTGCCCCTAAAGCAGAAGGGTGGGGCAACTGCCAACAGTTTGGGAGGGAGAAGCGACAAGGGATAAACACCCTCCCCAGCCCTTGCGGTATACAGTGATGATTAAGATCTGAACTGATTTATATTGACTGAAGCTCTGCTGTCTCACTTACCCCAGTTCTTCACAATGTAACCCCCTTCTCACACCCCAGCCATCACTCTGCTCTTACTGATCATGATTTTGCATAAGGAACAGGCTGACTTTCCTTCCCACCCACACACACTTGTCAGGCTTTTTGTGTACAATAGTGATTCTTAAATCCTTGGGCACCGAATTTCTTGCTCTGAAATCTTCCGAACCACTCTTGACAATATTATTCTATCTTTCTAGACTGCAAAGCACTCAGGAAAGTCATACGTAAAGCTAGCTTTATTGTAGCTAGTGCAGAAACTCAAGCTTTGCATGTGGTATGAATCTTACATCTCAGCAAAGCTTTCCATTTCCTCATGCAACAGGGAGGGACATGCATGCACAAATCCTGGCTTTGCACATCAGATATTGTACGTGTGTCAGTCAGGCACATGCAAAATCACAATTCTGTCTGAGAAGCAGGATCCAAGCAAACAGCATTAGTGGCAGTCCCCTGCACTGCTCTTCTCCTCACATATGCTCAGCCCCTCAAGTCCCTGGGAATTGTCCTAATAGTATATGTCTTTCATAAAAGAAAAAAAGAACCTTCCCTTTCTTTTTCTGAGGCCAAGACTTGGGCTACACAGACTTCAGTCCAGGAAACCCAAGAAGGATGTGATTTTTTTAATCAGTGTTAACAGGTAGACAGTTAAATCATTATCCCAGTGTTTAAGCCACATTAGTGAGTTGTATAAAGGAAGTAGGCAGGTAAGAGGTAAAAAAAGATACTGTTTCTTTCGTTTTCTGAACAAGCCTAGAACTGTGTTCCAAGCTTTTTAATCAAACTGAGTAGTTACTGGCTTCATGAGGACACCTGAAACTAAATAACTCCTACAAATTCTGCCTGTAACACAGCCCCTGTAGACCCAAGAAGAGAGGCTGTTCATAATGAGATCGCCATTTTGAGATGAGTAGAGTTTTACATCCCGGCTGACCTGGTCCACACATGCCATGGCTGATAGTGGTCTCCTGGCATCCTCCAGTTGCCTTGCTTCCCCATGGAACAAAACAAGTAAAATATTCACCGTACCAAAGGAAGGGGTTAGCTTAGCACCCTGCAGTCAGAGTACTGGCACAAGGGAGGGAAGAAAAGGAGGAAAAGTGAATCCCCCTTTCAGCATCGGCTGGCTGTAACATGGATTTGCACCCTGCAGTCTTGCCCACGCCTGCTTCTTTGTTTCCTTCAGATTGTACGATCCATTTAAACCGATTAACTAATGGGATACAAATTCACAATGTACCCATGTAGCAATCAAGCCTGTATTAAAGAAAAGCATTTTAAACTCCTTCTATCACCAGCTTTGGCAAAGTGAGCTTGACTCCAGCCCGGTGCCCTGGCCCGCTGTGCCATGCATCCCTGCTGCTGGCAGGAGCTCTCTGCCCTCCCACCCAACCCCACCAGCTCCCTCCTCCCCTGGGCACAGTCCACATGGGGGTGCTTCTGCAGTGCGGGGCTCATGCAGCTCTTGTGACCCCAACCTCAGCTTGCCAAGCTGTCACACAGGGAAGGTGCCACACAAAGTCTGGGCTTTCCTCATGCTCTCTTTCTGCCCCTTCATCTTGTGGCCACCAAAGAGGAAAGGGATCCCAAAGAGAGGGGGAGAAAGAATGGAAACAAAGGTGCGATGGATTTTCCCTGGTCCATCTCAAATTTATTCTACACTTGGAGAAGAACTGGTCTATCTCATATCCCCTCAGCACTCTGAGTAGGCTTTTTGTTCTGATGAAAAATAACCACAACCTAGAAGAAATTAAGATAGCTATTAGATTTTCCTCTTTTTCCCTTTAAGAAGCCAAAACAGGTGAAAGGAAGAGTTAATGTCAGGAATTTTTCCAGATGAGCTTTCTTTTGATGTCCTAGTGCAGTCTATATTTATTAATGATATTTAATGCCTGCTCTCAGTTTAGTTTTTCTTTTTTTTTTAATTTATACAAGTGTGATGAAGGAATGTTAGTGTTAGAATTGCATTTCAGTCATCTCGGTTATCCTGGAAAGGTTTCTGGTAGGCTGGATAGGAAGGAAATAGAAGGTTTAATGACATCAAGGCATGGGTTGGTGATACCAACACGTGACCTCTCAATTTACAGCAATAGGTGAAAGATGCACTTCTGCTTTAGAAGGAGAAGCATTTCTTGTTTTGAATGGTGAGGGAGGACACAAGTGCATGTTGTTTCCCTCAGAAAAGCTTTTAGTCTCACATTATCAAGAGGAGAGATGGAACCTCAGCAGACTCACTTTTAAGCACTGAGGAAACAGTCAAGTTTCAGAGTATCGGCATCTTTTTTTGAACTAAAAATTGCATGATATTTTTAGCCCTCCAAACATTTTTATCATCCAAATTTGGCTTAGGTGGTTTCCCCAGGCAATTATGTAAAGAAAGCAGCCCAGTACTATTCATCTGTCTTTATCTTGCTTCATGCCGTGCCTGGTGGCAGAGTGTTGTTCTTCAGTTTCCCATGCTTTTTCATGAAAAATGAGAACACTGAATTCTTCGGTGGACAATGCAGTTCTGCAGTTGTGTTTGGTTTTGCAGATTAAAATCCTGGTTTAGCACAGTGTTAGCTTTGGACCTAGCAGCTAGTGTTAGCATGGTATAGGTTTAGCTGCTATATTACTCCAGGTAAAACACAGCTGGCAAGCCTTAGATCTTCATGCGCAAACCAGCCTTTTCTATAGCACAACAATTGGAAAAAAGTTTGGGGATTGAGTTCATCCACCAGGTTTGTTGCAGTGGTTGATTTCATAACATTGCTCAGTGTTCAAGAAGGGTGAGGATCCCTGAGTGTTGGTAGTGGAGCATGGTAGCAGCAATTTCTGAAGAAGAGCAGAGGGGAAGCACACACTGAACGAGAAGAAGAAGAGAAAACAAGTGGAGGAAAGAAATGGGGGAAAGGAAAGAAAAGGAGAAGCAGACAGAGCAAGACAGAGAAATAAGTAAAACACAGTGGTGCACTGGAGCCATGAAAGCAGAAATGGAAGTGAAAGAGGGGGTGGTTTTGGAGGGACACCCAGCACCAGCCCAAGCAGGGCAGGTCAGCACTGCTCGGCTGTACTGCTTGGCTGTACCGCACTCAGGCCCTGTGTGATTCCCTGGCACAAGCCCGGGAGCAGTCTCTCTCAGAACTGTTGCTTAGGGACACCACTGCACCGACCGGCCATCAAAACAGTCCCAGCCTGCTCCCCTTGGTCAGGCAGAGCAGTACTAAATGAGGCCCTCTGGAAAGGGAGGTTGCCGCAGAATAAGGTGCGAAATACCTCCTGGCTAAGGGAAATAGCTGGGAGTCAAAACATGCAAAATCTCAAAGCTTCCCATCACTGCTGTTACTCGTATCACTCCTGATCTATTTTTCTGCTGAAGTAGCTTCACATATGGCTTGCCCCAGTTGGCTGAAGTGAAGAAAAAAATGAAACAAACAAAGGCTACCACTTCTTCACAGTCAGTAGCCTCCCAGTAAGCACCCAGCTTACTGGGAAAGAGGATCCTTGTGAGGTCATGGTAATTTGTTATTTTCATTCTACCACATCAGCATTTCTGGTGTCTGTGTCAGAGAAAAGAGTCAGTTGCCTGAAACAAGCTCCAGTTGATCTGAAGTCTGAACTAGCCCTACCAAAACCCTAACGACTCATTCCCATATCTTCCCTATTTGCTCACTAGTCAAGAAAAGTCCTCCTTGGTTTGCCAAATTTTCAGAATTTTCAGTCCTTGAGCTGTAAGTTTGGGGGGATTTTTCTGTGGATGGTTTGACTTGCTTTTTATTCTGTTCCCCTTTCGCTCCATGTGCTTACATAGCATGGCAGGGCGGAGCGGACAGAAATGTGCTCCCCTGGCCCGTGCACATTTTCACATTAGGCAGAGGTAACTTGGAAGACTGAACTCTCTTCTGGAGCCCAGGCAACATGTCCTAATATTCAGTTTCTCTCATAGCTGTTAGTGAGGTCAGTGCTGCTTATTAAGTATTATTATTTTATTATATTATATTATATTATATTATATTACTTATTATTAAGTATTAGTCAAGTTGTGCTGTGTGAATCCAAAGGAACAGCTGGTCTGAATTTCCCTAAAAATGGTTCTATTTGAGCAGATTCAGCTCATTTCTTCAATTTCTCCTTTGGTTTTGCTCTGCCTAGTCTCTGTGCCACACCACCACTGGGACACCCGCACTTAGAGCAGAACTTCCTTTTGAAAGATGTTAGTGACTCAAAGGCTCCTACCACGACTCTCTGCAGTCCTCTCAACAACTGCTTCACTTGCAGAACAAAACCCAAACCAGAAGTAGGAAATTCATAGCCAGATTGCTGGTGTTGTAGAACTGAAATGATACATTAATAAAGTAATCGTGCAGTCAGCTTACACACTCTCATTCTGTTCTCGCCAAAGGTTTTGCAATGGTGTTTTTGCTTGACTATTCAACAGTATTACACTGCTTCACAGGTTGGTAGCTTCATCTGTCAGTGAAGGTACAGAGCAGGATGACGCATCAATGGAAAACATTGAACTTTTAATTCAATAACTCATTTAATGGCAAGAGTTTGCCAAAGTTTGAAAAATCCACTTTATGGCTGGATTGCATTCTTGATTCTTACAAGCACAGATTTTAACAAGGCTGCTAATTTCTTCACTACCTATTCATTTGTGTTCTTTGTAGGCTATATTTTTATAACTTATGTCAGACTAGTGTCTAAGCCTACCACAAAAATTCATTCCAACCCATCTTTTTGCAGTGACCTTTCCATGCAGATGCTCCGCAGCAAAGCCGGTCCCCGATGAACCCAACGGGGAGGAGCCAGGAAATGAAATGCTGAGAATTTCAGGCTTGAGCTGGAAGGCAGCCAGGGTGCACTCCGAAAGCAGGCAGCGAGGCTTCTGCCTTGAATGTAGGTCACCACTCACTTATGGAAATTCACTGCTCATGTGAAGAGTGCATGAAGCAGCTCTTTAGGGAGAGGAGGCAAACGTGTAATGCTTTCTGTGAGGTAATTGCAGTGGTGCAAGGAGGAAGGCTCCTGATTGCTTTGACTTTCTCTACTCCATTTTCACCACCTCTGTAGAAGCAAGGCATATGAGTGTCTGACATGACTAGAGAGATTGCTCAAGGGCACATTTCACTTGGAAGCATAGTTTAAATAAAAATTTCTTGACATAAATGAGGCATCTGTCTTTTGCCTTTTTAAACAGATTACACTCAAGAAGTTGTTCCAGGCCAAACTCTATTGTCAAAGCGAGGACCTGCCTGTGAGCTAGTCTCCCCATTGCCTGCAGATCCCTGCCCACAAGCCTGCCCACAGCAATTAATGGGGATCTTTCCTTGCTTGTGGAATACAAACACACACACACACGCACGCGCGGATATGCATTGTGGAGCTCTGACTTCTGATGGGCTCTGCTGAAACTGACTGCGGAGCATGCTTACTGTTTGCATGTAACCACACAATTACATATGCTGGGTATCGTGCTCTGAAAGCAAGGAAGAAAGAACTAATTTGGTTAAAATTAGAGCCAACAAACCTTTCTTTGGTTTTCATTTCACTCAGTCATCATACTCATCAGAAGAACATCCTTTCTCTTGTATCTCATTTAACCCCAGGAAAATAATGCCCAGTTCTCTGCCACTTCTCCATCCCTTTTTGTTTTGGAGGTCCATCACCAGTCACTCAATGCCCTGCTCTGCTGGTCACTGTTGTCACACCGTGCCATCATCCTGCACCTTCAATATACCTTAATGCATCTCAGGCATGATGATGCAATGAAAATGTAACTGTTCAAAAAGAGGTCTCAAGAGAACCCACACTAAAAGACTTGTACTGATGCTTCAGTCTCACAGATGAAGCAACTGAGATCTTTCATGTTGGCAATCTGTTCTGAAAAGACAGCATCTCCTGTTATTAATGATCCTGTTCCTGCCTTTCCATCCTCCACACTGAATATACTGTCCCTGTGCATTTACATTGCATGTTTTTCTTAGTCCCTGCATGCATTCTTGTCTGTTACACTAAATCTTATGATAAAAACGTTTTTTCTGTCCACCATGCCACTAACAGTTGCACTTCCCAGAAACACGCTCCTGACAGATAATGCACACCAGCACTAAGATTAGCTTTGGGCCTGACTTAGAAGTTGTCCCATGGCTGTGACAACAGTTACTATGAAAAAAGATCCTCCTATCTGCCAGCAGAATAGGGGCTGTAAAAGGAAAGGATGCTGTTTGGCAGATAAAATTAGGACATCAGGCCCCATTCTCATACTGTCTCAGTTCTGGCTGGATGTCATGATGGGAATGTCCCCAGCATGTCCCAGCATGTCCCCACATGCTGGGAAATACTGTGGTTAGAGAGATGGTGCATCCCAGTTCACTTGCTCTGAGCTGAGAGGAGAAACTCATGCAAGTGAGTTTCAGATCCCAAATCTAATACATATTTAATACAATTTTTAACACAACTGTCAGGACAAAATACTTTACTGGCCAATCACCAGTTCTGAAGAAATACATCTAGGATTTAGGAAGGATGTAGGTACCTACATCCAAAATTACACTGCAAAAAAGCCCCACTGGCCCTGACTCTTAGGGAATTTTTTTTCTAATACTTACTGTTTTAAATCCCTCCACCCCTAGAGATGCATCTCTGAGCATGCCTAGAAGTGCGTTGCTGCTAACCTGGTTGAACAAGTTGCCATCTGAGCCTGATCAGGATTCACAGACTGGAATACAAATTCTCCATTCTATCTGTTAGCAGACAGACAGACAAATTTTCCAGTTCCTCCTTGGCCTAATACAGCTAGTTACAGCATTTCTGAAAATGGCCAGCTTTTCATTGCAGGAGCCAGATGCAGCCACCGTTCTTTCTGTAACATAATAAATACTGAATTGCAGTTCTGCTTCTGGAAGGCAGTGTCACTTGGGTTGCAAAAAAAAAGAAAAAAACCCACTCTAGCCAGAGTCTGGGCTCCAGCATTTCGCTCTGCAGTGACCTGGTAAATCACTTAACCTCCCCATGCCCCGGGTTGCTGAGCTGCGGGACAGGTGTGCTACGGACTCATCGGATGCTGAGAAACTTCGTTCCAGGTTCATGCAATGACACATTCAACGAACTGTCAGTGAAACTTGTCTACAAAGCCTCTACCTCCAAAATACAAGCCTCCACCTATTTAGCCCAGGAATAGCTCCATTAGATGATCATATCAGGAAGTGATCGTACTTTATTCAGACACCTATAGGAGAAGGGTATGACAATATGTGGTTATTGTGCAAAGTTAATGAAATGCCCTAAGACCCTTAGTGGAAAGAGCTGATAGAACTTGAGTTCTCAGAGGGTAAATTATTTATAATCCACCCATATGAATTATTTATCCTCCATCAATTTCTATACCCTAGAGAGAGATTTCTATTATGCAGCCCTAGTCATCTACAAGTTGGATATCTAGTCAAAGTTGACTGTCTAAGGTCACTCAACAGTGGAAATATGGCCAACTCCAGAGGAAGAGTCACCTCTCCTACCTTAGATACCTCCCTTAGACTCTCCACATTGACCAGAGAAGAAGTTGAGATGCCTAGCTCAGACTAGACAGCTATCTTTGAATGCTAAATCTGTGCAGGGCCCACCCTGGGTACACGATTAGGCCCTGGTGGGGGTGCACCAGTGAGCCTGTTGCTGCCCCACGCTCCCCTCCAGTGCTGGGCCAGGGCTTGTTGCAGGCAGGGCCCCCCCTGCCCCTTCCTGCTCCTGCTGCCAGACTCGCCCCAGAGCCAGAGGCGCCTGGCCTAGGCAGCGCGCAGGCTGAGTGACAGCAAGAGATTAATGATTTGGGAAAGATGATGGAGATGGGGTGAATGAGAGAGAAGAAAAGAGATGAAGAGTGAGAAGAAGAAAGAAAACATTCAAGAAATGGAAATCAGCTGCAGGAAAGACAGCAGTAAGGGGGAGAACGAAAGAAAGGAAGAAAGGGTCGTTTGGGAGGAACAAAAAAAACCCAGAACGCCATTTGCGGCCATCATTTAGGGTTGTTGCATGGCACTCCATGCAGGAAGATGGATGGGTGCATGACCAGACAGAGCCATCCTCCAGAGCCGGCCAGGCGCTCTCCTCAACTCTGCCCAGCACTGCCCAGCTTTCCTAGCACTCTGCCCTACTCCGAGAGGCTGACTTAATGAATCACACTGACAGCCAGGCATCATAAATCACCTCCTGTCACACAGCTCTTACACTTCCATCCTCGTACATGCTCACTCGTTACCCTGGCTGGGCATGTCAGAAATGGGGATGCTAAAGCAAAGCTGTCAGAGGGGGAAGAGGCACTGCTGCCCCGTCTGCAGCCCAGTGCACGCCACTCCCCATCCTCGAGAGAACAGCCTCCAAAAGGCTTACGGTAAGGGAAGGAAGATAACCAGCACTCAGATGTCCTGAATATGCAGATCTATATTTGGAGGCCGTTACAAATAAAAATTATGTTAAAGCAATCACATTACTCAGGGCCTTCTTATGCATTTGCTGCAATGAGACACAAATGAAAAGAGTCATGGGTGCACAGTGACTGCAAAGGTTAATGAAAGGCAGCTTCTTCTTTTGGCAGCTATACCCTTCTGCTGGTCTTTGCCAGGAAACATTCACTTCATTGTTTCTCCTTTTTTTTTTTTTTTTATAAACTATATATGTCCAACCCCTCCATTCTCGGGTTTTCTAAAAATTGGAATTATATCACACCCATTTTAAGTACCTGGAGATGAAAATGGTGAATCTGTAATATTTCAAAGCTACTTTGACAAATGGGTTTTCATTTTCAGTAGTTTTGACTGAGACTTTTCTATATGTATTATAAAAGGCATTGACTGATCCTTTGTTGCCAGCATTGAATGTAATCCCTTTAGGAAAACCACCTGAGCTAGCAGAAAATCGCAAAGCAGTCCCAGCCCATCAAGAATCTGTACAGGCCTGTTGACATATCTGTTCTGGGGACATTACCTCCTACACACTGCCCAGCTGGGAAACATTTGGAAACATTTTATGGACTGATTCAGTATTAAACGGTGGGCTGACTGCAGACTGCAGTGCAGGATAGTAGCACCTAAGCCAGCTTTTGACAAGCCCATGCCAATATAAGTTGCTGTATACCTGGTAACATTCACTTTGGGGAAACATAGATGTTGCCTGTGCTTTCATTCACCCAAGCAGATCACCCCACACAGCTTCAATGACAGCTAAGCCATCACAGAAGCCCTGATGGCAGAAGTTGCAAGAGCAGCATTAAATCAAAGCACCACAATTCAGCTGGACGATGTCCCTTTCTCTCAGAGCACCGCTCCGGTTGGAGGTGGAATGGATCTGTCTGTGCAGGGCAAGGTTCATAGAGCTTCCCAGTGGGGCAAGGCTTGTAGGGCTTCCCAGACCCTCCTGCTGCTGTGAGCCAGTGCTGGGACAAATCCAGGTGGTGATTCTTGGTCCTTTGGTACAGCAGCACTGCTGACCTTGGCTCCACTCTCTCCCATAAGCAGCACACTTCCCATAAGTCATTAATTTTTAACTTTCTTCAGTCTGTGGCAGGAACTGAATTGCTGTAAAATAACTCATACTGAATTTCAAAAAGAGGCTGAGATAAACCAGGAAATCACCTTTCCTCATTGAAAGGATTTTACTCTGCAAGACCAAGTAGGTACAGTAGGACTGTTTTGACATCCCACTGTCTCTGTCCTTCCTTTATAGCTTCATATTGTTTTTTTTCTCATCACAGAAAAGGTCTCTAATAATTTTCTTCTTCATCTTCTTATGTCATTTCCAAACTTAGCTCTCTGAATTTTCATCCTGTTTAAACTTCTCTGCTCTGCTGGTGGACTCCTGCTACTAGAAAGATATAAGGGGTAAATGAGGTGAACCCTACAATGCAGTTGTGCTTTTCCAGTCAGGTCCTGGTTCTCAGCCTCAAAATTCTTCCATTAAGCCTGCAAGATAGATGCAGTTAACATGCCAAAAATTTTGCTAGAAACAGGTAGATTTCTAAGTTTCTTCTGGGCTGGTGAGGTAAAAAACTACTTTTGGCTCTGTTCTCAAGACACATCAGGTGATCATACTGGTAGATGTCTGCTTTCAAATCTTCACCTGAAATGAAAGTGAGTTTCCATCTTGGTTTCTCATCCGTGTTTAGACTATCTCTTTTAAAATTTCTAATTCATCTAATAAGTTTACACAGAAGGTAAATACATGAGATCAAAAGCCTACTTCGGGTGTTTTGCTTTGTCCATGCAAAACAGTAGACTTTACAATCTGTTTTTTCTCCTTACTGTGGCTTTTAAAGGCAGTAGATACCATTGAAGCATGTTATCTACATCTGCATTACCAGCATCACTCATGCTGCCCCAAACACTCAATGGAACTCAGTTGGAGACATTAAGCTGGCTGCAGCACAGCAGAAGAAAGTAAGGTCTTCTGCATCTGAGCTTAGTCACGAGAGATGTCTGTCTGTTGTTCTTGTGCCACAGGGCTCTGCCCTTCTGTCTAGCTGTGATCCATCCAGTTTCCAAGAAGGGATAAAATACTACTTCAGTCACAGGATGGAAAGATTCTCTACTGTGCCAAAACCCCCAACCACCCAAACCCCTGGCAGGGGCTGGCAATTCTGCTGGAAGTCTTGATGATGACAGCTTGTCCATCCAGGTCAGGAAAAGGTAGATGGGTGGAGTAGCCCTGTGAAGCCTGTATAACATGTTGTTAATAACCCACTCAGTAGATGGTTTCCATCTTCCAGGCAGTTCGATAATGACTTTTCACAGCACTTTAAGCTGGAAAAGATCAGGATTTCTTCTGATGAAATAAGATTGGTAGTCTGTAGAGAAATACAGTTTCCTTGCAAATTGAGCTGTTACTGAAGAAGACCAATTTTAGTATAACTTTGATCAGGAAAGGTTTGTTAGATACAGAGGGGGAAATCTCATCTAAGAATGATTTCATTTTAGTAATGGAATGCAATTCACATTTCCTAATAAAAAAAAAAAAAAGAAAAAGAAAAAAAATAAAGGAAAGGGCAGAAGAGTAAAAGGGAAGAAGAGAAGGGAAGGGTAAAGATCCGATAAATGTTGGCAACCATGGCCTATTACATATGAAAGTATTGTGCTATGAAAGTAAAAGTTTATTCTGTTCTGCTTAGGAATTTAGCTTCATATGAAAACCAGAATTGCTCTGTTCAAATACAGCTTTTCAATGGAGCAAATACATTGGAAAACATCACAAGCTGTGCTCTAAGAATCTTTTATTCTGCCAAATTCTTAGTTTCTTTGGGCATCTCCTAATATCTCTTTAGAGGACACTAGCTAACCAATCTTCTATGTAAACTGTCTCACTGGTGTTGTAGGATAAAGTAGAGCCATCCAAGATAAGGATAAGGAATTGGTTGGATGGTCATATCCAGAGGGTAGTGGTGAATGGCTCGATGTCCACATGGAGACCAGTGACAAATGGTGTCCCTCAGGGGCCTGTACGGGGACCAGTGCTGTTTAATGTCTTCATCAATGACATAGACAGTGGGATTAAGTGCACCCTCAACAAGTTTGCAGATGACACCAAGCTGAGTGGTGCAGATGACACGCCAGAAGGATGAGATGCCATCCAAAGGGACCTGGACAAGCTGGAGAGGTGGGCCTGTGTGAACCTCATGAGGTTCAACAAGGCCAAGTGCAAGGTCCTGCACCTGGGTCAGGGCAACCCCCAATATCAATACAGGCTGGGGGATGAAGGGATTGAGAGCAGCCCTGCAGAGAAGGACTTGGGGGTACTGGTGGATGAAAAGCTGGGCATGAGCCAACAGTGTGTGCTCACACCCCAGAAAGCCAACCGAATCCTGGGCTGCATCAAAAGAAGCGTGGCCAGCAGGTTGAGGGAGGTGATTCTGCCCCTCTACTCTGCTCTGGTGAGACCTCACTTGGAGTACTGCGTCCAGCTCAGGCCCTCAGCACAAGAAGGACATGGACCTGCTGGAGCGGGTCCAGAGGAGGGCCACAAAAATGATCGGAGGGCTGGAGCACCTCTCCTATGAGGCCAGGCTGAGAGAGTTGGGGTTGTTCAGCCTGGAGGCTGCAAGGAGACCTTATTGCAGCCTTTCAGTACTTAAAGGGGGCCTATAGGAAAGATGGGGACAATTTTTTTGGCAAGGCCTGTTGTCACAGGACAAGGAGTAATGGTTTTAAACTAAAGAAGAATAGATTTAGACTGGATATAAGGAAATTTTTTACAGTGAGGGTGGTGAAGCACTGGCACAGGTTGCCCAGAGAGGTGGTGGAGGCTCCATCCCTGGAAACATTCCAGGTCAGGTTGGACGGGGTTCTGAGCAACCTGATCTGGTTAAAGCTGTCCCTGCTCACTGCAGGGGGGTTGGGCTGGGTGACCTCTAAATGTCCCTTCCAACCCAAAGCATTCTATGATTCCATGATTCTAAGATGTCTCTCCACCAATATGATGATTCAAAACTACTTGTATGACTTATGTGCTGGTTGTCCCCACAGATATTTTATTTTTCTCCACGGCTGTGTTTCCAGATTTTATCTTATTGCTGCTTACATATTTGTTGTGTGGGTGTATTGCTAGTCAACAAAGCCTAACTAGATTTACTTTACAAATGCTGTGAGCTTAAACCGCAGTAACCACTCTGAAAGTCATTATGCCTTATCAATGTGCAAATACTAGGTTCCTACCCACGTGCCTTTGCAGAGCTGCAGGTCTGCAGACAGGCTTTGGCAATGTTTTAGGCTGTAGTCCCTTTCTCCTGCTCAGCTAGTACAAAAGCCTGGGCAGAGAATTAGACATCCATATATGTTTGGGAAGCTGAATCAATGGGTCCAAAAGGAATTTAGCCAATATTCTGAGTTTGTGTGCACATGCATAACCATGATGTATATCAGCAAAGAGGTTCTTTATCAAAAAAATTCCTTCTTTCTCTTCTCTGTCCCTTCCCCGCCTCCACTGGCCACAGCTCAAGGATATAGTAAAGGTCACCTATAGCACATTACAGAAGTTGGAGACACAGCATATCAAAGTCCACGTGTTTCGCTCTGGCAGAGCAGCCCATGAGGAGTTGGTACGAGATGACACCACTGCCCGGGACAGTTCAGAGCCACCTTCCCTTCGGCAGCTTCCCATCCTGTCCTTGCTTTTCTGCTCCAACAGTCAGAGCACCTCAGAGCCTGGCTGTGCAGACACCCTTTAACAAAGCCCTTTGAAAATTAGCATGGCCATTTCCATCCAGGAACCACATGAGCTTTACTCAGGATACACACTGAGGTAGATGAGACCTAGATCTGGGAATACAGCAATGGTAATTTTCTTCAGCTATTGGGGAATTTTGCCCCACATCTTTTTTCTGTTCACTTCCTATTACAATTTCTGTCATCACCAGACAAAAGAGACCTTTAACTGGCAGACAGCATGGAGGAACTAGGAATCTTTGTTCCTCATTACAGCGTTAGACTTAGCAGTCCCCAAGCTGTTATGAAACACTGCAGAGGGGTCACAACAGGAAGTACAACCATCAGCAGCAAGTAAAATAAAGGCTTTCCTTCCTATTCTAAGATTTCAGAACTTCCTTATCCTCCAGCTCAAAATCCTCTTACAGCTATTGCATTTATTTAAGGGAATTTTTTTTTTCTTTTTCTTATTTCTGCCTGGGCCACTTTAAGGACCCACCACCTGCTCACTCTGAGGGCATCCTCAATTTGCATGAAAAACAGGCAGAAGGAAAATAAAAGATGCAGCTTAATCAGTCCTCAGAGGAGACCTTGAAGCCTCTGGTCAAAGGTCTGCAGACTGTATTAGGTACTCGTTCCCCTGGCTCTATCTGAGCTTCTGCCGCAGCTCTGTGTCTCATTCCTCCAGCCTCATTTCTCTTTTCTAATTAGACATGGTGCTGCCATTCAGGATGGAAAGTAAACTCACAGCCTATTTAATATGTACCTGTTGACTCCCGCACAACAATTTAGTCAGAATTTGATAGGGTTTAGAGGCAATCCGTCTGTTCAGAGGCCGAACAAATAAAAGCTGTCTGAGAAACTGCTCTCAAAACGCAGAAGAGGGATTATTTCCAACTAGGTGCAAAGCCTGGGTCAGATCCTATTCATTTTATTTATATGAGCAGTCAAACCATGAATGGAACGACACGACTGAGCTAGGTAAGCAGGATCCAACCTATTATTTTCAGCTCCCTGAATACCCCCAGTCCTCATTCATCAAGAGTCCCAAGGACCTTTTGACCAGTCAGACAACACAAGCAGCAAGTTTAAGCACGGGATTATCTGAGCAGTTAAAGTTAGGCAAATGCTTAAATGCTTGCTGAGTTAAAGTTCAGAGCAGCTCTTGAGATTTGGTCTTCCCTGCTCTTATCTGTGGACACTGAGGAAAGTCTTTGTGAACACATGGCTGCTTCTAGCTTTCACACAGATTAATACAGTACAGTCCATAATTTTTTTGTCAGCTGGGGAGATTACTGTGTGTGGGAACTTCTCAGGCTGCACAAACAGAACAAAAAGCAGCGACCCCCACTAGCTGGATTTCTTTTCTCTCCTTTAAGGCTGACTGTCTGCATGGGTGAGATGTAAAAGGGCTATTGCATAAATCCCAGGAGGATGGAAGAAAAAGCGGGTTCCTGGGTATACCGCAGCCAAGTACCACTGCTGGTGGCAGCAAAAGTGATGGGTGCAGCTCCCAGCTGGGGCTGTGGGCAGGAGAGGGAGCCTGGCAGCGCAGGCAGCGTTTGTGCATGGTGCCAGAGTGGCACGCTTACCTTCATTCACACACCGTGGGCTTGGTACCCTGTTTTAGCAGGCAGGTACATCATTGCTTGATCATTTGGAGAAAAAAGATGGGGAAAACATGATGTCTGAGCCAGGCTGAAGACGATGGCCTTTTTATTTTATCTTTAGCACTCTGAGGAAACTAATACTTGAGCCCAATCCATAGACAGCTGGCAGATTGCAGGCAACCTCACTGTCCCCACCATGTACTTCCATAGTGCTCAGCTTTTGTTTCAGGGTCCCATAGCTGCTCCAGCTGGAACAGCCCTCAGGGCCTCCCATTGCAAAGTAACCTCTGCAGCTCCAGGATTATCTGGCTGTCAGGGCCCAGGGCCTGTTGATATTCGTTTTACCAGGCTTGTCAGGCAGGATGCAAAATGAAGCAAGGTGGGGGGGCAGCGGGGTATAGGGTAAGCGTGTATCACAGCCTCTCAAGGTTACCTGGTGGCTATTATTAGCCCTGAGCTGTTGATCCAGTGGCTGTTTCTTTGTCTCCGTAGGTCAGGTACACACCGCAGAAAAGCTCACAAAGGAGTGAGCGGTGATGGACAAACCCATCACTCTCCTTCAGAGGACAAGGAGAAAATGGTGACCTGGATGGGTCAGCCTCCTTCAGCCTCCTTCAGCCTCCATCCATCCCAGGCAAACAGACAGTGGTGCTGGTTTGCTAGGAAATGCTCAGCAAAAGAAGGTAGCAATAGAAATCGTAAATTGCGTTTTCTTCAATGCCCAGTGTAAAAATGCCTAAGGCCCGAGGATTTGATTGACAAAATCAAACCCATAAACTTCAATACCCCCTTAGTTAGCCCACTGCCTCAGATTTTGTAGCCTTTATATTACATGTTGTATATGCACACTCACACACACACACACACAAATCTAAGAACAGATATTCATTTTGCAAAGAGCTGTTCTGCTTGAAAAAGGCACTGCATTGGCTGCCTGTCCCTGCCCCAAAGTGAAGATCACTCCCTGTGCTCCACAGCATACATAGAAAGAGGGTTCGTGCGAGCTTCCCTTCATTCTCTTCAGAAAAAATGCACTGGATTAGTTCACCCTGCCCAGGAGGATGCTGATTTACATGACAGGTAATGCAGTGAAAATTAGACTATTTGAAAATGTTGCAAATTAGGCATTCAGAGTCTCCAGACCTGTTACAAAACTTGGCCCTTGGAATTTATCAATCAGAAATCTCCGTACTACCACTAAATGATTCAGAACATCTAATTAAAATCTCACTGCAAAGTAAAATGGTGCTGTGCACAGACACCCACATTTTTTTCAAATCTACTCTCAGACTTGGCTCCAGTTTTGCACGTTATCACTGCTTGTGTCTACAGTTATGAAAGTTAGCAAGACTTCTCTCTCCCAGAAAATTTGAAGGAACAGTGTCTGACATGAACAGTCCAGTTACTAAATTTAAGCACAGCACTGAAAAACATCAGGTCATTGAGATTCTTACAGTGTTCCTTGTTAATATGCAGCTAGCAAACTTCACACCAAATAGTAACACTACAAAATGCAGCTGGACTGAAAAATAATGGATCTTCCTTAAGATAGGTGCTTGCCTGTGAAATTTCAACTGAACAGTAAGCTTTGTGGATAAATTAATTTTTTAGCAGATATAAGCATCTGAAAAAGGAGAACTTTAAAGAATAATAGGCACAATTTGCACATCCAGAAGATGTATACACAGAAATTCAGACACTGCTTTCAGCAAGTCACTCCAAAATACCTTTTCTTCCACGTTTATCTTTTTTATTTCTTCTTGGCACTTGTGAATATCCTTTCATATTCTTATGAGTTGGTCTGCTTGTGATTCTGATGAAAAAAATAACCTTTTCAATCTAAGCTGAAATAGAATGAATTAAGCCCAAGCCGCATTGATATTAGCATGTAAATGATGCTCATGGAGTCAGTGCGATGTTTATTGTAAATGGTTGTTGCAATACAGCATAATATTTTGCAGGTTCAAAAAAGACTAAATTTTTAATGCAAAATACCATTTTTATTACATGGGTATGTATTGTACTGTAGTGCTGAGTGCATTCATTAAAAATATCCATGAAGCATTATTTTTTCCATATTTTTTGTAGCCAATATTGCTTCCCTACAAGGGTACATTTTAAAAGATAGTCTGCAATTGCTCATCACCAGCAATTATTCCTAATAATATCTTTCAGCCACCTAGCTATTCAGCTAGGCATATGTAAGATAGGACACACCTCACTGAGGAATGAACTTTTAAGGGTGGTTTTTTTTTTCTTTATGAAATCTCCCATCTAGAGACACACTGAACTGATTTTGAACTCCTGAAAAAAGAGGGAGGTAAAGAAAGATCAAGGAACACAGTGAATGAGCTGGTTAACAGGGCGATCCAGAGCAACAGTTCAGGTCTCACCTCCTAAGGTATGCTGGTTTGCACTCCATTTCTATAATCACTAGCTCTTCAAGTTGGTAATGACTTTAACCATTCCTTTGTGTTTACAGCCAAAAAAAAATCTAATTCTTTGCCAGTCTGTTAATACAGATTATCAAACCTCTCTCTCCAGTGTGTGTCTGAAGTGTAGGTGCCCTGAAAAGGGCTCACGGCTCAAGTGCTTCTCCTTCTAGTGCGCTTCATTGCACAGAAGTTGGCAATCACCATGTGTGAGCTCATCTTATCTCATAAGCTACACAGGACCGGGCCAGTTCAGCTTTTCTGTGGTATCTTTGAGAAAACCCCAAGAGCGCTAGAAAGTATAAGTCATCATTTGTTACGGGACTGCCCTCTATTTGAATGATTTAATTACTTACAGACAAGCAGGCAGGTTGGATCGCTGAGGCTGCACCTAGCCTAGCGCACCCTCACCCAGCTCACCCTGGGGCAAAGCACGGGCTCCCCAGCTGCTGCTTCCACAAAACCCAAGCACAAGGTGTCCCAACCACACTAACTCTTCTGGAGGACCAGGCACCCCGAGCTCCGTGTTGTCTGAGGCTGAGTCCACCCCCACCCTGTAGTCACGGGTAACAGGCAGGAGAGGTATAATCCAGGCTGATCCATGGGTCATTGCCTTCCCCACAAGCCACAAAAGCCTTTTCAGTTTCCTGATTCAAATACAAGGGCCAGTCCTACAGATTTACAGAGAAAATGAGAAATCAAGTGTAGGCATTACCATTCTGGGTGCCTGTGTTAGCAGTGAGTTTATAAAGTGCCAATAGAGATTTCTCCCCTCTCTTTGTGCAAAGTTTGCTTTTTCCCTCTCCTAGTAGTCCCTCCTAATCTGATGGGGAAAATCAGTTTATGGCCCTAATTCAAGTAGTTAGTTTAACCTTGAGCAAATCAGCAAGGCATGCCAAAGCAGCTGCCAGCAGTGCCCACCCAACTGTGGCCAGCCTCTCAGGCAAAAGGGAAAGGTAGATATCCCCTCACACATCTTCCCAAAACTGGCTACTGGTTAAGGAAGTAGCTGGCAGGTGATATTTCACGAATTTAGTCTCTAAATCCAGGACCGCCTGTATCACTATCCTTATCCTCTAATTTCAATCATGCTTATTCCTCTTTAGCACACACTCTCCGAGTAATGTATTTAGGAGAAGTAATCCTATTCTTTCCTAACTTTCCTTTTGCTAAGCTAAATAAGCCAAGATCCAGTAATCTCATCTCATTAGTTACTCTCAGTTCCCATATCACCTTGGTAGCTTTTCTCTGCTCTTGCTTCAGTTTAAATTCTTTTTTTTTTTTTTAAATATAAAGCAACTCTAATATTCTCCAGTTATTCATACATATGCCTTGTACAGTTGTACTAAAGCTTCCTTTTTTCTGCTGAACATGCTTGGATTGATACATCATAGAAGTATAGCAATGTAGGATTGGAAAAGGACCACCTGGGACTACACCAGACATTCAGTCCTGCACCTCCCAGTCCCTCCAGACTGAATCCCAGCAGTATCACACCAGTGGTTCACAGATCTTCAGCCACCAATCCACATTCCTTTTATCTTCCCTGCTGCCTCTGGCACAGGGGCCCTGCTTCTTGTGAGTCCATGCCCATGGCTTTGTACTTGGTGCTTCTATAATTAATTCACCCTGTTCCTGTTGCTCTAATTCACAGGGTCCTCCAGTCCTCCCTGAAGGATGCTCCTGTCCTCTTCAGCATTAGTGACCCTGTGCCTGTTCATATTACTGACAAATGTCTTAAGCTTAGACCAAGGTCTTGTACCAAGGTCAATAATGAAAGAATTGGATTGCATTGGTTTCCAAACACGTCCCCGAAGAACGCCGCTGATAACCTCGCTCATCCTGGTTCCCCTTGACACGCTCACCTGCTCCCCACTCTAATTCCCGTGTGAAACCCGCTCACCTCATTATATAAATGCTTGCAATTACAATTTCAGCAATGTTCAAGGCCCATGAACTTATTCACAGAAAGCATAGAAAACCAGTGTCCAGTAAAATATTCTGCAGCGTTTAAAAACACAGTTTTTTGCTTCTGACAGAAGAAATAATGAAGGCAAGACCTCCTCTTGTAATCTAGGGCAAGGCTGATGTAGGAAGCTTTATTGTTTTAATTCTTTAAAAGTCAGAAGACTGAAATGAGAACTTAAGAGGTATAAATATAATTTTTGCTTGTTTTCTGGTGCACTCTAAAATGACTGAACCCAAGCTATCTCTACTCAATATAAATAATATTAAGAATAATAGGTATAATGCATTCTCAAATGTATTAACGGCAACAGTAATTAATACGCAAATAATGAGAATAAAAAACTAGAGAAAAGGTATTGAATGGAGTAAATATTTTTAAAAAGTTTAACCTTGGTAAAACAAGTGTTCTGCTATTGTGCAGCTACCGAGTATGACTTAAAAGGAAAGTCATGTACTTTAATAACACCTTGAAAATTGTCGTATAGCAGATATTTATTGAAACTTCTTCCATTCTATTTCTCACTCTCTTTGTAAGACTTGGAAATAAATTGGTTTTGTAAACTGTACGTGTGAGAATTTTGAAACAGCTAATCTTCACAGGATATTACAGTCATAAATTATCTTTAAAAAACTTGGGGCAGGAATCTGGTATAGGAATCAATACATTATACAGTTATGAGGAACTACCTCCAGAAGCTGTTATTAACATGAGCAAAGAGCATTAGTCAATGAGTTCTTCTGATATTGCATTATTAATACTCAAAACACAATTTTTCTGAGATGAATTTGCAGCAAAAAAAAGACAGTAGGATATCTGATTCGTGCCAGCCACAATATGAAAAGAAATACATTTTGCATGCCACACTACTGTATCTGCGAAAATTGCCGTCAAATTGCCACTGAAAACATCAAGACATCCTTTTGTTCAGTTTTATATTTATTTACTAAACCACTTAGGAAGGTCTACAATCAACAGACCTTTCTTAAATTATCTAAAAATACCATTCAGTGAAATTCTCAGATCATTTCCTATTAAAACACAAAAAGGCAGTTTTATGGTTGGAAAGCAATAGATTTACAGTTGCACACGAAGTTTGGCAGTTCTGAATATGGGATAGAAACAGGGAGCTGACTTTTGTGGGTATTCCTTCCGCAGTCCCTAGAGCTCTCTCTCCCTATCTTTCAGAAACATTGCTTAGTGCTCTTTCCTGACAGGCGGGGAGGCTCCGAGCGGAGCCCAGCTGTAATGCAGGGTCCGAATCAGAAAACCTCAGCCTTCCTCCTGTCAAGTGGTCCCAGGTTTCCGCCGCCAGCCTTTTTCTCTGGAAGTTCTTTATTATTTGCACATTGTGCTGCTTCAGCTAGTGCTTTGTCAGGCAAAACAAAGTCTATTGCTCCTAATATTTTCTATCTGCCCCTGCCTTTACAGACCTCTCCTCTGTTAGTGGTAAAAGACACGCCATCAGTGACTTGATGCGGAGAGGGCTTTAACTTAACACACAGCCAAGGAAACCTTCTACCGCAGAGCTGAAGCTTTGCCTCCCCACCTTCAGAGGCAGCTGGCATCTATTTAAGGGAGCCGAGATTTTAACGTGGGTCACTACTAGGTGTAGGACTCCCCATTTGCCTTTGCCAGCTCAGCATCACCTCGCTGGGTCCCTGGGTGTGCTTGCAGCTGCAGCGAGAGCCGGGCAGATCTGTGGATGTGAACCGCTGCGTCTCCAAAGCCCTCGCTCTACTCAGGGCAGGTTTCACCAGAAATCAAGCGAGTGCAGTGAAAATGAGTGAACGCGAGCCTTTTCGCACCGTGCAGTAAAAATATGCACCATTCATTTATTTCACAAAGTGGGAAGGATCCAGTTCATGGATTCACACCATCCAAGTTAGCAATGCAGGTGGCCAAATTCAGAGGTGTGGCGCCAAGCGTGGGGAAGGTGGCCATGGGCAGCACCCCGCTGCCTGCACTGCCGGGGACATGGGGACACAGGGACACGGCAGGGCAGCAGGAGTCGCAAGAGGGAGGAGGAGAAAAGCCACAGCAATGAGCCACCCTCCTCCTTCTCCTCCTCCTCCCCACACCACTCCCAGATCTCGTGCAAAACACCCGAGTGCACGTAAGAGCGATAGGGTGCTCTGATTCCGTTCCCATGGTGAGATGTTGTTTTCGGGTAGAGAGTGCAGCCTTAGTGTAAAGGGTCAGAGCAGCTGCTGAGCCCCAGGTGAGAAACGGGGACGGATGTGGCTCTGTGGAAATTTTAGGTGCCCTGTTCCTATGATCACGAGCTGCAAGGTGACACTGGTGGAGGGAAGGCCTAGGAGTCAGCGAGGGGCTGCCACCGGCCCCAGGTGTTCGGATCCCCGCTCTGGGCAGGGGCGGGCTGGCAAAGTCCCTTTTCTTGCTCTGGGCTCCTTTTTATGGAAATTCGAAACTTGACTGCATTTTTATTTTCATATTCAGGGTAAATGAAGAACAATTCAGTGAGCTGGAGGTATCTTTGGAACGAGTCATTTTTAATCACTTCCTCCTTTATTTTACACAAATACAGCGTCTCTACGGGTTGCTGGCTTTCTCTGAACTCAAGCTAGCGGCAGTAAAGACAAGCAGCCGTCTCTCACTTCCTCCGGCTGCTGAAAGGAGCTATTTGCAAGCTTGTGTTGTGGGGAACAGTCACTTCCTTACCATGTTTGGCCAGAGAAAGAGATTGCACTAAACCCGGAAGCGCTCATCATTGTGCAGTTTGGGAAAGTATTTTAAACATCTCTTTTGCCTTCCTGCTCCTTTTTTTTTCCTTTCTTTTTTTTTTTTTTTTTTAAGGGAAGGTGCATATACTTCCACATTGTATAGTACAAAAACAAAAGGCTGAGCCATCTCAGACTTGTCTCAACAGTTTTATTTGACAAAGTAGGATTCTGCGATTGAGCTGAAACTGGCTAAAACACAGTGTGAGCTTCAGCAAATGCTCTGAGGGTGCTTAGCGAGCAAAGTGGTGGAAGGACCAAAGTACCTCATGTGTCCCTGCCTAAGTGAGGTTATACTACAGTTGATACAAAACCAACTAGGATACGAAAGAAATTAAGCACTGAGCACGAAAACAGTAAACACTGAGTGAAGGACTGCTTTAAAAAACCTGTAGTTTATTTAATACTCTACATGAAAATGAAATTAAAATGCAGTCATTTTCCATTTTCAACTAAGCTCTGCTGGGGTGTGTACTGCTATCTGGACATCAGCTTTAATTGCTATCAAAGCTGTTATGGCTGTTTTTTTCTGTCTCATAAAAGGTCAATGTCTCAAAGAATTCAAATTAGTCTCACACCTTGGGAGCAGAGTGCCTATTAGTGTCTTTCCTGGTGTAAGCAACACCCACGGATGCATGCGAACAGCCTGGGGTCCAAATCCCATCACTCGCTACTGAGCGCCCATTTGGCACGGGAAGCTGGTGCGAACCCCTCCACCACATCTGTCTTCGGGCTTCCTAGTGCAAAAGGGCTCAGCAAGAGCTCCGTGAGTGCCATCAGAGCTAAAACCCTGGTGCTCCAGGTTTTGCTGGCACCCCAAATGAGTGGTGTAAGCCAGAGTGGGCCTCAGACTGAATTATAGGGATCTGAGTAAGGCTGAAGGGTGCCAAGCGAGGCTGCTAAGGCATGTCCCGCAGGCTGCTCAGGAGGGGATGTCCCTCTTGTCCCAGCCGGGTGCCCGCGTGCCTCCTGTCCCCCACACATGCCTCCTGCCCCACAAGCAATGCCTCTGGCAAAGCACAATGCCAGCATGACTGCATTTGCAGGAAATCAGTGTTTTTGCTTTCAACGCACCTTTTCCTAGCAGAAAGACAAGAGGGCAGCGAGAACAACCCAATAGTAACGTGCAGCTACATGTGCCTGAGATACATGGCAGTTTTGTTCTACTGCCTTGTGCTGGGTTGTGCGGTGCCTCCCTTTGCACAGCCCTACAACTGCAGCAGGAAGTCTGCAGCAAGAGGAAATCCATCCCTTTCCCAAGGCCAGCACCACTTGTTTTGGGGCACTTTGTTTTTTTCCTCCCACAGGACTGAGGCTTGGGAAGGCGTGCCTGCCGTGTTACTCATTTCAAAATCCCGGACTAAATAAATCCTTGTCTACAGGGCTGGTTACACTCTTGTCCTCTGCCGCAGGCTGGCGGTGCAGTGCTGGTGAGAGCAGCCCTAGGGAGCAGGATGCCTGGAGAGCTGTTCCCCCTTGGCTGCCGGTCGGCAGGGCAGGCAGCAGCAACAACAACAATCTGCATTCATGATTGTCTGCACTGAAAACCTTTTAGCATCGTCTGCTTTAGTTTTTATATGAACGGCTTCCGGGAAATTAGAGCTTATTGATTTCCTGGGATTCATCCCATTCCCTGGGATTCAACCCTGTATCCCAGGTTTAGGAGGATCATCGCTCCTTGACCTCAGCTGATTCACAGGCCAACGTTGGTGGTTCCCCACCTCTGTGGTTGCTCGTGGCCTTCCTCAGAGGTCACGTGCAGATGTGCAGAGCCCCAGAATCCTGCCCAAGCCATAGCTGGAGATCGAACATGCGACTCTGGGAAGAAGGTGTGAGTGTAATGATTGTCCTCTGCAAGTCCCTGCAATGAGAAGGAGCAGAGGAAAGGCCTTTTGCAACTACCGCTGATCCTATGCAAGGACATTTCCCAGCAAACACTTTTTCCTGAGAAAGTGTTGAACTCTCCAAACATCTTTTCCAAGTACCAGACTACAGAGAAGGGTTACTCCCATACCCAAGCTAGGAGTTTCCAGCCACTTTGGAGCTGGCTCTTTCCTCCATCCTCCAGCCAGCTGCTTTCCTGCTCTGAAACCTTAAACATTTTCACAGGATGAAAATAAAGATTCCCAGCCCTATCTCCTCGCAAACCTGTGTGGCACCCTCATGCCAGGGAGAAGTGCACTGCCGATGGAAGGGACGGGACAGCCTGACTGCTGCCTGTATTTACACTCTTCATCTCATCTGAGATCACATGCCACCTCACCTCTTCCACCCTGAGACTCAGTCTGGCCTTCAGCCTCATCCAGTGCAGCCTCTGTGTCTTAAATTCACGCCCAGTTTCCCCTCCTTTTCCTGTTTTTGCACACATTTTCTCCTCATTTCCTGTCACACTTCAGTGCTCTCTGTGCTTGAGAGCAAAACCCTTGATAAACGTCACTGGCAGTTACCACCATGAGCACAAGACAGCTGAGGTTAACCATCAACCTTTTTTTGCATCCCATAAGCACCTAAAAGACTAGCAGCAGCATTTTCAGGGACAAAATGTTAAAAGCAGTGCCGGTGGTGGCACCACCCAGTCCCACCATCACCTAAGGGGTGGCCCAAAGCCTGGTCCTGACCACAATACCCATGGAGGTTTGCCGGTGGAATTAAAGAGTAAGAAGATCCGGGAGCACCAGGTACAGCCATGTGTTATTTGTGTTGACTTTTGCCTTCAGTTTATCCTATCAAATATTACTCAGTTTATTGCCTGGTGGATCCACGGTTGCTCTGCGTGGCGGGTGGTGACTTAGTGGCAGCGCCCTGCCTGGGGACAGTGCTGCGGTGGCTACCCCACCTCCACAGCCCGAGCCTACGCCCATTGGCTCAGGGACCAAAATGACATGGGGAAACCATGGGAGGGAAAGCCCTGCTAGGTGGAAGCTGAGACATCTACTGCGCACCTACTCCGTAGCCTCTGAGTCATCTTGAAAGCAGCGCCGGTGGACCCTGCCACACTCACACAGCCGTTTGCCCAGCCAGACGTCACCACCCTCACGGCATGGCCACAGGCCAAAGACACCTTCCTACCCCTACGGAGGTGAAACAGAGGTGCTTGCAGAGAAGCACAGCCTGACTCGTGTTGGCAACTACAGCCAATGGGGCCGGTTTCTACCTCATCTGCTTGTCTCTGGTCCAGCAGAAGAGCTCTTGAACCAGTTGGCCAGAAGTGGTGGCAGGGTTTAAGGTGTTGCTCACCGAGGTGCCTGATGGAACTGGCAGAAACCACTCCAGTGTCCCTTAAATCACCCATGACTCATCCCTCTAGGAAACCGTGCCCCTTTCATGCTTATCTTTTTTTTATATATATATACTGTCTGATACTATATCTGTTCTTGTGTTTTATTAGGCTTCAAGGTCAAGGGTTTTGAACTTGTTTGTCATCTTGTTGCGCAATGCAATTATGTATGCCAACATGACAGCACAAAATTTTGAATTCGAGTTTGAATATTCCCTGCATCACAGGTAGTTCTCTAGGTGTCTGAACACTTATTGAGTCAGTAAAGACTTCCTGTGTTTATAACAAACAGATTATATGCATTGTCCTCCAATCATGTCCAAAGTTCCCTCTTCATGGCCTCTGCCTCCATCATTTCTTGTCCTTCCCTTATGCGAACCTTAAACATTATCCTGGATGAACTAGTATTTTTGATTTATGTTTTATACTGAATAACTGTGGAAAATAAGGTTGGAAGGAGATTTGAGAGGTTGTGAGGTAGATAGACTCAACTCCAGCCAAATATCTCTTAAATTAAGAACAAATGATAACTGACCTCACAAGCTCACAGCATCTCGGGGCAAGGATCTCTGCAGAAAGAATGTAGGTCAAGGACACTGGCTGATATGGGTACAGGCTTGGGTTTGCAGCTTTAGGCAGGAGAGGATGCCATTAGCTCCTCGAGTGCGTGAGGTCTTTGGTGGATCTTCTCTGTTCCAAACATCCGAGTCAGAAGGATGCCCCTGCCACTAGCAGCAATTTGATGGTCTTCATGGGACTGCACAGATGAAAAATGATACTAATGCATTGGATAAGAACATTGAAAAGCAAGTAACCCATCTGTTCACTTTAATACTTTCTCAAGCTTTTAAATGCTGAAAGTCAAAGAACTGCCCGGTTGTCTTTGAGGCTGGTGTACCCGTAGTCACTGCAGGAGGGTACAGTCACGCATAACAACATATGAACACAACTGACATTGTTATGTGACTGGGTATTGCCTGCCTGGTGTAAATAACACCAGAGGAGTCACCACATTGCCAATATTCATCTCACTCCTTGGAGAAAAGGAATGACTGCAAGCCATAGCCAAGCAATGCACTACAAGAAGCACTGCAGCACTGATCTGGTATGATAGCTCTAGTCAAGTGACACACCTGGTGAAGGAGCAGGGAAATAGTTCATGCTGTGATGACCATATGATATAAATTGTATGTGGCTTCTGCTGCCCAGTGCTCATGCTATCCCCTAACATGCAGCTGCTAGTTTCCTGCCTTCATGCCATGAGCTAAATTGTCATGGAATCATAGAATAATTTAGTTTGCAAAAGAGCTCTGCAGATCGTCTGCTCCAACACCCCACTCAAAGCAAGGCCAAGCTTGCAATTAGATCAGGATGCTCGGGGCCCTTGAAGCTTTGAAGATCTCCAGTGATGGAGGTTCCCCAGCCTGTTTCCAGTGGTTGACTATCCTGATTGTCATAAGCTTTTTTCCAGTATCTAACCAGTTGCAACTTGTAGGTGGAAAGACTGGTTCCATCTTCTTTATAACATCCCATTAAGGCTGGGTTTGCTTCAGGCTGAGCAAACCCAGCTGCTCTCTCAGCCTTTCCTCTTATTTATATCATGTGCTCCAGTCCCTGGTTGCTCTCCACTGGACTTGCTCCAGTATGTCAATGACCTTATTGCATGTAGAAGCCCCCCAAAACATTTTCCCAGCTGTAGTTTCCAACCCTCCATTGTTTTCAAACTTGCAAGAAGGTCAAGAATGGTTAATCTATTTATTTAAAGGAAATAAAATAAAACATCATATAAGGGCACAATCCCTGGGCTGTATCTGCATTTAGCATTAGACAGATGGCTCAGATTCCACCTGTGTCTCTGGAGACAGACGCAGCCCAGATCTGCTCAGCTGCGGCCATGTCAAATGCTGAGCATATGTCACAACTGCTGGTGTCAAGGGGAAGAGGGGAAAACAGAGCTTTACAATCCTGCCCAAGTGTCCTGGAAATCAGCACCAGAGCCTCTTGCAGTGTTTCCTATTTGCTGTAGATCTTAAAATGACAGGGACATTTTCTGCGGTCATCTGTCAGGTAAATAAATTCCAGCAAAGGATAAAAGTCACCACAATATGTAGCATCTCCTAATGGCTTGTTCTAGGGTAAAATCACCTTCATGAGAGATGGCAGAAGCAGGGAAGTGGCACAGGCCACTTGTAAGACAGCAAAGTTCACAGGAAGGTAAGGATGTAAGCAGTAGTCCACAGGGAGGTGAGTACAAGAGGATGGGAAGGGTGGCAGCAGTTATATACCTGCCTTGAATAATAGAAAAACTTAGACCGGTCCCTGTCTTTTAGAGGGAAATGTTTCTCACTGCTGTCTGTACAGAGAGCCTCAGCACTGTACTCATGTACCGCTCTGCTTAAGAATTAGACCCCTGACCTCAGCTAAATTAAGTGCTGGGATCTCACCCTTAGCCCTTCCAATAGTGTCTCTCAAGATGCATCCCAGGGTCTCATTTCTAATAATGCTACACAGCCAACACATATTAATACAATCAGTACACAACAATAATGCACAGTCATCATCACATCAATATTGATGACCTTCATACCAGCTTAGTCCTTGAATAACACACCAAGAAAAGTAAATGTTTACAAAGTACACAACTGTGGGCAGCAATATCTATGAAATATACCCGGGTGTCTGGACAAAAGTGCTGAAAAAATGTGTATTTGGAGTGCAAATGTGCATTTGGAGTGCAAATGTCCCACTGACTTCTCATGTGGTTACCTTTGGCAGAGAAGCTTTTTGGTGCTTATCAAAATTCAGAGTCCTTTAATATATCTCAGGTTGGACACTCAAACAGAGTCATGCTCTAGCTTACTAGACAATAAGGAAATTCGAAGTTGAGCTGTGAAAGCATCTAAAAATAAAAAGTAATGGGTCTAAACACACTGCGACATACTGCTGCCACAAGTAATTGCCAGCGGTTGTACCACAGACATGATCGTTATATCAGTGATGTCCTGGTGGCAATCCAAAAATAATTGTACCATTGCTAGGCATGACTCAAGAAAAAAGAATTACTTTTGTAGCTGGAGAGAACCAAAGGGCACCGCATCCATCTGCGTGCCTTATGGCAGGCTCAGCTTGCTATTTATCATGAGCGGCGTAGTTTTGAATTCTACCTTCTGTAACTCGCACCTCTCGTTTTGCCCCTTGGCAGGGAGCTGACAGCTCTGAGTCAGCTGAGTCCTGTGGTCCCCACTCGAGCAGCCGTACATTACGTGTCAGCAAGTCTCGCTGGGTACACGGGAGTAGGAGTCAAGGAGAATCCACTTCTCAGAGGGTGCAACTTACATGCTTAGCAGGCCAGAGAAGGTGCAAAGCACACCCACCTGTGCTGTTCTGGAGTCAGCTACACTCCTTCCTGAAGGCTGCTGCCTCTCCGTCCCTGCGGTGCGGAGCCCTGTGTTGCGGGAAGGGAAGGGAATGGCAAATACGGGAAGGAGCAGGCTAAAGGCAAGGGAACAAATAGCTGCTGAAACTGGAATTAGCATCTTGGTGGGAGGTTCAGAATACATCTGTCATACTTAGCCTCTCTTTCAACTATTTCAGAGTAGGACGTTAGAGCTAACGATGAACCCAGCAGGTAGCATATAGGAACAACATGGGCCGAAGTAGCAGCAACTCTCTTCTCTGTCACTTATCATAAGTATACTTACATAAGTATACTCATTATTTATCAAAGACTAGAGTCCCCAGATTCTTCAGCATTTCAATAGCCAAAATGACAGAGTGCTTGCTGACTGTTTAGCACCTTCAGAGAACAAAATAAGGAGGCAAGTGGAAACTCCCATTCAAGTAACGTGGAAAGCTGCAGTAGCACTGCAGGCACATCACCTTCAGGGGGTTTCCAGTCTTGGTTACTGCTGGAGGGCCCCGGTCCTTCTCCCCTCGCTTCCCTCCCACACCGCTCTGTTGAGCTGGCACAAGTCTTCATGCAAGTGCCCAGAGACCTGGAGCAGGGAAATGCTCTTGCCAGAAAAGAAAATGGTTTTGAGTGGCAGTTTTTCATCTCAGTTGGGGTCACTATGTGCCCATACCAACAGCTCTGCCAGCTCAGTGGAGGAAATGGCACTAGCGTAGACATAATTCAGCAGGGTTTGGGAGTGAGAGGGAGGAGAAAGCAGGACTGCTTAAACTTAGGTTGTTTAGTGTAAGTGTAAGTGTGTAAGTGTGGCCTAAAACAGATGAACCTGCTTGCCAGGCTGTTCCCAGGGACCAGAGCTGCAGCTGGTCTTCCTCTGGCATCACACCAGCATCTGCCAGCACGTACCCTCCTGTGTGCTCTGGTACCAGTATCAGCGTGCTCCTTACACAATGCTGCTCTGCCAGGGATACTTGCCACTGGGGGAGACTTTGAAAGAAGGCAGGGATTTTTTAATCCTTTTCAGTTTGCACACCTCTAAATCTTTCTAGTGGAGCTGCAGAACCCCACATAGCAGACTTCAGTGCTTGGTTTTCTAAAGTACCTTTTTAGCCAGGATTCCAGGTGGAAAATTGTGGGTCTGAGGTGCCAAGCACAAAAATAAGTTCTTGTTCAAGAGAGCTCTATCAGCTTGAAGGTCTTGGGCTGCATTTCCTCTTTTGCTTCATTAAATTTGTGCACAGATAAATAGTTCCCAGTATGCTAACTCAAAGTATTATGAAAGCCTGGTGGCTAGGGATTCATAAAAATGTGTGGTAAAGCTGCCTGTGCCTTATCAAACAAAGGGCAAAATATCCAACACAACTACCCAATCAAACAGAATCAATTTCTAACTACTTTGGAGATACCTATCCATAGGTTCAGCTAATGAGAACAAAACCAATAGGGAAGTTTCGGGTAAAAACTCATCCAAGCTGGGACTACAGGAGCTAATTTTTATCAGAAGTAACACAATAATGCCATAGAGTAACTGGGAGTTTTGCTAACTGTGAACAAAGGGACAAAGAGGAAGGGATCTGAGAATAATACCCTGTAATATAGAAATGAGCTGTGCCTCTGATATGAATAGACAAAAATTAACCTGGGTACACACTGAATTGAATTACCTATTGGAAGAGGTGAGGTGATGCTTATTGCCCAGGCCACCGTAATACCTACAGATCCCACTGCACCTGGAACAGCATGCTAGACTCCATAGGGTCAGCTTTTTCAAATTTGTCTTGAGCCCAACTTTTAAATGCCCAGTTCTGTAAGGATGACTTTACAGAACTAGAACTCCTCCTGAAAGCCAGAGTTTCAATGCATACATGTGTCCAAATTAACTGGATAGTTTTACAGATCTGTCCCTACCTCTGCAAGTTAAATTATTACATAACGTAAAAGATAGTCCAGGCACTCAGGGCAGTTTACAGCCTAAACAAGAGAAGTGGCAGTGTAATTCAAATGTTTTCTTTTTTTGTTTTTTAAAAAAGGAATACCAGTTGTTGATATTGTTAACATTCTGAGCACACTTTTTAATTATGAGATATGCACTACAGTCCCCTCCCTCAGCTAGTTTGTGTGGACACTCTGGGATACTTCACTTTCATGGGTGTGCAAGGGTCTGTCCTTACAGACCAACACAAAGGACTGGAGCGTGAAACACTGTAAATCAGGAAACATGTGGGAATAAACTCAAGAAGTGAAAGACAAAGAGGGAGGAAAACCGTATTCATAAAGGCAGTAGGGCTGGGCAAATGCTAAATAGGGTATATAAGGGTATATATTGCCCTATAAATGCTTCACATAACTATGAAGGTCTATACTTAGAACTTTTAAATTTAATACTCTGTGGGGCTTACATACACGTGCTCCTAGACGCAGCATTCACCCAACATAAGGACCTATGTGAAATACCCCTACTAAAACGATTGCACAGGATCTAGAAAAAGCAAGATAAAACCATTTTTAGATCTTTTTATATGTGAGATCAGCAATGCACATATTTTAATGTTCTTTTAAGTTACAGGGAGAAAATTAAGACAGCAAGAAGTTAATGACAGTAACAACCCTTGATATTTGGTTCATGGGGGATTTATAAGATACATATTTTATAAAGTTTTTACTGAGATTGCTTTGCCTAAAGTGAGCTAAGTTTTTATGATTTCACCCCGAAGTCAAAAGTTGTAATCATCCAAATAACACCCATAAATTTCAGTTTTCGTAAGAGAAAACAACAACGCATTGCCCTGTCCCAAATTGTATATTCTAAATGATGGAAATTCTGGCTAATATCAGTACCTGTTGAAATTATATCAAGAGCATAAATCAAAGGAACATACTGCATAACAAAGGTGTACATTCGTCTGCTACAAGCTCCATTGCTGCTCTAAAATGACTGAATGTTTACCATTAAGGTAAACTAACCAGGAGACTCAGTAGAGGATAGGTGATAAAAGAGAGTTGAAATTAGAGGCTCGTAAGATATCATGGGGAAAAAGGCAGTTATTCATTTCCAGTCCTATTATTTTGCTGCTGAGATATGACTTCCTACTGTGAAACAAAATCACTGGTCACAACTGAGAAAAGTACTAAAAAGATGAGAATAATAAAACCACTGCCTATTCAAAACTTCATTTAATCCTCACAGATTGATGCCTGCTTTCTGAAGGTGGTAAAGTATGTATATTCTTGTCAATTAAACTACTGACTGAGTTAAAAGTGTGGGTTTTTTCAAAAATCATCATTGCCTTAAAGGGTAATGTAGATATGATTGAGGTGCTCTGAGGGATTTTCTCTAAAAGAGCGAGGTTTCTGGCGGCAGTTACAACAAGCAAGGTGGCCAGGTCATCTGTTTAAATCTTGCCAAGTCTTTATTTTTATTTTTATTTTTCCCCCTAACTGGGGTGTTTGAGAACCATGGTTTAGTATGCATGGTGGTGTTGGGTTGATGGTTGGACTGATGATCTTAGAGGTCCTTTCCAACCTTAATGATTCCTAGTTTCACATTCATTAAAAAATAATCCAGCCACCAAGCCAGGAAACGTGAAATTAATTATTCCTCTACCCTTAATTGGTTTAGTGGTGGACTTGGTAGTGTTAGGTTAATGGACTTGATGATCTTAAAGGTCTTTTCCAACCTAAACGGTTCTATGATTCTATGATTCTATGTCTGAAAAGCAAAGAATGAACACAGTAGGACCCAGAGGAAAACAAAGGTTGCACCTTACATGTCGAAGTGTTGAGTTTATAATTTTTGTCTAGCTCCAGACAAACCTTGAGCTAGAAATGAAACATTTCTCTAAGCAATGATAGTGCAGCCTCAGGCTGCCTTCTTATTTTGGTGAGCATGTTGCCGGTTGCTGAGGGATGAAGAAAGGAAGGACTGCTCTTCAGCGGGGACCAGCATCCTCACCCATGAGAGACGGGGATGGCCATGAGGAGTGGGGATGGTGCTTACTCCCACAGGAGGAACATTCTTTTCCTTCTGCTTGTAAAAAAGGCTGTCCGTGTCGGCACTTTTCCTAACCAAGCCTAGTCATATAGGCAGTAAATGATGGGTCAAGACTCAGGCTGGATATAAATTTTCACAGTTCCTCCAAGCTCCGTTCACGGACCCAACCACCTCCTGCTAGTCCAGCTGAGTATTTGAAACATAACCTGCAAAACAAAGAATGCAATAACAGGTTCTTGTTATAATGGTATCTGTACAATCTATTTTAGGCTGGTTTGGTGATCTAACTTCTGTGCAATTTCAAAGACCAAAATTAGCAGACAAGTTCCCTTTTAAAGTCAATAGAGATGTCTGCAGTAGCTAGCTGAATATCTCCTTGCTTGTTGAGATAAAACTGAAGCATGGTTTAACATCAGAAATATTTGTCAGCTTGGTCAAATACATAGTAATTCTTAAAATATTACCAAGAATGTTATATGCAAATTAACAGCCAGTTTTCATCTTCTATGTATATCATTTGCCTTAAGCGGCACAGTGTACACTCTAATAAATCGGATACTGCAAAATTGCACTGGAGATATATTTTCATCTATCAAGTACTCTAACGTTTGAATGTTCATAAGGGCTCAAGTATGTTTGTCTACCTCACTGGAAATACTGTTTTGCATACGAGGAAGGAACATCTGCCTGTGATTTGCCCCTTCTATGTAAGCAATAAACTGTGGACAAATTGTGCTGAATTTGTAATAAAGGCCTCATTACTGTTAAAAGCAAGAATAGTGGCTGAAGGCGGTGAACAGTCCATTACCAGATTAAAAATCTACACTCTGCATCTGTGGAAGAAGCAATCTATAAGGGCCCACTAACATGAAGACATATCACAAAAGATAATTTCCCAGATTTCATTAAATCTGTTGAAAGAATCCTGTGTATATGGCTGAAATTCAGCATGGTGCTATAAATAATTCACATTTGCAAAGACCAAAGCACAGGCCCTGATCACATAATAAATTGATTTGCCTGAGCAGAGGAGAACTGGGTACTTAATCCTGTCAAATCTTTGTTCATCGGTGTGGCATTTACTCATGTGTCCCACCGGTTACTGCCACCTTTACTCAGCCCGGAGCATGCCCGTCCCATAAATAGCCCTCCACACAGGAGTGGACAAGGCTGTAAACTGCTAGTGATTTCTTCATAATCATAAGCTTTTATTAGTTTGTTCTCTCTAGTGACGCATTTTCTTTTAACACCGATAACATTTTAGAAAGATAACATGACTGAAGACATGTGTGATTAAGACACCCATAATACAGCACTGAAGCAAACTATATTACTTCTGTACAAAAATCAATAAAAGGGAATTTTAAAACAGACGTTAAGTACTGCATGGTACTCTAGTTTCCTATCTGTCTTTTAATACCACTTGCATCTTTGCATCTTTGGATACAGCTCTGTGTGAGGATGATGGGTAAGATGCTCTGTCCCAGGAGGACCAGTGCTCCAGGTAGTCCCCTCCTTACTGTCTCTGGGCCAGCAGCAAGTTACAAAAACAACCGGCTACTCTAGATCACTCGCCAGAGCGGGGCATGAGGGGATGGACCTTTTCCCCTGCCCTCCTTCATGGGGCTGCGCAGAAGAAAGTTGCCAAATGCAAGACTCTAGCTGGGGCTTGCTGCTTCCCTGGATGTATCCAGCTGAAGTCATGGCTGCCATTCCCATCACCTGCAGCTCCCTTTTGTGGCCCTGTACTGGGATGGGCTCCCGCAAAGTCCTGCAGAAATCACAGTGATCTTAGCCACTGAGCAAGGCAGTGGTCAGGGCAGAAAAACTTTGACCAAATAGTACAAGCCTTATTCTCTCAGCAATTAGAAGCAGACTCCATTTGGAAATTGCATCTTGTGTGTGTGTGTGTGTGTGTTTTGTAAGCAAAGCGGTCTCACATTCATTCAGGCCAGTTTTGCATTGGGTCAAATCCTGACGAACAGTAAAGCTGTCTCCTGTCCCTGCTGACTAATGAGAAGCGGCAACGATTCACTGGACTCCACATGGAGATTTCATACATGTTTGCCCTAGCATATATGCCAGTCCTGCTACATACAGTCTGTTAGCTTATGGCACTGCTGACAAGAAGGACGTATGGCACCTCCACATCCCTGCTGTGCAAGATAAGCATACGGTACTGGTGCAAAATGTAATTGATTTCACTGACATAGCCTGGCCTGCATCTCACAGACAACATACTAAAATAATTTAAAGGGATCAATAATCTGCTATTAGAGTGCAACTATTAATATGTGATACTGCTCTTTCAAAACCCCCAGTGAACGATTTGCAATGGCTTCTTTTCTTTCTCTGTAACTTCAGCCTCCTCCTTTCTTTCTCCTTCCATATATATCCCTCATATATACTTGCCTAAGCACTCCTGGAGGATGACATGTAAGGAAAAAAGATATACTGAGACATAATTACACTGGTATAGCTAACAGAAAAGGCCTAGATGTTTCAAATGTCAGTAGAGCTGAAGATGTGTGGGCAGGATTTACAACACTAGTATGTTGCCACTGGTAACTGACTGCATTTTTAACCTTCCCACTGCTGGCTAGCAGCGTGAAAGAGGATAAGTCTAGGGACTTGCACTAGAAATAAACAAGCTCATTAAAAAACCCTAAAACTTATTGTTGTGAAGCTGAGACGAACAAGGGGAAAGACTGCCTAAAGGTTAGATAAGAGCTCGCTCTTCCTGGTGGGCAGCCTACACGGGACCTAACCCTTCCAGTTTGCTGACATGCCGCTGCTTCCTCTGCTGGGTCAGCTCTGAGGGACTGGTTTTGGCCATTCCGGAAAGAGGGGAAAGGAAAGAGTGAAGCTTTTACTGGGAGTATTTTAAAGGCATAGACATCTCAGGCAGAAGATACTTGATGGAGTCCCACTGTCAAAAAGTTGGCAGCAGGCTCCTGCTGAGAGTGAGCAATTTGGAGACACCAAGCAATCTGACAGACTATTACACTATATAATGGAGTCAGACATATAATCTGAAGTAGGGAGCAGTTGCTGGCAGGGGTGGTACACCCACAGTTTGGGTCTGTCAAGTGAGGACTAAAGAGAAAACGAAGCTTCCTGGGCATGTAACAGTGGTATTATTGGGGTGCTTATCCAGAGGGAGGGGAGCGAATTTAGGGAAGGAAACAGGTTTCAGCGAAATATAAGAATATATGAAAGGAGATAGTGAGAAGAGAAAACCTAGAGATATGCAATTGCACTTCATATGCCATGCAAAGAGAGGGGATACTCCCATTCCTTCTGTTGAAGTGCTCATTGTGACAGAGTCCTGCCGAAGAGGCCCCATACAAGCTAATATCATAAACTGGGGGGAGTTGCAAGGGACTAAAACTAGGTTATCACCCTTAATTAGGCACCCAAATAAGAAATGGCCTGACGTGCAAGTGCCTTGAACACCTAGAAAACTCACTGACATGAAGGCAACCACACCTGCTCAGCACTTTGACATTTCATAGGGCCTTTAACTTGCAAAGAGGGAAATTTCACGGGAAGCTGTGCGCATCCAACTGCTCCACTAGCGTTATTCCTAAATATGCATTTAGGAGCCTTTCAGGCTACCAAATTGAAAATTGTGTGAAACCATTCCTGGTCTCAGAACACTATCTGCCATTTTTTTGATCTCAGAGAACACAAACTGTAGATAGATAGCCACAGCGTGGCCTTTGCTGAAAACAAACTCTGTGCCTATCAGCTCACAAAGTCCAGCTGGAAAGGATATAGAAGAGACAGTGCTCATGCTGCAATGCATGTGATTAAACAGCTTTGTTCCATGTAAAGGCCTTTTGGAGAATGCCAGACTGTTCCTAGTTTTAACCTTTAAAATGCAGCAAGGACTTGAGAGCTACTTTGGCATTTCTCAGTGTAACCCACACCTCCCACACACAGCAGAGATGACTTTAACAAGCAAGGCATCAGGGAAACAGCCGTATATGGGTATGTACAGCCTATGTATGGACCCCTGTAAAAGGCTGCATCTCTCCCAGAAAGGCTTTTCACCTGTATTCCTCTTGGCATCCCACTAACTCCTCATGCTAAGAAGTGGTGTCATCTATAATAGCCTCGCTCATTTTCAGAGTTTCCCCTTCCCCCCTCCACTTAATGCTGGGAAGCCAACTACCAAGAGCAAATCAGGCAGCAGATTTTTGTGTGTCTCCCAGAGTGGTAATTAAAGTTGCTCAAAAAAAAGGAAAAAAAAGAAAAAAGAAACGTGAAGTTCTTCCTGGGAGCAATGTTCTCTGCATGATCCAAGCAAACATGAGCTGCTTTTGTAGTCCCGAGCTACGGAGACAAGACTGTCCGGGATCCATCTGTCCTGCCCTAACATGTCAGAGCAGTGGGGTATAGCTCACCTGCTAGGAGTTTTCTTATTCCTAATTCATACTGAAACAATACAGTGGGACTAAAATCATTGATGCCTTCATCAACTCACTTCTTTCTTGTAATGCTTTGTTTGCTTCTCCTAGGAAATAGGAATGTTTGTATAAAGCTCATTGTGTATTGCTTTCTTGTGGAAGTCATTTTAATATGCCCTCTGTGATAACTTCTCATGGCACCTTCTAGCCTTTGACCTAATCTAAGGACAAGATTTTCTGAAGACCTAGGCATCAGGCTCCCTATCAAGAAAAGCCTTCATACACAGTGTAGTACCCTTAATTTAGCAATTAGATGCTTTAAGTAATGGATTTACATATGAGCTGGTTTGCCCCATTCCTAGGATGCAAAGCGGCCCTAAACCCAGCACTGAGCCTGCATTGGTAAGGTTACGGCTGGTCTATATTCCTGCATAGTACTGGTAGGGCTCAACCATTTTACAGTACTTCTCTGTATGGCTGAAACTTCATAACTAGGAGCTTCACTGCCTACCATTTCCCTCAAAAAAAAGCCATGTTTCCAGTGCTTATAATATGAAATATTTTTTTTCTAGGAGGTTCCTATATATTTTGAAATATATTTTTCTAAAGACGTTCCAAGAAAAGATTGAAACTAGCAAGCAGAAATAACAAGAAAAGGCTTTTTTGCCAGCTTCTTCCAATTCAACTAACCAGTCCCCTCTGCTCTTACAAAGTTCTCTTTCCATTGCTGTCCTTGTTTTAATAAAATTTGTTCTCTGTGTTCCTTCTGACCCCAGGGTGGGAAAGAGATACCAGTGCCACCCACTGTTATCACCTCTAGGCAGGGTAGCAAAAACGTGGGATCGGGGATTGCTCAATATCTGGGCATCTCCGAAGGGCAGGCAGAGCAGGGCGATGGACGCTGGAGCTGGTATGACAGGCACACAGGAGCCCGCGGCACCCAAAAACCACCGCACACAGCCAGCACCAGCCCTGAGATGCACTGGAGCTGGCCAGTTTTTGAATAGCAGCTTGCAGACAACCTAGCAATGAAAGGGGGGTGACAGGAAAGCTGAATGGAAATGTTAAAATAAAAAAGGCTCAGCTGCCCAGGGGAGTGTCCTGGGGTTGCCCCCGGGGGCCTACCCTGTGATTTTGCCAGCGGTGCGCACTGCTGGGTGACACTGTGGGTGACCTGCCCGTGCGGTCCCTTTTCACGAGAACCCAAAACGGTGTGGATAAACCTGCTGTGAGCATGGAGGGTACTCAACATGCTGAAGATGGTTTCCTCTTTGGGAATGTAGATGCTCAAGGCTGCATCCATTTTTCTGTTTGGGGCTGTCACTGTGAAATGGCTTCCTTTTTCCTCGCCATTGGTTGCTCTCGTCACGCATTAAGAAAAAGATGCAATGCAAAGAATGGACTTTTCTCAGGCAATTATCTCTTGGTCCTCCTCTCTGGGCTTTCTTTTCTTCAGTGGAGGATCAGCTGCCTATGCCAACCCTAGAAACCAAAGCTAAATTTTCATAATAAACCAAATGGTGAGGATACTCCAAATCATTGGGGCATTGCATGCATGCAAAGGCACAGCTGCATATAGGAAGTTTGGCAGAAGCAGTCATCTGGCAAGAAGGGAAAGCAGACGGTCACATTTTCAAGGCAGACTATAGTCTGTTGCAGCCTTGGGTCTACTTCATGTACAACTCAGCCACGCTTGCTGCAGGCAGTCCCCATTCAGACTTCTGATTTTACCAAATCTGTGCCCATGAGTCAGCTCTGTTCCTGCAGGAAACTGTTGTTTCTTCACTACACACGTCTTCGCACCCCTAGTTTTATAACAGGCACCAAGGTGCTACCATAATACCTTGAAAAAATAATAGTGATCAAGTCCAAACAGGTATTCCTTTGGCCAACTTTACTGGACACCAGGGTGTAAACTAGTATCTTCTTTTTATTGTCTGAGTTTGATATGGCCACATCCTTTGTGAGTGAAATCACACACGTGACATCCTGGAAATGAGTTAAGAGAAGGTTTCTTTCTATTTTTCTACCTGGTTCACACCTTGGTTTTGATAATTATAACTGTATAGTCTCAGAGAGGACCATAAAAGCCTCTAAAGCTGACCTAAAATTAGCTTTCGTCTGTAGTGTTGTCCAATACCAAATTAGGACCCTTCAGAGTGGTAAGCAAGTGTTATGAGCCCTTTGCCAAAAAGCTGAAATTTCCGTTCCACAGAAAATATCATACCACGTCAGATCCTGTCACATACATAATACTGACTGCTATTCCCACTGCACAGTGGGTCAGTGTCATTTCCAAGAGGCGGTGATCAGTTTGGGGGGAAGGATGAAGAATACGCCGTTGGCTCAATTTTCTTACCCAGGCCAGATGATACAGAGCAGGTGAGGTGAACTGAGATGTATGAAAAATTAATCCAGCAAGCGATTTTTCAGACTATTATGTAGCTCCAAAATTCCTACATCATCTTGCATCAAAATCTAGCTGTGCAGAGGCCCTTAAAGATAAATTCCAATGCTGCAAGTGATGGTTTGAAGAAATATTTCTCTATTTCAAAACATTTTAAAATGCTATACCTGAGTAATATAAACCATATCATATATAGTTATATGTCAGATGGAAAGGAAGCACCATTAGAGGAAATAAAACATAAACTAATATTTATGAAAATTTGTAAAATACAGTAGATGAGATTTGAACTATCCGAGAGCCTGAATTTCATCCTTTTGGTCTAGAGAGAAGTACATTTCAGCTAGTTCATCTGTCTAATTTTAGAGACCTGAATGTTGCTGCTGTAGCTTCAAACTGCTGGAAGAGACTAGGGATAACTAAATTATTCATGGCAAATATTATAGAACATGCAAATGCATTCCTCTTCTCGGGTGGTTTTTTTTCCCTTCATTTTCAAACACATCTCTAGTCAATTTGTAAGTGTACTCAATATTCATCCATATTATGCAAACAAAGGGCACTGCAAATGTCTGTTCATGGAACGTGCTATGTCTATAAAGTCACATGAGATTGTTTCCAGGCCCAAATTTCAAGCCCTGGACCACATACCAAAGATAAAATGATTAGAATGATGACTTCCTTTTTTTCTAAGACAATATTTTGATTGAATGTTTTGAATATTTGGGGACTATTCAAATGCTGGAAATATATTTAAATTAGAGTAAAGCCACCAATTCATTTGCAAAATACTGGAGAATGAAAAATCTATATTAGGTAAACAATAAATCCAGAACCATCAGAAAACCTGAGGCCATAGGAATTCTGAATTTGGAAAGAAGAAAAAAAAGAGATTTACTCTTTACAGCCTCACTCTGCCATTCTTTGCATATCATGGGCTGAAACTAATGCTATAGATTTGACTGTGCTTTGCCATCAGCATCCTCTTATTGTGAGGAAGCAGTGGTTGGAGAACCTCCCAGTTGCCAGTTCTCATTACATTGCATGAATCTCATTGTGCCTGACAGTTTTCATAAAGCCCAAGCTCCAGGAGTCTGAAAAATCTCTTGAGAACCTCAGCTTTTGATTACAAGGAAGAAAGGAATGTTGCAGTCCTCACAATTGCAGAAACAAGAGAAAAAAAATGTATCTTTGCTGTGCTCCCAATATGTTGAAGGCTCATTAACCCAGAGGCAAAATTAAACATCTCTCAGAACCCACTGTTTGAATTTTTTTTTTTTTTTTTTTTTCCCTAAGCAAGCAGGAGAGAAAGTCAGAGAGGAGTCTGACATTTTTAAAATCTGGTAAAAACAATAGTGGAATTCAGGTCATCAACTTCAGCTGAAAACAGAAAAATGGGCTCTTTCTTGTCATAAGTCACTGAATTTTGAAATAGGTGTATGGTAAAAAGCAGAGCTTTTTAAAAAAATCAACATATCACAGGGACAATAGCAAATTAATCTGTCAGACAGTGTACAAATAATGGATAAATGTTGTCTGGGATTGCCTTTCTCCAAATTAACAAAATAGCCCATTTTATTTACAATTCAGTTGCCTTGCCTGTTGAATTGAAAATGCACAAAGCTGGCGCATCAGATGATCTCACGGAAGACAGCTCTGCCAAGACTGCCATAGGTTGCTTTGCATAGTCATCCTACTGTATATCAACGAATAAGCATGGGCTGCATTTTTTATTTCTTCACACCCCTTTTAGTAGCAGTCCTGTGGAATTATTGCACTGAACGCTGTGTTATGTGCTCACGGTATTTTATATGATGCTTGGATTAGCACACGGTTCCTTCGTAATAAAACTATGTTGTGCAGCAGCTGTATGTGGCAGCCATATATGATTACAATACACAATAGGAACTGCTCGTTTCTACACTGTTTCTAGGGAAGTAAAGGGTTACTAGGGGAAGTGGTGTTTTATCACACATTCAGCATTGCACAAAAATAGTCTAGAAGACTAAAACGCTTGCATTGAAGTCTTCGCATTTCTGTAATTAATTTTAATACCACAACGATCTGTTCTGCATATCGTTAGCATATGCGTTCTGTCAAATATATGCATAGTTAATGCTATCTGGGGAGGTGCATGAAAGAGAGACAAAACCTTTTCTTAAATACTGAGAAAGGAAGGAAGAATTTGGTTCAGTACTTGAGGGCAGACTTACTCACCCCGTAGCCTGGATGGAGCTGCCTCTCTGCTGGGGGCGGGGAGGCAGCACACCAGACGCCGTAAAGCCTTCGTCTCGTAGGGCTGGGATAATGTGACTGCACAGCGTGCGCGATCAAAAACCGTATGTGCCTTTCTGTTTCTGATGCCCTTTTTTCGTAACCACGTTTTGGGCTGTATTCTTTTTTTTTTTTCCCCTAGTCAATTTGTTGCTGATGAAAGTTTCTAGACTGACAGCCCGAGAGACTGGTCTCCTTTATGAGCCACAGCCAACAACCAGCGCAGACGCAGCCCCGAGTATTATACAGTCGATCCATCCGAGCTTTCATTTTTCAGGCCATCAATTGCACTGCTGTAAAGTAGGTGTCAGATGTGACCACCTCAATATTGCCTATGCAAAGCACGGTGAGTATCTGCAACAATTTTCTCTGAATATATGCAAAGAGCCAAATAACGAGTAAAGCAGGGGATGACAGGCTCCAGCAATTCCTGAATTTGACCTGGAAGGTTTACTTTCCAGTTGATTTTGTGTTTTATTCAGTCCCTGATCCCAGAAACAGAGCTCCTAACAGCAGTAGTAGCTTATTGCCGTATCTCCTGAAAACAGATCTGAGCCTCGCCACCTCTTACCATGTGCCTGAGGCCACCAGGCACGTCGCAGATGGTGGTACCCTTTGGCCAGCACTGTCTTCTGATCACTCTGGGCTCGCCATCCTGAAGCCAGAGGCCTCCTATCTCATTACGGTTCTGCTGAACTACGCCGGCTTACAGTACGCGCTTTCCTTGACTTACACAGAGCTACGTGTATCTCATGCTTTGCCTCTGTCAGAAATACGTTGCTTTGGTTTTCTTCCCATAGACGAATCCACAGTAAGCAAGTGCTCGCTTCTACTCATTTGTGCACGTACAGTTCAGACTGTACGCTTCTGAATTTAGTCATGTTACATCCTGTGTTACCTGATTAAGATCAGTAGCTGGGAGCTGATTGTTAATCGACTTTTCAGAAACTCAGAGCTAAGTTTCCTATCCCTTCCCCATTATATCCGGGGAATAAAATGAAAGCTGGAAACATTTACAAGTGCAAGAAAAGGTTATTTTAATTTCTGAACTCACCATCTTAAATTACTTTGGAGGTCCTTATGCCACCAGGACTTTCCAAATCTTCTCGTGGACTGCACCAAAACATCTCAGGCCTGAATCCTAGATTCACATCACTAGATTCTGCAAACTTTCCACTGCTGGGAGGCTGGGGACTGCACCCCCAAATACACAGCACCTCAGGGCTCCTCCTTCTCCAGCAGCACAGACACCCACCAAACGTGCAGGCAGACAGCCCCACTGCCCTCACTGGTGTAAATTCAAGGACAGAGTTTGTTGATGCAGTCAGATGCTGCTAGGGAGAGGTGGTAGGACAAAACCCCAAATATATGTGACCTGCTCCCCCCAAGTCAGCAGCCTCAGCAAAACCCAGGCTTCCCCAGAGAGACTAATACTGCTTCATAGGAACTGGTTGAAATGAATACAGGCTCAGCCCTGAATGTGAAACTAAGGCACTGAAGAACTGTGCTCACCACCCTCCTACAGGCTGACAGCATTTTTTTCCAGAATGTTAATTACTCCCTTCAAATTGAAGTGAGTAATGGATTAAATCCATGACTACTGAAGTCAACTCCTACTGACCTCCATGGACCACACATTTTACCTGCTGTCATTTGAGGAAGAATAACGAAAAAGTATCCGAGGCCTGAATGAACTGCCATAAACCAGCAGTGTGGAGTGTTGCTATTTGCATATAAGATTCAATGCCATCTTAATTTTCTAAGTTACCATGATGTTTTTGTCCCCAAATGGTTAGCTTTGAATTAGTAAAGAAACTGAAGCTTTTTATTCTTTGATACCAATTCTCAGGACCAAGTAGCCATTAAGAGGTTATAAAAGTGTTCAAAACATGACTAACATTTCAGCAAAATGATTTTTTTTTTTGCATGGGACACAATCCAGTAAAATAGCTTTAGAGTATTAAAAACCTTATGTTCAACCTTGGGCTTAAAATTCACGTTCCATCTTCCTTTAAATACTGTATCAGCAGAACAAGTCTTAATTATTAATTAAACCAATTATGGATTTATACAACCGAGGTTGAATCTGTGCTACAGTACAGAACAGTTCTTACTAAAAGAGCTATGCTATGGGTGGGGCAAAGCAATAAGCGTAGCCAAATTTTTTGCCTTTATCAATCTCTAAATATTGAATAAGAAATATTTAAAGTGATATACTCACATGGTAACAAATTCTAAGTCATGCAATTTTTAACTGAAATTGCCTAAAAGCTAGCTTCGAGGAATGCAAATTTATCTAATGGCGAGAGCACACATCAAAAAAAAAATGAGCATGGTGATTGAGGTTTGAGTCATCTCCAAAGGTCTGATAGTATCCCGTGTCTCAGTACCGGCTTTTAGGCTTCATATCCTTTGATACAGTTCTCCAAATAGAGGACATAAATACCATCCAGGTTTTAAAACATTTTATTTGCATATTAAAAAAATTGTGCATTCCAATAATTAAAATCATTTGAACAAAAAAAAAAAAAATGGCACTCGATTAACTGCATTTTACAGCTCGCAGGACCTTGGTACAGCTTTGCAAATATTCGTGTGTTACTCTAGTTTACTGTAGTCCCACCCAAGTTCTTCTTTCATCAACATGCAAGCTCTTTCATGCCACCAGGACCAAAGCCAGACAGGCAGAGGGAAAGGCAGCGCCTTCATTCAGTGTCAGTAGTTCTCTCTATTCTTTTGATGTGAAAGGGGCAGTACAGTCATTTTAAACTTTATCCAACCTCTTTGCATCTTACAAAGTTAAACAGCTAAAAGAAGTAAAATAAGAAGGCAATGCTTGTGGAATGTACAGTGCATAATTTGGAAGGGCAGATTTCATTACGATTCACCCGCTTGCTTCTCCTGTTCAATTGCTAAAACGGGGGAAGAAAACAGAAAAGGAGAGAAAAAAAAACATAAAATAAAATAAAGATCGAGAACCTGAAATGCATTCACATGACAAGTCCTAGAATTTGTAAAAAAAAAAAGAAACAGATGTAGCAAAACGGATCTCAAAATAGAAACGCGAATAATTGTAACGTAAGCGCTACGAGGCGGTGGGTTCAGGTTTTTGCAGTCTGGCACAGCCACCGCGGGTGCCCTCCCTCCGCCCCGCTCCCGCGGCACCCCTGCTCCCCGCCTGCGCCCCTCTTTGTCTCCTCCCGCCCCCCTCCCGCCCTGCCCGCCCGCCCGCCCTTCCCGCACTCACTTTCTTTTGAAGGCAGCGGGTTTTTCTCTTGCGTCTCTGTCTTCTTCAATTTGGACTTGTCAAATTTCTCGATCTCAGCCATGTCTGGTTTGTCGGACATGTTGGCAGGTGACTCTGCGCACACAAGGCAGGAGCCCGTTAACCCCGGCGAGGGCTCCCCGGCCCCGCCGGCGCCCCCCCAAAGGCGCCCACCCCGCTCCCCCCCCCCGCTCCCCCCCCCCCGGCCGGCGGCGGGGCCGCGCCCGCCGCACCCAAGGCGGGGAGCCGCGCCGCCGCGGGAGCCGAAAAACTCGACGCACGCCGAAAATCAGCCGCTCGAGCCCCGGCAGATTTAAAGATAATGGTCATTTAACGACGCCTGAATTTAAGCCAGCATCAAAGGCAGCGCCGCCCGCCGCCAGCCGCCGCCGGGGGCAACTCCCAGTATTTGCGCGCTGCGGAGCACAAGAGCAAGGAAGCGCCCGGCGCTGACCGCGTTTTTAACTCGTTAAGGGAAAGCGAATTAAAAAATAAAAGCCCTGGGACGGCAACAAAGCCGGCTGCCGGCGCGCACGCCACCGCCCTGCAGCGGCGCGGCCCCCCGACATACCCCCCCCCCCCCGAAAACAATAGCCCCCAGCCACCCCCCCCCCCGGCCAACAGCCCCCGCGCCCTGCCCTGCCCTGCCCGCGGTCCCTCCCCGGCAGGGGTGGCGGGCAGGGGCTCGCGCTGCCCGCGCCGGGGGGGCCGGGGGGCGGCGGGACCCACCGGTGTCGCCGCGCGGTGATGCTCAGCCCCGCCGCTCGCTGCTGCCGCCGCTCCGCACACGCCAGTATAAAGGGCGCTCGCTGGCCGGGCGGTTTTATCCCCGCGCCTATGCAAATGCCGGTGATGTCACCCGCTAACCATTTCGCCGCTTTCCGCCTTTTTTTTTTTTTTCTTCTCCCCCCGCCTTGCTTCCTTCCCCTCCCTCCGCCGCCCAACCCTCTCCCCCCCCCCCCCCCCCCGCCGCGCACACGCACACACCGCTACACACACACAGCCACGCGCGCACGCCCTTAAAACCAAAAATCGCCCCGCCTTCCGTCCCCGGTGCCGGTCCCCGGGAGGGACCCCGGGTGCGGGAGGCACCCCCGGAACGGCCCAGGGTGGGGGGGGGGTGGGGCCGCTGGCGCTGGCTTCCCCCCCCTCATCCCCGGCGCCGCCGCCCCGGGGCGGGGGCAGGGGAACAGGGGGCAGAGGGCAGGGGGGCAGGGGGCAGGGGGACAGGGGCAGCCGCCGGTGACCTTCGGCAGCGGCGGAGCGCTGTGCTCGGTTTGAGGCGTGGGGTGGTTTTTGCTTCAGCTCCCTGCGTGCCCCTCTCCCGGTTGAGCAATACCAGCTCGCTGCTGCTGTTACTCAAATTTCCGCATTTAGAAGGAAAAGACGAAACCCTCGCCCCTTCAGAGCGCCGGGAGCTGCCCCCCGCCCCTCCCCTTCCCACGCTGCCTTCGCCACCCTGCTGCAGGGAGGGAAAAATCCCATTGCTGTCCTTGCAACCCTGCTGCAAAGGAGCGAATAAAATCCCATTGCTGTCCCTGCAGCCCTGCTGCAAAGGAAATAAAATCCCATTGCTGTCCTTGCAACCCTGCTGCAAAAGAAAGAACAAAATCCCATTGCCGTCCTTGCAACCCTGCTGCAAAGGACAGACAGACAGACAGACAGACACCCCCCCAAGGCCAGGCCACGCTTTGGTGCCGGGCCGGCAGGCAATAGCTCCGGCCGGCCCCGCCGCCCGGCCCCGCTCCCCGGCAGCGGCTCGGCGCCCCCCGGCCGGGCCGGCTGCCCCCGCCGCAGGGCTCCAGATGTGCCCAGCGCCTCGCTGGGGGAATTGGAAGCCCCGGCCCCGCGCAGCGATCCGTCCTAAAAGCCGCATAATGCAGCTGGACGGGCAATTGCTGCTGGGTGGGGGGCAGAAAGGGGTGTGTGGCACCGGCGACTCTTGCTGCATGTGCAGCGTTGGGTAATAAACTGAATTATTCACGTGAAAGCGCCGAAAGACGCGGGGGGGGGGGAGGGGGGAGGGTGCATCCGTGCGTGTGCGTGCGGCTGAATGACAAGGAGCCGGGGAAATCTCTGCGCCTTTGTCTGGCGGCAGCTCTGCACGCTTGCTTTCACGGCGTGAGGTGGGGCGGGAGCCGGGGCGTGGGCACGAACTTAAATTTCTGCTGCTTCTGCGGCATCTGTATGGAAACCCTGGAGCGTATCGCTCCTCGCTCCCTGCCCGCCGGCAGGGTCTCTGATGCGAGGGTGATTGCTGATGAATTAAAAGCCCTGAGTCACAAACAGTATTAATATATGCGAGGAGAGCTGTAAATACATTTCAATAAATTCCCTGGGGATGCTGCTTCCTCTGTTTCGTGGCCGTCCTCTCCCCCTTGGCCAGCCATTTTTCATAGCATTTCCCGAGCTGTAATTTCAAGGGGGTAAAATCTTGTCCCCACGGCAATCCCAGTAATTCTTGCTAGAGTGAACCAGGATTTCCAGTCAGCCCAGAGTCTTCCTAAAGCCGAGCTCCCTTACATTTGGAGGTGTGGTGTCTAAAGGCTGGTTTCCTCCTCTAGTCCATGAGCACCTCCAAAACTCAGATGGTCACTGAGAGCGATGGCGTGCGCGAGAAGTAATCCTATGAGCCAGGGACACTGCGAGACTGAAGGCCAAAAGAATCGCTTAGGAAAGAAATGACAAGGAATATGTCATAATTCGGGAGTATTTACAGTTTTTCATAATAACATCATTAAAAGCGTTCTCAAGGGATCTGCTGTGTTGGATACTGGCTAATTCTGCTAGCTTTTGAGCAAATTCTATAAAATGAGTTTATGGCCTTTTACTGCTTTGACGCTTTTGAGCATTGAACCTCGCGATTCGGAATTAATAAATTTCTCTGATGATCAGTTCATCAACATCCCCAGTGATGCTACAGCCTCAGACTTTTCAGTTTTGCCAAAGATTTTTTTGCCTCTTACATGAGGGTAAATTTAATATAAATATTCTTTATAATTATTCTCTGTGGCTGCTGCAGTCTCTCACCCGTGTGCCTGAGCAAATCAGTATTCCCCTGACCTCCGTGTGGGAAATGTGCTCCTGAAAGTAAAGAACAGTGAATGTTTGTGGGACTGGGGTCTGATTTTTCAGAAGCAGCTTGTCTAGTAGCAGTACTGCCTTTTTTTTTGCTTCTGCTCATTGTGGGACAGAGCCACAGATCTCTTAAATCAGTGTAACCCACAGCCTTAGATGGAGCTTTGCAGCTATCTGCAAACCAGGCTCCTCTGCCGAGTTTAGATTTAATTATAGTTCTGAGAGACGGAAACAAAGAAAAGATTTACACTTTTGCTGCTTCTCTGCCTTCCTATATCTCCTTTCTGGTGGATCAATACTGATATAGTCACAGTCTTTTAGAAATGTTGTATTTACTTTACTACATATTATGAAGACAGTATTTTTCTGCTGAAGAAAAATGCGGGTGTTGCATTTCAGTGACAGGACATAGGCTAATTTCCGTAAAAGTAAATCCTCTTTATAGCATTTTGTATTAGTGGTATAGCTACAGAAATTGCGTATCTCCATGTCCTTTTATGTTTGCTTCTGTTTGTTGCTATTTGGAGAATGCGAGAAAGGTACATGTTCATACAAGACTGTCAAGGCCCATGTCAAGTAACTTCTGGGGATAACAAACTCCAAAGCGCAGCTGGATGGGGCAGAGCTGACATCCTCAGTAAATGTCCTAGGCCACGTGATGTAAAGGGTAGCTAGCTTAGGGATTCTTATTTTGGATATTGATGAGATGCTCCTTTTTTTTATTGCTTTATTGGGTTTTGTGTCAGCAGTTTCTTATCATGATTATTTAAAAAAAAATTCAGTCAACAAATATTTGGCAGTGTAGTACCCCGCTAGACATTCACTCTCTGAGTCATTTGCATGTTAAAGGAGAGCACTTTTCAGCACGTTGCTGATCCCATTTGCAAGAAGGAAATTGGACCCTCGTTAATGCAGTTTTCAGCTAACACCTTTGAGGGTTTGAGCCAGAGCAAGGCTGCAAGTTCTTTCTTGCCTTCTAGGAAATTCACATAGTAGGAAAGGTAGTAAGTGGTGAACCGTGGTTCTTGCCTCTCATTTGTATGTCCATGTTCGAAGCCTTGTAAAAAACATGAACGCTCCTTTTCCAGGTAAGTAGGTACTGCTCCCAATTGCGAAAATGTGATGATAAAAGACTTGCTCAAGGCCACGTGACAGGGGCTTAATCAGATATTAACAGATGTTAGTGAAAGTGTATCTCAAATTGACTTCAGTGGGCTTTTCCTTGAAATCTGTTTGAAGACTGTTTTGAAACATGATCAGGAGCACGAATCTTCTGACCTTATGCTACTTCTGCCATAGAGTGTATGCATTTATTAAAAAAAGAAAAAAGTAATTAGGAGAACATGAAATGTCTATGTGATAAAGCACCCAAGATTAAATCCTATCTCAGCTTATTATTCATAATGGGATCCCAGGCACGTCAGATGACTAATAAGATAAAAATAAACTCTGTATGTAAACGTCTCGATCATATGGAAAATATATTAAAGGAAGAGAAGCCAAGCGATTGTTTCCCGGGTCTCAGTTGCACATGTGAAATCTTCTTTTCACATGCTTGACTCTCTGAGAGAGAATGCTTTCTCTCACTCCATATACCGCTAGAGGAAACAGGAGCTGGCAGTGATCCTGAGAGTGTAAGTGAAGAGTCAATCCCTTTGGGTCGTTTCTTGCTGCACTACCTCCCTGCCAGCAGCAGAAGGGTGTTGACGGTGACATCAGGCGTTGAGTGTTCAGTTGCTCAAACGTCAGAGCACAATATTTGTGGTGTGTGACATTCCACCAAATGCTATCGACAATTAAAAAAAAAAAAAAAGGTAATTGATTCATGGAGCAAAGTGTTTAAAAGGAGAGTCTTCCCACCCCCTCCCCCAGCTTCATTTCAGAAGAGGGATTGCAAAATGCCAGTCCTAGCTGGACAAATACTGGCACTAATTGGCTTTACAAGTAGCGGCATTTCCTTTTTTACTGTGCTAGACAAAGGGAACTTTGCAACAGGTCATGACTTTAAGAAAGTAGTGCTTGTGGGAGAGGAGAGGCCAGATTCGGAAGCTCAGATTGCTGCACGGGAAGCTAAATACCCTCGGGTAGCAGATGCTCCTCTCCCACACCAATCTGCCTGACTCTGCTTTCCCTGCCTTCCCTATACCCATAAACAATAAAAGAAGAGCGCTGAGCCTTTCTTTTGATGCACGCAGAAAGCTATGGCAAAGCGACGGTTTGGAAGCTAGGCTATTTGATACTCCAGGTGGAAGGCTGCCTGCATACAGCCAATAACAAAGCAAGCAAAATGAGGAGGCCTTCAGCTGTGGTTTCCAGCTTTTGAGGGATGCTAAGAATTTCTTGTCAGCATGTTCTGAAATTTTTAATAAATGGACAAGAAGCAAGGGAAGTATGTTTCCAACTTTCAGAAAGATTTCTTGAAGTTTGCAGGGAGCCACCAAGCTTTTGGTATTTGTCTTAGGTGTTTCGCACGGGATATTTTGCAAAGGTCCGTGAACTGAAAGTGTCCAAATGACCTGTTTTGGCCAGAGTTCCTTGCTGCCAGATGCACTTGCAAACACTACATTTAAAAGCTATCTCTAGAAACAGTGGTTGATTTGTACAGCACCTAAGAGAACCAAAAACCCCAAAATAAAAATACCCTAGCACATCTCCTGCCTGAAGGCATCTCTGTGCCAAATTTTCACAACTGCTTGTCTGAATTTTGCAGCAACTTTTCTTCCCTCTCATTTATATGAGTAAAAATAATAATTTTGAAAGTGTGTGACAACATCAGCATAATGCATCACAAAAGCATGATGAATCATTTCTCCTAGTGCAACTCAGCAACCCCTTGATCCTCCAACGTTAGGCTTCTCCTAAATAAAACTGCTAATTATATGGCATCTGGATGGGTGTCAACAGAGATTACAAACAGAAATCTCAGGCAAATGGAGAGACCGGATTTTTATGTCACTGTTGAATATGAGTTTCTTTCAATGCAAAGATAAAACTAGATATACATTCAAAATACTGTGGTCTCTCCTCAAGATACAAACAAGTCCATATGTACAAAAGACAAGGCAGCTATTCTTATCAGAATTCTGTTGAAAAAGGGATGACCAAAGTAAACGTGCAGAATGAAAGAATGACTAATAGCGTGAAACTGCCCAGGCTATTGTATTGGCTTGGGCAGTCCCTTTGGGGATTGCCAATCCACTTGCTCATAAGAAAGAGGACAAAGATACCCACCAGTGAGCATCCCCAGGATGCCCACACTGCATACTATACTCATGGATGAGTTGCAGAGCAACAGAATGTACCTGATGTCATTAATTAGGTGAATTATGTCGTTCCAACAGTGGGGTTCCCCCCCCGCCCCCAAAGCTGATATTCTCATGACACAACTTGACATGATACAGAAGAGTAGCATAAGTCACTGTGCATGAGCATACTGCAGGATTAATTTATTTAGCTTGGAAAATAGAACTACCCTTGAGACCACACCTGTGCTACGTGCTCCGTATATAGCTATCTCTGAGCTGGCTTTCAACTAGTGGCAACTTGGAACTCACCCCAGGTTTATTGCTTTGTGTTGATTTTCTTGGGTGGATTTTACCACTTGTGCTGAATGCTGCTAGCCATATCTGAGGCATTTGCTTTAAAACCATCTTAAGCATATTCAGCTATCAAGTTCTTTTGTGTTTTCAGCTCCCCAAACCCATACAAGTGCAACAATCTTTTGTCTCTTCTAAGATTGCAGGCAGGCAAGACTTTTTAAAGTTGACGTGTGGGTTTATCTAGCTAATCTGTCTACTTCTTTTTCTCTACTACTCCCTTCTTAATTTAATTTGTATTTGGGGGGGTGGGGGTGGGCAGAAAGAAGAAACTAAGCTCGCCACCCAACCAGATGTAGAAATGGCTAGGAGGTCTGCTCAAAACCTGACTCACCTCCTTGACATTTGAGCTTTCGCCAAGGTAGGAGTGAAGGATGGAGCTGTTGGGGTAAAGCACATCCAGTCATTTAAACTTTATCGACTTGACACTTTCTTCACAGTACCAGTTTGTAAAAGGCAAGGGACAAGAAGTGCTTCTTGTGACTGCCAGCCATGGATCTTAGTTGCCTCTGGTGCACTCCACAGGTGGCAGGGACTAGGAGTGCGTGTGTGTTGGGGGGGGTGGGGAGGGGGTACCTTCTTGAGGATGAAAGGCACAGCTCTTGCAGCATGAAGGCTTCATCACCCAGCTGAAGTGTGACAGAAAAGGTTCTCCTGGCACCCACACGGCTCCTGAAACTTTCAAGTCCTTTGCCCTCACATTTCTCTTTCAAGGCGGAGAGGAGTTGTAACATCTGAGTGCAAACAGAGGTGGGGACTGGGAGGGACATCTGTTGAAGCAAAGTCACATGCAGAGGACGTGTGGGTTGAAAAGGACCCTGTGCTTGGTAGGCACTTAGGATTTTCCCAGGCTTGTTTTTGTCTCACTTTTTCAAACAATCTAACCTTGACTATGATTACTGTTGGGGCAATTAAGGCAGGTGGGCGGGGGGCTCAGGAAAGCACCACTTTGGCCATAGGAGTGGTCAAGTTATTCCACACAGAAGGGTATGGACCAGTGCTAAAGATTGATAAAACTTGCGATTTTTATGTTTAAAGTATCAGGCTTAGAGAAATGCACCCAAGGACATGGTCACTGGCAGGAAAATGTAGTGGCAGGGACAGCTGGAACAGAGTCCATTCTCCCTTGCAGGAGAGGAGCCCTCAGAGTTACTCAGTTTCTGGTCATAGTAGGGTCTGTGGCATCTGCTCACTCAAGTGTCACCTCTTGTTCATTATCACTAGGCACAAGTTTGTTTATGTCTAAGAGCAACAAAAGCATTCCCTGGCATGCTTTAAGGTTGGTAGGAAGTTACTGCACACATGCACAGGAAAAACAACAGCAGTAACACTAATGCATGTTGACGTAGTGGGATTATTGCCAAAACATGTCACTGCAGGCAGGCAGAGCTCATTTCTGCAGAGAGGTGTACAGCTACTTTGCACCTGAATGCAACTATCTGTCACACAGAAAGAGCAAAAATAGGTGGTTTCCAATTTTTCAGTCCATGGGTGTTTTGCTACTGACATTAGTAAGGATGGGATTGAGTCCAACTTCCATTTATTGCAGTTATTCAATGTGCCTTAAACAGAATGGATGTGAAACTGGGAATGGTATCAAATTTCCCAAAGGGAACACATCTCAACTTACATGCGTAGCCTCTTTATCTTCTGCTGATTAGTCTCCTACACTTCTAATGTAAGTTTTATTTCACAGCTGCAGTCTTGATAAAATGAGAATTATAGGATGAGAAAGAGGAGCAGCTCTGTAGATTGAACTAGATGTGAAAGTTGGTTCTCTCCCCATAAATCACATATGTGTGCAGACTCCGTGCTGTTCAAGCAGAGTTTTGTCCACTGGTAACGAACTGCTGCCACCAGTGGGCTGCGGTTTGTACTGACGCACACTTTTAATGCTACACATCTGCGATACTTGTAATAACAGCCAAAATATTCCAAGACTCCAGGTCTGAAATGAAGCCATGCCTGCACAGGGCAGTTGGAGGAAGCCATGTACTAGATCAAAAATTTCGTGTCTGTCTCTGCAATCCACACCGAACATAGATGTTACTCTGTTGGTTTAGACACACGCAAATTCTATATGGTGTAATTTTCTCCCCATAAACTTCACACCACATCTGCTAGTGTTAGTCCTCCCACACTGGCTTGCTTACTTTCAGAAATACGATTGTATATGTATAAATTGTAGGGATTGCATTTTTACTGGAAATTGGCATGGTTTTGCACAGATCAGACATCAGTCTTCAAGGAAACACAAGTTTTAGATATCGAAAGGCAGCTTCAGCAGAAAAGGTGCATATGTGTCCTGAAACAGACACATGAACTACAGCACCTTTGAGTCCCCAGTGTCTCATTCTTCACGAAGTTTATCAAAGATCTAGAAACAAAATCACTTGAGAATCCCTTAGTGCTTGCTCAGACCATGGCTGACACACACTAGGAAGCCTGACTCCTCAAAAATATGATTGTTTCCACCATTTCTCTGAAAATGTGGCCAGAGATTGTGGTGATGAGAATGCTTCTATATATGTATATGTACCTACAACACACACACATATATGTATATATTACATAGCATGTAGCATTTAAAATGATATTTGATACATAGTATATGATATATATATATAACATGCAGTGTAATGGCATTACTTTATATAATGTAATATAATTTTATAATATTATAGTATATGTATAATATTCTATTACCTTATGTTATATTGGCTCCGCGGTTTTAGTTATATTTCTTAGCTCGAGGGCGATTCAGATTAACATCTTTTACCTTGCTGAAAAATATCCTACCCAGGAAGTAATGGTTAATGTAGCATGTCCAGTTTACACTCCACTGAAATGAAAACAAAGCAGCAGGGCGATGAAGAATCATTCCTATTTGGACAGATTACTGATGCGGGCAAAATTATTTAAGAGGGCAAATTCAGGCTCCTCAGCCAAAATGGATTTCTGGAAAAGATTCATCATCCTGTAGCATCCCATCGCTCCTGAGCACTGAGGGCTGCAGTATGTGCTGCCGTTGCAGGACGGAGGCACAGCCCAGTGTCTGCTCAACTCTCCCATCTGCATCCCAGGAGCGTCCACCCTGCCACAGATTTTCACCCATTAAAAGATGACACTGAACTGAAACACAGACCACACAGTGGGTTCATGCACAAACTTAATGTTCAAATGCAGTTTACTACTATCACCATCTTTGCTACAAAGTTAAAAAATCTTCAATTTGCTTCAAATTCTTCAAGGCAATAAGGGAATAGAACTCTGTAAATGTGGGATGGTTTTCTTGCTGAGTGAGTAATGCTTTACATTGGTCCAAAGAGACTCTCTCCTGCTGATGCTTGGGCAGAGTCCTAGCAAGAGCTTCATTTAGCACTCACTGGTGAGCAAAACACCTGCTTCAATTCCTGCAGTGAGTCTAAACCCATCATTTTGTTCTGTGTTTGCAACTCCAACACACTGCCATGAGAAAAACTCTGAGCATTAAAAGAATACTGCTAATAATTAGGTGGTATGTTCCTTTTCTAAAATTCCCTAATATGAGGAAACTAAAATTATATATCCCCTTCCAGAACAATATAAGGTTATGAGAAAAATAAGAATGAAACTTTATTAATAGCAGCAGGAGGATATTCTGTTGGCCATCTGAATGAATCCATATAGTACTTCACCAAGAAACAAAAGATTTTGTTGGTGTTTGGTCAAACACCTTTCTTCAGCCCTGTACTACTGTGCCTAATTGCTTCAGCATCCTCTAACCATCTACAGTATATGGGCTTCCAGCTCCATGGTTATGTGCTCCATAACTTTCTTTGGATTTGCTGACTTTGCTGACAGCTGCTGTTTATGCAATACTTGGAAAATAAGATAATTTATTTTGAAGGTGAAACAAAGATTTTGAAGATTACTTTTTTCCATTTTTTGAAATAAGAAACAACAAAGCCAAAGATGAAACCCTACCGTTTGTGGATTTCTTTTCTTCCTAATGGGAGAGAGAAGAGCAAGGAGTGTGAAGGGAATCAGTCAAGAGGAAATGCTGAGGCTTTTCAGTTTCCTGTTCTTGGTGAGAGTCAGGGACCCAACGATGGGGACACCTGCAGTCGGGGAGAGGGGCACTCACTTGTTATCAATTTAATTTGCAATATTGTAGGTCAGTAAGTCACCCCAAAAGCTTTGAAGAAGCAGATCTGCTAGGAATCCACATCATCTCATTACAGTCAATTGCTGGGCAAATATTTTGGTGGGTAGGCAGCACTGCATACATTTTATTTAATTGAAGGTTTATATGGGTTCATTAGCTGAATTATAATAGGAGTTTTAACGTATGCTCAGAAAATATTCTATGATGTGTTAATATTGCTTCTGAAAAATATTAAGATGTTGCTTCCTAACATATCAGAATAAGAGAGCTAGTAGAGCAGAGGATAAAAAAGAATCAATAACTACCTTATGTTTAAAAAGATCCTATGGGAGAGGACTCTTGTGGGGACTCTGAACTCAGATAGTGAGGCAAAAATAGCGCTGTAGATTAGAAACAGCGGGAAGAAGAGGTTGAAGGTAAATATTCAGGTCTGAGTACGGTAAGTGATCAGAATGGGAGAATTGCAAGGATCCATACAAAGACCACTCTATGGATGCTTCCACATCGATTACTGATGTGGAAACGCCACTGTCATTTGGAATAAAGCATAAGGCTTTATAGTCCTTCCTGAGAACAGAAGAACATAACTGTACATTTGCTTCATAACATTTTTTGTGAGTCTAACCAAGCTCTTCTCCTCGATATCTTGTGACAAGAACTCCCAAAGCTAATTTTTAGTTGTGTAAGAAATCTTTTTACCAACTGCAGATGCACGGCTTTCCACTCTTACTGGAGATCTGCTTTCGTTGCATGAGGGCAAGTGATAAACAGATATTCCCAGTTATTCTTTTTCTTCTAAGTGTCATTAATTTCCTTTATTAAATCTTCACCAGGATGCTTTTTCTTATCCTCTTTTGAGAGTAACCACGTGCAGCCCAATCAGGTTCCCTTCAGACAGATGTTTGTCATGGCTTTTTGCCTCTCTTTCTGTGTGGTGCCCGCATGTGCTAGGCAGAGATCAGAGGGAAGTGCGGTGACCACCATTCAGTCAGAGCTCCGGTGTTACCCAGGCCTTACTTGTCTAGTCAGAGTGATATTATTGCTATTGAATGCTTAGGCAGCTGTCCCATATGAGAGTAAACTACTCAGTCATTTAATGGCATGCTGAGGTTTTCAAATTTATTGCTTGCTATTGTATTGCTCATACACTCCCATGTACTGTTTTCCTTTTCAGAGTGTAACAGAGCAGAGCTCCTGAATGACATGGGCAAGGGCAGCAAGTGGTCTTTCTTGCTGCGGACTATCAAAACCCCCATGTCTCCTCTCCTGTCTCCTTCCCCCTCTGGAAGTGGAGGAGCAGTTCAAACCAGTCCTCTCTCCTTGCATGCATCTGCGTTTGCTTTTTACCCACCCTAAAATCATGCTTTTAATGGTAATGACGAACAAACAAAACAAACACCATTAAGGAGAAAAGAAATAACACCATGAATGTCCTGGTTTCAGCTGGGGTAGAGTTCATTTTCTTCCTAGTAGCAGGCACAGTGCTGTGTTTTGGATTTAGTAGGAGAAGAATGTTGATAACACACTGATGTTTCAGTTGTTGCTGAGTACTGCTTATGTTGGTCAAGGACTTTTCAGCTTCCCATGCTCTGCCAGGTGCACAAGAAACTGGGAGGGGGTACAGCCAGAATAGTTGATCCAAACTGGCCAAAGGGCTATTCCATACCATATGACGTCATGCTCAGTATAGAAACTGGGGGGGGTTGGCCGGGGAGCAGCAATCGCTGCTCGGGAACTGTCTGGGTATCTGTCACCGGGTGGTGAGCAATTGCATTGTGCATCACTTCCTTTGTATATTATTATTATTATTATTTTATTGTTATTATTATCATTACTATTTTATTTTATTTCAATTATTAAACTGTTCTTCTCTCAACCCAGGAGTGTTTCTCACTCTTACTCCTCCGATTCTCTCCCCCATCCCACTGGGGCAAGGGGAGTGAGCGAGCGGCTGCGTGGTGCTTAGTTGCTGGCTGGGCCTAAACCACGACAATGAAACATAGACTGGGCAAGTGGGTATTTGCAGGGGATGTTATTTTGCTGAGGTAAGGCCAAGTGGAGTCGTGCATGAGTTGTATTAATGCACTTATGAACGTATTGCTCAACATGAGCTATGCCATTATGAAATGCTTTGGGCAATTTTTTGGAGCTCAGCAGTTTGATTAGCCTTTTCCTTTTATACCTGGAACTAGCCACAGACAAAGAAGTCACATATAGGACTACTGTTTTTATTTCAGCCATCGAATCTGTGAGTCTTCTTTCTGACATCCAAAGCCCCTTTTGAAATCAGGGCAAGATTACATGAAAAGTCAGCCAGCATAAGAAGTCATTTATGCCTATTTATCTGGGTAGCTGTCCATCTGCTCCCAAGTTCCATAGTAACTCACCTTGAATTTAAAACCTTAAAAGCATCCATTATATATTTTCCACAAGTGAAGATATGCTATGGCTAATATCTAAATTAGTATTCCACTAGCATTTGCCTTTGTCCTGTAGTTTGGTGCCAAAATACGTCAATTTTGTGCCCATCCCCCTATTACCACCAGACTATAAGGAGGGCTAAGTGTGTTTGATATCAGCTGAGATGGGGGGATCAGAGACTACTTTTGATACTTCTAGTCAAAACTGTCTTGCGGAGAAAAAGCTACTGTATGTTTTCAATTAATGGGCAAAAGAAAGAAATGAACAATAAAGGAGGTGCTGGTAATGGAGAAAGAATGAAGTATAAAGTGAGAGTCATAAGCCTCTCTCAGAGAATGGATTAATTATTTTCTGAAACAAATTTTTGGCCCAAGCCTTTTTTTTTGGGCAAGAATTCAAGAGACACTGTAAAATGACTTGGTATAAATGGGAATTTGGGATAATTTTTCTCTCAGCATCTTAAATAGTTTATATAAATCTGCCACTTTTCAAAAGATGTATTAAAGCACTCTCGTGGTTGCTTAATATCAATATTCCTCTGAGATTTTGCAAATACATCAGCAGTATTAGATGGATGAAATCCAGTCTGCTGTAATTCAGATGCCCAGCATAAACAATGCTTCACTGTGGTGGGTTGAGCCTGGCTGGATGCCAGGTGCCCACCAAATTCACTCTGTCACTCCCCTTCTCAACTGGACAGGGGAGAGAAAATATAACAAAAAAGCTCATGGGTTGAGATAAGGACAGGGAGAGATCACTCAGCAATTGCCATCATGGGCAAAACAGATTTGACTTGGGGAAAATTAGTTTAATTTATTACCAATCAAAATTGAGTAGAATAATGAAAAATAAAACCAAATCTTAAAACACCTTCCCCCCACCCCTCCCTTCTTCCCGGGCTCAGCTTCATTCACACATTCTCCCCCTCCTCCCCCCAAGCAGCACAGGGGGACAGGGAATGGGGGTTGGGGTCAGTTCATCACACGTCGTCTCTGCCGCTCCTTCCTCCTCAGGGCAGGACTCCTCACACTCTTCCCCTGCTCCAGCGTGGGGTCTCTCCCACAGGAGACAGTCCTCCACAAACTGCTCCAGCGTGGCTCCTTCCCACGGGCTGCAGTTCTTCCCGAACTGCCCCAGCGTGGGTCCCTCCCACGGGGTGCAGCCCTTCAGGAGCAGACTGCTCCAGCGTGGGTCCCCCGCGGGGTCACAAGCCCTGCCAGCAAACCTGCTCCAGCCTGGGCTCCTCTCCCCACGGGGCCACAGGTCCTGCCAGGAGCCTGCTCCAGCGTGGGCTTCCCACAGGGTCACAGCCTCCTTCGGGCACATCCCCCTGCTCCGGCGTGGGGTCCTCCCCGGGTGCAGGTGGATCTCTGCTCCCCCGTGGGCCTCCATGGGTGCAGGGGCACAGCTGCCTCACCAGGGGCTGCACCAGGGGCTGCAGGGGAATCTCTGCTCCGGTGCCTGGAGCACCTCCTGCCCCTCCTTCTGCACTGACCTGGTGTCTGCAGGGTCGTTCCTCTCACATATTCTCACTCTTCTCCCCAGCTGCAGTTGCGCAGGCTTTTTTTTCCCCCCTTTTTAAATACATTATCCCAGAGGCACTGCCACTGTCACTAATGGGCTCGTCCTTGGCCAGCGGCGGGTCCGTCTTGGAGCCGGCTGGCATTGGCTCTGTCGGACATAGGGGAAGCTTCTAGCAGCTTCTCACAGAAGCCACCCCTGTAGCCCCCCCATTCCCAAAACCTTGCCACACAAACCCAATACATTCACTCAACATTTAAGTATGCAGGCTGGAGAGCAGGGGAAAAAAAGGAAAAAACAAGTCTGCCTCCATGTTGCTGCCACACTTCTAAAGCCTGCGAAGGGCAGCTCGGGAAGCCTGCAAGGGAAGATGCAGTCTGCTTGTAATTGTGTTTCCTGGTTTTGACTATGAAGGGATCAGAGGCATTTCCCACAGGTGGGCCATCCCTCCACCCCTTCCACTGGTGCTCAGGGGGATGCTGTGCACCCCTGTCCCCCACTTGCGGTGTCCCCGGCCCTCTGCAGAGCAGAGGTGCAGCATGTGCTAGTGCCTGCTCTTTGCACTGTGGCTTCCAAGGATGTGGCAACCTCTGGGTAGAGGGAGCTACTCAGCCCCTGTGAGGTTAAAACTCTAACATCCCAGGAGAGCATCTTAAACCTGAAGTGCACCCCTCACCCAGACCATGGTGGGATGGAAACATTGCACAAGCATGAGTGCAAGGGTTAGGTCAAGGGGCAAGAATGGGCCTGGCTTGAAACCACAGGACCTCCCATTTCCCAGATAATTGCTGTACCTCCTAGGATTTTTCTCACAAGGTTGTTAGTCTTATTCCCTACCACTCCCTCATTTAGTTGGTGAGGCCCATCTACCTTAATATGGGGCATGACAGAGCGATGAGTACCCATGTTCATGAAGCAAAAACTTCTGAGCAAATATGAGTGGCTAAAACTTAAGCCCCCCCTAAGAAATTGTAAGCTAAGTGAGAAAACACCTTATGCCTTTGGGTGCCTATGGGATAAAGCAATCCATGAAAATCAGTGAGATAGCTCACTATTTGAGATTTACATGATCTGGATTTTGAGGATATAATTTTGGTATTTTGCACTCATCTGTCCCATTTCCTCTGATATCTGAAAGATACTCTTTTCCTATTGGTCCCTAACATTGCTGTTTAAACTATAAAGCATAGTAAAAACTAATTAGGAAGAAAGTTACACAAGTATTCAGATGTTTTTGTCTTATACCTCATAACTTCACCCTCCCATTCCCCCAGCATTTTCTGTAAGAGACATGTCCCAGGGATGTCACGGGCCATTGCTAAGTAAAGAGAGAGAGTGAATAGCAGATAGGGCAGAGAAGGCTGAGGTCTCTTTTAGTTCTAGTCTTTCCAAAAGGTGAACTGTGCCAAGGACTTAATCACATTAATTTAGACAGATGAAGACAGAAGTGGAGTTCAAGCTAAGGGAAGATTGGGTTAGAGAGTGTGGCTGAGATAAGTGTATTCAAGCTGAGTCATTCTGATGAAATTTGACTTAAAATTTTTATGAAGCAAATCAAAGTAATAAGTTAGGCATAGGGGGGTCTTCAAAGAATGTGGAAAAGACAAGAGAGGCCTCTGAAAATCAGTAAAGGTCAAAGACCATACCCATTTTTGAATGGTGGAATACAGAAAAACACCAGATTATAGACCTGACAGTGTAACTTCAAACCTCAGAAAAAAAAATTAAATACCCGGAAGGTAATGTCATGATAAAGAACGGACAAGAGGGATTCAAGCCAATCGAATTCCTTTCTCTGCATAAGGGGAAAGCAATACTAGGCAAGACTCCACTAGGGCCCCTGAGACCTGCTCCTGTGTCATGTTCTCGTAAGCAAACTGAGGAAATACGGCCAGGATGGGAAACCCATACAAAATGTGTCCACTAAGAGGAAGAATCAGCAATCTGTTCTCTACCAAGGTGAGAGGTGTTTTGAGAGGAGGATTTTTATTAGCAGCTGGGAGGACACAGTCTTTTTCAAAAAAACCAGAAGTGGCCTGGAAACCTTAGTCTCGCTTGCAGAAATAATGGACACTCCCCGATTGCCCTAACTGCTGTTGAAAGCACCTCAGAGGGTGTCATCCTACCTAAAGTCAATCTGCAGCTGTGGCCCAGGCTCTTTCCACAATCAGTACATCGGCATCTCTTGGGTGATTCATCCTATCCAAAGATAAGAGTTTGAGGACTAAGGAAATGAATCACTCCCCAGAGTTTCCTCTCCCTGCCATCCCATCTACTGTAGAGGAGTATAAAGGACTACCCTACAGTAGCCACTTTTAAATAGCCGATATTAGGTGAGATGAATTCCATCTTTATTGCCGCTTAATTACCCAGATTCTCAGAGATGCTTGAAAGTAGACACTAAGCGGATCTGAAAACTTGACCTGGGATCTGTTGACTCAGTGATGAGGCTCCCACATTAAATAGGATATATGGGGATCTTAAGACTCTTGCCTGTTCCTGCATTTTCCAGGTAAATCACTGGGCTCGCTAAGGGCTCTGGATACAGTAGGGAAGCAAGATGACATTATCATCTAATAGATTTAGTTATTGGTTGCCCAGGAGGAAGTATGAAACTTAGGGTGTAAGCCTGGGTCAAAGTCTGTGCAGTCTTACTGAGTGGAAAGGAGTACAATTTGCACAAATAAATCAATGGAGCTAATGCTGATCCCCTGCCCTGAACATCCTCTTCCCATGTAGGCTGCAACGGTGTTAATGGAAGTCTTCCTTGTGAAATGAAGAGCCAGAAATTGTATCTTAATGGAAACAATCCTCGAATGGCAAGACTTCTCTATGCCTTATATGTGTTCCTTTGCAGACGTTCAGGAGGGGTAGTGGCTCCATAAATATTGATAATTCTACTATTGAAGAATTATATTGATAATTCTACTATTAGCATGAAAAAAGAGGAACAGCAGACCTTTCCATGCAGCCTTTTAACGCAAGCTCTGTTCTGGTTTTTAAGGTTTTTTTTTTAAACTTTTCTCCCACATTTCACCTGTGAGCCCAATCTAGCCTAAATCCACAGCACTCACAGAAGTGAAGTGGGATCTCGCATTCATTTTCTGTAGCTCTGTTGTTAAGGCCTAGAATAAATAAAGTCTTCCCTGCTGGTTGGCAGCAGAGCTGAGCCTGGTCCACCACTGAACCCCACAACCACACCGCAGCCACCGGTCACTCCTCACTCCTCTCACGGCAGCGAGGGGCTCGTGTCCCACCACACCATCACCTGAAGTCAGCGGGTCTTTCAGCAAGGGCAAAGGATGAGTCTTAGCGTTGGTGCAGTGACTGTGATTTTAGGTACAGCTCTCTTGAGTTGGGTCAAGGGATTGGCTTCTTCCCTTCTTTTGGATGGAGGTTCAAACTGCAGCGTGTGGCAAGGATCACCAAGACCAGGAGGGAGATTGTACCGCTGAGGTCCAAAGGTGGGACCAAATTTCAGCCCTCTTTTTGCGAGGGAAGGCTCTCTGTGGTGTCTGTCGTGGCCCTGCTCCTCAGCCGAGGCACTGAACCCCCCGGCAGAGGCGGCACAGAGGCTGCTGCCGCCACGCAGCAAACACAGGGCACTGAATAGCCACAGGAGCAGCTCCTGCTGAGAAACATTGCCCTGAAATACTCCAGCATGTAAACCTGTTTACCTCATATTATAAAGATCATATGGATAAGGGAATGATCAGAAATGTACACTGTCTGAATAACGATCTTATTAACAGATGCCAATCATTAAGGCAGATAAAGCAACAGAGATTTGCTTACATGTTTTCTTCCCTAATCCATATTTTAAAGCTTACTCATAGCCTCTTGCAGGACAATACACTTTCTCCCGTGTATTTGGCAGCGTGGGGAATGAGATGTTTGAAAGAAGGAGGAAATGAGTTGTTCTGTTACAAAATACTTAAACCCTCTGTGCTGGTAGAATATGAAGGCAAATGCTTAAGCATATTCCTGTATTTTCTCTATCCAGTTTTAGGGAGAAATTGCTCTCAGGCAGGCAGCCTGCTGCTGGTGAGATCCTTGAAAGGCTCCACATCCTGACTGAAGCTGCAGTTAAAATTAGCATACCTGCCCCGTGGTGTCATCCAGGCAGTTCCTGCTGCAGGAAAAAACAGATATGGTGGAAACCAGTGTTTAATTCTTACAGGGAAAATTGCACCTTGTGAAGGCAGTAAGTGATTCCCAGGGCAGGATATGGACCACATCATCTTACCCCGGTCCACTCACACCTGTTTGAATATTAGGTGATGGGCACTGTGAAATTTAGAACTTTATTTTTTTAAAAACGCATGTTGTTGTGTTCATTCCTATTCTGTACAGTTATTGCAGGATCAGTGGAAATCCACTTCTACTGAAAGGAGCTGCTTTACCTCTTGTAGTTCCATGAGAAAAAAAGTGAATCCCGAGTTTACTTTAGAGGTCACAATATACCTCCTTCAGGCAATCAAAAGACAAAACTTTCAATATAACAAACTATCACCATGCCACGCAGTTTTATGAGTGTATGTGTGTGTGTGTGTTCGTGTGCATATACATGCGTGTTTATATCAGTTTATCTTTTCTTATGGATGCCACTCTTTGCCTGATCCCCCTTCTTCTCCAAGCCTTCTCACACATTCCCAACTGTCCCATTTTCTTTTTCTTTGCATACCTGCCAGATTCTTCCTCTGCCCACAGAAAAATTTCTGGCATGTCTGTCACTCTGTTTATGTAGTTGCCAGCACAACTGTTCTCACTTGCTTCTTAGTTTTCTAACAATAATACCAGACTGGATTTGAAAGTACAATGGTGCTTAAAAATAGTGACAAACTAAAAATACCAGGGTATGAAATACCAAACACGAATACTTTTATTTCTTTCCATTTCTAAGCAAAAGGCCTTGTTTCTCTTCATTTTCTCTGCTTGCATGACCCCTTCAGAATCACAGCAGCCAGCAGCGCTCTGCTGAATTCATTGTACATTCATTCACCACCTCTGCATGACCTTGTCACATTGAGCTTTGAGTGAGGCTGGCTGAGCTGCCATTTTATAGCTCCCCTGATCCGTTTTGAGAAAGAAACTGAAAGGGAAATGTGCAGAAGAGATTCCCCCCCACCACCACCTTTTGGAATGTCATGCATACTAAGCCAAATAGTTCCTGAAATAAAACCTCTTAAAGATAAGGCTGGGATTTATTTTCTTTAAGCCAGTTGTTTAAATAGTTAGTCATCTAAAGTTAGTCTAAAATTAGTCATTCCAGGCTCCCTCTATACAGCCATAAAGGGAAATATGCACCTTCGAAGGCCAAAGACCCTAAGACCAAGGTAAGTGTCTACAGCTGGTCAGATAAATCCTCTATGGAAATATTTGTTTCTCACTGTTGACTATAACGTGAGCCCAATTTACTCATTAAAATGAAGGGAGGTGCATGCCCCACTTGATATACCAGGGAAGAATGTAGTCCCACTCTGATGTGGGTGAAGGGCTACCAGAAGTAAAGTGGTTTATCTTTTGGTGAGTGTGGCGGACGTTCTTTGTGTCTTAATTTCTTAAACAGGGCAGTTATACGCGCATTTGCAAGGTGCAAAAGTACAGATCTGGTCCAAGCAGAATTCTTACTAAATTACATCATGACAGGTTAAGTGGATGTGGAATTCATTGCCATAGTGGAGGCCAATTGTGTTTTTCTTCCATTTGCTTGACTGTATTTACTCATTCCATTTGCCTGAAGGATTGCTCCCAAGGTTTTTAGGCTGCACATTTGAACTATATACTATGTTTGTTGTACAGTCGCCATAATTTGTGGGTAATATTTCTTTTCAAAAGAAAATTTTTAGTGTTTTTCCTCCCCTCCAACTTAAAAAAAAAAAAGAAAAGTATTCATCTCAACATAACACTTCTGAGAAACCTACAGCTGCAATTTGCTGGTGCTCCAAGTAAACCAGTGAAAAGAAACACCTCCAGGGAAGTAGATACATGTTTCAGAATTGTTAGAATTTTTTTATATATATAAAAAAGATATTTCTTTTTTTTAAAAAAAGGAAATAATCTTGGCAGTAATTTGCATATTAAGTATGGTGGTGATCTACAAAGGAACTTAATAATTTGCTTGCCTTTAAGCACACGATTAGTCTCACTGTCTATTTACATGCTAAATGTAATACTTACGCACTTTGTTAAACATAGATATAGTGCCAGAAAGTGTCACTGTAATTAGATTGTTACAGTAATCCATATATGAAACTTACAGCATAATTTCCCTGATTAGCATGATCACTATTAAAGGCACCTTCTTTCAGAGAATGTAATTGTTTTTTTACAGGCTGTCTTCAGTAAAAAACAGCTTTTGCACAGAATGGGAGAGTGCCTTTTACGATGTTGTTGATGATCATTTATGCTACTATATTTTTAGGGAAACACTGCACTCTGCAGGTGAAAACTCCTTCCCCGTCTTGTAACATGCTGGAAAGGTCTTGGGAAAGAAACACAGATTGTCCGTGGTGAGCGGCTAATACTTTTTAACTAAGGAAGCGCATTGTCTGCAGCATCCTTGTAAATGGGAACGAGTCTTCTTTCTTTCCTTCTTCACTTCTTACTTTTTAAAGAATAGCCAAAAGTATATAGATATTCTGCAATATTTCCTGCAGTAAAGAATATATAACTATACAATAAGTGCAGGTTGGCTGTTCCCATAATTTGCAGGGCAAATATAGAAATAGAATAGAAATAGAAATAGAAAGTTCCATGTCAAGTCTCAACACCCTTTACCATTTTCTGATGCTAATCCCACAAACTGAATTTCCAGTTAGAAATAGGAGCAGTCAGTATTGCTCAGCCCCAAGCCTGCACTCCTAATGTGAGTCCCTTGCCTCTATGATAATCTCTCCCTAGTCTCCATTTTCTGATTTCTGGCCATTAGATGGCAATCGTGACCATCATCTGCTTCCAGCATTCATGTCCTCTCACAGCCAACATGCTTGTGTGCCCACACTCCTAAGAGAAGCTTTTCTTGTCCCTCTCTGCCTTTCTCATTTAATAGCAGCAGTAGTTATGCAGGCGCTGGTTGTTAAACCTGGCGGTGGTTAACATGGGAGGAAGGAATTGCTTGTGCTCAGAGGGACGGTGTTGTCCCGGCACAAGAAATGTGCGCTCCAGCTGGAAACAGCAGCATTGCATTTAAGGCTGCTGGGAACTCTCCTCTGTATGGTTTTCTTTCCTGTTCCCCAGAATTGCACCAAGTGGCAGGTCTCTGGCTGGTGTTTTCTAGGCATGCAGCAGCTTTGTGGCTGTGAACTTAAAAAGTGTCGGGTAAATCTATTAATTCCCAAGAACGGGGTTAAAGCAGATACACGATGCAAAGTCTTTTAGTTGAGAATCTCTGTTGCCACTCTCCCTTTTGGCAGGGATTTGAAGCTTGCCAGATGGATCACCCTGAAGCCTATTGCTGACTTTGTGCATATTATAGCCCCTAAAGAATCATAGAATCATAGAATCGTTTAGGTTGGAAAAGACCTTTAAGATCATCCAGTCCAACCATTAACCTACACTACCAAGTCTACTCTAAGCCAATCAAGGGTAGACTAGACTAAAGAAGTCTACAGTGCCAGTAGAGACTGGTTCATGTTTGGCTGCAGCGCTTTCTGCCCCTTCCCTGGCTGCAGAGCTGCATTCTGTGAGGCCCCAGAGGCTCCTGCTGCGGGAGGTGCCCACCAGCAGCTCCATGTGCAGCGTGCCCACACACCCGGTCGGCCGTGCAAGCCCATGCTCTCATGCATTCTGCTCAAGATCAGTAACTGTGGTGCAAAGCTGCAGGCTTTGGGCAGCTTCTGGATCCACGCTGGAGGCACTTGTTGTTACCTGCCTCTGACCGCGAGCAGATTTTCAGTTTGGCTGCAGAGAAACCACCCTCTGCAGCCATCTGAAATTCCTTGTGTTGGCAGATCCTACCTCTCTCCCCTTTCACCATGGGGAAGCTGGACGGTACTTTATAAGTCCCCATGCAGTGTTTAATCCTCACTTTTCCCTTTAGGTGGCCCCAGACTTCCAGCACATCCCTGTTCTGCCAACCCAGCTCCTGAGCCCCAATCTACAGGTGGCCATGGGAAGGCAGGATAACCCTTGTTGCTGGATAACTGGAGTGGGGGGGACGCGTAACCCACCACTCATGGGAATACCCTTCAGTACAAGGCAGAGCCTCTGCCTTTGAATTCTGGGGCCTTCCCTGTAGATGGCATTTGCCAGTGTTAAAATCTACCAGAGATCAGCTCATAGCCCTTTCCAGGAACACATCTCATCATGAGGGAGAGGAGCACACTTGCATTTTTAGGGCATCATCCACGCTCTGGCAGAAATACCAGTGGCTCCAGAGGGTTAGGTCTGGGTGCATGCTCTCCTTAAGGGGCCCCAAAGCAGGGTGGACACCCTGTGCTTTGACTAGAATAGCTTTTGGTCAGGTATGTATGTTCCTTATGGCCACAAGCTGAAAAGCACTTTTATAACCCTATCATAAATATCTATTACCTGTGCTCTCAAGCTTCTTGTTGACAACAACTGCTGCTAGTTAGCTCAGGATTTGTAACATACCAAATAGGAAATTTCCAGCTAACATTAGTAACCCACAGTTACATAGGCAGGAGCTCCATCATTTTTACATGTTGCGGTACCGGTCTGAGACACTTCCATAAATATCTTCTTCAGGCAGTTCTGCAGTCTCTGCTAGCCACCTGCTGTTAAAATGTGGGAGCCTGTCAGGCTGGGCCAGTTCCTCCGCTCTGTAGTCCAGGTGCAGACTATGTACACAGGAGGGGCAGTAATCCATTTGTCTTCCCAGTCTGAAATGGCTCCGTCTAATACCCTCCAAATCCAAAATTCAGGCACACTTCCCTGAAAATCCTCCTTTTTCTTTTTCCCCTCTGAATGACTACCTCACCTTAAACTCTTCCATCATCCAGAAGAGGTCTTGCAAGAGGTGGTCTGGTCATGGTACCTCCATGGTCTGGCAGGTACACGCGAAGTTCGTGAGTGTGTGTAGCCAAAATAGCTGCATGTGCTACACAGAGCAGGTGTCTTCCTCTTGTGGCCCCAACACGGCATGACCCACAACGCAGGGTCAGTTATATCCCAAAAGCATTTTGCTCTGTTATTTTGCCTGACTTGAGAAATACTGAGAGCTTCCCACCGTCTCCTATCTTTGTTGCCTGGAGTGCAATACTGATGTGGTTCCAACACGTGCCTTTTCTCCTTCTCGTGAGAGAAGGCCAGAGCTGCATGGTGTAACCTGCCCACAAAAAGGGCGAGCTATGCGATTCGGGTGAGGCTGGGGGTGGGGAAGGAACCTGCGCCGGGAGGTGTGATGGCGTTTGGCAAAACGGGATGGTTGAACCTGGGAGGCGTGGAAGAGAAATGGCACCTTGTGGCTTAGCAGCAATGTCGCCTGGTGCAACGAGCAAGGCTGAAACTGTAAAGCCATTTCTTAGTTTGGCATGTTCAAAATCTTGAAGGCTTAACCTTCACCTTCTGATTTGGTTTCTTTGTAATATTTCTGGTTGCGTATTTCTAGGCCCATGCTGTGAGGAAATTAGTCAGCTTTAATGCCATTTCTAGAGGGAATTTCCCCGGATTGACTTTATAATTTGTTCTGATGGGAGTTTGTTACATTAAAACGTAAGTAAAAATGATGTTATTTGATCAGTTGCTAGTATATTTGAGGGAAATTACTTTTATAAGTTATTGATGTATTTTACACACTTTTGCTTTTGCCACTGATGATAAAGGATTTACGTTGAAATCTGAAAACCTGGCAGTCTATGTTATTGTGGAGTATTTCTGGTGTTTGATGGCCTTTAACATGACATCCTTTTCTTCTCCCAAGCGGCTGAGGGAGCAATGTGGAATTCACAAAGCAGACAGATAGTCAAAACAGTCTTTCAAAGAGGGTGAAGCGCTGCTTCTGGGGCAAGTAAAACACAAGGAAGACAAGTCAGAAGTAGTGATATTTGCTAAATTGGTATTTTACTTTCTTTTCTTAGAAGTGAAGATGATTTTTTAAGTCGCCTGGACCAAGAATGATGTCCTTGTAAATCTCACTGTCTTTAAAAGCATGCTAACACAGTAAATACAACATAGGAACTGGACATTTACCTGGCAATAGAAATATATTACCATTAACAACCAGAAATTATGAACACACAGTTTTGTACGTGAGAACTCCTTCTGCATGTTTCAAAATCGTAATTTTTCCCAAGTTCCCTCATAAAAAGGCTGTTAAAAAGTAAAACCAAAAGTCTTTTGGGCTTTTTAACAGAAATGTTTATAAGAAAACTGTAAGTTATGACACTGTACCAGTAGCTGGTACTGAAGAATATGCAGCAGAGTTCTGGTTCTTTAGGGCTAACATGACAGTACTGGTGTGTCCAGAAAATCGCTTTCTCTGCATAGATCTTTACGTTACCTGTTTCATTACCTGGTTGCTATCAGTGATGCTTATAGAAATAGATTTTACATTTTTTAGCATCACAGGATGACATTAAGTAGCATGCATTATTGAACTGCCCTATAACCATAATTAAAATTAAGAAATTAAAATAATAAATCACAAAAATAACTTTCTGCCAGTCACAGGAGCATGGATTTTGTGACAGAAGCCTGTGGAAATGTCTTGCTGCAGAAAGTCTACCAGAGGAACAACATCTCCACTGAAAAGGGAACGAACTACTTTGAGGTAAATATACTACTGATGCATAGGCTACTACAATTAATGGCACCGTGGAGCAAGTCCTGTTCAAGGATCCCTAATCCAATGGTCCATTCTGGCCAATAGTTAAACAAAGATATGCAATCATGTCAGTTTTAACTCATTTGGCTGTAAACTTCAACACTGAAGGAAAATGAAAATGGAATCTCTTCGCAGATTGCAAATGCACCGATAACTGCTGGGGAATTTTCTCTTTCTACCAGCTACCAGTAGTGACACCTCACAGCAAAATTAGTCAGAAAGTTTCTGATTTCACAAGTTTTCACTGAGCATCACCAGAATTAAAGACAGAAGAGTATGTAAGTAATGATAATTGGTCTATTTTTACTACCTCTTTTATAGCAAGGAAATGAAAATAAGACACGAAACTACTTGTGGAAACTCCCTGAATCTGGAAGAGTTAATTTTTCCATTGAAACAAGCTTTTTGTTAAATTTAAATGGATGGTCAAAATAGATAGTGAAAATGTGGTAGTTTTGACAAATTCTTTTACTGACAAAGTTTAGAAAAAAACCTTGATGTTGTAGATGTGGCAGATCTGAAACTTCAAATTATTTCACATTCTAGCATCAAACAAATTTTATGTTAAAATCACTCATAAATTTTGTTGCTAAAAGTTTTGTGAAGACTGAATTTAAAATTAAGCAGTTAAATGATAAAAATGATAAAATTTGTAATAGTTATTTCCAGATTTTTTGGTTTATAGAACGTTTCAAGATTTGACAAATTTTCCATATTTTGGGGGTAATAACTGCTTAATGTTTCAGATTTTTTTGCAAGGTAAAAGCCTGTTTCTGCACTGCTCAAACTATAAGGAGCAAAATAGCAGGAAAACAACTTTATTAACTCTTTTAACAAATTCTTCAAGTGTTGAATAAATTTAAGTCCCAGTTGCATGGCTTTAATTCTACATAGCTGAGGGAAGTATGGATTTAGTGTCTTATTTCATCACTTTTAAATGACTTTCAAAATTACCAGTGTTTCTTTTCTAATCTTATTTTGATTTTTTCTGTGCAGTCTGGTTCAGATTTTCCAGGAAGCCTTAGGGAAGTAGGAAACTTTGAAAATCTCTTTCCTTATGAATAGTTTGGGAATGAACCACAGATGATGGAGGTTGAAGGACAACACCTTATATAACGTAAGGATCTGAAGTAGGCAGCGAGGTGGCAGCAGGCATATTCACACTAACTGGTTTTAAGATGAAGGGTAGCTGCCCAAATTCTCAGGCTCCCCTTATAATCAATGGAGAAGGTCATGCTCCCAAACATTAGGGTCTGGCCCTTTTGGAAAAACTTCTCTCTCTCTGGCTGTAGAGGAGCCAATGTAGCCAACATAAGCATTTATAATGCCACATGAGAACATCTTCTGCTTGTGAAAAAGAGATTAATGAGCTAATTATTCTAATTAGCACAAAACTAAAGGCCCCCTGGAAGTGTAATAGTTTAGCAGCAGCCTATGTTATATGTGTTTTTCAATTCTTATCGTCTCCAAAAGCACACACCCATAACTGTGTCCCAGCTAATTTACTTGTGTCATTGTAATTGCAGGCAGATTTTCCACTAAGCTCAAAGACGACAAGCACAAAGAAGTTGATTCTATATGGAAATGTTTTTTTTCTTTTCTTAAATTCAACTTTGAAGTCCGTAAGTTTATCATCAAGAAAGGAGAAAAAGAGATTAACTTTAGGAATATTAATATCTTTTTGGGGGGATGTCCTGGTTTTGGCTGGGATAGAGTTAATTTTCTTCCTAGTAGCAGGCATAGTGCTGTGGTTTGGATTTAGGATGAGAATAATGCTGATAACACACTGATGGTTTAGTTGTTGCTAAGTACTGCTTATGCTAGTCAAGGACTCTTCAGCTTCCCATGCTCTGCCAGGTGCACAAGAAACTGGGAGGGGGCACAGCCAGGACAGCTGACCCAATCTGCCCAAAGGGCTATTCCATACCATATGATGTCATGCTCAGTATATAAGCTGCGGGGGGTTGGTCGGGGGGCAGTAATCACTGCTCGAGGACTGGCTGGGTATCGGTCAGCAGGTGGTGAGCAATTGCATTGTGCATCACTTCCTTTGTATATTATTACTACTGTTATTATTATATTGTTATTATTACTACTACTGCTATTTTTTTACTTTATTTCAATTATTAAACAGTTCTTATCTCAACCCAGGAGTGTTTCTCACTCTTACTCCTCCGATTCTCTCCCCCATCCCACCGGGGCAGGGGGAGTGAGCAAGCGGCTGCATGGTGCTTAGTTGCTGGCTGGGGTTAAACCATGACAGGGGGAGACAGAAGCATCTCCCTTATGAGAGAAATGTTGTATTCCTCTAACACAATTAATATTCTAAGGAGCAAACCCATGTCTGTTGATGAAGCCCCTAAGTGCCTTGTCGTGTGCTTCCTCTGTGTTTCTTTCTTGCCTAATATTAAATAGCTCTATTTCAATCACTTTAAATAAATGATACTTAGCTGGTGATATGAGCCATGAAAAGTCTGGACTTCAACCACTGCTTTTGTGCCTTCAGGGAATTAAATAAGAGAAAGTATAAATCCAGTTTCCATTAGACAGGAAAATGTACTGAAAGACAAGCAGGTGGTTGAGTAGCTTTGGTGGACAGGGAACTATTTGAACTGTAAAAAATTATTTCAAAATGAATAATGAAAGAGGAAGAATAAATTAATTGAATGATAGATAAAGACAAAAAGCATTTAGGAATTCCACTGGAAAGTGAGATCATAACTATTTAAGCTGTGTAAATCAGTAATATTTTTTTTTCCCCAAATCACCAGCATATTATAACATTTACAGATACAATCTTCTATGTATATAATATTATCACCCTTCTCATAAAATCAGGCCAAAGCTTTATAGTTTCTGACTCTTGCAAACTTCTGCAGTCTTTTCAATACAGAAACTACTTTCCAATGAAATTACAGCTACCTTCACAATTCAGGCAATTTCTCCATGCTGATAAAGCAGTTTCTAAGGCAAAGGTTGATTTTTCTGTCCCATCACTCAATGAAGTCTGTATAAAATCTGCTGTACTAGCTTCTCTTTTCTGTGAGCTGTGCTATTTCTAGACTCTGCCAGAAAAGGCCCTCAGCTTTGCCCACCTCCCAGTCCCTTTCCTCCAGGCATGGCAGGACCCCCTTTCTTCCAGGCCAAATTGAAGCTCAGTGCTTTCCCTGTTGGTCACCACTTGCTCTTGGGTGTCCTGTGCAATGTGTGTGCTGTAGGGAGTGTTTTGTGCAGCCATGGGTGCAGAGCCAGGGACTTTGTCAGGCAGGGCTATTATAACAGTCAAAATAATAAAGAGGAGAAAAAGCAACATATTGCTGAAACCTTATCCGGGCAGGTGAGTCTGCATTCACTATGCTCTCACCTGCCTAATGTTCTGGTATTGCATAGGTGAGATCAGTTGCCAGTCATGGGATGCTTATGTTAACGTTTACATTTGCATACAGCCATTTTGAGAAATCAGGATTTGCACAGGCACATTCAGAAGGATTCCCTTTGAAGCCCAGTTCTACTAAATAATTTAACTTACTAGACAGGAAGGTTGCTTGCTTTATATCATGAAGGTGGCTGTAAAAACAGAGATAAGTTACACTGCTGGCCTCACAAAAAAGTCCATCAGCAAGCTGGGATAACTTGTTATGCTGAAGCAAAAGTACCTGAAAGGAGGGAATGCTGTTGGCAAGATTATTATACATATATTTTAATAATACAAGTTATTATTATTATGACTATATTACATTTATTATTTATTATACCTAACATTTTGCTTTTCAGCTTAGATGCTTTATTTGAGGGTTCAAAAAGCACTGTGTTCATTGTTGTTTATAAATAGTTTGGATAAATGCTGTGCACCATCAAGAAATGCTGTGCACCATCAAGAAATTTCTGCCAGGGAATATTATGAAGTTTGTTGTGGGATATGTCAAGATATACCAGACTACAAAGATTTTTTAAGTGATCTACATAACTGTTATCTCCATCTTTCCACAAATAACTGAGATGGTTTCCATCAAACACTAGCTTTTCTAGAGAGCTGTTGACTAAAATAGTCTCTGTGAGCGTAAAATGCCAAGTAACTTGATGAGTAGCTGAGGTTGGAAGGAACCACTGGGATCATCTAGTCCGATCCCCTTTGCTCAGAACAGTATCAGCTAAGGCAGGTTGCTCAGGATTGTGTCCAGCTGGGTTTTGAATGTCTCTCCAAGGATGGAGATCCCACAATCTCTCTGGGCTACCTGTTTCACCCTCATTTTTTTTTCTTCTGAAGACAACGGTTGTGGTCCTGCTTTTTGCTTTGCTTCCTCCACTCAGGATCCTGATCTCCACCATCTCACGGTTGCTGCAGTCAAGGTTGCCTCTGACCTTCACATCCTTGACCAGTTCTTCCTTTTTTTGTAAGTACAAGGTCCAGAAGGGTGACAAGGGGACTTGTCAGCTCCTCAATCACTGGTGTCAGGAAGTTGTCATCAATGCACTCCAGAAACAACCTGGATTGCTTGTGCCCCACTGCATTTTGATTTCAGCAGATATCAGGGTGGCTGAAGTCCCAGATGAGGACCAGGATGTGCAAATGTGAGACACCTTCCAGCTGCCTGAAGAAGTCCTCATCTGTTTCTGCTTCCTGATCATAGAATCATAGAATCATATGATTGTTTGGGTTGGAAAAGACCTTTAAGATCATCCAGTCCAACCATTAACCTAACATTACCAAGTCCACCACTAAACCATTTAAGGGTAGAGTAGTAATTTCATGTTTCCTGGCTTGGTGGCTGGATTATTTTTTAATGAAAGTAAAAACTAGGAATCATGAAGGTTGGAAAGGATCTCTAAGATCATCAGTCCAACCACCAACCCAACACCACCATGTCCACTAAACCATGGCCCGAAAGTGCCATGTCTACCTGCTTTTTGAACACTTCCAGGGTGACTCCACCACCTCTCTGGGCAGCCTGTTCCAATGCTTGACTACCCTTTCCATGAAGAAATTTTTCCTAATATCCAATCTAAACCTACCCTGGTGCAGCTTGAGCCCATTTCCTCTCGTCCTATCGCTAGCTACTTGGCAGAAGAGACCAATACCCACCTCACTACAGCCTCCTTTCATGTAGTTGTAGAGAGCGATAAGTTCTCCCCTCAGCCTCCTCTTCTCCAGGCTAAACAGTCCCAGTTCCCTCAGCTGCTCCTCATAAGGCCTGTGCTCCAGACCCTTCACCAGCTTTGTTGCCCGTCTCTGGACACGCTGCAGCACCTCAATGTCCTTCTTGTACTGAGGGGCCCAAAACTGGACACAGTGTTCAAGGTGTGGCCTCACCAGTGCTGAGTACAGGGGGACAATCACCTCCCTGCTCCTGCTGGCCACACTATTCCTGACACAAGCCAGGATGCTGTTGGCCTTCTTGGCCACCTGGGCACACTGCTGGCTCATGTTCAACCAGCTGTCAACCAACACCCCCAGGTCCTTTTCGGCCAGGCAGCTTTCCAGCCACTCCTCCCCAAGCCTGTAGCGTTCCATGGGGTTGTTGTGACTGAAGCGCAGGACCCGGCACTTGGCCTTGTTGAACCTCATACTATTGGCCTCAGCCCATCAGTCCAGCCTGTCCAGGTCCCTCTGCAGGGCCTTCCTACCCTCGAGCAGATTGACACTCCTACCCAATTTGGTGTCATCTGCAAACTTACTGAGGGTGCACTCAATCCTCTCATCCAGATCATTGATAAAGATGTTAAACAAGACTGGCCCCAAAACAGAACCCTGGGGAACACCACTTGTGACAGGTTGCCAACTGGATTTAACTCCATTCAATACAACTCTCTGGGCTCAGCCACCCAGCCAGTTTTTTACCCAGCGAAGAGTACACTTGCCTGGGCCATGAGCTGCCAGCTTCCTTAGGAGAATGCTGTGGGAGACAGTGTCAAAGGCTTTACTGAAGTCCAGATAGATGATGTCCACAGCCTTTCCTTCATCCACTAGTGGATGATCAAGTGGTCTGTAGCAGACCCCCACAACACTGTCACTCACGTTGACCTGCCTGCTCTCAACTGGCTCATCATGTTTTCTCACATACAGAATAACTCTACCACCTCACCATCCTGGCCTGTCCTTCCCAAAAAGCCTGTACCCAAGATCACAGCATTCCAGTTGTATGAGCTGTCCCCCCCCCCATCTCTATGATCCTGATGGTGTTGCAGCCCTGCAACTACACACAGACCTCTAATTCCTCCTTTTGTTCCCCATGCTGTGGGCACTTCAGAGGTACATCCACATGTGATTTCCAAAACAGTGTAAGAGCTTCCACCATCATTCTGTCCTCTTGGCACTTCCTTATTCATGTGCATACACTTGAGGTATACCTCCTTAAATCCTGTTTTGTTGCTTTCAAGGTCTTAAAAAAAAGAGGTAGATAAAACTCAACTTATGTATTAGCCCTGCCACAGTAAAGTACTGCTTACTTTCACCAAGATCCAATGCCTCTAAAGTAGGTGGTTCATGAAAAGCAAAATGAGAAACTAAGTCCAGTTTATGACTGGAGAAATCTAAATATTTCAAATAAAACAGGTACCATTCAGAGCTTGGCTAATGCTATTAAAAGACAAATTGAAACACAATATCCTCTAAATACCTTCAAATTTCTGCTTGTCAGTGAAGAAAAGCACTGTTTGAACTTTGAAGGATTTATCAAAGGTATTGCACTGAGTTTTCAGCAAAGATACATCATTGCTGGGCTTATCTTCTGGCAAGGGCATATTATTTACTCCAGGTCTGTATCTGGTTTTGATTGATTTCGTACTAATAGCACTGTTGTTGCTACCCTGTGATAAAGGCGATATTCTGCTGCCAGACAAAGAAATTGTACTTAGCTTAGCGAAAGACTTAAGATCAACTTGCTTGATAAATAGGACTTCAAAACTGCAGGTAGGAAGATTTTTAAGATTTCTGAAGGGCTTTAGCTGTTCATTATAAAGTCCTTGAACATCAAACCTTTTAAATATAGTTACTGGAGGGAAGCAGGTTACAGGAGTAGTTAGACATGTTTATATACCTGGGGTTGCACTTTTCTTCCGTGATGAAAAGGCAAGTCAAGACAAATGACACAGAGTAGAAACATACACCAGGCCATACCTTTTCTTGCATGCCTGAATTCAAGAGGAGCAGATTTTAGCCAGAAAGCCAGCTGGGAGGGAAGCTTCAATGCCACCCGTGTCCCAGCTACCAGTGAGTGGAGGGCGAGGTTTGGGGGGGTGGCTCCCGGGCGGCACCTGGGACAGCTCCCACCTCCACCGGACCCCCCACTGGACCTCGCGCTCCCGGGGGGCTGCCAGTCCTGGCCCCTGGGCACAGGTCCCCTGGGGAGGGGACAGTTTCCTTCAGCCTCCAAGGAGGCTCTTCATGGAGAGCTATGGTCGCTAGGCGTGGGTGAAGCAACGCTCTGTGAGGAAAGGGTTGGGATTTTAGGGGGTTTTGTTTGGTTGGGGGGGCTTTGATGGGTTTTGATTTTGGTGGTTTGGGTTTTTTTTTTTTCCTTCAGGGATTATTGTAAAGCTGAGTCTCCTCCAAATAGCTCTGCCACCATGCAAGTGCCGAAAGAAATGTTGCTGGCGGAAAATGTGCAATTATTTCTCAAATTCAGAGTAGTTAAAGGAAATGGAAACCCAGCTGGTATTTTACATAAATGTTTTGCATCAGCCAGCAATTCCCTAGGATTTGCTAAGTTAGCAAAAGATTCATCTTCACTTTCCACCATTTTCTTGCATAAATCATGAGGCATTTCAATTGCCTTTGGATGGTGGTTCCTGTCTAGATTTATTTTCATCAGCTTATTCAGGCCCTGAAAAGAATCTTATAAAATTTTCTTTCTGTGGTTGTCTGAGAGTTTCAGCTCGGTTACATCTCCATGCTCTCCTTTCAGGTGATGCATACTACAGCCAAAATTGATAGAGGAATTGTTCATTACAACATTAAATGGTGGGATTTGGGATACTTAGGCTCAACCAAAATTTTGGAAATATCAAAGTACAATTCATAAGAGACTTATGACAGTCATTTAAGTTTCCTTTCAAAAAGAGAATTTGATTTTGCTGTTAACAGGTATTTAGCACTAGCTTTAAAAAGTCATATCATAAATACATGTAATCATGGACTGAGATTTTTCTCAGACAGACATTTGTATGCCTCTGTTTTGCTATTCCACACAAACCATTTAAAACAGAGAGGCTAGCAGTTGAATTTGAATTCATGGAAGGTCTTTGCAGCACAAGGATTGCAGAGTTCATCTGGGTTTTCATTGTTACTGTAGAGAAACTAGATACCTCTCTAAATAAATACCAACAGCACAGACAATAGAGACTGCTAAACAGAAATAGGATTTATTGCTAATGGAAGATGCAAATTATAGAAGTCTTTCATCTCTCGGAAAGACTGTCTCTGATCAGACTTTTGATACTTTTATATGTTTGCATATGGGAATCTGTTTGTATTGTAATGTTCCAAAACCAGTTAAGACAGTAAAAAGGCTCTCATTGAATGTGCCAGATCAGGTTTGTAGCACCAGCATTCAGGCATCTTTTTTTCCCTGGTCAGCTTTGATCCTTTCCTTTTTGTGGAAAGAAAAGTATCATGGAAAGTATCATGGAAAGAGAGATGCACCAGTCTCAAAACTACAATGGTATTCTGAAGCACAATAATATTTATGAGGAAAGAAAAGCCCCAAAAAATTAGGGAACATTTAAGAACATTATTATACAAAATAATACATGCTTATGGTTAGAAAGAAGCTGTTAAAATGTTGCAGACAAGATTCAGATAGTGAAACATACGAAGAAGAAGAAAAAAAGGGAAGAATATGAGATGAAAGAGATGAAAGGACTATCATCAAAGGATAACCATTAAAATTGTGATTAAGCAGTGATATGATAGCTATTCAACTGCTCTGACCACAGAAAAGATTGTGCTCTGCAACTAGAATGCACTAAAATGCAATAAAATGGGATTTAAAAATGTCAGGAACAACAAACATATCAAAATATTTCATAAAAGCATTTGAATTTTAGGATAGTCTGAAACAAAGATGAAAAATATCTGTAAAGTAAGATTACTATGCTTCAATGGCAGCACTCAATATTTGATTAAAATACAGTGCTGTCTAAACAAATATAGTTTTAAGAAATATTGGAAAGTTTGTATGTTTTTCACCTGACAGGGTTACCTGGGAGACTTCATAAGGCAATCACAGCTTGTGTAATACTAAAAAGCATACATTTTTATAAAATATTTTTTCCAGAAGTGCAATGATTTTCCAGTCAGGAGCTGTGAGATTGGTTCCAATGATACATACACAAAGCTATGTGTGAATAGAAATCAGTGTTAAGGAAGAGCAGGCTCAGCCTCTGATTTCTCAAATTCTTGGCAGCATTGCCTGTGCTTTAAAAAATGAAAATACTCATCCTCTTTATCTCTCTGCCATAAAAGATGTCATTCCAATAAAAGTTAGCAAAAGATATATGCATGATAATGGCAAAACTGGAAGCTGTGATCTACTGATTAGCTGACCCGGGGTGGGCAGCGTGTAGAGAGAAGTGATCTGTGGTTTTCTAGTGTTCGTCCTGGAGTAACTGGAAGTCAATTGACTTTAATAGAGTCATTTCTGTACTTACCTGGTGTAGGAATATTACTTCTAATGACAAATATGGCCAAGTGCGACATAGCAGCATGATGAGCTGTTACACCAGGAAAGATCACAAAGCTGGTGACCCGTTCAGGAGGTAAAGCACAAAGGAGAGGAAATGATCTGAGCATTGGCCCCACACAACTCCATGCTTCCCTGCTTAGTACCTTAAATATTTATGTATGTATATATGAGGCCAGATGAACTCCACTTTCCTTATGTATATGTACATTTATGTCTATTGCTCTCATAGGTCTTAAAAATAGAGTATACAATGGGCATCTCTAGAAACTTCACTGATTATTTAAAATATTATTCTCCAGGGCAATGCTGACAAGTTTCCAGTGAAGAGCTAGCAAATAAGATAAGCATGACTTTGAAATGCCCATACTAAATATTATAAATAAAAGTATAAATAGATTTTATTTATTTTATGTACAAAGCCTATAGCTTTGTACATAATTACAGCTGCATAATTTGTTCTCACCAGCCTCAGAAAGCTTTAACAGCTCCTTTTTGTTTCCTTCCCTTGGACAAACTATTTAGAAAAAGAAAGTGCCCAGATGCTTAAATGGCTGAAACTTGTTCCAGTCTCAGTTTTGGCGACATTTGGGAAATTATATTGCTTATGATTACGTTTGATGTTATGAAGTTATTTTCACAGCATTTGCTCTGAAAATGGCTGTATCATTAGTGAGTCCATCAGTGAGGATGCAGCTCACTGAGATGTTGATAAAAGCCTCATAAAAGGGACAGAGACACATAAACCAGGAGAGCGCGAGAAGCAGACAGGCTTTTAGAGCATGACAAGCTGACCGCTTAGCTCTGAGGTGTCAGACAGGGCAATCTGTGGGCTTTCTGTTTACTTACCTGAGCAATAGCAGACTAACAGACACTTAAGGAAGGATGAACAAGAAAGAGGGACCTCATCTTCTGGGAGCTGGATGATTTCTTCTGACGTATACTATTTTTCATTTTGCATTGTTAGTGAAAACAGTGGGATGTTCCCATCGTTGCCGGGATCGTGGCATGTTACCTGCAGAGCCAGGAAGGTCACAACTTCAGTGGGATTCAAGGAATGGAGATGATTAAGCAACACTGGGCCCAGGAGAGCACTAAGAGAAAACCAGACTCTAACTTTCAGGAGGAAGCTTGCAACAGAGAATCTGCACCGTGGAAATGTAGCCAGATCCCTCAAGAAAATGCAAGTCTTTGATTTCTGGCCAACCTCCAGAGGTTTAAATAGCTCACATCCAAAGGCTGGAGGCAAGTCTTCAGGACCACCCTGACAATAGGGTATGTGCAAGGTTTTTCTGCTACCAAAGGAAGGTGGATATTTGTTTCCTTCCCTCCTTGATAATCAGGGCAATGCCTTGCTCCTATGCAAGGAAAGCCATTCCTACTGCACCCAGATTTCAGCATGAATTTGAATGAAACATCTGAGTGTCTCTTCCACTCTGCTAGACACAACTGTAAACTTAAGGACAAATTCACAAGTGATAGGATTTGCAACAGATCCCAAGGAAGAAAAGAAGACCAAGAACTAAGGATGAAAAAAAAACCTCTGAAGTGATTAACTGCAATTGACTAACCATGCACAATCCCACCCTCTAATGAGAAAAGAAGCAAAAAAACATTTTTTCATTGTTTTTGCCAGTGACATGAGGACAAGGATCAATCCTGGCCCTGTTGTGTTCAGCTCAACAAACATAAACACACCAACATCTGCTCAGACTGGTGGTTAGATGCATAAATCGCAGGAGGTGGGCAGGATTGCAAGCATGCCTCTCTCCCAAGGCACATCTCCTCCTGCTTGGCATAAGGACGCCTCCACTCAATGTGCTGCCTGTTTTGAACTCCACCTTAAGGTGCCTTTCTCTGTCCCGTGCCCTGTAGGAGAAACCTGGCTGAAGACTGTGAATTCAGCTCCCGTATTTGGCTGTTGCCTTTAAGATCATTGTCTTTTGGGGCTTATATGCCTAGGCCGCTTTGAGGATTCCCCTCAGCTGGGCTGGAAGTAATTAACTTTAATGTGCCAGGAGATCTGAGCAGCCAACTTCTACAATAGTTTCACATAGGGAAGAGAGCCAGATAAAGCCATAGCTGACATGGCTGAGTACCAAGGCCTACAGAGGGAACAAACCTTGGAAAATGATCCTAATCGTTGCGTGCAGCCAATGTGAGAAGGGCAGAATCACCTGAAATGATCAATAGCAATATCTCATCAATAATTTTAATAGCTTGAATATTGACTGGGCACTGTTCTGGGATATAGATCCCAACCGATCTCCCCTTGGCAAGATGAGGCTCCCTGTGTCTTTCATCTCGTTATCTCAAAGCACTTTACAGATACGAAATGATTTGCAAAGCAATTCTCATTATCGTCATTGCAGATGATTAAGGCAAAGGGTAGAGAGGCTTAGAGAGTACTCCTGGGTCACTCAGAATGAGCAAACAGATGTCCTACACGTAAGCTGTAAGCACTCTTAAAAGCAGAAATTTCTTTGAACCTTAAGGTGATGCCTTTCCCTGTATCTCTCTTAAGCAGCAGCTGGCTGCGTTGTCCCAGACGTGGGGGCAGGCGTTGCCTTTCTGCTGCCTGGACGTGCTGTGCCCAGCTCCCAGGACCTTCCCTCTGGCAACAGCAGAACTGGCTTCTCCCCCTTTCCTCCAGGCCAGATCAAAGATCGGTGAAGCTCAGTCACTGCTGCCTCTTGGACGTCCTATGCAATGTGTGTGCTGTAGGGAGTGTTTTGTGTGGTCATGGATGTCCAGCTGGACACACACTTCACTGGACAGGAGCGGTGGGTGTAGCGAGCATCCCAGTAAAATAAATGTTTTGTGATTGCTGTCACAATGATGCTAATAACAGTAAATAGGAAATTGTGTGAATCTCTGCAGGCCAGCATAGTGTCTGTTTGGCCCCAGGAGGTGCTGGTCCTTTTTGGATCCCAGGAAGAAAGGCACACTCTCAAGAAAGTTAACCATATTATTAATATCCCACAAAAAGTGATAACAAGTTATAACATCTTATGTCCCTTCTGATGCTGAGAACCCCAAAATGATGCAGCATCAGACAGACCTCTGGCCACGGCATGGCACACTGCCCAGACTCCCCATCCATGGTGAGCTCCACCAGCTTGTTGTCTTTAGAGTTTTTATAGGTTTTTCTTAGAAGCAAAGCAGCTCTAGTCATCATTTTTACTGTGGTGCAAAAGGATGTTTATATGAAAACACGCTGCTTCGCTTCAAGATAAAATCAAGGACATGCTGGTAGCATCATTGCTGGTGACAAGTGGGTGCTGCCTACAGGCTCTTTGGTTACAACCAGCCAGCTGCGTTTATCCTACAGCAAGGGATGTGGGCTGCATGGCACAGTCCTCAAGGCCAAGTCATGCATGTAGTACAGCATGGCACAGCACAAGCCTGTGCTGCTCCGGTCAACTGCTGCGTGGATCGCTATCTCCTCCACATGCAATGGTCTGCCAAGTAGGACCCCCACAGGGTTATTGTTTATGTGGTTATATGGAGCTGCACAGAAGTCTGTTTTTGCTGCCTGCGGTACAAAGTAGCAGGCTGTGTCCATTTGATGAAGTCGTTATTTTGTCAGCTTGCCTTTTCACTATATGTCTTTTCAAGCCTCGGAGGTTGACGGACTCTCTTAGCATGATCAAGGTACCAAGGACAGCCTTTTTCAACAGAACATTCCACAAAAATCTCTGAAATCCTGTTAAGCCTTATCAGCAGAACGAGCCAGGAGTCTCCAGATGAAGCATCGGCAGTCGTGATAAGGCCAAAACTCTGCTCATACAGCACCACACGAGTAAATGCACTGAAGGGTGTTAAGTCAAAGGCTTTCACTTTATTGCTTTTCACAACTAGCATAGTAAGTACGCTTCAGTGGGTATTGTTACCTGTTTAATGTGGGACATACCATGATGTGTTAGGTTATTGAGCTGCTTATCTATCTATCTATCTGTTGCCCCATAAAACTTTGAAGTGCTTTCCTTTGAATGCTGATTCCTCAGGAGGATTCTGCTTGGATGGTTGTCTCCACATGTAGAAAATGCGTTCCAACACAAGCTAAAAACCTTCAGGTGAGGGAGTTTTTCCGTAAATGCCAGCTGAGATGTGAATCCTTCCTCTTGTGGCTCAAGTCTAATACTTCTAGATTTCTAATTTCTTGTAATGCAAAAACTACAAGTAAAATCCAATATACTTTTTGATAGACAGATTTAAATATTTGAAATCACATAGATTGGATTCAGTGCCATTCAAAGCCTGACTAATACTATTTGTAGACAAGTTCAATCAGGTAATTTCCCCAAAGCTTATTAACTGATCTGAATTTAAACTGATCTGAGTTAATGAATGTGAGGCTTTTGAAACAGTGCTTTGCAAGGTCATGCATGCTGTGGTCTGAGAGCAGATAAAATAAATAGTCCATGTTTTTGTCCTAGCAAGCACATAGAAGGCTCATCTAGTCATCTTTTCACAAAGTTAAATGGATTTTTTTAGTCTTATCTTGTCCTAAAGATGACATCTTGCAAATTAATTTCTGTGAGATTATTAACACTTTGAAAGATAATGAATTTGGGTTGTTTCATGAAGTTGATCCCAGAATAAAAAAGCCTGACTTTTTTAGGGAAACAGAGTTTGTGAGTGATGTTCAGATAGGTCTTCAAAAACATAACATGGAAGATTTAATCATTTTGAAGATACTAGAAAAGAAAAAGACTGTGTGACTTTTAGATACTGTCAGTGGTGGGGTTTTTTTCTCAAAATTTAAAGATAACTTCATCCAGAAAGGTCAAACTCTGCAAGAATTTTTCAAAAGCTATTTCATTCCTTAAGTAATTAAATGTAAGGTGTAAAACAGTTCGCTGGGGCATGCCATGAAACCAGATGGCAGGTACAACAGTTAGAGAAGGGCTGGTAAGAATTCAAGTGTTTAATTTGTTAAAGGTTTTGCAAAGCCAGCAAGTGTTTGGATGGAAGTGTTACCCATGCAGGACTCACATACAAAATGAGCATTATAGCACCTCAGATAATGCCTGCTTAGATCAAGAGCTTCCATATGAAACAGTATATTTAAATCCCATCAATGAATGCTCTTTATTTAGATAAGCAAAGGTAAAGTTCTGTTTCTGAGAAGAGCAGATGGAGATATGCTCTGGTAAAGCTGCTGAAGAAGAAAGAATGGTTGAACCAGTGAGACCTGCAAAAGCCCCATCTCCTAAATATTTTTTTTTTCCATGGAGATTGCTGTAGTAGCAGCTCTTGCTCAGACAGAGCTCCTGCAAATAGAATTCCCAGAGCAAACTCCTGGTAGTGCAAACAGCATTGCTGACATTTAGTCTTAGTGCAGCAACGGGAGATGAAAAACCGTTGGGTACTTTGTGCGGATTGCTACTGAGATATAATTTCCTAATTCTGTTAAGTTAAAAAAAAAGGAATAGGATAGGAATGACCTGACACATTATGCTTAAGGTTATTCTTAAGATTTGTGAACTTCTGAAAGATGTCGTTAGAAACTGCTTTGATATGGATATAGGCAAGTATCAAACTGACAGCATTATCATTTATTTCCATTTATTGTTAAAACCTTCAAGCTTCAGTGAAAGACTGTGAAGGAACTGATGATTTCTACTTCTACAGCATGTGGTAAGTTTTCTGGGGTAATAGAAGATTTCTGGTTCATGAGGACAATGAAGAGCAAGCAAACCAGATAATATTGGATGCAGCCATTTTATTTCAAGGGAAAAACAGTCTGAACAGGTTTTCTCAAGAGAGAACAGCTGGATGAATGGCCCATTAATAACAGCAGTAATATGATAATTCTGTCCTATAGTTCTAATAATAGATCATTTTTAATTACACAAAGCATGCATTTATAAAAAGGTCACACAAAAAACTGTTAGCTACTTTATAAATATCATGGATTCTAGTTGTTTATGGGTTTCATAAGTTTTTCCTTCCCAAGGTTAAATAGATTCCATTGAAGGAATGATTATTATCCTGGGCTGTTTTCATGGCCAGTATTTAACATTTCTTATACTGACTGATCGGTCACATTGGCACATAATCTGGCACAACAGGAATAATTTGGAGAGCAAAACAGTTGGTGGTGAGGACCCATTATATGTATTTTAGGGAATTTTATTTTAGAGAGACGCTGTAGTCTAGTCCTCAGACTGAATTCCCGCTAGCTGTGTTTCTGCAGAATGCCTTCCAGCTTTGTTTCAGCTGAGAGGAAGCCAGAGGATGTGTTTCAAGACCATTTCGCGTAGTGAACCAAAGCACAGCAAGGACAAACAAGTGGGAGAGTTGCTTCCAATTGCATTCACTCCATGTCTAAACAAATATGCTGCTGTAGATACAGCCTGTGACAAGAAATAGGCGTATTTGTGGCTTCCTGCCGCAAAAATGTTCACCTACACGTAGCATGTCTAATCTGAGGAATGACATCTATCTGCTGGACGTGAATTGCTGAAGCAGAGAAGTAACATATGTATCCTCTCCAGAGGAATATCTTCAGCTTCACCTTATTCCTTTGTTTTCAAGGACATGGTATAGCAATTAGCTGCACTAGACACTAGCCAGAAATAGCTTGTTAGGACTTTCTCCAAAGCCTATTTAGAAAAATGCAAAACCCTCTGGAACAATATGGACCAAGGGACTTCCACATCATGTTACCTGCTTCAGTGGAATCAGAGGGAAATTACTCTGTGATAGTTGTTCACATAATGGTTAGAAACCCCTGAAATACTGGGATACATTCTGAGTCCTTGGGTTTGTCCACACTGAAGTCAGAAGTTTAAAAAGTCTTAGTGATGGACTTAATTAAAAATGGATAACATCCCATCTTCAGCAAAACCATAAAAAATCAAATAATATAATCTTGTTAAAGAGACAGAGAATGAACTATGTTTAGAGCTTTTTGGAACATAAACTGTAGCTCTTTCCATTAACAGATAGGTGAACCGAGTAGCATTTCAAACAATATTAGATTTGTAAGCACAGCTAAAATATCTTCATGTAAAAAAATTATATGCTTTACATGGTTTTAGAATCATAATATACTTTTCAGTTACCTGTATTTTTTTTTTATTTACTCTGAAAAGGGAGGTGGCTTAGTATTTATGAATAAGAGATATATTTATTAAAGTAGCTTCCAAGGATCAAATTTTGAAGTGAAAATTATCAGAAGAGACACAGAAAGTAATTCCTCGATGTAGATGAATGGCAGAGGGGGGAGAGAAAGGAAGCCAAAGGAGCAATAAGCAAAAGCTTTAATAAAAATGTTGTTCTAGATACTTACACAGCAAGAATGGACTAGTGGAAGAATATAATCTCCACTCAAAATCCTATGAGATCTAGTAAAAAAGTGCATTTAATGCATCAAAAGAGACTAGTGGAAGTATTCTGTTTACAGGATGGTCTGTAGGATAGGTGACATATAATGCATAAATATCAGAAAAACAGAAGTTCAACATTCAATCTAAGTACAAAGCTGTCTAATCAAGCCATTAAAAAACCCCCAAACAATTCTTATTCTTTTCACTGCCACTGAATTACCTCGGTGACTTCTTAACCCAGGCTTGCTCAGAACTCAGCAGCAGAAGTTGTTCTCAACTGTTTGCTCATTAAGGTGAAGGCTTTTCTAAATATATCCCCGGGGCTGATGCTGATGCCACTTACCCAGCAGTAAAATTCATGGCAGGTGTGGTTGCTGCCGGGCTCAGCAACGTCTCAAATTCCTGGCGTCGCTGAGCACGCTGGTGGAAAATAGACGTAGACCCCTTGAGCCGCTGCTGCCGGCGGTGTCCTTCCCCGGGCAGTGTTTCGAAGGGGGGGGCAGAGGCGAAGGCAGCCTGCCCGCAGGCAGCCCAAGGGGGGTCAGAGAGGCAGCTGGCGCAGCTCCCCGCCTGGGCCAGCCAGTGCCAGCGGCACCTGCCTGTGGTTTAGTGCCACCTGCCCAGGGTGACCCAGCAGCCACGCTGGCTCCCGTATCAGCCTTTATTGACTTGGCGCAAGAAGAGACAGGTCAGGTTTAAACTGGGGGACGTCTTGTCAGAGATGAATATTCTGGAAAACTGGTCAGAAGATAGAGCGTAGAACCACTGCAAAGGCAGACAATTTTGTCACTCACTGCATGCTCCTACTCCTTAGCGCATTTTTCGCCGCATTGGGTGCCCATAAAACGGCTGCATAAGCTTACAGAGTGCAAGTCACTGTGGTTATTATTAGATAGTGACAGACATAAGACTTTGTTGCATACATGCATGACTTTACTGGCTTGCTGATAAAGCAGAGGAATCCCAGAGGCAATTTAAAGGAGCACACTTTAGGCTCAAATCCTTAAAAGTACTGAGGTGCATAAATTTACATGTCAGAGGGAGCAGCACACTGAGTGAAATCCAAGAGCTAATTCTTGGGCACCCAGATTTTGAATGAAAGAAAACTTGTGCACCGAGGCACATCATCTGTGCTGGACTCCCCTCTGAGGCTATCGAGGAGTCAGAATTTCAGCAGTGTCATATTCTGGTCTCTTTGCTTCTATTCACTCGGTGCACTTTGACTGCGTTTTAGGAGACTAGTGAAGTGGTAGCATTTTCATTTTATTTCCATCAGCAGCATCCTTCCCATCTGACAGCTGCAGACCTAGCTTAAGGAGGAAGTGTTGTTCTGTGCAAATACCTCCTGGGGTGGTTTGTAAACTGCATTTGACAACTCCAAACTCTGCATGGATGGTAAAGTGAGCAGTGCTGTTCTTTGTGGGATGGTACACTTGTCTTTTTCCTAAAAGAAGAAAAACAGATACCTAAAAAATTCATTAACACAAATTAAGCTATTCATATTTTCATGCAGAAGGGCAGACAACTATTTGAGCAGTTGTGTTTTCACTAAAAAGGCAATCCAAGTTTGCTACTTCATTTAGCAAAGATAGAAAAAGATTCACTTCCCCTTATTTCTGTCCAGGCTCAGTGTTTGAAGTGAGTAACAGAGTCAATAGGATAGTCAAGCTGGGGCAACCAGGATTCAGTTCCATCCTCTGCAGATGGGTATGTCAACACACAGCTCTCAGAAGTGAAGGGTTCAGGATATTCTGAATTGTTCCTGAATAGCTGCTTCTGCTCCACTTTGCACCAAGTAATCTAATATGACAGTTACTGGACCAGTAATAGCAGTTTGGGGTTGTTTACTTTCCCATTCTGTACCTTCTGTAGACTTTTTTGAGATGAAAAATTAGGATGTTTCATTTCAAAATTGTCACAACAAAATGTTTTCACTCATTTCCATTTTTATCTTCAGCATCCTCTAGCTTATTGAACAAGGTTCATAAACCTGATGTGCAAATAGGTATTCTGAATACTTAACCAAATACTCAGCTGCTATAGTCACCAGGCTCACTCCTGTACCTTTTCAGTTCAGACAACATTAGGGAAGTCACTCTTCTGATTACAAACTGAAGCAGACACTCAAAGCAGCTCCACTGAATTTCCTTTCTGATGGGAGGAGTGTTAGCACTTATCTGCTTTCTGTGGGCACAAGATAGTATTTTCATACTATTAAAAAATATTCTGCATTACTGATGTCATCACACAGGTTTGAACATGAGCTACGCTACAGTTTGAAAACAGGGTAAAGAATAGCTTTTCAGTGTTTGCTCCGGATGTGAGGGCAAGGTTTATGGCAACAGGAGTGTCTCAGCAACAGTGCCCTAGCCAAGCAGAAAACAAAAAGGAATGTAGGAGATTTTCATCTTGAGATTTTTTTTTTTTTTTTTTTTTTTTTTCTGGTTTGGGGTTAGTATCGCAAATCCTGCTACAACATAAGATGCCATTAAATAATATTTCTGAGCTTGTCTTCTATTTCCTACACTGATAAGTACTCATCACTTGGGTTGGGAAAGGTATGTGCCAGGCTAAATCAGGAAATGCCTGTGATTTCACAGGATCCATGTATCTGCAATTTATAAATGAACCTGGGTTTCGTGGACATGAGCTATGGGATGAAACTTGAAAAGATGGTCCAATCAGTGTAGTCATCATATGCCCTTAAATAGGGCAGGTTTTAAATCCAGAAAAAACTGACAGCAGGTTTTAAATCCAGAAATTGTGGAGCCTAGTTCAATTAGAGGCAGATTTCAAAAAGTATTTAGAGACTTAAATTTTCTGGGCTTATGGAAGCATTTGACAGCTGCCAGTGCAATTCACTCTGGAACATCTTGAAGGTCTATTGCATGCCAACAAAAATCATGAAGCTCATCAAAGTTTTATGCTAAGGTTCTGCTTGAACAGTTAAGGTAAATAGGAACTTGCGCAAATGGGTTAATCAAACTTGCCTGTCAAACACAGACTCATTCATCCAAAATCCCTTTGTCAGACATTGACTTTATTACAAAAAAAAAAAAAAAAAGAAGGTTGAAATGATATGAAGCAGGCATGGCAAACCAGAAAAGCGCTGTACCAGAATATTAAAATGGTACTGTCAGATCAACCCTTCTAAATTGCAAGTACAGACAAAAGCCTTAAGGACAGTCCCTCCCCATGAAAATAGACAAAGATACTGATCAGCCAGGGGAAAACATCCTCCAAAAATGGACCTACTGAACAAATGAGCTGCTCCCACTGTATTACAGTAACAGGCAATGCCATGCAACTCTAACTCACAGGAGGATGCCAACCAAGGGTGGCCACCTGAAGAAAAGAATGTCATCAAGTAACCAAAGTGGTGCCTCGCCTTCAGCAGCTTAAACAAATTTTCATCACCAGTAATCTAGACCGTACGTCTCCCAGGTTGTCCCCACCTACAGCCAGGGGCAGGCGTGCTCCATAGTGTATCACGTACCTTCCCTCTCCAGGTCCGGGACCTGCTGGAGGGCACCAATCCTCCCTGTCTGGCTGCAGTTCTGCATTTCCTCACAGTGGGAACCCAGTGGCGTGCAGATGTTGTGTATACCCAAATCTTTTCTCCCGCTATGCAGTCAAGATGCAGCCATGGAGCTTTCATGAATACCATGCTACAGACCAAAGAGTGGCTCCCAGAACAGGGACTGCCTACGTGTCCCCTGTTCAAATGCACACGTTGAAAACACACCAAAGGCAGAAGCAAGTGTCTAAATGACCTTGAAACAAATGCTTCAGAAAAGGTCTGGAAATTAGACAGACTAACTGTATAAAGAACATCAAGACTGAAAGGAGAAAGCAACAACTGATCTCCAAAGTTATCCAGAAAAGAAAAAGGACAGAAGTGTACTGTAACCATATCGCAGATAAAGCCACAGCAGCTGCTAGAAAAGGAACTGACTGGACAAATAAACCCTTTACTAGACACTACATTGGTAAAATGCATGCAATTCCTCTTAATCCAAACAACTAGCCAGAAATTCAAGTTTTGTAGATTACTCCAGGTAACAGGAGAACCTGATGTTTCAGTCAGGCATTTTCTTATTCTGATTGTTCTGCAAGCTTTTATTCATAAGAATGGACAAGGTCTTGTTTTCTTGGCCACAACAAAGATGGTTCCAGCCACTGTAGATATTTTCCTTTTCTCAGCACAAGCGTCCTCTTGGCGAGGTTCTGCAAAGACTCTTGCTGGCTCCTTCTCCACCCCACAATGCTGCCCTTGCTGCCTTTGCAGGCTTCTCCTATGAGCTGTCTCACACTGCTCAGCTCTCCCTCTCTCCATCATGCACTCACGCATGCAGAGACACCTACCTGCTTAGGACGATACTCAACAAAGCACCTATTTCCGAGTAGTTTGAAATTCCTGAGCTGCCTTTGCCTTTCTTGTAGAAATCAGTGATGGGTAGTTGGAGTACTATTTGCCTGCTGACTTTCAGGGAAGATTTTAATGACTTCAGATAATCACTTTAAATGAAGTGGTGATGCCCAGCAGCTTCAACAAGGTGTAACACAGACTGCAGTAGCAGACGCATGTGACCTTGTCTGAGGCATAAGGATATCTGATAATGCAGAAATTCACTACTATTCAGCTATCTAAACATGCAGATGGGTATCAAGTGGGATTAACAAAAGTGCTGGCACCTACATTATTTTATAAAGCTGCCCCTCAGGACCTGATTCAAAGCCATTGTAGTCATGGAGAAATTACCATTGACTTCATTAAGATTCAGTTTAGAGTAACGTTGCACACTCCTTTGCTGCCCTTTGCTGTCTCTGTTCCTGTGACTTGAATTTTTCCCTCATGGCATTGCAAAAAAAGGATGGAAATGTTAGCAGCAATGCATGAGAAATTTAATACCAGTCCTCATGGTTTTGACAGTGTCTGTTCAATACAAAAGGAAAAATATTATTTTTAAACCTTAATAGAATTGTTCTGTTCATGTGTTTAAAAGATCACCACATCTTTAAAAAATTATCTAAACCAAAAGTGAAATATTTCAACTTGTTGCTTGCAAAAATGGTGAAACCTCACTAATTGGCATAAGCTGACTGAAAAACTATCCCATGTTCCTGCAGTAAACATCATGTCTATAGAAACCATGTGCAAGAATTTGATTTCTGCATCACTGTAGAATATATAAATCTGCCTTCAGTAAATCTTCCAATATGTCAAAATGTCTGATGACAAGCAGTTAATGTCAAAATCTACTTCTCTAGCTGTCCTAGGCACCAAACCAAATACATTAATTAAAACATTACAGTATCAAGCTAGATGCAGAATAAATAAGAGGACAAGTTGGGGTTTTTTTTAAGAGTATGTGATTGGATACTGTCTGAACTGGGAAGTGAAAGAAAAATTAAAGGGAAGATGGAATCAAAAACTAAGAAACAGGAACCAGTCATTTTACAATTTTGTAGTGTGGGAGACAGGAGAAGGAAGATAAATTGAAAACAAGTGTAGTGGCACATGATTGGTCTGCAATGGTGAAGGATAATTTTGAATTTAAAAGAGCTTAAACCTGTGATGGTTAAAGAGGAATACTGCTTGCAGAACTGCTCTGCATCAAACCCAATGTCCGTCCCAAGCTCATAGCTACGGGCTCTTACCCACAGGGTAACTAGCCTGACTGAAGAGCTATTTCTAGTGTCATCTCTGCTTGCAGACAGCAGAGAGGAACCGGCCACAGAAAGGCTGATCTCAGGAACGGAGAGCTGCTGTTTGCGGGCATGTCCCAGCACACTGTGGGGAAGGCAGAGGCTGGTCATAAGCTGGGAAAAGAAGTAAGGTTGTCAGTCAGATAGGCTTGTTCTCTTTGGTCTGCTGTCTCAGTTTTAAATATACGGACACCAAAAATTTTCTATAGCCATGTGGGTGTTCTGGATGTGCACTATCCCTAGCCAGTCAGTCTCAGATGCACATATTAAGTGGTGCAGGGCAACCAGACAAATCTATAGCACACGTATACAGCATGCATCTCACAACTGTGCAACAGCTCCAACATCACTGGGAAACATCAGATTTCCTGAAAAAAACCTCAATAGCCAATAAGCCTATGAGCAGTAAGCCCAGAAGTATTAGTTGGATGGTACATGCACTGTGTATGTTTGGAACACTCAGCACAAGGCTCTGCAGAGTTGGCTTGGTTGAAGATTTGCATTACAGATGTTTTCCAGCTGTGGGCTGTGAACAAGATTAGCAGTTAGCCTTAGGTGCCCATGTAAGAGACGAAGTGTACTGCTGATGTAGGATTCATTTGGTAAAACACAGATGCCTATATTTGACCTTTTCACGAGTCCCTTTGCAACTGGTGGAGACAAAACAGCACTTCCAAAAGATAAGTCTTCTCCTTCTAAAGTAGGTGCTGGAACAAGGGAAGGTGACTACAGTGGCTATGTTGCATACAGCAGCCCAACAGGGTCGTATCTGCAAATGGCAGCATAATACTTCAACAAAATGGAAATTTATGACATTTCTGGGTTGCTTTTTTTTTTTTTTTTTTTTTAATAGCAGTTTATAGGATTGAGAGTGGCCAATTAAAAATGTTTTAATAAAACCCTCCTGGCCATGGGGGCCTCTGGCAGCTGCCACAGGGTCATGGCCATAGCACCTTTCACGTATTTCTTGTGGGTGCAAACACTGCCTTTCTGCCACCCAGACATGCTGTGCCCAGCTGCTCACCATGGCCATACCCAGCTCCCAGACTCTTCCCTCTGAGCAAAGAAGGACCCACTTCTCCCCCTTTCCTCCACGCCAGCTCAAAGCTCAGTGCTTTCCTGGTTGGTCACCACTGCTTCTTGGGTGTCCTATACAATGTGTGTGCTTGACTGACTGAATTCGTGCAGATGATACAATTACAAGATAGGAATTTTTGGTTTTCTGGAATGAACAGGTGTAATGAAAACAGTTCCCTTTTGATTTAAGGGAACGTGTATAATTTCCAACAGGAATGTTGTCTTGTCTAAGCCTTGCCATCGGTTACAAATCAACTCTAGATATAGTGGACTTCAACTCCATTAGTTAACTCAATAGAAATTTTAGCCATTTTTCTATGTCTCAAAATCAAGAGTGTGAAGCAGCTGTCTGTAATTGTATAGTAGTCTTTAACTGTATAGAAATCTGTAATCAGTTCTGACAAATCAAAGAGCTTCATGGATTTAAAGTAGCTAAGTTTTTCCCAGATGAGTGTGTACTCAGTTGTTACTGAGGCACAGTTCACTTAAGCTCCTTGGCAGATTTTCAAATGCTGTCAGAGGGATATATAAAAGTCTATCACAAGAAAAGTTAAAATGTGTCAGATATCTGAGGTGCTTAAACCATCCTATATAATACATTTCTCCATTTCTGCATACAATAAGGAGATAGTTCTCCCTGAAGCCTGATTTTTAACTTCACATGTTACTGATGGAGAAATCTCATTCAAGTTTAAATTTAAAATCTTTACTTCAGGAATGTTTTCAATAAATAGGAGGTTCTGTTCCAAACATGCCACCAAAAAGTATTGTTTCTTATAGCTGAGGTCTAATACCTCAATGTTATATAATATAAATATATTAAAAAAAATATAATATAATATATATATAATTCTTTAAATGAAAAATAACTGGTGAAATTGAATTTGTTGAGATATGTAAATATTACTGATTAAGTGAAAAGATTAATTCAGTGTCATTGAAAGCCTAGCCAAGGATGTCTGAAGCCAAATTCAAACAAGCTGTACCCTTAAGATTTTTAAGCTGGTTTGTACAAACGGAGCAATTATTTTTAGACCCAAATTCAAGACTTTACAATATGCTTTACAATGCTGATTTCCTGAATAGAACATTTGCTCTTTTTTCACTATCAGAACATGTTAGTGATGCATGTGACTTGGTTTTCTACTTCCAGCTGTAAAGGTAATCTCTCAAGTTGCCTTTTTTCCTCATATATTTAAGAAAAATACAGTTTCCTTTGTTTGTGGGAACATTTTATTTTCTTTCAGGAATAGATCTGTAAGGTTATTAAATTCCTTGAAGACAGGCATGCCAGCTTTTCTAATAAAATTTGGACCAAGATAAAGGACATTTAACTTTTTAAGGTGTCCTGGTTTTGGCTGGGGTAGAGTTAATTTTCTTCCTAGTAGCAGGCATAGTGCTGTGGTTTGGATTTAGGATGAGAAGAATGCTGATAACACACTGATGGTTTAGTTGTTGCTAAGTACTGCTTATGCTAGTCAGGGACTTTTCAGCTTCCCATGCTCTGCCAGGTGCACAAGAAACTGGGAGGGGGCACAGCCAGGACAGCTGACCCAAACTGCCCAAAGGGCTATTCCATACCATATGACGTCATGCTCAGTATAGAAACTGGGGGGAGTTGGCCAGGGAGCAGTGATCGCTGCTTGGGGACTGGCTGGGTATTGGTCAGCGGGTGTTGAGCAATTGCATTTTACATCATTAATTTTGTGTATTATTATTGTTGTTGTTGTTATTATTATTATTATTTTCGCTTCTTTTTCTGTCCTATTAAACTGTCTTTATCTCAACCCACGAATTTTAACTTTTTTTTCCCGATTCTCTCCCGCATCCCACTGGGGAGGGGGAGAGTGAGCAAACGCCTGTGTGGTGTTTAGCTGCCTGCCAGCTTAAACCACAACATAAGGGTAAATAGAACTTTATGTGTGCTTTGTTTTGCTCTTTGAAATCACCCTTTAATGTATAATGACTTCAATGATAATTTCCTCTAACTACAATGATTTTAGAGATGATAAGTGTTGAGAAAGGTTTCGATACCAGGAGTAGATTTGCTTCTGGTAATTGAAAGATAAATCCTGCTCCTCCAGAGCAGATGAACTCTGTACAAGCTCTCTGGAGGTTATCACCCATGTGAAGAAATCAGATGCAAAAGGGATGCACTCGCAGCGCTGGCAGTTTCTGAAAGCAGACAGCAGGCATTTTGGGGAGTCAGAATTGAAGTCTGCTTTGTTAAGGATGCGTTTGAACAGGAGGGTTTCCAAAGCAAGGCTGAAATCAAAAAGTATCATTGAGGAACTATGACTCACGTCAAGTGCTGTAGAGGTATGGGTAGGCAGGATGGCACCCAGGTCAAGTTACTGTGGGACAGTGACAACACAGTGAGGTTGGTGAGAGCGGGACAGCCCCAAATTCCATGGGAAGAGATTTTTCCATAGGGGTCACTAAAGCACCAATTCTAATCCCGCCCTGCCATTTCCTTCAAGACTGTGGTGTTGAGAAAATGTTGTAATGGAGACTGCTGGACATGAGCCTTAGCCAGGTAACAGTAGGTGCAAGGCCTCTGGGTACTGTCTTCAGTAATCATTAACATTTAGATGCAGTTCCTTTAACATTTTTAAAATTGAGAAAATTGTATTTAATCTATACAAAGGCTGGGGACCATTCCTGCTTCGATTCTTGGGGCTTAATGTGCTAATTCCAGTCCAGTATCAAAATTAGAAGGTTCTCAGAATTGCTAAAATCATCTTGCAAAATCTCTTCAGTACGCTCAAAATATCATGATTTTAGGAGGCACTGTTTCTCTAGTTCTCCCAGGCCTCACTTAAACTCAAAGCTTGCTGATGCTGCTTTTCACATACTAACATAAGGTATTAATCCTGTAGTACAGACCAAGCAGTGTGCTCATAGTCTGTATTAAGGTGACCAAGGTGAAGTTAGATTGCACTCTGGTCATTGACTTGAGAGCAAGCAAACACCTTCACATGAATAAAACATGTAGGAAGCATTGGCATTAGGTATTGCTAGCCTTCAAAGCCTCTCCAGTAAATTAAGAATTAGCCTGAAGGAAAAGCTTTAGTGATGAAAAATGTTATGAAGTCCTCTACACTGATAATTCAAAAATTGTTTACATTAACAGCTGGATCATATGCAACAACAAACCTGAAACATAGTGCAATTCTCTTGCAGAGCTATTCCTACACAACACTGTCACGCACAGTCACACAAATTAAAAATAACCCAAACCACTTCCATAATTAACAAAAAAAGATTAAATATGGATTTATGCTGAAGGAGATAACTGTTGACTTGTAGAAATGACAAACAGATGCTGGCAACTAATGCAGTGATTTTACTGCAGTGAGGTGAAGGGGTGTGTCTGGATATGCAATATAGGTGTGCTTCTTTTGCATCATTGTAAAATGACACGAAGCTGTTTCCTGGATATGCTTTCATTTAATGCATATGCATGTGGATGCATATAAAATATCTCTTACTGAATAGTTAGCATGAGCTATTTTGTCATCTAAAATGAGGACAAAACATAATGACTAGAGAGAATATAGACATGTGAGATTAATGTTGAGTCAATTTTTTTGCTCTGCAGAAAAAGCCCCTGTAAAACAGGAAGTGAAAGTGAGATAAAGGAGGAGATCAGTAAAAAGTGTTAAGAAAAATAAGAAGTAAAATCATTATGTCAATTTGATGGGTGGCCGGGCACGTGGTGATCAGCAGGCAGAGGAATGTGAGTCTTCATTAAGAACTAACTGTCTCAACAATACTCTTCCTCAGGAACAGAAATATATCACATTCAGATTCTGGTCATGCTCCAGTTTGTGTCGTTTTATTCTGCCAATATGCATTTTCCATTCAGTTATACTGCAAGAAATTTTCCAGTTCTGTCCAAGAAAAATAACTGCATCATATTACTAAGGCACAACAGCTACTGTGCTCTGCTGTAGGCTTGACAACATATTGAGAGAGAGAACAAGACACAGAGAGAGAGAGAGGGAGAGGGAGAGAGAGAGGGAGAGAAGCAGAGAGAAGTTATCAGAAATTCTTTCCATTATCAGGAATTTATGAACAGGAGTTAATATAATTTTTGACTATTTTTTTCCCCTGCACATTATGCAGTCAGTATAAAATAAATCACAATAAATCACAGTTCAGGACACATAGAGGAAGACTTGGAAATGGGAGGGAAAGAACAAAATAAATTCACAAGGCAATGAGGTATTAAGTGCTCTTTGCGTGATATCCTGATTAGTTCATCTTTCATTTAGGTGGTCTTTGGGTCTGCAGAATTTCCCTCTGTCATGGTTTAACCCTGGCTGGCAACTAAGCACCACACAGCTGCTTGCTCACTCCCCCTGCCCTCGTGGGATGGTGGAAAGAATCAGAAGAGTAAAAGTGAGAAAACTCCTGGGTTGAGATAAAAACAGTTTAATAATTGAAATAAAATAAAGTAAAATAGTAGTAGCAATAATAATAATAATAATATACAAAACAAGTGATGCACAATGCAACTGCTCACCACCCGCCAACCAATGCCCAGCCAGTCCATGAGCAGTGATCGCTGCCCTCCTGCCCCACCACCCCTGGCTTATATACTGAGCATGACATCATATGGTATGGAATATCCCTTTGGCCAGCTTGGGTCAGCTGTCCTGGCCATGCCCCCTTCCAGTTTCTCTCTGGCAGGGCATAAGAAGCTGAAAAGTCCTTGACTAGTGTAAGCAGTACTTAGCAACAACTAAAACAGCAGTGTGTTATCAACTTTATTCTCATGCTAAATCCAAAACACAGCACCATGTCAGCTACTAGGAAGAAAATTAACTCTATCCCAGCCAAAACCAGGACACCCTTGCCCTTCAATGCCTGCCTCTGCTCATCCTTCTCAAGCTTATGCTCAGTGAAATGGCAACCCTACCTCCAGCCAAAGAGGACTACCTAGGAGCATTGCTGAAGAGACTTAGGCTCTGTTGCACCGTTTGCCTTTAAACTCCCAGCCGAGCCCTCTGCCCTGCAGCAGAGTCAGAAAAGTTTGTGTAGACAGGTATGAGAAAACCATTAAGCCTGGTGGCCAAAACTGTGAGCTTTATGTTTGCCAATGAAACAACATTAGAGAGCTCTTGGGAGCCTGCAGCAGGTTGTTTCATGAAAGGACAGTCTAGACTGGAGAGTTCGACAGGTGGGGGCATTCACACTACCCCTTTTTAGCCCCCCAGTGCAGGATCCTACAGGAGGAAGATCTCTCCCCTGGGACTCCCTAGGGACAGCCTGGCTCCTCCTGGGGAGGGGCTGCTTGGGGCAGGATTTGGGTTTGGGCACCCTGAGCTGCTCTTTCTTAATTTTGGCATGCAGGCCAGCTGCCCACAGAAGGGGCGAGTGGAGCATCTGCCCTTTCCCTTGCGGCTCCTCCACTCATGGTATCACCTGCACTAGTTCGAAGTGCCTTGCCATGAGAAACTACAAAAGGAGAGCTTTTCTTTTTCTTTTTGAAAAGAAGAACTGGCTTGTCCAAGAGAAACAACTGCTTTCTGAATATACATTAGGAAGTCACTCATTGCATGTAAAACTACTAATATAAGAAAATACCTGAGAACAGTGCAGACTCGGACCATCAGTTAATTTTTTTGTTCCTGAGAATAGAATACTACTTTGAGAAAATACATTTCTTTTGTGCTCTTAGGTTCCTCTTTCTTTAGAGCTAGTTATATATTTAGCTTGCCTTAAAAGTCCTCTTTCTTGAAGGTTCTTTTTTCCTTTCAATATGTAAGCCACATTCTTTCTTTCTCTGAGATTTATTAACTGATTTTAGTACACTGTTGACAAAAAAAAAAAGAAACCGGGGTTGTTTGAAGAATCCTTGTTGTGGTCCATAACATTAAAAATTACTCTTTTTGTCTTTTTAAAGCTGAATGTTTTTTGGATATACATGTATATATACATATATATATTAAAAAAAAACCCTGCTCTGGGATTAGTGTCTTTGATCAAAGGTCAAAGCCTTAGAAGGTCTTAGCTGCCGCAAAGCTGAGCTCCACCACAGCTACTCACTGCAGAGGTATTTGCTCCTCTTTCTCTGTCACCTGCAGAGCTGCCCCGCTTAGTCTAGTGCTCTGGGACCAGGGTTGGGGCCAGAGAGGGTGTACATCACCCCTCAGAGCCTGTGCATACAGACACGTACAGCCATACCACTCTGAAGGAAATTCAAACTCAGAAATATCTGTAGTCCAGAAGATTAGCTTTTCTGCCAGGCACTTTCGATGACTGGATCTCACTTCAAAGCAGGGCTTCATTCACAGCCATCCATGGGAAGATGAAGTAGAGTCTTAAAGGAGCAGTACTAAGAGGGAATCTATTGTCTTTGATTTACTCCTTAAATGCATGTGGCAGTTGTGAGAAGTATCTTACAGTCATTGTTCCTGGTCCTTAAGAATGTGTTTAGGAAGCATTGCCCACGCTTGTAACATTATTCCTTTCTTAATTGGAACAAGTGAGAAAATAGGATGTGTAGGATGGAGGATAAGTATTACCAACTAAAATCATGTCATAACTTGCTCTTTGTGTGCATCACTTACTCTGGGACATGTTTCACAATGTTTACAAAGCTCAGACTTACCCTTCAAAGTGCAGCATGTCCCTCTCCCAGCCACAGCTGAGCTGAGTTGACATGCCCGCCTACAACCCACCAGCAGCACCCTCACCCTTCCCTCTCCCTTTCCAGACCCAACTGAGGTGCACATCAAAATCAAAACCCAAGATGGTCATCCATGTGAGGGGTTTCATCTTTTCTCATGCCAGACGCTAGAATGGGCTTTGTGTAGAATTACAGGAGATATCCAGGGTAAAACAACAGAAAATGTGGTTGCAGCGATATCACAAGGCTGGAGCTAAAGCCACTAGCTGCTACTTCCTTTTTCACCACACTGGTGTTTAAGCTTCCTGGAGTTAAGTATAGGCTATACATCACTTCTCCTTCCTCTTCTTGCAGCAGCCCAAATTGCTGGTTGGCTGTCAAAGATGAATAGTTCAGCTCTGGGATTTTGATGAGCTGATGCCACTGCTGCATGAGGTGGGTTTTAGGACATAATATTTTCTGTCACGGTGATGCTGTGGAACATCTGAGAGGAACATGTGAGGTGAGAATCCACAGGGAATTACGGAAGGGCTTTGAGATTTGTTTTTCCAAAGGAGCAAGGGTCAGTACAATTCTTTTTTGGAAGTTCTTGCTTTTGCATCATGAATGGGAGTTCAGGATAGGTAAACAAGAGCACAGCTTAGTGATTGATTTTCTCCTAGGTTAATACTAGAACTAAAAATAAGATAAGTCATAGTCCAAGGTAATTATGTCATTAGGTTAAGAGGTGTTATATGAACAGAATGCAGCATGCAGCTGCAATGTTCAAGAGCATAATCTTATATGAATGTAATTCTTCCATATAGACTTGTGGATCTCAAATATTCTGGGTAAATGATGGGGAAGAATCATCTGCAAGCAAGAAAACAAGAATATAAGGTAAAAACTTTCTTGTTTTGTGTTTCAGGAATTTTTTCCTTTGTTCTCGTACACTGAGAGTAATTTGCCACTGAAGGATGTCAGTTAAAAATCAGATTTCAATTGAGTTTTTAGTCAGCAAAGCAAAAGCATAAAAAAATTAGGGCAGGAAAAGAAGATGTATTCACAAAGAAGGTCTCATTGACACTTTCTCTCTTTAATTGAAAAGTACTACATCTGTAGGAAAATACAAGACTGGGCATGTGTGTTTTTAAGCAACACATACTTCCAGAACCTCTCACTCTTGTGGAATCTTAATAAAATATTGATAAAATATATGATGCCACAGTTGCAGATATTCCTATGCAGAGAATGACATCATAGATAAACACAACAGCTAAGACAGTGAGACTGGAACTTAGCTTGGAAAATATTCAGAAAAAGATTTAGGAACCAAAAGTGGAAACCTTCCATTTTACAAACTTGCCAGCTTTTCCATAATTATATGAATCCATTGTCAGTCCTTCAGAAATGCCATTGCTGGAAAAAGACTGAAACTTTGTTTCTTCAAATGTTTCTGAATTTGCACTGGCAAAGATGGTTTTGATTTTGTGGGTGTTTCTCTTAAAAAAAGCTCATTTACCTAGGTCTGCTTTTGCTCAGATTTTTGCCATTAGCAGCATCTCTTGGTAACAATAAAGGAAGGAAAACAAAATGTAGAGAGGTAAGGCCATGGATTTACATCAGTGGCCATTCTGCTACCGCTTCTTTGGCTCAGGACTGTATATCTTGAACAAAGATACTCTTCCATCAAAACAAAAAAAAAGCACCCCAGTTTTACAGAACTTAGTAGGGCTTCCTACTGTCTCATACTTTGCACACCCAAATTAAGAATTTCTCACCAGGTACACATTTAATTCTCAATTTTGACTGTTTTTCTAATTAAATAATCCCATGTATAAATAACCTCTAAGTGCTCATTAACCAAGGCATCCACACATCCATATAAATTGGATATCCAGGGGCCCTTTTCAGTTTCATCAGCAGCAGATGGGCATAGTAGAACTGATTTGACTTCTCTGTGCTTTATTTTTCCCACTTATACTCCTGGAGATAATGGTGGATTAATGTGTATGTCTTTTGCATTTAGACACACAATTTATCTTCCTGAATTAGGAGGCTAACTTCCATATATACTCAATGAAACTGAGCTCTTCCAGAGGCAACTGAGAAGAATTATAACCTAAATGACCTGAATATCTTGTTCAGAGTAAATGGAGAAATTTGGCTTGTGGCTGATTTTTTCAGATGAACAGCCTATCACAGAGCTTATTTCTACAGGCAGATACTTTCAGAACAAGATTGAGAAAATTAAAAGGCAGGGGTTATTCAGAAGACAAAAAATATGTTCACTGTTTTGGAGAGCCTATTGCCCCAAAATGTGATCTACCACAGACCAAGGGCTCCTGGTCTTCATGGAGTTTTTTTAAAAAATGCTGTTATGAAGTTCCTTTACAGGATATCATGTTTGCTACCTAGCACCCCAGCTTTATTGCAGAACAAGGGCCTAAGTAAGCTAATGTTATGTTGAATTTAGACCTGCTCTGACCTCCAGAGGTCCCTTCTAACATAAACTATTCTCACAGGGAGACACCTGCAAGTTCCTCATATGTCAGTTCTTAAAAATAGGGAGATCAAAGAGACAAAAGAAGATTTTATATTCATATAAACCTATGCTATAAGTAAGGATGTTTCTTGCCAGTTTTCATTGATTATTCTTCTTGTGCCACAATAACAACAGTAATGTAAACAATGCATTTTTCTGCCAATTCCACAAGAACTGTAAAAACTCGATAAATTTGCCAATATTCCTCTTCCTTTCTCTTTTTTCTCCTTCTTTCACTCCACGTGTGGTCTTTCCAGGACACAAAGACTAAATACCAAGTCTAGCCATTGTCTGGTACAATTTCTGTAAGGAAACAGCAACCAATGAAGAGCAGCTTTGGTCATCACAGTTGGTGTTTATAGTACTTAAGATATTTTGATGTTTATAGTACTTCAGATATTTTGATGTCCACATGACATGGTTATTCAAGACCAACTTGCCACTGACTGCACATGTAAGCCTGGAGCAGCAGTCACCTCGCCTAACTGAAAGTATCAGCAGTGCAGACACCTACCTCTGAGCTAGTCATCATGGGAACTCTTTACAGCCAATGTAGAGAAATCCTACTTTTGGGTTGCAATTACTTTGACCCATCTTAAACCTCTGCGTTAGGATGAGGTAAGTGATATTCATAAAATGACTCTATTCTCTCACCTCTGAAGGGAGAATGAGGCATAGACCTGTTAATGCAGCTGTAGATGTCTACATTTAAGTTATCTGAATGCCCTTACCTCCTTGTCCTCATTGACCTCACACCACATCACAAGCTATGCCATCATGAAACCCTGAGGTATAGAAACCTCAGGACTCTTCAGTGCTTTGTAAATTCAGACACTGCTACACCAACTAGGCAAGCAAGCTCTAAGGTTAAAATCCTCATAGAGTTAAAGCAATAAATTATTAGTTTGAATCTGTCAGATAACTCCTACCTCTTTGGTGGTGCTCCATTATAAAAAAAGATTCCAGAAGGAGTGGGGGGTATGCCCATTTAAGGAATTTCTTGGCTATAAACCTAACTAATCTAAATTTAAATTGGTTTTCCTGTTCAAGAAACACTTAGATTGAGCTTGTGCCCATCAATTAAATGCTCTTGGCTACTATGTATGAAACTACCTAAAAAAAGCCGCAAACCCAGTTGTTCTATGGGTACAGAGGTAACTGTTTCACTCTGTAAAACACACATGGTCCAGGACAGTATGTGACCCCCTTCTAGCATACCCTGAAGTATTCAGAGAGAAGGATGTAGGCCTGCCTCAGCTAATTGGGCTGGTACCTTCTCCCTGAAGCAGGGTAACTACCCAGGGGTGTCACAGGACACAGAAATGGGGTGAGGAGGGGGCAGGAATTGTCGTCTTTAGCTAAAAAAAAGAAAACTTGGTGCTTCAGTCTTCCCTGAACCCTCTTTATTCCTCTGACCATGTTTTTTGCAGGGCAAGGGTGCAGGCATCAGGAAGGGTTTTGTTACATGAAAACAGCTGTGGGGTCTTCTCCTGGTGACTCAGGCGCTGGCTGATAGCATTGATCCTGGCAGTGGGCAGTGCCATGCCTGCAGATTGCTCATTTCCCACTGCAGACCACAGAACCGTTCACTGTCCCTCTTGGATACTCAGCAAAGTGTTGGTGCAGCAACAAATAAGCCCCTCGCCATACTGTAAGCTCGGACTTTTTCGTATATATGCATTGCTACTCACGCCATACCCATCTTTGGATGCTTCTCAATGGAAGAGAAAATACTTCTTCCCTCAGCCTCAGAAAGGTCAGGTGACCTTGTGCTCCTTCCCTAATGAGCTAGGTTGAGACAGAGGATCTGCTCCAGGTAGAAATGGTGTGGGGAGGCAGAGGGATATGGTGTGGGAGTAACTGAGGAGCAGAGGTTCCTGTTTCAAGCATTACCTTATGAAGGCAGTCTTATTACAGCACATGTTATCATAATTAGAGATACAAATTGCTTAGGCTTACAAACAGAGCCATCAGAAGGATACATTATTAAAATATATATTATTAAAATATAACCATAAAACTCCCATTTTTTCCACCAGGCCCTCCTCTTTTTCGTACTTCTGTTCTTAATCAATAAAAACGCTGTGACAAATTAGAAGGAAAAACCCCTTGCTGTCTGTAATATTATTGTATGAAACTTGGTTTCCCTGTTTCTGTTTGTATTCTTGTCTGTCTGGTTGCCTACAATTAAATCAAAAAGGGGCTCTTTAAAGAAAGGACCAGGCAGAACAGGTAGGTGAGGAAACACAGGAGGCAGCTGAAATAAGCAGGTTCAAAGCAGTTAAGAGCGTTGGTTTCCCTTTGGCCAGAGCTGCCACCGAGCCTCATGGCCAGAAAAGAAAAAGGGCTTAGAGAGAGAGGGGAGAAGCTGCCCGGACTGCAGACAGGAGTGTCAGCAAGGTGAGAGCGTGCTGCTCCTCCCAAAACAGAGATCATCATCACAGTGAGCAGCGATCCCACCCGTGCCACACACAGAGGTTTAGGCTGCCATCACAAGAAGCTTCAGCTGAAATACTGTCACATGTTTGATGAGGCCGTGCTGTGAACCGGAGCAGGGAACAGGCCCAAGTGTTTATGTTTCTGAGACGTGTTTCTTCCCTTTTTCAGCATGTCTCTAAAGTCAGACCTGTTCCCAGCTCAGGTTTTTAGTGGTGCCCCAGCAGCTGCTGTGGGAGAGGGACCTGCCTGGGGAACAAGGAGGCACAGGAGGGCTTGAGGCTGCTCTGGAGCACCGCAGCACGGCTAAAGAAACAGTGGGATGGATACTTTCCTGTATGACTTGGTCTTACATGTTTTGCACTTTGAGTGACTTGTGTTTTGTTCTGGAGAAAGTCTGGGCAGGTGGAGGACAGTCAGTCACTTTAGCTCATCCTCAGGCCCCAGCCCTGGCTGCACCTGCTAAAACCATCCCAGCTGATACACGAGGGCTTGTAACACAGGTCCTGGGTGGAAAACGGGGAAGCTGAGCTCCTAAAGCTGGCGGCACAAGACTGGAGAGGAGCCCTGAGTCCTCAGGGAGAGGCCAGCTCAGCCAGCAGCCAAGGAGGCAGGGGAAAGGCAGAGTGAAGAGGTTACTTGGGAATTATCAGTAAATGCTTCTTAACTTCTATCATGCCCTAGTTTAGCTGCCTTTTTCTCTGTTCTTCCACCTCTTCCGCTTTCTCTTTTTTCTTTTTACCTCCCCTTCTTTGTCTCTTCCCACTTCCTCTTTATTTTACTTGATTTTGTCCATCTGCCTTGTGCCTCTCCCTCAGCCTATCTGCTGCCCTGCTCTCCTTCTTTGCTCCCACGCAGCAGCTCCATGCACAGGGACTCCCTTTATCTTGTAACTCCATCTGACCCGCAGCCTGCAAGCCCTTCTGAATTTGTTTCTCACATACCTTCCCATTTCAGCCCATACACATTCTTCAAAGTCTCTTCAGATTTATGAGTTTTTTGACAATGCAACAGCAGGAGAGTTCCTGCACCACACCCAAGCCCCTGGCATCCATCCCACCAGAACTTCCTTTCCCCAGCAATCAGGGCTGTTGCCCACTCAGACAGAAGCTATAGGCTCAGGAGCTGTAAGCCTGAGATGAAAAGATAACCATTCTTACATTTTCCCGACTCCTAAAATGGAAGCATGAGCTTTGCTTAGGGCATTGTCTGAGACAAATGTGTTGGCAAATGCTTTTCTTGCTTTTCATAAATACACCAAATACAGAAACTATCATTTTCTATTAAAATCACATTTACATCCTACAGTGATCTGAACAGCAGCAACTCTGGGCACGGCCAAACTCCTCCTGGCAGTCTGTGTACTAGAGTAAGCTGAGCAAGTGTCTCACCCACACTTGACCCAGCCACAGGAGATGCTGGAGGCCTCCAGTGAACTGAAAGCTGGAAGTGGTGATTCTGTTCTAAACCAGGGACTTCCAGTGGGTAGTGCATCTTCTCTTGCTGTGCAGCAATCAATGCCAAGCAAGGTGCATGTCAGCTAATTGTCTGTGCTGGCAACAGTTTCTGTTCAATCTTGTCATAGCAAAACAAGTGAACTATCAGCTTTGGGACTAATTGTGCATTTCATTTTGTGGTACAGTATCACAGTTATATTTATCCTCCACACTTTGACAGTTTTTCCAAGTGAAGTTTAGGATCCGTTGCTCACCGCACATAACAACAATATTTACAGGGAAGGGTAGAGCTACACAGTTTCTTGCAGAAGCTTGTTGTAAGCCAGGGTATTGCTCGTAGCTATTGCATTTTTCAGGCACTGCCAGAAGTAGGGCTGAGATCGAGGGTTAGTTGGCCATTCCAGGACAGAACTTCTGCATAGCCTCTTCCTCAGCTGGACATACCGGGACTTCTGCAGAACCTTCTCAAGAAATATCAAGATAATGACATCCATTTTTTCATCTAGAAGCCGCTGGTGGGCCATGTAAAATGTTGTCTTGAACCTGCCACTTTTAATGTACTTGTTGGTCAGCACGAATATAGTCTTTTTGCTCAGCTGAATGCTCTGGGAGAGGTTGTCAAAGACTGGCTGTCCTGGGAGCCAGTCCCGTTCTTCCAGGCATAAATTGAACTGTCTGGCTTTTTGATCTTCCAGCCGTTCAACCAGTTCTTTCAGCACCCACTCATTCACAGCTGGATCTTTATTGTCATAGGCAATAAAAGCATCATAGCAAGCATCTGGTAAAGATAAACGCCGATAGCCCTTCAACTTGGCAGTGCAGTAATGGTAACTATACCATACATCCCAGAAATAGAGATGGCTCATCACTGTGAACACCATAAAGACTAGGACAGTTGAAGCTGACAGACCATACAGGATCAAATACGAGGTGTCCAGCTCACAGGTATACAGATCCAAGAAAACCACACTCCTCCCTTTATGTGCTCCTGGGCCAGCACAGGTCACGTCTGTGGCCAGAAGAGGAATAGTCACTTGAGTCTGATTGATCCACCAAACAAACCACACAGCATCACAGTTGCACTTGAAAGGATTGCCATGCAAAAGCAGCATCCTCAGGTTGTTAATGACATTTTCAGGGAAGCTAGATTTCTTAATTATTTGGATCTTGTTTGAGCTGAGGTCCAAGTATTTCAATTTAAAAGCACCTCTGAGAAAATGTTTGGTTAGCCGTTGAATGTGATTGTTTCGGAGCATCAGTTCTTGGAGCGTTGAAGAGCAATTGGACAGTTCTCGGGGAACAGTAGCCAGAAGGTTATTGCTGAGGTCCAGAGTTACTAGTTTCTTCAGATAGTGGAGGTTTCCCCAGTTGAAGCTCTTCATCCGGTTATTGGTTAAGTTGAGGATCTTGAGTTCTGGAGGCATAGCTTCAAAAACACCATGAGGCAAAAAACTGAGTGAGTTGAAGGAAATATCCAGTTGTTCTAGGCTAGTCAGATTCTTGAAGAATGACAAGTATCTAGCATTCCCATCCATCCATAAAACATCTAAACGATTTCCTCTGAACTCTAAAATTTGAAGTGATTGGCTTTCCATTCCTGTGTTAATAGAGGTAGAAATTTCATTCTCATTCATCATCAGCTTCTTCAGGTAGGCCAAGTTTTTCATAAAACTAAGCACATGACTAACACCTTCTGCCAGAAAATAGTGTGTGTTCCTGCTCAGGTCTAGAATTTCTAAAAATTTTAGCTCTTTGAAAGCAGTTGAGTATAGCAAATCAATCCTGTTGTTAGAAAAATCCAGATATTTCAAGCCAGACAAGTGGTAGAATTCACTTCCATTTAAGGTTTGACTTATTGCATTATCTGACAAGTTGAGGCATTTGAGGAAACTAAGACCACGGAAGTCTGAGGGGTTAATAAAAAATATGTTGTTTCTGCTTAAATCCAAAGTTTCTCCATATTTCAGGCACTCTTCCTTAACTGAAGATTGGTAGGAAGCAGCCTCTTTGTCTTTGGACCTGCAACTTCGCCCATACTCATCATACCTGAAATAATGCATCTCTTGTAATACTTTCCTGTTGTATTGCTCTGCTGAAATCCTAGGATTAGAGCAAAATCCATAAAAGTTGCTTTCGCCTGAAGAAGGAGAAATTTTATTCACTGAGAGGTCTATGAATTTAAGAGCTGGGAATTCTTTCAACATGCTCAGGTTAGCAACTTTAATAAAATTAGTCCCGAGATCCAACACTGTTAGATTTCTAAGACCAAGCAATGGATCTAGATTTCCTTCTTTCAGTTCTTTAAAGACATAGCCCCTGAGCCTCAGGGTTTCCAGGCTAGAGAGGGTGGAAAATGTCTTAGACAGATTCAAGGATGGAGAATACATCTGCAGTTCAAAATTAAAGGACAGATCAAGCTCTACAAGGCTGGGGATAAACTTCAAAAACTGAGCATCTCCAATCTCCTTAACAAGGAAATTTTGGGAGAGGTCAAGCTCTTTGAGATTCCTGATGTTTTTAAACCAGCTGCTGGGTATGCTCTGAAGAGAGTTACTGTGAAGTCGCAAAATTCTTAAATTTTTCAAGGAATAAAAAGCCTTTGAATGTATCTCAATAGTGCTCTTGGGGCAGGGAATACAAGGATATGGGGCATTATAGCAACGTGGGCAATTACCACTTAGATCAAGAATTTCTAGGTTGTGAAGGGCACTTAAATCATGTTCTTGAATCACTTGAATCATGTTATTGTAAATATACAATTCCTTTAAAGTAGATGACAAATTGGGTGGAATATGAGTTAAGTTGTTAGACTTCAGGGATAGTATTGTTAATTTTTTTAGTTCCAGAAAGGCTGTTTTTTCAATTTCAAATGAAACATTGCATGGATTACGGTAGTAGCAGTTCTGTCCCAGATACAATACTTCTATGTTTCCTAGCTCTGACAAATTGGCTTTTTGGATGGAAAAGATACTGTTTGCTTCCAGGCTCAGCAGACTTAAAGTAGTAGGAAGACCCTGAGGTATTTCCAACAGCTGGTTTGCATCCAAATACAATGACTTCAATCTTGTCAGGGCAGCAAAACTGCCATTCTCAATCTTCGGTCTGCTGGTGCACACATGATCTTTGGGCCCCATTCTGACAGGCACACAGTTGCATCTGAAGTCAATCTCCACAAGGTTTTCAAGATAAGCAAAGGATGTTGGATAGATATGGGGGATATGGTTAATACTCAGGGTAAGGTTGGTAGCGTTTTTAGGGATCCCTCTGGGGACTTCCATGAGACGCCGATCGGTGCAGTCCACTGTCACAGTACCTTCAGAGGCTCTAACATCACATGGTAAACTTTTGGGAAACCAAGCTCCTGACAGCAGCATCGGAAATAGGAAGAGCAAGACAAATGGCAATGCATTTGACATCTTTGCACAAGGTACCTGAAAATAAGGAAATAGGGAGGTATTAATTTAATGCAATGAGAACATCTCATAGGCCATCATATCAACCACATACTGGGTCAGACCAAACAACAGCTAACCTGGAATCCTGTCTCTCACACTGGCTAAAAGGGCATGTGCAGGTAGGATTGTAAGTTTGAGGAAGGCATATGTTGGTATTTCCTCAAATGCTTTCTTTACTTTCTTATCATGAAGTATTGTAGTGTTAAGATAAATATCAATTTCTAAATAACGGATCATAAAAAAAAAATCTACTGAAAAGATGACAAGGCAGGCGATTAAAGGCTACATCGCTGTGAATATGCTTTTCTTAAGGGGAAACAAGCAATGTTAAAAGTCCAGCAGATTGCCATTGTATAATAGCATAAATGAGCAAAGTTAATTTTTTGAAGCATATGAAAGATAGAGAAAATCTACAGTCACTTAAAAGCTAGTGTAAATTTTCAAAACCACATTGACTAACAGGTGAGTGCCTAATTTGAATTTCACATTATAGAATCATAGAATCGTCTAGGTTGGAAAAGACCTTTAAGATCATCCAGTCCAACCATTAACCTACACCACCAAGCCCACCTAAACCAATCAAGGGTAGACTAGACTAAACCATATCCCGAAGTGCCACATCTACCCGTTTTTTGAACACTTCCAGGGATGGTGACTCCACCACCTCTCTGGGCAGCCTGTTCCAATGCTTGACCACCCTTTCCGTAAAGAAATTTTTCCTAATTTCCAGTCTAAACCTCCCCTGGCGCAGCTTGAGCCCATTTCCTCTCGTTCTATCGCTAGCTACTTGGGAGAAGTAGCTCACCTCAGTACAACCTCCTTTCAGGTAGCTGTAGAGAGCAATAAGGTCTCCCCTCAGCCTCCTCTTCTCTAAGCTAAACAATCCCAGTTCCCTCAGCCGCTCCTCATAAGACTTGTTCTCTAGACCCTTCACCAGCTTTGTTGCCCATCTCTGAACACGCTCCAGCACCTCAATGTCTTTCTTGTACTGAGGGGCCCAAAACTGGACACGGTATTCCAGGTGCGGCTTCACCAGCGCCGAGTACAGGGGGACAATCACCTCCCTGCTCCTGCTGGCCACAGCATTCCTGATACAAGCCAGGATGCTGTTGGCCTTCTTGGCCACCTGGGCACACTGCTGGCTCATGTTCAGCCGGCTATCTACCAACACCCCCAGATCCTTTTCAGCCAGGCAGCTTTCCAGCCACTCCTCCCCAAGCCTGTAGCGTTGCATGGGGTTGTTGTGACCGAAGTGCAGGACCCAGCACTTGGCCTTGTTAAACCTCATACAGTTGGGCATGGCCCATCGATCCAGCCTGTCCAGGTCCCTCTGCAGGGCCATCCTACCCTCGAGCAGATCAACACTCCCACCCAATTTGGTGTCGTCTGCAAACTTACTGAGGGCACACTCAATCCCCTCATCCAGATCATTGATAAAGATATTGAACAAGACTGGCCCTAAAACAGAGCCCTGGGGAACACCGCTCGTGACCGGCTGCCAACTGGACTTAACACCATTTACCACAACTCTCTGGGCTCGGCCACCCAACCAGTTCTTTACCCAGCAAAGAGTATGCCTGTCCAAGCCGTGAGCTGCCAGCTTCCCAAGGAGGATATTATGCAAGACGGTGTCAAAAGCTTTGCTAAAGTCCAGGTAGATGACATCCACAGCCTTTCCATCATCTACCAGGCGGGTCACCAGGTCATAGAAGGAGATCAGGTTGGTCAAGCAGGACCTGCCTTTCGTGAACCCATGCTGGCTGGGTCTGATCCCCTGGTTGACCTGTACTTGCCTGTGGAGTTCACTCAAGATGAACCCCTCCATAATCTTCCCCGCCACCGAGGTCACGCTGACAGGCCTGTAGTTCCCCGGGTCCTCCTTCCGGCCCTTCTTGTAAATGGGCGTCACATTGGCAAGCCTCCAGTCATCAGGGACCTCCCCTGTTAACCAGGACTGCTGATAGATGATGGAGAGTGGCTTGGCGAGCTCCTCCGCCAGCTCCCTCAGTACTCTCGGGTGGATCCCATCCGGCCCCATAGACTTGTGAGCGTCCAGGTGGCGTAGCAGGTCATTAACTGCTTCCTCCTGGACTATGTGGGCTCCATTCTGGTCCCCATCCCTATCCTCTAGCTCAGGGGCCTGAGTACCCTGGGGATGACCGGTCTGGCTGTTAAACACAGAGGCAAAGAAGGCGTTAAGTACTTCAGCCTTTTCCTTGTCCTCAGTGACAATGTTCCCCCCCACATCCAGCAAAGAATGGAGATCCTCCTTGGCTCTCCTTTTATTGCTGATGTACTTGTAAAAGCATTTTTTATTGTCTTTTACAGCACTGGCCAGATTGAGTTCTAGCTGGGCTTTTGCTTTTCTAATTTCCTCCCTGCAGGACCTAACAAGATCCCTGTACACCTCCTGAGTTGCCCGCCCCTTCTTCCAAAGGTGATAGACTCTCCTTTTTTCCCTGAGTCCCTGCAAAAGCTCCCTATTCAGCCAGGCCGGTCGATTTCCCCGCCGGTTGGTCTTACGACACACGGGGACAGCCCGCTCCTGCGCCCTTAAGACTTCCTTCTTGAAGAAGGCCCAGCCTTCCTGGACCCCTTTGCCCTTCAGAACCGCCTCCCAAGGGACTTTCCCAACCAGGGTCCTGAAGAGGCCAAAGTCTGCCCTCCGGAAGTCCATGGTAATAGTTTTGCTGCCCCTCCGCTTAGCATCACCCAAAATTGAGAACTTTATCATGTCGTGGTCGCTAAGCCCGAGACGGCCTCCAACCTCGACATTTCCCACAAGCCCTTCTCTGTTGGTAAACAGCAGGTCAAGTGAGGCACCTCCCCTGGTAGGCTCGCTTACCAGCTGCATTAGATAGTTATCCCCCACATACTCTAGGAACTTCCAAGACTGCTGCCTCTCTGCTGTGTGGTATTTCCAGCAGATGTCCGGCAAGTTGAAGTCCCCCACAAGAACAAGGGCTAGCGATTGTGGGACTTTTGCCAGCCGTTTATAGAATGCCTCATCTACCTCTACATCCTGGTTGGGTGGTCTATAGCAGACTCCCAACAGGACATCCGCCTTTCCGGCCTTCCCCCTCATCCTTACCCATAAGCATTCCACCTTGTCATCACCACTGTCAAGCTCTATGCAGTCGAAACACTCCCTACCATACAGAGCCACCCCACCACCTTTCCTTCCCTGCCTATCCCTTCTGAAGAGCTTATAGCCCTCCAGTGCAGCACTCCAGTCATGAGAGTCGTCCCACCACGTTTCCGTGATGGCGACTATGTCATAGCCATCCTGCTGCACAAGGGCCTCCAGCTCCTCCTGTTTGTTGCCCATGCTACGTGCATTGGTGTAGATGCACTTAAGCTGGGCTATCGATTTCGCCCCCAACGTTGTCGTGCTGCCCCTGGGCTCCTCATTAGCGGGCCCGTGTATATCCCCTTCCCCCTTCAAACCTAGTTTAAAGCCTTCTCAATGAGTCCCGCCAACTCATGGGCGAGAATCCTTTTCCCCCTTGGAGACAGCCGATCTCCATCAGCCGCCAGCAGGCCCGGTGCCGTGTAGATGTCCCCATGATCAAAAAACCCAAAATTCCACCGATGGCACCAGCCTCTGAGCCACCTGTTAATCAGGTGAGTTTTCCCATTCCTTTCAGCATTCCTTGCTGCCACTGACGGGATAGAGGAAAACACTACCTGCGCTCCCGATCCTGCGACCAATCGCCCCAGTGCCCTGAAGTCCCTCTTCATTGCCTTAGGACTTCTCTCTGCAATCTCATCACTGCCCACCTGTATAACCAGCAACGGGTAATAATTGGAGGGCCTCACGAGGTCGGGGAGTTTCCTCGTAATGTCCCTAACCCTGGCCCCAGGGAGGCAGCAGACTTCCCTGTGGGATGGGTCCGGGCGGCAGATCGGGCCCTCAGTTCCCCGCAGGAGGGAATCGCCTACCACAATCACCCTCCTTTTTTTCTTAACAGGGGCAGTCATAATCTGTGGGGTTGACTGACTGATCCTTGGCAACCCCCTGGCTGGACCTTCCCCGTCACCTCCCTCCCGGCTTGCCTGGCCCTCAACTTCCAGAGCCCCGTATCTGTTGTGTAGGGGCAACTGGGAAGGTGAGGGAGGCCAGGAGGGGATTCGCCTGCCTCCCTGGGCAGGGACCTGTTTCCATTCCCCCCCGTCTCTTGGATCCCCTCCTTCTGCTTGCCGGTCAGAGGGCAGGGGATCCTCCGCTCCTTGTGGGGCCTCCGCCTGCTGCCCTGGCCCCAGGGACGGCAGGGTGCGGCTCCACCAGTCTATCTCCCTCTCACACTCCCTGATGCTCCTCAGCCTTTTCACCTCCTCCTTCAGCTCTGCCACAGGGCTGAGCAGATCATCCACCTGCTCACAGCGAAGACATTTGCCGTCCCCGCTGCCGTCTGGCACAAGCGACAGGCTCAGGCACTCCCTGCAGCCGGCGACCTGGACGGCCGCGTGTTTGTGTGGGAGCTCCGTCTGGGTCGCCGCATTCCTGTAGTAAGTGTTAGAATGGATGTATGGTTGACCTAAGCCAGTCAATTGCTATACTTCCATATGGTTTAATACCAGCTTGCATTTTCACTGTCCAATAAGGACAGAGAGCCAAGGGGGCACTGTATCAATGCAAAGTGTAAAAATTAAAATCAAAGACAGATTTAGGATTGAGCATGTCCCATGAAAGACCAATAATCAGTAAATAATCAGAGCCAAAATCCTACAGGCATTTAAAGAACCCTCTAACACACACTCTTTGTCTGTCAAGTCTTCGTGGTCTTGCTAACTTCATAGATTTGTGTGTATTATGGGAAGAGCAATAAGCTTTTGATATTTCACAACATACTAGTTACTTCCTCAGCAGCAGTCAATGTCAAAGAAACCCTGTCCCTCTGGCCAGAGGCAGCCAGCTTTGGCTTGCCTAGCACGGGCAGAGCAGCCATGACCGTTTTGCTGCCTTTCACAGCTTCTTAACTGCCTGTGTCTGATGCTGGTCAAGAGGTTTAAAGAAAATAAAACCCACAGTAATCAACAACATCATTTTTCCCTGGAAAACTCAGTGTTGAAGGCTTGGGGAAGCATGGCACACAGAATGCTCTTAAACAACCAGGATTAGTTATGCATGAAATATTATTGACTAAATGTGAATGTGAAAACTTTGTTGAGTGTTGCCTAAGACATGCCTTGTAGGTGACACAGACTTTGGGATTAATAGAGGCTTTCTGTTGTACACTCTGTATACTTAGACCACTGTGTTCCCTGTATAACTTTGTGCTTCTGCGTTACCTTAGATAACTATGCTAAATCTACCTGTGCATCTGTGTATCTGCAGGAGTGCTCTAGTGACTAGCAGGGCAGCAGATGTCAGAGAAGCCTGATCAAGTCTCACACAGCACTGCACTTCTGCTATCTAGATTCAACAGCCAAATGGAGTCACTCTGCAGATTCGTTCAGTCAGCTTTTGAATACAAAGCTTTGGTATGGAAGGAAAAAATGCAAACGTCCACTGCAGACCTTGAATTCAGTGTATTGTCACATGAGATTCGTATCAGTAACCCAGTACCGTACTACACCACAGCCTTTCCTCTACCATGATTTCCTTTCCTATTGCCATGAAGTGCTATGGAGCTTTCTTCTTCTCAGCAGATCCTCAGAAAAAAGGCAGTGTAGCTAAATGTCCTGGCTGGTAGTCATGACTATCATTCACACAATTACCCAGGGAAAGCTAACCTGGACTAACCAGGCCATGCCTGCAAATTCTCATTTCATTATTTTCAACTCTTGTGAAGTCATTTGTTAACAATCAAAATAACCTCCATTTGGTTTATAGTAATTGACTTTGGAAACTCACCCAGTCGGAGGCCACAGTTCACCAGTGTCTTCAGTACGGTCTAACCAATCAGCTTTAGAGGATGATTAACTTTTCTGATTTCCTGATGTATAAAAGCACTTGCATGAAAATGATGAATAAGAGTAATCAGAGTAAGTGGAGAGCCACTCCGGAGAAGATAAAATACATTCATTTCCTCCGACCATCCTAGCTTTTGTTTTAGAACTCTTTTTCCTCCACTAATATGGGCAGGGATGTGGGAGGGAGAAGGAAGGGCTCCACCGTTGATATTAATTACATGGAAAACTGAGGGTCTGTCTTTGAATGAAAAGGGACATTGCTGAAGAAAAATCTGGATATGTTCTTGTAACTATTTGGCCTTCCTTCTTTTCCAAGGGACACACTACAGTATGCATGTAAAAGACTTTATTAGACTAATGAAAAACCAAAGAGTGCCTATCCTAACTGAATGGCCCATGGTGCCCCAGCTCCTGCCTACCTCCATCTGTTGCTTTACCAGACCAACACACCCCAGGGGCCAGGGTCGTTAGCCAAGACAGGTGCCCATGGAGCATGGCAGAGAGGTGGCAGGGAAACCACAGAGACTCTCGCACTGCAGGAGACGTCACTCCATCACATGGATGCCATTTACTTTTATCTGTCGATGCACGTCACAGCAGACTGTGAAGTGCCGACCCTCGCCAGCCACAGACACGGTACCTGCAGCCACCGAGGGAAATAATGACAGTTGCCGTGGATCAAACTCCAGCAGCATGTCTCCCTTAAAAAAAAGGAAGGAAATCCCCTGCTGCTAACTAAGGGTCAAACCACAGATTTGCTGCTCTTGAGGAAAAGTTAATTAGAATCAACCTGTGAAGATTTGCTAAACCAATTAAAACCCTCTGTCCAAGCAATAGAGTATGAGCTGGGCAAGATAAGATTGCAGTCTAGATCGCCACAAACTTTCTACATGAACTCATACTCGGCCACTGCGCTCAGGCGCGTAATTTTAGGTGCGTACCTGAGCTCCTCGATTCATTGCCATCAACCTGGGCTGCACTGACATTAAAGAGAGAGCAGGAGAGAGGAGAGGCCTCTCTGCAGGCACTGCTCAGCTCTGAACATGGAGGGAGCTCTGCCTGACTACGCACTGAACGGAGACAAACACTGCAGGTTTACGTGCCTAAAATTAGGTGCAATTAATCTGGGCCTTAAAGTCTTCACAGGTGTGTTTGTAGGTTTCTTAAGAAGTTGAAAAATGCCTTTTGAGACATTCACAATGCTCAGATTTGAACTCTCACATATTGCAGTATTTTTAGGAACCTAAGTGGTGTTGCAGAGCCAGCCAGCTCCTACCATCTTTAGCCTTCATTTCTTTGTACATCCTTCTGTTTCCCGATACCCTTTTAATACATTAGCTATTGTAACTGTAAACTGTTACATTCTGGTGCTGTGTCTAACTATTCGCATGTGTAATACCTTGTGTCTGTTATAGTACTGGAACAAATAAAAAAGATTGCTTTAATTAGCAGAAACACGCAACACCAACTTGTGCAACGTCTTTGCAATGAGAAGCTAGTTTAAACATACAGCTAGAGTATGCATGTGAAATGTCCTTTTCCCTGCAATCTATTCTTGGCTTTATAAGAAGTTCAAAAAGTACTAATCTGCTGATATTAAGTAGCAACAGTGCAGCTAGGTGTTTCTGAAGGAAGTTTTTCTGTAGGTGTTCCATATATATTTTAAAAGGTGAAAGGGGGAAAGGCTAGAGGAAAAAGAACACCTCAGAAGTTATAGAAATTTGAAAAGACATTATTATACTCATTCTGTAGCACAGTAGTACAATTAAATGCTAGCCAGTTAGTGATAGCGCAAATAAATGCTTTTGTTTCCTGTTGTTACGTATTGCAGCTTGTAGCCACGATAGTAAATTGGAACATTTAGAAAGCAGAAAAGGAGAATATGTTCTTGAAAGTCTTCCACAGCAGTTCCAGCCAAAGAGGTCTAAGAGCAAATTTAAAATGGAAGTTTAACCTACCATTTTCTGTGTGCTTCCAGGTCTGGCAGATTTGTTGCTGGAGGAGAGTGTAAATCAGAGCAGAAGAAAACAGCATAAAAGAGGTCCCAACCGGTTCAGCTCAGGTGTGGAGGAGAGCATAACACGACATAACTCACTCAAGACAACAGCAGTAATCACTGCTCTATCTTCTTTCTCTTCAGCTGGACTGCGACTCGAGAAATAATTAAATGTGAAACAACTGCTGTAACCTACTTCCTCAAACATTTGCACTTGAAATGAAAACAACAGTACCTCATTTACTCCTCCACCCCCCATAAAAATAACTGAGCATTCTTATTTTTTTCCCTTTTAAACAAATTCTCATATTACTCATCCATCCATTGTGACAAAACGGGGGTGGGGGTGGGGTGTCCTTTTGGTCTCATATGCTGCAATTTGCTCTCTTTTTTGCTACTTTTGAATGCAGTTTTCATTTCAAACTGTGCATTTTACCTAGCTACAGTGTCATACTATAAAGAGCTATAAGCCAACCTACTCCAAGAAGATGAATATCCAAGCCACGGGGAACCCTAAAGGAGGTCAATTGCAAAATACTTGGTGACAGATCAATCAGCTAGGAGACAAATGCTTTACATAAGGGTAACATTCGCTTCAGAAAACTAAGATCTGCAGAAGGTCAAGTTCCTTCTTCCCCACCCCCGCACCATTTTTTAGTGTAAGCTGCACAGAGAGGCAGAAATTGTTAATGGATGTTAACAATATTTTATATTTGGAAGTTTTTTATTATTATTATTGTTGTTGTTGTTGTTGTTGTTGTTGTTACTATTATTGGTTAATTTCTGCTGCAAATACCTTCAAGAACTGGGACAAATCTCTTAAGCTAAATACTTTGTAGAATAAATGTCTATTAAGTGAATGGGACTTCAGGAAAGGGAACCAAAATAAACCAGAAAAAAAAAGGATAGTGCTAAGGGCATAGGAAACAGCGTACAAAAAAGTAAAAACGGTGTGGGAGAGTGTCGAAGGAACCAAGTTAAAGATGACATGGATAGACTTAAGCTGGTGACAATCCAGCATTTCATGGAACACGGCGTCTGTTTGAGAGTTTCTTACTTAAAAGTTTCTATGCTTAGCAGGACAGACTAGTTTAATGGTTAGGATATTTATTAGGTGGGGTATTTTTTTTCATATCTTCTTTCCCTACATATTTTTTGTTACATTTTAAATAGCAGTTCATAATTTGTCTCACTGTGGTGGAGCTGAGGAACTCATTTCGGAAGACTGGAACCTGAAGAATGAACAGAGAAAGACTTTGCAATCATACTTTAAAATTCCCTGGGTTTAGTGGCCGAGTCATATAGACATAAACAAAACCAAGAAACTGTACAGCATCATTACCACTTCAATCAAGGCCTAGGAAAGGGCTCATGAATTCGCTATAGGTTCAGGACTATATTGCTCACCTTTGTGCCTGATTACTAAAAATACTGTAATAAAGTACGATTCTGCTGCTGTTCACTGGTAACTGGATTTTTCTTTTCACACAAGATGCACTGAGGTTTTCACTGGGGGTTATTATAACTAATGCAGACATCTCACTAAAATCCTGCTGCATTCTGCAAGGCCATTCAGTGCATTTCTGGTAGGAGGAAAACATTAATTGCAAACACTCTACGCTGGCTATTCCACTCTGAATATTTCACATATTGTATGTCACCAGAAGAGAAAGTTAGCTTCCATGCATTTATAGTTATTCACCTTACTGTAAAGCAACCATGCTTAATTAATTGTGAAATAAGAGAATGACTTGGCACAAGCTGGATTGTGAAAGTTGATTTCCTCAAGCACATAACCACATCCCTGGTATATGACACTGGAACACTGCTTCAGCATGACATACTTAACATCCACTCGCTTTGGTTGTAAAGTAGGTTTTCTAAAGCTCAGTGTCCACTCACCCAACCCTGTAAGTTTTGACAGGTGCTCCATATCTTTGGAGATCTCCCTTGCAGTCTATACCTAGAAACTTTGGAAATTTTAATAGCTATACCAATGCCTTGCCTTTTGTTTTGGACTAGTCTGATTTTATTTTTTTATATGAGGAACTCGCTGTCACCCAGCCAAGAGCACGAGTTTCAATTCCGTGCAGAGTGAAACTGCAACTTTAGCCGAACGCTAATAGAAACACAGAGCGCTTTTTTGCTTTTTTTTTAACCTAAGAAATGTGGGAAGCAAAATACAGCAGTATTTCCCTTCAAAAGGTGGGGGCAAATGCAGGGGAGCTCAGCAGTCCAGATCTTCAGAACTATAATTTGATTTTTAAAGGCACACAGAGTCACAGATTTACTGATTTTAAAAGTTCAGGTTTCCTTCAAATGTTGTACAAAATCTCTTTTGCCTCCTGTGAAATGCAAAGTAACTGAAAGAAAAGTACTTCCTACTGCACCACGTGCTAGGGGAGGACCCACTGGTACCCAACGCATGTATTTTGCCACCTCTATGAGTGAAGAATGTAATTTAAAATGGAGCAGGAGTCTTTAGTTGCCTTAATACTTCATCTACAGGTTTGGTTTTCACTTAGATTGAAATTGGACTGGTGAACAATACATTTCTTCCCCCCCCCCCCCCTTCTAAATGAAAACTTAAAGCAGGATGCTTTAGTTTATTCATCAAAATCAGTATTCTACTGTGTTTATCTTAAAGCTGGGTAGTTTACTTAAAGTCTTGCAGTAATGCCTTTTCTCTGTTGTGCTAACCCTCATAGCAATAATTATGACAGCACCCTAAGTATTCATGGTTAATATGACATTTAGTGTAACATTGCATAATTTACCCAGAAAATTATCAGAAATAAGATGCTCAGGTTTTGAAATACATAAGTTGACTTTTCAAACTGATGTAGACAGATGTGCCAAAAGAACCACAAAGAGAAATGGATAGCAAAATTGAGGAAACGATAACAAAATCACTTGCAAAAGCCTTAAGGGATGTCAAAATGTAGGAACCCTCCTGATAGCAGTTGCAGAAATGTGTTTGCAGGCACTAACAATAACCAAAACAATAAACAGAAGACAACGGTAGAGAAGATGGCCTACAACACAGGCAGAGTAAGCTCTCAGAGCTCTGGTGAGGGAGAAGACCCTCATGGATCTGTGCTAAGAGCCCACCCAACCGCCCAGTGCGCTGACATATGACCGAGGGAGCCACTAGCATCACAGAGACAGACTTTCCCATTTCTGAAAGCTGAGGCTACCCCAGTGCCAAGACTGACCACTTGGTGTTTACAACAGGTTAAAAACTATTTGCTGAAAGCAAAGGCGCCTGGCTTTCCTCTTGTTGAAAGCGAATTACCTTCCAGGGACACAGTAGGCATCCAAAAATACCCGAAATAAGACGCAGTTCATTTCCAAGCTCTCCAGGGTCAGCAATGCAACTACACCTCTCCCGCTTCCCCCTTCCTAAGGGGTCAATAAGATAGGGAAGCCAGAGATGGCATCGCTGCCTGCCTTTGGGGGATGGTGATGATGATAAGCGCTAAGGCAGTAATGCTGGAAGTGGTGGTGCGTGCTAACGCAGGAACTGCCGGCAAATCATGCAACTGGCAGGTTCAGAGGAGTTTGGGCACTTGTGAATTGGATATCCTCTAGTCCTATTTCTTACTGATGAAATGACTAGCCTGCAGAACCACCCCAATTCAAACAGTTTCATGTAGGTAATGTGCTACGGTTTACAAAGAAATTCTCAGGCAAGAGCACTGAGGGAGCACTGGAACAGCCTCTACAGAACATGGAACTCAAACACTGATGGACCCCACAAAATCCCGTAGCAGGAAAGCAGCTCCATACAGAATAAAGGCTTAAGATCAGGGCAAGCAAGCAGCTGTAACAAGGCTCATATTAAACATGCAAGTGTGTTGATTTATGGGCTTCCAGAGACCATGAAACACAGCACTGTCATTTATTATAGGGCTTGATACTGTCTTTTAAAAAATTGTGCATGACACTTATGGGAGAGGGCTATTACTCAGAGGTTATTTTGATCCTAATTTCATGGGCTGCAATTTATATGGATTGATTTTCTTTCTCCCTCTATGTATATTTTTACATATACAAAATATCTATATGATACAGATATGTATATTATGTAGTGTATATATTGTATATATCTAGATATAGCTACACACTGCACATACATCATTGCACAATGTCCTAAGTGTCTGATCTTCAGACCAGAATCCCAGCATGAACTGGTGAGCACAGAGCATTAAACACCAAACACATCACAATTTTCTGTTTCCACGCCTTTTCATTCTGTCAAAATGGATGGGGTTTTCACACAGCTGCTGGAATTCACCTGTAACTCTTCATAAACATTTCTAGTGCACAAAATGCAGCAGACACAGTAAGCTTAATTCTGCATTAGCTTTCTACTCTTTCCCCCATGTCATCCTGTTAAATACAGTTGAGTGGGTTTGCTTACAACAATCTGAAAAATAAGAACTTCAACTGCTCCTAACGTGTTAACTCAAACTCCCAAAGAAATTTAAACATTGTGTCCCTTCTGTCAGACTGTAAAAAGAAGGAGAAGGATGATCTTATTATAAAGAAGTGTACCAGTCTGGTGTGATTAACTGTTCATCCTTATGTCCAAGACAGCTGGAGCATGATTTATGAGCAAGGTTTGCATGAGATTCAGAGCCTACATTCTTCCCTACTTGACCTGTGCAGGGCACAGTCTCCAAAAAAAAAAAAAAAAAAAAAAAAAGTATCAAAAGAATAAAACCACAAGCAATCTCTTGCCACAAGTAATTTTCAAGATTTATTTACAATACTTGTGCACAGTAAAGGCAAACAATTCAGCATTTTGTTTGTAACAAAGATATGATCTATAAAGCAACTGAATTGATACTGTACGTTAAACGTATTGTATACTTTTTGCACAGTAATGAGGTCTAAACTTTGGAATAATTACGTGGCCACAGACTAGGTGTTAAGAGCTTAACTGCAAAGTAGTATTTTCAAGACAATAGGTTAAATAATCTTACATTTAAAAAATTGTGTTACTAATTAAAACAATAATGTAAATTCACTTCCATTTTGTTATAACATATTTTTGAAAATTCAACTGTAATAAGGAGTTCCTCTGAGAACTAGTGGCTGAACTGAATTTTCACCACAGTATCTTATATACCCCATTTTTGTATTCATCACTGAAAGCAGTACAGATGAAATTGTTTTACTAATTTTCATATAGGAAAAAACCCACATATAAGGACAAAATAGATTCATTCTCAGCAAAACCAAAATAATAGTCTATCTGAAGATGTCTTAAATGGAATGGAGAAATCCATTTTATAATACAACACTGTATCATTATAAATATATCCCAGAATAAGCAAGGTGGGATGAAATAAGGCTATTTTTTATGCAGCTCCACAGTAAAGAAGCATCCCACAGGCATGGCAAATGCTTTTGTAATTAACAACTGCAATTTCAGGTCGGAAACTGAGTTTTCCCATGATCTAGGTGCAGGAACACTATCTTAATATATGCAAAGTCTTCCTTTCTAGCAGGAAGACTGAAAACACTCCATAGAAGGATTGGAAGACCTAAAATTACAGTATTAGATTTGTTTTTTTCCCCCAGAATCCATTACTGACTGCATTACCAGCACTTAACCATAAGCCTTCTCAGCATACAAGAGGCAAAATTTTAATTCTCTAGTGTTAAGGTATTTGAGACTAGTTAGTCTACCACAGTTCACTGGCTGCACAGTAAAGTACTGTGGTACTTTGTACTAGAAAACTGAAGCTCTATTGACTGTGCAGTTTGAAAAAAAACAAAAAGTATTTTCAGATACTATTTAATCAAGTAACTGGATAGTGACCAGCTTGCATCAATGTAAGTGTGTTTAAATTTGCTGTTTGGACTTTGCATAGCGAAGCTTTACAATATTAACAGGGAAACTGCTGTGAAACGATTCATATGATCACAACCAAGGAATGTCAAAAACTACGGGGGAAAAAAAATGAAATTAAACCAAACTGCTCATGATTAAAGATTGGTCCTTATTATTGGAACACATGAAATTAATCATCCCAGGAATACTGAAACATTAATCTTACAACCAAAGACAGCAGCTGCACAGAATTGATGTTAGGCAAATGATTTGATGTAATGAGAGCTTTACAAAAAAACCAGCAGCCACATATATCACATGGAAAAAAAGAACACAAAGTGTATGATCCACAGTTAATACTCTGGATGTGTCAACAGCTCCTCAAAATTAACATGAAGTTTACATTCTGTTAGGGCCTACAAAATACTATTCATGGTAGTTAAACATAACAAAACAAAAACCAACAGCTGCTTGCCTGACAGATGAATAGATACAAGATACCCAAGCCTGCAGCATTTAGCTTAACACAGAAAATGATCTTACATGCATACATGCCATTAAGTTCTACAAGCAGTTTGTAGTTCTGTATAGAAAAATGGATGCAAAGCAGCAGTTTAGCAGAAAGTGCGGATAGGCACATGAAAGAGAACTTATGCAACACACAAGACCTCCAGACTCTCAAGGGAATTCATAAAGTTTCTGCAAGATGGAGATTTATTGCCCATTTACAAAGAACAAATGGTAATTACAAGACAAATATAATAATTAAACACACAAGCTCTGGAATTGTACAAAGATACTCATTCCTTGTGGTTGAGATGCATTGTTAAGAACAACAGTGCTAGCTGAAGGGACCCTTGCAAAGATGCAACATAATCTCCTGCAGTTACAAGGGGACGTGACTGAACAGGTAAGACACTGATTCACCATTGTGTGTTCTTCGAATTGCCTCAGCCAGGATCATGGAAATGTCAATAAACTGAAAGAAAAATCAAGATGATAATTTTTATGGGATGCCAAGAACAATAAACTATACAGTTTATAAACATACAAACAAACATTCAATTTACCATTGTGCTCTCTTACCTCTTCTAGGAAGTAAAACAACATTAAAGCATTAGGTACTTAACATATACATAAGAATTGCATTAATGCAAACGACAAACTCAAAGTTTGTGTAAGATTGCTGCACAGGCATACTGCTGAAGAGTTCTGGCATAGGGCATGTTGTCAAAAAATTATTCTAGCCATCAGATGGCAGTGTCCACTTGACACAAACACAGTTTAAGGGAAGTATACCTTTTAAGTGCTTGCTTTGTTTCAATAAATACCAAATAATTTTTCAGCTTTTTAAAAATTCAATGTTGCATTAAAAAAACCCAGTCTTTTAGGCTTTCCTCCACTCTGTACTAAGGAAAAACTCCAAAAGGGACACATGACTTCCCAGAACAATTTCATGTAAAAGCTACTGACATAAGTCAGCTTTGTATTTTCAGTTTGATTTCTGAAAAGAAACATGTCATTGTTATCTCGAGCATTTTCATTAGTGTATTTTAAAAAAAAAAAAAAAAAAGTCATCACCTAAGACTTCTGTGACATCCACAATAACATAACTAACTTAAGTTCCTACATACAAGTATTGTAAGATTAATATGATGAAAAAAACCAAACCCCAGCCAATTTTACATTTGCCACTCTTGAACAGACAGGCACACTCAATCTGTTGCAAACACCAAATATTTTGCAATACTCTACTGTACTACCTGAATCCCCTTAAAACAGTTCTTTGGCATGTTTTAGCAAGATGTTCTGCAAACAAAGCTGCACAATGTATTTTAAAATATTATTTTCCTCTCAAGGCACAAGTTCTAGCATCAGTGAACAGTAAAATACAAATCCAGAGTTTAAACAGATGACAAAAGCACCACTGTACCTGAATTTTTGGGCAGTGTTTCATTTTCTCTTCTTGGGGGATTGTATTAGTTACCACAACAGCCTCAAATGATGCATTATTAATCCGAGAAATAGCAGGACCAGAAAAGATGCCATGAGTAAGAATGGCGTAAACTTTAGTAGCTCCAGCAGATACTAACCTGTAGAACATGAAGGAAAAGTACGCTGTGATGCATGTTTACATAAATGGCTATAGAAGCAGCCAGATAAAAATTTCTGTAAAATACATTTTACACACACTCCTCCTGGAAGCTACAGGAAAATACAAGTACCTACAAAATAATTCAGAGAATTCTAAACTTTTTCAGGTTATACGAGTAAGTCTCACACCCCCCGCCCCCCCCGCCCAAACTGCTAATTAAATAAAAAAGTTCTTATCAGTAGCAGTGATACTAATCTAAAATGCTGCACTTTTGACCATATCAGCACAACATACAACTGAATTCCAGTACAAGTTTTCTATCTTAATCAGGCAACAATGAAGTAAGTTGGATGGCAGTATTCACAACTCTACTGTGCCTCCATTATTGTCCACCTTTATTTTCATTTGCAATTCAAACAATTCTGCTTGGAAAGAGTTTCTGAGGAAGAAGAAATGTTCATGATTAAAAGCCTATCTTACTGCAAGGTTGTGGGAAGACGTGCTGCTGATCCAAGCATGCAGTGAAATGATGCGGCATAGGGGAAAAAAAAAGTATAAATCAAAGAACTAAAACACCTTGTGAATAAGTCTTCTTACTTTGGTTTGGACTGGCCTCTCTGTGTCCACAGGCTCACCTATGTCCTAGCTGCTTTTCTAGTCTTACAAATGGAGGCCCTGAAGAGTGGTATTTTATCATATCATAGCATAAGCACAGTAAGATAGGAAAAAAGACAAAACCACAGAAACATCATCACATTTTGAATGCTCAGCAGAATTAAAGTTTTCTGGTCATTCTTAGCATTACATTTAGTAGCTGTGACCTACAAGGAGGATGCACTGCAACAGGGTGAATGTGTACCAAGGCTGTGTGCTTAAGTTTGTACTTAAGCAAGTTGATCTGCTGTATCTGAAAACACATTTCTTAGTTCATCTGCTTGATACGCATCTAGGTTGCTAAGATAAAAAGAGGTCTAAAAAAATATTTTAGTGAGCAAGTCTAATTAAGCACAAAGTGCATCTCACCTAGACTTGGCATTAATGAAAAGCAATACTTCATGCCAAGAACATGATATAAGACAGCATCACTCAAGCAAAAGCAACTGTCAGTGAACACTGCAGATACATTGAAGGTTTCTGATGGTTTTAGAATTTGCTCTATAGAAATCTACTGTAGGTAAATAAAGAAGAGCTTATTTCATAACAGGAAAGAAATAAAGGTCTCCTTTTTAACAGGAATTAACTTCCTCTACGCACAGGAGTATAAAAAAAATGATTGGCTAGGCAATTTGTGATTTTGATCTGCAAAGGACACAGCCCAGAAGCACACTCTGGGGTCTGATGCAGATTAGTATGCAGATAGCAAACAGCTGTACAACATCTCTTTGCAAAATTCCATCAGAATCCCATCAAAGTGAAAAATACCCACAGACTATATGAATCCCTCTACCATGAGTTTTTGAAATCCTTTTTATCTAGATGCAAACAGCAAGTCTGCAACTAAACACTGTAAACTCATGGGATGATCTTTACTTCAAACCACCAAAAGTAACGTCTAGCTCAATTAAGCTTCACCCTGTTGCTCTGACACTGTTTCCCATAGCATCCTCCTGCAGAAATTGGCTGCTTGTGGCTTGGACGGGCATACTCTTCACTTGGTAAAAAACTGGCTGGATGGTCAAGCCCAAAGAGTTGTGGTGAATGGAGTTAAACCCAGTTAGTGGCCAGTCACAAGTAGTGTTCCCCAGGGCTCTGTGTTGTGGACAGTTCTGTTTAATATCTTTATCAATGATCTGGACGAGGGGATTGAGTGCACCCTCAGTAAGTTTGCAGATGACACCAAACTGGGTGGGAGTGTTGATCTGCTCGAGGGTAGAAAGCCTCTCCAGAGGGATCTGGACAGGCTGGACCGATGGGCCGAGGCCAACTGTATGAGGTTCAACAAGGCCAAGTGCCGGGTCCTGCACTTCGGTCACAACAACCCCATGCAACGCTACAGGCTTGGGGAGGAGTGGCTGGAAAGCCGCCTGGCCGAAAAGGACCTGGGGGTGTTGGTAGACAGCCAGCTGAACATGAGCCAGCAGTGTGCCCAGGTGGCCAAGAAGGCCAACAGCATCCTGGCTTGTATCAGGAATAGTGTGGCCAGCAGGAGCAGGGAGGTGATTGTCCCCCTGTACTCGGCGCTGGTGAGGCCCCACCTGGAATACTGTGTCCAGTTTTGGGCCCCTCAATACAAGAAAGACATTGAGGTGGATGGAGCATATCCAAAGGACAATGAAGCTGGTGAAGGGTCTAGAGAGCAAGTCTTAGGAGGAGTGGCTGTAGGAACTGGGGTTGTTTAGCCTGGAGAAAAGGAGGCTGAGGGGAGACCTTATCACTCTCCACAACTACCTGAAAGGAGGTTGTAGCAAAGTGGGTGTCAGTCTCTTTGCCCTAGTAACTAGCCAGGGGAGGCCAAGATTGGATATTAGGAAAAATTCCTTCACCAAAAGGGTTATTGAGTGTTGGAACAGGCTTCCCAGGGAAGTGGTTGAGTCACCATCCCTGGAGGTATTTGAAAGACATGTGGATGTGGCACTTAGGGACATGGTTTAGTGGTGGACTTGGCAGTGCTAGGTTAATGGTTGGACTTGGTGATCTTAAAGGTCCTTTCCAACCTCTATCAAAAAGTCAGGCAGGAAGTACCTGTTTGGATGCAAAACTATTTGATACTCTCATAGTGTCTACAAATATATTGGACAGGAACACAAATTCAAAATGCTCTCAACTGAGACATACTAGCTTTAGAAAGGATTACGTCCAAGAGTAGCAATGCTACAGTAAATGTTCAGCAACATCAATTTAAAACATTCCCGTGTCTTGCTCCTCAGCAGTTCCTTTCCGCTTCCAACGTGCACTATTTACAATCATATGGGGATGGGCTTTGCTATAAACAATATCAAAATGCAAGATCTTTGAATGGAAGATTTAAAACCTCAGGACTCTGGCCAAGTTAATGGTTGGACTGGATGATCTTAAAGGTCTTTTCCAACCTAAACAATTCTATGATTGTCAGTTTAGACTGCAGCCCTTGACCTCCCAAACCGAAGTCGGTAGCACATGTTTGGATATGAGTGGACAGGCAGGAGCACTTTCGTCTAGCACTGCTCAACTGTAATACCTCATAATTTCAGTCCATTCCTCCGATTTGTCAAGGCAATTTTGAAGCTAGAGTTACTGCCATACATACTCAATTGTGAAACTACAGCCATAGAAGAATTAATCATTTCAGGATTCAGCAATTTTTTTAAAGGCTACAGACATTACCAAAGTTCAGTGCAGTCAACAATGCCAACTTCTGTGGAAAAAAACCCTACTACTAGCCTGAAATGTACCAGCATAAAGCCAGCTGGAAAACCATAAAGTAATCCTTTCTACTTAGCACTGCTAGGGCCTCAGTTAAGATAGTGGGTCTACATTCACATGCTCCACTTCAAGAAGCAGACCAACTGGAAAGAATACAGAGGGCATCAACAACAGAGCAGAATTCTAGAAACCATGTGGGAAGACTGAACAAACTGAAGTTACTTAGTCTAGAGGGGAAGGAGAACACTCTTCCAGAACTAACTTCTAGACAAAAGACAGGAAAGCTTATTTTCACCTCCCCGGATGAAAATGACAAGTAGTTTTATACCGAAGATGTACATGAAAGATTATTATTCAACATGCACTGAACACTGGGGAGAAAATACTTTCCAATGTTAAATCTAGTAAAGCTTTGTGAAAGATTGCCTAAGGAGAGTGGAAAGGCTCCATGATGAGGTTTAAGAGAATGATTTTCTATCTGTCATTTCTGCCTTGGAACTGAAAAATGGACTAGATGGCCCAAGTCCCTTCCAAGTTATACGACTTTTTATTTATTCTGTCCTCTTTCTAAATACAGGTAATATATTTCTGTAAATATTTTCTCAATTCCATGTTCTGATCACAGGACTGTGACCTATAGACTCAAGGATCAGAATGACTTCATGTTACAGAGGTCAGGCTGGGTTATAGGCATGCAGGACACAGCAAGTGCGTTCATCAGCTATCTGCAGGTTACAGTACAGTGAGACAGTGGGCCAGTTCATAATACTACTTACTTGTCTGCTGCATGACATATTGTGCCACACGTGTCAGCCATATCATCGACAAGAATTGCTACTCTGTCTTTCACATCACCAACCAAGACCATTCTGTCCACTTCATTTGCCTTCTTTCTTTCCTTATGAATGAGAGCAAATTCCACATTCAGTCTGTCAGCTATTGAAGTAACCCTAAGTTACAGGAAGAAATACACCACATTCAGAGATTTATTTTAAAAGAAAGAATAGAGCCATACATGCATATTTGTCATAAAGCACAGTTTTTATGTTTCTTGGCTTTCAAATTACCGCAGCACAAACTTTTGCAAGTAATGAGACAGTTTAGAAACAATTTTAATTCACTGCTAATAAATACAACCAGAGAGTCTTAAGCTACACTCCAGAACTAATTTTTTTATTGAATTAACTTTGGTTTTCTGTCATTAAGTGCCTGGCTTTGAAAACATTTCAGCTATTCACAAGCTTTTATTAAGCTGCTGCAATACCTAGTCACAACAGATAACTTAGAGGAAGCCTCAATTCTAAACCTATGGCAGCATGCACTTTAACATCCTAACTGAAAATACCATTGTGGGAATGTGAAGTCAAACCAAAGGGGAAAACCAAACAAGTTAGTTAATAGTGATTAATAATTCTTTTAGCAGTACTTGACTAGTAATCAAGTAGTTTACTTCATTAGTAATTCCCTTAGCAATACATCTGCTTGACAAAGATCTTTTAAAACTATTCAGGGTGACCTCTGCTGGCCAGGCAAACCTCCAGTAACAAACTTAATTTGTTACAGACTTCTTTTTGCTTTTTTTCAGGTTTTTTTAATATAGCAGAGCTGGTAGGTATAAAGACACAGGAATAAACAATACTATGCTTTTTCTATGCTGCCACAACCTTGTAGCCTGTCTTTTTAAAATACGCTTAGAATGTTGTTAACAAGGTTATTAACATGCACAGTTAATAGAGAATACAGTTTTGTTTCTTTATCACTTAAATATGAAGAAGTTGTTAATTACTGTATTTCAACAACTAGGTGATAAACAAAAACCCCAAATGTTTTGGCATTTTTTGTGAACAATACTGTAATTTCACAGCAAGTCTCAATACCTCAGAGGCATTAAGATATCATTAGAATTTGCATGCCTTGTTTCAGTAACAAAATTTAATAAGCTGGGAAAAAAACAAGCAAATGGTAAGAGACAAAAAAAGAATTCAGATATTTTAAATGAGTGCAAGAACATTTTTTTTTTTAACATCTTTAATGCTTACAGATTTAAATTTTAAGACAAACTTTCTTCACATTCTATTCACTTTTCATTAACCCAAGTATTATTTTGCAGGTCTACATGTTTTAAATGGAAAGGCCAAGCCATTTTCTTTACATAACATTACTGGAGATGAAGAAGCAGCTGTGAATTTACTGAAAGCAACATCTTACCCTACTTCACCAGCAGCTGCTTGGTTGCATTACAACAGAAAGGTACCAAAGCTAGACTCTATCTACCTATGTTAAATACAGTGAGAGTGGTCCTCAAAAAAATGAACCCTTACTATCAACTTGATAATATACAAATATTTGGTAGGGGAAAAAAATGCTGTCTTCTGACTTGAATTCTAAGCAAAGGTTGTATTTTGTTTAAAAAAAACCCCACAAACAAAAAACAACTGTGAAAACAAGAGTATCCAGATATGAACAAAGAAATTTCACTGGCTGAGTCATCTGAATTTTAGAATGCTTTCTATAGTTTAGATTCTTCACATCTTTAACTTGATTAATCTAAACAGGAACAACTATGGAGTTCTAATCAGTCTTATTTCCCTATTAATTATTAGAACATGAACACTCACAACAGACCCAAGGACTTCAATTAAAATGAAATTATGACAGGCTTTCACGTATTTCCCCATATTACATTCCAAACATTTAAAGTGCTGTGGGCTTACAGGATTCTTACTTTATTTGTCTTTGTTCCCATTCAGTTTTGTAGCAGCAGCACAACCAACAAAACTCGAGAATAAGCATTTTGCCTCAGCAGCATGCTTTATTGCCTCACCAGCCAGCATGCTTCTGAGCTTTTGCATTAGTTTATATTCAGATACCAAATAAAAGATAGTCTGCTAAATGAGTAACGCATGCTGTGAATGAAGAGACAGTCCAGCGAACTAACTTTTCTATTTCTACCTTTGGGCCCCCAAAACAAACTTCACTCCCTTTTTCTAGTATCCACAGTGCACAACTTGGGGTCAATAGATTTACAGCTGGAATGCAATAACGTAAAGAAAAAAGAAACATGACTCAAGCAAGCTCTTACCTAAATGCCAGCAGGTACAGTGGGAATAGGCCATTTGCTTTGACAGAGAAGGGAAACTTAGGCAATTCCAGAGCAAAGCAGGAAGAGGTGCAGCAACTGGACTAAAGAAGCAAGCAGCAGGAAAAATCTCTTCCCTCCTGCGGAGGGATTCAGCTAATGAAGCCATATCCAGGGAGAGAGAAAAAGATTTTCTTTAGGGTATAGAAAGCTCCTGGCTGTTTTCAAGCATGAACAACATTGGAAGAACTAGTTGTTCTGTTTTTACAATGCAGTTGGATTCATCAGTGATGTACCCTGTATCTGGCACAATTCATAGAGGAAAAAAGAAGACTAGACAAACTAATTCATTAGCCACTAATGGTGGTGGTTGGAAATGGGAAATTAATAGTTTTAGGCTTGTATAGTACCTTTTTGCACCACCTGCATCAGGTGAGACTATGATACAGTTTCTCCACTCCAAAATGTTCTCTTTAATCCACTGCAGCACTGCAGGTTCTGCATACAGGTTATCTACTGGAATGTCAAAGAAACCCTAGTCCAAAAGAGAAAGAGAGTTTAATGAATATATGTTTATATTGTACCTGGGACAAAGACACAGGGAAAGAATCAAGCCTTTGCCTTCATGTATGGTAGAACTTTAATTAGTATTTTACACTGGCCTAATTCTGCCCTCTGATATTGCTGTCAAATGCAGCAGAAGTTAGACAAATATTAAGGTCTCAAAATCTCACCCCAAGAGTAGCAAAATAAAGAACAGCTGTTCTCAAACGATACAAAAATCAGAAAAGATGATCACCTTCAGGCACTCAAGTAAATTCATGCTTGTGAAAAGCTCTCAAAAAATCCAGCAACTAATACTCAAGTTCCATAAATTTCAACTGCTGGACATAAACAGTAGTATTTCTATATGGGGAAGATTCAAGTTAGTATTACTTGAGCAGCAGAAATGGACTCTTTCTTTTTGTGCAAGTTGTGACAAAAAATCTGTGTTAGACCACAAATGAAACTGCTTTTTATTTGCATAACAGCCATCTAGCATAATAGGAAATTCCAATTAAACAGAATACCAGAACTGGAAGTGAAAGTGTTCCTTCTAGAGAATAAGGTATCTTGAAAAGAGGTGCACATGAGAATGACAAACAATGTCTGCTCTGTGTCTGAGGAAAGAGTTTTGTGATTTGCTGGATTCAGCAGTAAGCCAGCTAAAGGTTGTCAGCCTCCATCTCCATTTCTCTTAAGAGAATATTGTCCCCTTGGCTGTAACAACAAAACTCTATCTAGGGCAATCCTATAATCTCTGACCAGGCCAACATTAAGAGAACTTGCCCCAAACCAGTATATTTTATGTTCTGGGAGCTCTTACACTAGACTTGGCAAAGTCCACTGAAGACTCCAATGCACAAGTATTCGAAGGGCCTGCAAAATCACCCCATAAAATCAAGGCTGGTCTCTTTCATAAAGGGAATTTAACTAGAAACCAGTAGTGAGACTTTCTCTGAACCCTGAGAATTACACTTCTGCACACAGCCTTTCAAAACAAGGAGGGAAAACAACACAGAATTAATATTAGCCTTTCACATTAATTCAGTAGAGCTCCTAGCCACAGTTAGCAAGAACTGACAGTTACCTGGATCTGAGAAGCATGCAAGTCCATGGTGATGATGTGGTCAGCCCCTGCAACTGACAGCATGTTGGCAACAAGTTTTGCAGAGATTGGAGCACGACTCTGAGAAATAAAGCACAAATGTTTAAATTTTAAAAAGATTTCGACTAGATGCAGGGAGTCTGAAAGTTAGCTACTTTCATTGATTTTTCCTTTAGAATATTTGGAATCTAGATATGAAGAGCTCCAGAACTTTATAGCCAAACTAGCCTGTCAATAGCTAATCTTGCTACTAGAGTTCTGAAACTTAGCAAAACATTTAGAAATATCTAAATCAGTTTGCACAGTCTGCCAAATGCTGCTTTGTAGTAATTAGACTAAGAAGCAGATGGGGATATAGTTTTCCAATTCTTCTATTCAAAACTTTCAGCTAGCTTTTCTATAGCAGAAGGACAGACAATCTTCATTTCTCTAAGCCACTACCCTACATTAACATCCAACTCTCAAGCAACTATCCTGTTCTAAAAAACACTGCCAAAAACAAAGATTGAAGGCGGAGTGAACCCAACTTTTGAAAACACTGCTTTAAAACAAAGTTACTATCAAGCATTTCTTCATGATACAGTAAAGCTTGTAACAGATCCATGGTGGCGGGGGTCTTCTACCCCAGCCTATTTATTTATTCCTTTTTGCTAATTCAGGTTTAATTGTTGGATGCAATTAGGAGTCTAGAATTCCCAAAAGGGATGGGGGGGGGAGAAAAACAGAGAAGTGGAAAGAACAAAAGACGAGCAAAAATCTAATTAGCAAAGTTAATGCCCATGTCAAGAGCTTTTTAAAAGTGACAGGGATGCAGAACAAACAGCAACATAAAAAAGATGGGAAGTCATGACTGGATGATACCTCACTTTTCTTTTTGAGCAACTCCAAAGTTTTTTCAGATTTTTTTAAGATCTGAAAAAAGCTATGTTGCCCTAGACAGCTTTGTATGTAAGAGAAATACTAAACAAAACCTCCTGTTTTCTTTTTGCCAACCTTTAAATAAGGCTAATAGCTGGCAATTAGCATGAAGTCAGAACTGCAATTGAGAGGTTCCATCTCACTGTCAGACTCTGTTTTTTGCTGGCACAGTATTCTCTCCCGCTACATCTCTTTATCAAACAGCCTCATTTAGCCTCCTAGGAACTCCGTCTCCTGCCAGCCCACATACACAATTACAGAGCATCTCTGCTCTCCTTCCACTGATGCTCAAGGGCATAATCTAAAACAAGCTGAACCACTGCCAATTTAATGTGGATGCTTTTCTGTCTGTGTCATATCAAGGAGCCAGTATTTTCCCCAAAATTTTTTCTAACTTGGGCGGAAACTCGGCATTTCTCTGTTTTAACCTGCAGATTGCCAACATACTTCCAGAAAAGAAACTGAGATATTGCAGTCTTTCTTATGGCTGGATTAAGTTTACCATCATTACAGAAATTCTTTATTTTGAAAATGATCCCTTTTGGTTTTTGTGTTTCACAGAACATCGCCACCATTTGGTCTGTGTAAGATACACAGAAGATCTATGCAACAGCTAGCACTTGCCTAGATCTCTGCAATTCAGATGCATATAGCTTCCATAAGTTGGCTATCACCAGCGCTTCAGCATGGATGATTTTCCAGTTACTGAGGATGATGCTGCTCCTCATTTAAGTTCAGTTCTGTAAGGTCCAAGTCGGCCAAAGCTTTCTGCACATTTCTATCATTAGAAACATTAGAACTTTCGGTTCATGCCATTCAAACTCCTGATCACGTCAGCTCATCTTTGCAGCACAAACTGACAATTTTAAGCTGGGCTTGAAAATATTCACAAGTCTCTGGCAACATCTAACTAAGATTTAGCTTCTACTCTTTTGACTCTACCACAATGTTCTCTTATCAGCTCTTTACAAAGATCTAGTTTGATGCTACAGCTAAGGTGGAGTAACAGGTGATGCTGAATCCAGAAGTTTGCTCCCCTGCTTGTCCCATCCCTTCTTCCCAGGTTACACACTTCCACCACTTCCCTTGTGCTGCGCACCAGGACTTGTCTGAACCAGCAGCCAGATGAGGCAGCTCAAATGGAAAAGAAGGGAAAAGAAGATGGAAAACCAGGACCACCCCCTCTGGTAGAAAGAAGTAACTAGTTCAGGCTAGCTGCTTAAGGCAAGTTACGTTCTTCCCAGAACGTGGTTTGCCATTTCTGCTCCATTCGCCATATTGAATTTTGCTTTTATTTTTTTCCATTTCTGTTCACTGTGAATACTGCTTAGCTTGTCTCATGTATCACCATCACAAAAAAACCTCAGAATACTTTCCTGCATCAAATATTAACATATACATTACCAGTTGGTACTTCTTTCAGCTGCTGGCCTTGCAGGCTGCCTTCCCAGAAGGAAGAACTTCAAGGTTTTACCACTAGGTAATTGGTTTTAGCAGACATGCACACATCACAGATTGCCTACGTGTTGGTGGACAGAGGGTCTTGGAAGGAAAGATAGCCAGACACCAATACCTGTTTCTCAAGAATGGGCTAACAGGAGATTAAGACAAATGAAGCTTGCAGCTATCTGACAGTTTCCTTTACACAAAACTGTGCATTAAAAGAAAACACACAACATGTTCAAAAGGATTTAAGATTTGATTGCTTGCATAGAAAATAAGTTTCATGCCACAATATGATCTAAATTGAAGATTATTTTAAAATCAAAGGAAGTATATTCATGGGAACCTCAGATAACCTGGCCTCATTATTCAGAAACTTGGATGACAGAGGTAGATGAGAACTCAAGATTCTCTGTATCTTGGAGTTTGTAAGGCTTGCTTCTGATCAGAGAGGCAAGAACACAAAGAGATTCATAGTATTCATTGTTCCATTCTTTGACACAATTTGAGATTAGTTTCAGAATTATTAGTGTGAAACACAACATTACATTATGTACAGAAAACTAAATTGTAAAAAAAAAAAAAAAATCACTGAGTTTTTAGTTCCTAAGCAAATTCCCCGCTTACATATAACAAGTTATATAAATTATTTCTTCCTTTGTGATGCATTACAAATTTATTCACAATTCTTAAAATTACTAGGGGCAGGGGGGAAATCCACAAACCTAATATAAACAACCTCACAAGAGTAACTATGCAAAGGACATGTAGCTGAAAGTAAAAGTTGTCCATCAAGATCAAAGCTCTGTTGCTTTTAAGCATCTTATTATCTTGCTCAAAATGCATCACATGCATACTGAACAAAAAAAAAAAAAAAAAAAGAAAAAAATCCAAGAAACCCCAAAGATTTATAACTGGAACTTTCACTTCCAAGAAAGCCAGTTGTGAAGTGTATGGATACTGAATGTTCGCTAACATATTACCTAAATTTATCGTTTCAAAAACAAGATATGCTTTGAAGCTTCAGAAGTTGACAGCCATTATCTTGAACGGCCAGATAAATTTTTAGCTAGAAGCTAGGAGTTTTCTAGTAGCAAATTATTCCGCAGGATTATTGTCATGGCCTAGGTGAAACACAACTGAAATCAAGAAGTGAAACTGAAAATGTTCCCAGTTATACATAATGTAACCCAGTAAGTTTCACCCTTTAAGGCCATATTAATGGAAATGCATAGCGTTAGATTAAAAAAAAAAAAAAAAAAAAGGATACCTACCCAACGCTCCACGGACCCCTTCTACAAATCAAAAAAACAAAGTTACATGAGCTGTAGAACACCAAACTCACCTGTCACTCTACTTCTAACTTATCTCAAAGGCATCTCTCTAGCATCCTACATAAATGTGTCCTGCCCATGGCTTGGAAGGTTAGCATAATTACAGGATGCATAAATGCAACTATGGCCAAAGCACAAATACACCTGAGCTAATTTTAAATTAGCTAGCTTGTGTATCAGAAGTATTCTAGTTTATGGCAACGCTTGATTGCATCTAAATTAATTTATGAACTTTTCTACAATTCTCAGCAAGCCTTTTTTTAAAAAAAAAAAAACAACCCTCTGTTTCTCATTTAAAGATAGTCCAGGTTCAATGCTGAAATTTCCAGAGTAGATTACACAGGCCTTGTCCAGAGTATGATTTTTTTTACTGCAAGGCCCTTTCCTCAAATAAATACATCAAGAGCACTTTCATTGTTCTCTGTAATCATAACTGCAACAGAGGCATGAAGAATACAGGGTTATTTCAAGCAGCAAGGACTCAGTCTATTTAGTTCTTTATGGATTAAAGTCAACATCTTAAATTCAAACCAGAAAACAGCATCCAGCTAGTGAAGGTTATACTGCTTCAGTTCATAGTCAAGCAAACTATAGCAATATCTTACACCAGAGAGAGGAAAATCTGTGTATAGTCATAGGAAGAAAATGGCTGGCACTTTACTGACACTTCAGGCAGCATACAAAGCTTGTGCACTCAACATGGGTCAAAGACCAAGGTGATGTGATGCAATCCAACAGCGGGAGGAAAGATCTCCCTGTCAATAAGCTGCCCAATGTTAACAGCTATATTACAGCTTATTTTGCAACATGGAGGTCAACTACCAAGGTTAATTTCCAAAGATGGCAAACATTTTCTCAATTGCAAAACAGAAGTTAAAAAAAAAAAAAGAAAAAAAGAAAAAAAGAAAAAAGAAACAGCTTGCCTAGAATTGCAGGAGAACTCAGTGACACCCAGAGAACAGTCTGGAACAATGCTCAAAATCTCTGTTAATCAAAATCACTTTCCTAGGCTATCCATCTTCAGATGGCATTTCCAAAAGACAAAATGCTCCTGGGTGGCATGCTGGGCCACCACACTGTGGGCTGTAAGTGTCTCTTGGAAGTGTCTCTCGGATTTTGTGTATCCTTGACAAGGTATAACCTCGATGCATGGAAAACTTGGGACATACTCATCCTTTTCCCACACCAAGAACTTACAGGATGGTCCAGCAGAATCTTCCAATATGAATTTGGAAGTAAAAATGTAGTGAGATGCTTTCCCTCCCTTTCAAACAAAATGTTTATCACTTCCCTTTCAAGCTCTTTCGATAAAAAAAAAAAAAGTATTTCAGCTCTCCTGATCAAGGGAGAGCATTATTCAATACAACACACAGCAAAAATGAAGTTCCAAAAGATGTAGGCAAAGAATAGGGAGCTACTATTTAACTCCTGAATTCTCTTTTTGGAAGCATAACAAGTGGGTCTTGATAATGTTAGTATGGTGTTAGAGAGCCTGCACTTAAAGAATGAGTATACTAGAAAATAACTTTTCCGCATTTAGCTTTGTTCTCAGACATCACAGGCTGAGCATTATATATTTTGTAATATCTGTTATTCTTTTTAGCTTCTGAGTTACTTCTCAGTCCTGTTATGTTTTATATAAAAGAATGTAAAGAACAACAAAAGGCTTTCAGGATGGTTTGCTTGATGCCTAAAGTGAAAGGGAGGGGGCAATCTATTTATGGGAAGTATTGGAGAGGGGCAATTTTCCAAAAAGACAACTATTGCAATCCAATCTTAAAAGCCAAATTCACATTTGGTCTTGTTAGTTCTTTTCAAGTGAGTTTAGGTAAAAGTAACATTCACATCACACATTAGAAGTTTTTTGTATATATAGTAGAGACAGGAAAGTTTAGTTCTGTATTTTTTAAAACCAAACTCACTTGCCACAGAGTTTGTTACTGTGTTATCAACTTGGCTGAACTGGTATATTCATCAGTTATGGCAGATCAAATTCAGGAAAAGGGCACTAAGATCAAAAGAGTATTTATGGGGTTTCCATACAATTTTTGGTCTGCATCAATAAAAACAATTATTACAATATAAGAACTTTTTTTTAATCTGCCTTGCAGCATCAGATAGAGTTTTTATTAATTACTGTTATGCACTGCAGATTTAATCAGTTTCTTACATTTGGCTCTCTGTTTAACCATGTAGGGTAAAACCCACCTACATAATGGTTACAGCACTTCAAATTCAGGATTTAATTCCATGCAATTAAAATGTTTAAAAGGGTGTACTCTTGTCATATATAGAGGTAGAAAAAAAAAAAAAGCAGCTAAAAAAAGCAGGAAAACCAGTCCCATACGGTGAGGTTTGCTAGCAGAGTACTCTACAATATACCACACACAGAGGATGCACCTACTTTTTCAAACTGAAGGCATGTCAATTATCAAAACATAAGCAAAAAATATTTTATATCATCTGTAGGTGAATGGACACAATAATTCAACATTTTATCAAAAGAGGATAAAAAAAGCGCAAATCTTTCAAATCACCTAAATGTTTATGAAAGTGTTTCATCTCCAAAAATTTCAAGTGAACAAGCTGACAAAAAGCATTCTGAAATTACACAGTTCTTACCTACCTTGTCTTTCTTATCTTGCCTGGCATATGGAAAACATGGAATTACAGCAGTCACTCTGGAGGATGATGCAATCTTGCAAGCATTGATCATGATGAGCAGTTCCATTAAGTTGTCGTTTATTTCTCCACAGCCACTCTGGATGATGTACACATCTTCTCCTCTCACACTTTCACCAATCTCTACACTGAAAGAGCAGGAGATGACCATTTAAACACTCGAATTACTGGAAAAGCATTATTAAAGAATAGAAAAAACAGTTTTGGTTTAACAAACTTTCATAGGTTTATCCCCATTTAGAGCAAGATTTTTTTTTACAGCGATTTGGATAACTGTCCCCTTGATACAAAGTCTATTTCAATATAAGCCGGTCTAAAATTTACTTCAGCCTAAATATGGTCTTCGTAAGGTCAGCACCAACCAACATATAATTATGGCTATAGCACTGATGCAGCTCACAATGTTATTAAATTGGATGCTGCTTTTTTTGGTTTAGTCTGTATCTTCTGTGTCCTTGCCATCTCCCAAGGAGTTGACCATTTAAAGAATAACCTAGATGATAAGTACAGAAACAACAGAGCCAACTTCAGAGCATTAAATACTACCTGCATCAAAATACCTCCTTAAAAAGGGCAATTATTTTTCTATGGTAATTAAGATGCTACTAAATTTGATAAACTACTGCATTTTAGAAGAGAGAAGTATCAAATCGCACCCCAAACCCAGAATTCTGGTTAAAATTTACACCATGATGTCAGAGTATTTTTTTTAAAAAAAGAAAATCTTACAGAAAAGCTAAGAGGGCTGCTTATCAACAGCTCACTATGACTCAACAACTCTCACATTGTGTCAGTTGTTCTATTTGCTCTAACTGTGCTTACACTTTGGTTCCTTATGATAGTATCCAAGAACTATTTTATTCTTCCACAGATTTCAAGGCAAATTCTGGCACTGATCACTGCTCAAACCACAGAACTCAAAAATTAAATACAGCTTATAAGTAAACAGGAAAATTAAAACAAATCAGTTGAATGTGGATTCTTTGTCAGTTCTAGACCCAAGCAAGAGAAATTTACTGTTGAACCACACTAACTTTTCACACCTGTTACTCCACATAAAAACAGCAGACTGACCTTCATTTTTCCCTGAATCCGTGCACAGCATACAAGAACCATACCGACTTCCTAAATAATGAGGTGATCAGACCTTTCAAACCCATGCTCCACTAAGTTAGTCTTAATTATTAAATGCTAAAATATCTTGGGTCCTTATTTAAAAGGTTGCATCTTTACCCAAGACACAAATAAGCAAAAGCTTCTAGCTGGAAACCATCCAAATGGCCCAGATGTGGGTAGAGTAATTTCTCTGACGGGTCCTTCAATGCTGAGGCTTGTTCTAGTCACAGTCCGAAGAACTTTCGTTTATCAGCTTTCAGGGTGCTATGTAAGACTCATTAGCTTTCTGTAGCTACAAAACACAGAAAGGAATTTACTGCTTAAAAACATCTTAATGATATGCAAACATTTGATTTATTACCACCAAGATAGTTGAGTCCATGCTCTCAGCTCCCCTATTCGACTCCTCTGCAGTCCCAAACAAGCTATAAAAAGATCCTGTCTTAATTTTTCTCCTTAATTGAATACATTTTTTTGCCTAATAATGCTATTAGCAAGATTTCTTAAGGCCAAAATGAAGTAAACACCAGGACCTCTGGAAGAACAGAGGTGGTCAGGGACAGTGTCATCTGCAGATATGTCAGTGTTAATGCAGGAAACCTTCTGGAGGCTTTCGTCATGGCACAAAGACACAATTTTTTGGTCACAAAACTGTTACTTCCCTGTCCAAGTTTTTGATCAATGGAATAGGGCTGTTCAGAGAAAACTGTTTTGATCAAAATATTTTCTTAGTTTGTTTTCCTTTCTGGAGCTGAAAAAGTTTTGGTCAACCTAACTTAAGTTCAGCAAGACACTAAGCATATTCCATAATTGAAAGAACTGGTCAGGCTTAATTAGAAGCCCTACAAAAAACAGTTCTGGTGTTGGAATATCAGAGTTCCACTTCCCAGAAGACTAAACAAAAGCAAATAAATAAATCAAGAAACCTGTCATTGCTTCTTAACACACAAATCCAGCTCCGAGTAAAGCATCTACCCACTAGCTTATGGACGTAGCCTCAATCACCATTATAGATTCATGGTTGTTATTATTATGAGGTCTCTGAAAAATGATAATCACCACTTGACTGGGCACTTACACAGACCTGCTTATTAACAAGTGTTGTCACATACCACACCTTTGGAATAGGTTCAAAGAACACCACCACCACATGCAAAAGCTCTATGGCACCTCTTTCAACCCAAGACTGTAAAGTTACACTCCAATTCTGGAAATTAACCTAGGAGCCATTACAAAGGAGAAAAAAGTAGAAAAAGACCAAGAAGAAAACACCGTCAATTTTCAGGGGAGAATGTTATTGGAGTGACAAAGGAGGGCAGCATAAGATTTTAGTACTTGGGGAAAAAAGTAACCACTACTTTCATAGACGCATTATGTAATAGGAAAAAACTTTGAATGATAAAAATACATGATCTTCATGTTCATTATATACACAAAGAACACTCTATTGTAACAGTCAAAATTGTTTTGCTCCTTTAAAAAAAAAATAGTGTTTTCTAAGCACACCGCTAAGAAGTAACGTGTTTCAGAAGGTCAGGGAATATACTTTGAGATAAATATAGATCTGGTTAATACAATGGACCTGAAGTGATGCTTCTTCCATTGCCATTAACTACTATTTGTCAATGACCTTGGGCTAGCAATAACTTTTTCCTCTTGTAAACAACTTAGAAATGAAAATGCTACTACTTTCTCTCTTGGTGCATTTGAAAAAATTTTGGTTATGCTTTTCAGGCCAGAATGACATACTTATTTGGCACACAGATATGTGAATGTATGTGTATATGTATATAGAAATACCTTTTCTAGTGGACACAGAAGTTATGTGCAGACTAAAATAAATCAAGATTAAATTAATACTTGCCATAGTACTCAGGAGTAACTCAGCTAAAGATGCCAGAGAATAGCATCATGTAATTACTGCACAAAGATCTTCTCCCAAACAACTGGAGAGAGCTGTGCAACATATCAGTATCTCATATTATCTACCTTCTCAAAGATTGGTATCAAGAGGTATTGTGTAGACTCAACCAACAGACACACAGCTGCCTATTTTACCTTCATCAAGCCACACAGTAAAAGATAACCAGTCATTATGTTGCAAATATTCCATCAGATATAGCCTGTACTAACCACATTGGAGGGTTTTTTGTTGGTTTTTTTTTTTGGGGGGGGGGGGGGGGGGTGGGTTTGCAGTTTGGGGGTCAGTTGATTTTTTTTTTACACATTCAGCTATAAACAGGCAAACAATAAGAGACTACAAACTATAGTATCAGATATCTGAAGTACTGTACCTCAAACATCTATTAGAGAACACTAAGCTAACATCAGTCAAACTTTGTGACAGTTATCTTATTAACATTACTACTAAATTCCACTTAGACCATCTAGATCATGACCTAATTAACTATTTGGGGGGTTATTTAAACAATTTCACATAGTGATGGCACAGAGGAAGGGCACAAGAACAAGCTCTTGCCTGAAGATTAAAAGCTCTGTTTGTTTTATGCAATTTAATCAAATTCAGCTATTTGGTAATACTCATTTTAAATAAACTTCTTGTTCAAGAAGAGTCAACAGAACCTGTGCATTAAAAGCCCTGACACCACACAACTGTGTTTTAAAGTAAAAATTATAAAAATTAATAGCCCATAAAAGTAATTAACAGCCCATAAAAGTAATTAAATTTATTTGAGCCAGTTGCTTGGAATCCACAAGCACAATGCTCTAGCTGGGAAAGATACACATAAAGACAGGACACGATGAAAAACAAGTTTGAGTGTTGGTATCTGCCTTCATCTTGCAAAGGCTGATTCGAAAGTTCACTTAAATAAGTAGAAATTTGGATAGACTAATTACCATGAATTAAGGATAAGGCTCAAAACCCACCTTCATTACAAATATATTTCAATGGCTGAAGCATCCATTAAGCAAAATTCAAAATCAGGAGTAACAGCAGGCTGAGCTCCTTCTGAGCTAGATTTATAGTACACTCCCAACAGAACTTACAGCGATGGGAATTTTAAATTTGTACATCCTAACTAAAAAAAAAAACCACTTGTGGGAAAGCAGGGGATTAAGTATACAGAGCCAGACTACAATGGTAAATAACGTAAATCCGTAACTAGGATCCTGTTCAAATCATGCACTTCAAAGTGCTCTGTGTACCTTTTTGAATAATTACAACAGATTATGTTTCCAGCCATGCTTACAAGAAGTAAGATTTCTCAAGCAATTTAGGTGCCAATAAAGTAGATATGTACGTTGGGCACTTTTAATAACCAGAGAAGAAGCAAAAATTTAAGGTCTAGAGTCCTCAATACAGCGTGCAAAAAGAATCAGCACCTCAAAAGCGATAAAAAAAATCCACATGCTGAATTTGCAATTCATTGAAACCCAGTAAATGGAAAGCACTAAGCAGAGGAGTGTGTTCAACCTCTTACCTTTGGGAACACATTTTGTGGAGTAAAGTCTTTTAACACAAGACCTCCACCTTACCGGGCAAATAGTTCAGCTGCTGCGATGTTATATATAACAAAGTGGGTACCAGCAAAGCCCAAAGCAACAAAGAAACAACAAAAATGCCAGAGCTGGTCTTTAAGTCTATAGGTTATCCCATATCTCCTGGCATCCATGGTCTCGCCTCAACTCTAGGCTCCTCCACTTTGATTAACAGCTCCAAGACCAACCCCCAGCTAGATCTCCATTGACAACTGCCCTGTCCTAACAGTGGGCACCGGCATGGGTAAGCACCACAAGACAGGAAACACGGAAATACCTTCTCACCCTCCACTCTGGCACACAGCCTGCCACCACAAAAAGAAAACACCTTCACTTGAGCAGCTCTAGGTTGAGCCGCGTGCAGTCCGAAAGGAACCCTCAGAAATTTGGAAACAAGGGTCTAAGAAGCCTGAGCACATGCAGAGAGTCTTCAAAGGCTGAGTACCAAACTCGGCAGCTTAAGGACACGTGGGATCGTCAGCCATTATTCACACGGGTCGGTTTTTGGTTTTAAATTTCAAGCATTTAGCATCTACTTAAAGATAAAAAGTGCACAGTATGCAACAAGGTCAATAAAGTAGAAGTCTCAAACCAAAAGCTCTGAAGCATTTTTGGGACTTCTGATTCAGAGCAATGAGCAATGTGATGAATGGCCACATGCGCTGCATCTTCAATCCCCTATACAGGCAAAACACACACAACATGCAATCCGGAAACAGTTTTTATCTTATTCAACCAAGCTGGTAGAATCCATTTCTCCAGCCTCCCCCTGCTCACAACAGCATAAGTGAGTGGGGAGCGAAGGAAACAGCTGCCTCCACTGCCACAGGCAGAGCCAGCTGCAAATCACTTGCTCAGCAGCGGGACAGTATGAAAAGACACTTCACAACCCAGCATGTCCCTAATCCCTACCACCTTCAGCTGATTTAACACTAGCTTATCACCTGAGCTTGCTTACTCCACAGCTGGAGCCTGCAAACACCATAACCATCTACTCCAGCAAAGGCCCCCATGGCAGCCGAACCCAAATGAAGCAGGGTACAGGAGATGCAGAAAGGTCATCCAGAGACCACCCCTAGTAGTACTGACTTGCTAGTGTTAGGTTAACAGTTGGACTTGATCTTAAAGGTCTTTTCCAACCTAAACAATTCTGTGATTCTATGTCTCATCCAAGACAACTACAGTAGCAGAGTTGCAGGATACCGAAGGGGAGATGGGAGGGAAATGTTACAGCCCAGTGCTGAATTGTGCATCCCTGATATATAGCACTGATATCAAAGTTACCAGGTTTGTTCCTGATTTTTTCTATTATTTACTTCGTAGCACAAACTGTTTTCATTACCCCACTTTGTGTGAAAGAGAGACTCACATCCATCTTTGTAATTTTTCTCCAAGGAAATACTGGCTATTTTTTCATGTCTTCCAAGATTAAATTTCAGTCCAAGACACCAGTTTTATTTATTTACTTACAAAAAAATAGCCTTCATATCAACAACACAGCTTTCCCCATAGAGCAGACAGTGTCCCTTTGTAGCCAATCCATATTTTCCTCTGTAAAAGCTGAACAGCATACACTTAAGTTGATGTTTCTGAAACAACCCAGCTTCAGCAGCTAAATAAGGCTGCAGGTAGGCAGCCTCCAAATTCACATGTGCCAGGCAGGATTTCAATTCCCTTCCTCATGGATCTGTTGAGAAGATCTGCAAGAAGACTCACTTCAGCCAGTGAATCTGACAGGAAGAAGCAAGGAAGCTCATGGGAATGGGTGGGAGCACTAACTCCTTCCACCGGGAGGGACGTGTTTAAGAGGATGCCATCTATGACTCCAGTTTCTCCATTTTGAGAATAACAAGTATTTCAAGGACAGAGTTTAAAAAAAAAATAGTCTTTAGAGAAGCAAACATACCATATATTTAACAAGTGATTTACATTCAATGACAATTTTTTTTAAAGTCAGCTGACTCACCAAAAATACCTGCACTGGGATTTAATTGTATATCAAGTATAATTAAATGCCATCTCAGTGTATTTGAAGACAATTTTGTGAAAAACTTCAGAGCGTTTACTATCCGTATGCTTCTGTTACACGTGTGTCAAGAGTTTCATGATGCTGAGGCTACAACAGCCATGCCTGTTCAAGGACTCCCATTCCCCTTCCTCTTCCTCCAGCCTGCCAAACTCTGCTGGTGACGGTTGCTTGTGGGGTTTGAAGCAGATAAACTGACAGAGCCCCCAGCGCAGCCCTAACATTTTGCCAGATAAGTGAGAAGGTGGTGCCACCCAAGCTCCTGCCATGACACTGTGGCTGGCACTTAACTGACACACAAGCTTTCAATACTAAGCAGAGTTATCTTCCACAACCAGATATTACCAAGGAGCGCTCTCGCTGCTTTAGTTAGGGTTGCTTGACTCTGGCAGCCAGCTGAAGGAAAGCATCTCCATACAGTTTAGATGGAAGGAGGGAAAAAAATGGGGCAGTGGTCGAGTCTACCAGCAGTTTCCCCCACTTCCTCTAGCAGAGACATTACATTTCTCAGTTACAGACCTGCGAGAATACTGAATGCCTAAATCAGATGGGAACTGGGATATTGCTAGACACGTTAGTCTCAGTATAAATTAAAAAGAGAAGCCTTTCCCATTTTAAATGTTCTGGAGTTGGGAATGTTCCTGCCCATTTAGCCACAGTGCTTGTCAGTGGTGGTCCTATCCCTGAATAACCTCAGGATACAGCTTTAGTTCCTCAAACCCACTTACATGTGCTAAGGATCTGTGACCTAAAGCCTGTTTGAGTTGAAATATAATGCAAAATATTTAATGACTCTTCCCTCCTCTATTCTGCAAGCCAGACTAACTGCAGTTCTCAAGTCAAGGGTTTCCAGCTAGGATCCTCTGACAAGGATTTAAGCCTGGGGCTGCACACATTTATCAATTTATACATAATTTACGTTTAAGAGAATGCAGCAAACAGCAAAACAGAGTTTTTAATAAAAGGTGAACCTTCTCTGCAACTTGCTAACCTAAGAGATCTGACAAAGCAAGAGTTTGTTGACCCTCAGGCCCAGGCTTATCTGTTTGCACAGGGGTTTGCCCGAGAGCCATTGGGAAGGTTTAAGGTTCTTTGAGCATTTTGACTATCAGGTTCTAGTATTCTGCAATACTGCAAATGTATTTCGTAATGCAAATACACTTGTTTATAAATTTAAAAATACAACAAAAAAGGAAAAAAAAGAGACTGTGCTGGATTATCTTTATATAGGAAGAAATAAACTTCTGCTTACACACACACAAAGAAACTTTGCTGTAAAGACAGACTGAAAATCCAGATGCCTCAGGAAAGGACCACTGCAGCATAAATATCTTATCAACTTTAGCTGTAGTTTAATTTCAAATACACTGTTGAAGAATTCTCTTATTACTATTGCTGATTTTTTTATTAAGAATATCAGTCTAAAAAACTGGAAGGCCAACATCCTGAAATAAGTTGCTAAGGATATTGAAAAGATTACCCACTTAAAACTTTATACAACTGTACTTGCTGAAGGGGAAACAAGAACTTCATTTTAGAATCTCAAAAGTATGAAATTGTAAAAAAGAAAACAAAACCAAACACTTCAGGATTTAAAGTGTTAAGGCATTTTAAGTTCCGAGGGGGGGGGGGAGTCAATGTCAGCCTCACAGTATTGGAACAGAATAAACCAGAAATAATGTTTAGATTAGATACATTCCTCATATCTATACCACACCACATCCCTACTTGGTGGGGCTGGCATATAAGCTGGCACTGGTAGATTAGCCAAACCACTGGCATGCTCCAGTCACCACTACCTACTTGTTTAATGGCAGAGGCCAATATTGCACACCTGGAAAAATAGGTGGAATGATAGCCTAAAGATTATTGTATCCTGAAGCCTAGAATTTAATTAACTTACCTCATAAAATAAATATGCAAACTTTGGAGATAAATTTCTACCTTGGATGAAATCTACATGAATTAATCTCTACTTAAAACATAGCAAACAGCAGACCTAAAGATAAGTGTCTCTGGAGAACAAACATTAAAAAAAAAATTAGACATAAGTTAGCAAGAAAGTCATGCAACCAAATACACAAATTAAGTTTTACCATGCAGAAAAGAGATCAAAGAGCAATAAAGTGAGTACGGGGCTGGAAAGACTTGAGAGAAGATTTAAACCTCATTTAATCAAGAATGAATAGAAGAGTTAGAGTGTGCAAACATTAGGTTGCATAAACACCAATGGAAGAGGGCTTATAGTAATGCCAGTGAGCATAACTAGAACAAGAGCAATTAAACTGAGAATGCAAAAACATAGACAGACTAGAAGGACAAGCTTTGTGAGAGCAATTTTAGAATACACCATGCTAATCTTTCAAAGGAAGCAATGAAAACACGCTTGTTCATGAGATTCAGAACAAGAACGGATAAAAATAAACATAGAATAACCTCTGAGACCAGCCAGCTACTTACAGTCGGGAACTTGTGTTTGAGAATCAGCTGGCAGCCTAGTCTCATACACCCATATAGAAAAGCAGTTGCAGAGTCTTATGTGCCCATAGGATGAACATACAGCTGCCACCTCCATTTAAAACTCTTCTTCAGAAATGAGCAAATGAAACAGGTGGGTCAGAAAGCTAAATGACAAACTAGTAAAGAAGGGCCCGACTGGTAGAAAAAAGCCCCGGCAAGCACATTCTCAGAGAGTCAAGGTGAGCACGCTGTCCTCATGGTTTCACGCCGGATTTTTTTTGCTCTCTTATCAGTCGCTTTCTGCATTCGGCTGGCCAGGAACCTAACGGGCCTGCGCTTTAAATATTAAATATTTAAAGTCATTAGAGTCATTAAATAAGCGCAGATAAGGCCATCATGACAACTGCATTGTCCCCCCCGCAGCACCTACAGTCTTGGACTAAGGAGGGGGGCCCTGGAGGACCTGTAAGCGGTCCACCACACACACAACCGGCTGCTGATGCAAAATAAAGACCGGTCGCCACAAATCCTGAGGCGTGATTTGAGCCAGGCTCGTTTTCAAGTGTCTATCCATCATCACCACCCTGCGCTTGTACCCGCTCACACACGGACCTGCTTACAGAGCCGCGTAATGCGCTGCCATTTGTCAAACCCGGATGATTTTATCTTTCCAGAGGAAAAGCTGATCGCCCGCTTCATTAGCTATCTGCGAACAGCGGGCCGAACCTCACGTCGCAGGCCGGCTGCCTGTCGCGCCCGCCATCCCCCCCGCCCTTCCCGGAGGATGCTCCGCACCCTCTCGGGCGCCGTGCACCGCTCCCCCGCCGCAGGAGCCGCCGACGGGGGCCCCGCCGAGCCGGGACAGCGCCGGCGGGAGGGCGGGCGGGCAGCGAGTGCGGGGCGGGGGGAGCGGCCAGGCCAAGCCGTGCGCTTGTGCGGCGCGACGAGCAGGCGGCTCCCGCAGCGGCGGGGCGGGGCGGGGCGGGACGCGGCGGGGCCGGGAGCGGAGCTCGGCGGCAGCGGGAGCCCGGCCGCGGGGGTGTGGCCGGGGCGCGCCCGTGACGCCGGCGGGGCGGGAGCCGGGCGCCGCCCCTCCCGCGGCGGCGTTTGGGGAAGGGGAGCCGGGGAAGGGGACGCGGCGGGGGGGGTGGGTTCACCTGGTCTCCTGGTTGCTGAACTTCTTGGTGACCACCTTGCCCAGCTCCAGCCCGAGGCGGTCCGCCACCCGCTGGGACAGGTCGTGGTGGGAGCTGCCGCTGAACAGGACGATGTTGGGCATGGCGGGGGCGAGGGCGGGCGGCGGCGGCGGCGAGGGAGAGCTCGCGGGGGGCCACGGCGCGGGGTCAAATAACCGGAGCGGCGGGCCCGCCCCCGCCCCGCCGGCGGGGGCGGGGCGAGCGGCGGGGGGCGCAGGTGGCCGCAGGGGAGGGGCGGTGCTCGGGCGGGCAGAGCCGGCCGCGCCCTCAGCCCCCCGGCCTTCCTCCGCCTCCTCCTCCTCGCCCCCCGGGCCCCGGTGCGGTGCGTGCCCCTTGGCGGGCAGCGAGCCCGCAGCAGGGCTGGGCCGGCGGCTACCGCAGGCGGGCAGAGCCCTGCCGCCGCTTCTCCCGCCCGTGGCGAGCGGGGCAAGCGGAGGATCGTGACGGGGGGTTGGCTGTTTGGTTCAGGTGACGCCGTCACCTAAAAAAGTAATCGCCAGGTACAGCCATGGCTAGGCATGTGCTCAGTTAGCTAGATAGCGAATTAGTTCTGGATAGATACCGGGTTAGTTTTAGCTACCACAGCTGTCCTTGAATAACCTGCAGCCGATTCTAGATATGCACCCTTCGTCTGCCATTAGCGTGTTTGCCTTTCTCGATTGTTGCTTAGAAATAGGGTCACGTACAAACTGCCGTCAGAAAAGCGCACAAAGCCGAAAAGGTCTTAGCTTTCAGCGAATACAATTTTAGCTCGCACGTATAAAAAGAAAGAAATTGCGCTGGGCAAGTGACTTCAGAACCACCTCAGTTTTCCTGCTTTAAGCAAACCTTTGCTTTGAGGAGCAAGGTCTTGAACGTATGTTTGGTCATGCTCTATCAATGGGATTATTGGTGACCAGATAAACCCCAGTGTTGCGTAGTTCATCTCTACAGACAGTTTTAGAGCTGGTCAAAAAGACCTAGCAAAGTCATTTTTCAAATGCATGCTGGATTTTTGACAAAATGGAATTTCCACAAAGAAATTGTGCTTTTTTCCAGTAAGCAACTTTCTCCATTAAAAAAAAAAAAAACCCAAAACCCAACAAAAACAAAATCCAAAAAGAACAAATGTATGTCCTGAATGTTTTAACCAACAGCTGAGTAATAAATGCTTTGGATTAGGGAGTTAGGGGTTAATAGTTTGGGTTGCTCACGTTACCATTCTCTGTGGTCTAAGCCATCCAGCCAGGTATTTCCACAAATCAGGGATGCTTCTTGCTAAGTCTTGCATCATTGCAGAGGCAATATGAACAAGGGACACAGCTTATGGACAAGAATAGGAACAATAAGTATTGCGACTTACCACAGCGTTAAGTTCAGAATCTATTTCAGTGTTGGACACGTTGTCAAAGTCTCAACGTATGAGGCCTGTTTGTATGGCCCACTCTCCCTTTTGCCCTCTGTATTTTCTCCTTAGGTAATAAAAAAGAAATGGGTTTAACTGTCAGCACTGTAGGCTCACAATAGCATCTGAAAGTCAAGCTTCTGTTTCTACCAGTTCATACATCTTCTTCAACAACTAATTTTGTAGGCTACGTTTTGTTCCGAGTTACTTGCAACTCTGAGTTTTGCCAGCTGTCCTGATTTCACTGCGATTTTTAGTATTGGTTATTCTAAAATCTTCAGTTTCTGAAGTGACAGGAGATCACATCTTCCATCAAGTCTGCAGGTTTCAAATCTGTGAAGAAGAAAACTTGCTGATACGACCTCAGGATTATCAGAACTAAAAGCAGTGCTAGACAGAAAAGGGTAATTTAACTTCAAAATAATGTAATAAAGGAAAACCATACTTCACTGTAGACTCAAAACAACACCAGAACTTTTGAAATGGTCTGCAGAAGACAAGAAAACAACTTGGGCTGCCAAAAGTTTTTTTTTTTTAATATATATGTTTGGGAGCACTGAACCCTACAATGAAATCTCACTTGGTGAATGTCTTGAGCTGCTCTCTTTTTTTCCCCAAGGTATCCAGCTAAAACTCTTGTCCTCACATGCAGTTTAGTTTTATTTGCTGGCTTAACAGGATACCCAGACAATTCTTTTCAGCCCACTAAGACTTTTGTGCCCAACAGCTAATTAGTGTTTATCCTGTAGCTATAATACAGAAACTGCAGTCATTAAAACCTCATTGTGGAGGCTGATGTACAAAAGAAATAGTGCTGATTGACATGCAAAGTATGATTATCTTTCCTTTGGTCGTGATAGACTAAAATAGCAGACCAGAATTCAAAAGTTTGTGTCAACACCACTTGAAGCTTTGCACTTTTCTAGAGGGGGAGAACAAAAAATAATCACTATTTCCCCTCTTTTGATTAAATGAGAACAGTAAGGGAACTACCTGCCTAACAGCCGAAAGTAAAACTTTCAACAGGAAATTGCTTCCTTCCTTTTATCATCACATTGTGGGTAGAAAGTCTTGCCTGATGTAGGATGTAACAATCAGCAATGAACAAGAAACTGCTGTTTCCTGGTAACTAGGTGTCAGTAAGTATTGGTCAGTTTAGCCAGGATGACTGCAACAATTACTAGTCAGCCGGACCTGAGAAAGCATATGTAATCCTGCTCCTGCAACAGGAAGCCCTCCCAGCAAAGGTATGAGAGCAAAGGAAAAATAAGAGACCTTAAAATACCAGAAGCAGAAATTGGACTACCAAGAGACTCTGATTTACACAAAACTGAAAAATTTTCAGCCATCTTGTTTTCACTGCAGTGCAGAGTTTTGCAAATCTTACCATATAGCTCACTCTATGACTCTCCTTACAGTTGCCATACTAAAAATTGTTACACCCCAAAAAAAAGTCACTCAGAGGAACCCAGGGCTTTTGTAGTTTTTGTATCACAATGACTTCTGACCCTTTTTTTTTTTCCTTCCAAATTACAAAATATCTATATGGGGGAATATCTGTTGGGGAAAAAAAACCCAGCCTTTTAAAACAACTGACAAAATCCCTGCTGGGTCTCTGGGAATACAATCTGCATATCAAGCTATTTCATTCCTTCCTTTCACACTCGTAATTTGCAAAAGACTCCGTTGACCAATTTCTCCCCTCAGTTACAGCATTTAATTGGCAAATGTTAGCAAAATCATGGCTGTGGTCTCAAAAGAATTGATCGTGAAAAATCTGAGATTTAAAATAAACAGTCGCAGGCTATTTTTATTTGTTGCGTGTATTTTTAACTGTTAGTGTACATTTAGGTCATGATTTCAAGATTTTCTCAGAATCTCACTTGAAAAAATGAAAGCTAATATTTGCCTCTAATCACTTGTCTCCAAGGGCTTTGGCTTGAAGAATAAACAGCAAATATTGGAGGCCTTGATATGGAGTAGCAGCAGCTGACAGCTTTACAGTCACATCTGTCCAAACGTATTATCTCTGCATTTTGAGACCTGTGATTCTATTGTCTTCAAATGCTGATCTGGTTCTTCCAAAGCTTGTTCTGTCCTGTGAGTATAAAAACATAAAAAGTTGTTAAATGAATAATGCTACTGAGAAAGCATAAAGTTTTGTCATAAGGCCCCTACAGTTTTTCCTACCACCCAGTAACTTAGCATGTTCTTCATGATCTTGACCACCCACTGCTCCCAAATTGCCCTCAATGTTCCCAACTTCCACATAGCTCCAGTCATCTCCCTCCCACCTGTCTTCCAAATCCCCATTCTTCCCTGCTTTGCTCTATGGCTTCCAAATTCTGTGACTGTTTCTAATGTTACCTGTGGATATTTTCTGAATACTGAATATTTCAGCTGCTGCTTCTCTTTCAGATCTACAGCTCTATGATATACTATTCAGCTGCTATTGAAATCTCTTTGATCACTTAGCTCCGCTTTTCTTTGTCAGCAGATACAGCTCCTACTGCTTCACCTACTTTATTCTGTAAAAAAGCTTATTGCTCTTCTTAGATTTATTCTGAGGGAAGATGCTAAGCCAAACAACTTTCATAAATTTCTCCTAATGCGCATCATAACACACCTTTCTCAGCTCTAATCATCATCTAACAAGTGGCACCTTCTACAATGCATGATCAATGGGGAAAAAAGAAAGAATTTTCAAACTGCAAGTTACATAAACTTAACTGTTCACTGTATGCTTTGTTATCAGGACATTTTCACATCAGTGGCCTAGACTGTTCTTAGCCCCCTACTTACCTCCATAGTGATGTTCTCTTCTTCTCTAACAGATTTTCACTTAAACTACTTTTAATTAAGGAACAGAAAATGTCTTTTGGTGCTGAGAAACCTGGAAAACTTGTCACTATTTTTCCAGTCTGAGCTTTGATGGCGATGTTTCAACTGCAGTAAGCAATCATTTTGTTATTCTTGTAGTTATGACAGGTTGCCAGAGTTATGTGTATATGTCACCTCATAATGCTGCAGCTTTCCCAGACAGCTTACAAAGTACCTATCAGGATTGTCATATCTAAAAAGATACTATATGGAATATGTGGCTTGTCCTGAGCATGAATTTTCTGCCACATAACAGTAGCAAAAATGATCTATTGAAAGTATTTTTGTAGGTACTGTAGGTATTGCTATGGAGGAAAGGGCCACACTAGGTGATTTCTTAAGATCCTTTATAAATTTTATTTTCCGTAATGCTACTATTATTCTAGATTTTGCCACTGCCAGATGTTCCTTATGGGTTTCACAATAATATAATGCTTCATCACTTAGACTTTTTCCATATGAAGTCATCATACAGTCATGACTTGTGTTCGTACATCAACACTTCTCTTGGACTATATGTACTAGCATTTATGTCCATTATGGAAGTGTTTTGAAGATCGGGTAAGATAAAACATCCTTTTTCATTTTCATTTTTTTCTTCTGTAATAAAAGATAAATTGACCTTGACTAACCCAGTAATGGGTTCTCATGGAGAGAAAAACAATTCTAAACCCTCAAGAACTGTCATATATTAAAATCTTGTTGTCCAGCCAGCTTTGTTATACATTTGATTCCTTCTCAAGATGAGATCTTAGTTCCTTAAGTTTCTGTTGCAGCTTATCCCTGTCAGGAAGCTCCAAGTTGAAGGAAGTAATTTACTTAATAGGAAGCAATTGGATTCCCTTCGTTTTGTCCTAACAGTTTAGACTGGGTTCCTTCAATTTGGGTTTCCCAGTGAATTATGAAACATTTTCAGTTTTGCACAAAGATTTAGTTCCTACTCCTAGGTCATTTCTCAGCTTTTTCTAGGAAAACAATCACATGCTGGTTTAATTCCTTTCTTGTTTCAAATCTTTTATTCAAGTGTTTACAGAACTTCCAGTTTCTACAATACCTCTTATTTGAATTCCTTTTCACTGTTTTTTCCTTTCTGCCATGATTTTGCCCACCTGAGCTCCAAAGGAACATTAGCTTATAATCTTCATCCTTGAAAACTGCACCTTACCTCTAGTACCAGGGCTTTTGCCTCTAATTCCTCCAGCTGGTCAACCACCAGTTTTCAGCATCTTCCGTGTTACCAGTTGCATGAGTAAATAATGGCAAGACAGCAGACTACTCTTGGAATTAAATATTTCTTCGTAAGTCTGTATATAAACAGGGTTGCTGTTGCTTCACAGAGCACAATCTCTAGGGACTGCACTATCAGAGAAAGAAGCATATCAGTGCCAAACTAAGGTGGAAAGAGCAGATCAATATATATCATCCATTCAGGTATCAGAGGCAAAAGACCAAAACTGTCCAGAAAACCATTTTCCACCCCTTTAAAAATAGCCTAGTTCAAGATAAAAGATCAAAGATTTCAGTTTCTTTTGCAAGACTGAAGCTTGTGCATTCTGCTTCAGGCTAACTTAGAAAGTTTTAGCTTGTCTTTTATGCATCTTGTTTCTAAGTCTGGGCAGCCGTAGGGCTGCAGCTTAGCCTGCAAGCCTGTCTGCTTATTCTCCAGTCTAATCTTCCAGTAAATCAACACATCACCATGCTGTGTCTCAATTCTGTCAAATCACATTTTCCAAAAGAAAACCATTGTGCATGGACATTTTTGACGGGCAAAAGATAACGAAAGAGAAGCAAACAAGAGAAGAAAAGAGATCATGATCTGAGACTGCAGTCTTTCACATCATACTTTCATGACCACGGGCATTTGCTTTTGGCTGTAGTCAGAGGCGGAATGTCAGATATCTCTGTCAGATTTGGTCTGACCCAGTACAGCCTTTGTCATGTTGTTATGTTCCTGTGTTCTGACAGCACAGAAGTCCAGGGTGTCAAGTCAAACTAAAGAAAAGTCTCCCTGAAAGCAGACAGCCCCTACTCTGTTTTGAAAGTTGCAGGGTAGATTGCTGTGATGTCTGTGATGCTCATTCTCCTAACATTATTGTACTACCGCTACTTCAAAAGCAAGATAATGTATTCAGATTACATAGACTTTCCATCAGCTTTGGGTACAACTTGCTAAGGGAAGCTTTGAGGAGCTGTCTTCTTGTTTCTCTGGCTGTGTTTATGCAGTGAGACCCAAGAAGACTTCCTTGCTTCCACATCTGAGTGAATATTCCATGTCAGGACAAGATCTGCATGTAGACCATTAATTATCAACTACCCCTTGATAAAAAACCCAAGCACACCAAAAGCAAGAGATCTGAAGTACTCTAAAACCAAACCAGGACTGAAAGACAACCTGTCTATTACTGAGTCAAAACTTTCCTTCCCCTTCCCGTTTGACAGTATAATTGCTATGAATGCTGCTAGTTATTTTAGAAATGGGCATAGAATCTTCATACAACACCAGACAAAAATATAAAAAAAAATAACAGTGGAGCAGAAATAAAAAATGAGAAAAATACTTTTTTCTGAATTTGAAATTATTAAGTATCCCTACAACTTTGCTATACTCACAAACAAAAATGATAGAGATACACCAAATTCAAATTAAATTATTTTCTTTCATATTCAAAAAAGTCCTCTGTGGCAGCTTCTTTAAACTTTTTTGCAATATTTGGAGAAAAACACCCCAAACCCAACAGAAAATACTTTTTATCTACCTATGTATTCTTTCCAATTGATAAATAGTTAGAATTATTATTGAAATTATAACTAAGGATTTGGCAAAGAGTGGAAAAATATTTTTCCATAAATATTTTGAAGAATGCCGAGTCAACTTCACCATAGTGTTATTATTTGAGACAGCTGTAAAAGGTGTGTGTTTTATTCAAAACTGATGTGAGAAATATTTTCTTCACTAGATAAAGACAGGCATGCAAGTCAAGTTTCACTAACACTGGCATAACGAGTACCAAGAAATAAAAATTACATGAAACATAAGAAGACTTCATACCCCTAATCCACCATAAGTCACTCCACCTTCAAAATGTTTCTTCGTGTTACCTGTCTTCATATACAAATCAAACCAAATGAAAGCTACATCACTCATATTTGGTTCTTTTTGATTATTCCAGGCTGATTTCAATGATAGCTTCATTAGTTACGTTCAGGATTGGACCCACTGGGTTTTACTTCATTCTTACTCCAGGGAGAAATTACAGCAGGTTGTGTTTATTAGCTTCATTCTCATTAACAATAAGTTCTTTCATCCCCCATGATCAGGTGCAGACTTATCATGAAGTGGAAGGAAGGAGAGTGAGAGATCAATATACGAGCACTGACTGCTGTGGTGCTTGCATTCCCAAGTTATGTGAAGTAGGAACTGCCACGGGCCCACTGAGACTGCCAGTTGGACTGCTAACCTCCTTAGTGAAAGGGTCATTGACTTGTAAGGATGAACTATATGTAGAGAACATTTCTATTTTAAAGTAGGTCTAGTTAAGTGTTTAATGTGATACCACAATTGCTATGAGACACAGACTGTTTAAAAAAAATTAATACCCCATCAAAAAGAAATTATTAAAACAGACTTAAAAATACAGCAGCTATTCCCACACAGCTTGGCAACTGTACAAGTGAGTACATTTGCTTCACACTCTAAAGGTTTCCTCCAAGATTAGAAGGAACTAGAAACTTCCAAGCATATACGTGTAAGTTTGACTTTGCAAAAGCTGAAAGCATTGGTCATACAGGTCCAAAAAGCATTTCTATATCCATGAGGTCTTGCAAAGACTTTTGATGCTTTAACATGCTAAAAAATCTGGAGCCTTTATCAGAAAAACACAAAAAAAATGAGTTACAAATGGGGAAAAAAGAAGTATATGTATACAAACCTGCTTCAAACCATCCACACATTAATGTTTGATGCTAATGATAATGTTATGAGGCTAAGCAAGGAGGAATAAATATTGAAGAAGTACAATATGTCAATGCATATTTCTTTCTGAAATTATTTTAAAACATTATAAATTTCTCGGTAGTTTTGTTTCAACATTATGGTATGATAATAGCAGATCCTAAAGATACTACACGGGTTTGTTTTCTGATCTTGTCTTGTATCCTGACTTCAAATGACTCATGAAGCTCTGCACTAATGTTCTATGAGGCGTATCAGTGAATAAAATTACTCATAAATAAAATACATAATAATGCATCAGTTGAGGAACTTCATGATTTGGATGAAGGTTAAACCTGGTATATACTTGTTGCCTTGTGTTCAAGATCCATTTTCATCAAATCATTCTCCAGGGTTCATGTATTATTTATATCAAAAGAGGCCTCTGTATTTTAAAATCTTCTGTAAAATCTTTAAATCTTTTAAAAATCTTCAAATCTTTTAATTTTCCTCTCTGCAAGTCCTATAAACTTGTTTCCTGTTTCCTGCTCATCTTTATAGAACCATCTCTCAAAGGAAAAGGAAAATAAGGTACCTATGTGGTTAAAAAGAAATGAACAAAAAACCTCAGGCCATTTTTTGCCAAGATGAAATTCACAGTAACAGAGATCTCCCGGGTTCTTTAAGAAGTAAAAGCGTAAGGCATCCATGCTCTGCCCCTTTATCTATCTTGTTCCTATATTTCTCTTGAGGAGCTATGTTGGAACCTCCACAGATCTCCATAAATTCTATCATTATACCCGTGGACACAATTGCAGCACAGCTTTTGCCAGTGGATACTCCAGTGCTAACAACGGTGCAAGGTCTTTCTCCTCAGTAGGAAAGGTGAAGTTAAATTATTCCCACAAGCAAATATTCTGTATCAGGAAAGGTGAAGTTAAATTATTTCCATGAGCAAATATTCTGTATCAGTAGCCCTGGCAATCTAGTGGCAACAACATAACATTTAGCTTTGTTAGAAAAGCAAAAAGGACCTTTGCTGCTTAAAACGTACAATTGTATAGAACAGAGAGCTGTTACAGCAGCATATATAGCCTGAATCCTCACCTCCTGCTCGCACAGACCTCTGTTTTCCTTGCTGTTCTGGTGGTACTGATGAATCTTGTATACCAGGGGACTGAGAAAGAAGGAAGGCGTCACAAGAGCGAGGGAACAGCTACAAATAGGGGTTGGGGGCGGGGGGGGGAGAGAGAGGGTTTCCTCCCCCTGCTTCTCGACAGGGCTTCTGAAGTCTCTACAACATTCTGACATCCCACTTATCCTCACCTAAATCTTCTCCTCTGTCCATGCCTCAACATGTTAACACCCCGAAATTTCCTAAATCCCGTGGCCTGACCAGCTTTCCCAGACTCCAGAACATCACTGACATTTGCCAGCCTTCCCCTTATGCTTCCTTTTAGCACTCCAAACCCTTTCTGCCAGCTCTCTCAAAATGCATTTCACCTACTTGCTGTGAAAGAAACTGTGAGCCAGCTCTTGATCTGACTCGTTATACAGAGTAAGACCCATACTCAGTACGGTGCTGTAAAATCCTTCTGTGCCAAAGTTTGAAGACCTTTATTTGGTGATAAAGTTCAGTTGCATCTGTTTAACCTGACATGTCTCTCTGTAGAACTCCACAGATTTACCACGTCTGAAACACTGTAACATTTAAAAGTACCATTTTCAATAACTTTTCTTCTTTTCCCCGTGAAAACTCAACAAGATCTATATTTAAAACGGCACAGAATGCATAATTTCAAATACCTATATCATTAAACATTAATCAAGTGCTGTTCAACTAAGCTCTGAGGTGTTGTGAACTCTCAGTCCCCCTTTGAGATATCAATATTATAATCATCAGAAGATCTTAAGTTCCTTCCAGTGTTGTGTCTTGGAACCTGTTTTGATCATTGGTTAACTAAGGCTTCTTAGCTATGGGTAAGAAGAGATAAATTTCAATAGACCTGCTCAAATCATGGCCACCATTACCACTTTGAAGAGGTAAAGGCAGAAGTCAGGGCTGTAATGGTTAAAAGCTCCTTTTGACTGGGAAAGTATATAGATATGCCCTGTTGACTAAGGAGAAAAAATGCAAGACAATGGAAATACTGTTTAGGTTCATGTCAAGAACGTATATACTGTCTATGAAGCTCAAGAATAAATGGGATGCAGGCTTGTTTAACCACAAAAATCTGCAAAAATCAGGAGGAGGGATTTTTCAAACTGTCAGCAGAAGCCTACAAAAGACTTCTAATGCTATATGGACTCTTCAAATCCATTGGAAAAAGCAAAGGTACATGATACAGCAATCTTATATACCAGTGAATGAAACACATCCAAGAATTTTGCTTTGCACCAAGGCAAAGTAGCGGGTAATTAAAATCTCCTAGCTTCCAAATCAGTGTCTGCATGCAAACTACCTATTGGTAATGACCCCCAGAATGATGATATGCCAAACTGCCCCCAAGAAGTATTTGGGGAAAGCACTAGCTGGAAGGGCCAAGCTCACACCAGGGCACAGTTTAACAGTTTGTTAGCATAAAGGATCATGCTCTAAAGGTCAGCAGTACTTTCAGGCATGCTGAAATCTCCTAGTATAGGCACAGTTATTCCAGGAAGTTCTTATGGCAATGATTTCTCCCCTGCCCTGTTCCCCCTCCATGCCCCCCCCCCCCCCCCCCCCCAAAAAAAAAAAACCTAGAAGCTGCTACTGGTGAAGTGACTGTTTTCAAGTTGATTTTCACTGGAAAATGAGTGAAAACGTAAATGTAGGAAGCAAGCTTAGTGAACGTGAATGAGAAGAGTTCATTACTGTAAGGAGAGGAAGGAGTCAAAAGATTAGAAGAAAAATAAACCAAACTAATACACTCAAGGATCTGGAGATGGAGTCTTCTGGAAACTTAATTTAAATGACAGAAGACTGCCAGGAAGGTAGCAGTAACTGAAAAGGGCTATAAATGGAGAACAGCGAACCTCTCTGATGCAAGACAGAAAACAAAGATAAGAAATCACTGTGGCTCTACCAAGAGTTTTTCAACAGCATGAGAATTAAAGAGAAATCATGCAAGGCACAAAGACATCCCTCCATAAGTATGAAGGAATAAATGTAAAGGATTAACACACAGGGATAAAATCAGAAGGGTTAAGGAACATAGCATGGGTCAAAAAAAAAAAAACCAAAAAACAGACCTCATTTGATTACCAGGAAAGGAAACCTCTCTTGGAGTTAGTTCTGGTTTTGACAAACTGATTTACCTCTGGAAATGCCTATATCCACTGACTCTCAAGGAAACCAGGGACAAAATCAGCCATTTGTTCGGTGTCAGGACTCTGATAGTTCATTTTCAGCAGTTAAAAGGGATTGCTTTACACAGAAAGAACAGAGAAGAGAGTGGAGAGGTAAAGTAGAAAATTCAAATAGTCAAATGTAAACATTCCGAGAAAGTAAAATGCTTTTGACACAATCTTCCACAGTATCCTTATAGCCAAAATAGTGAGATGTGTATTATTAACATGGATGATAAGGTGCGTGGAATATTGGCTTGCTTATTAGGCTCAGAGGCTTGTGGTCAACTGTACAAAGTTCAGCTGGCAGCTGGTTACCTGCTGCATGCCTGAGGGATCGATACTAGAACTAATACTGTTTAATATCTTTATTAATAACCTGAATAATAGGACAGAGGTGCTCACTCAGGAAGTTCATGAACAATACCAAATTGGGGAGAGTGGTTGATATGCTGGGGGTCAGGCCTGCTATGCAGAGGAATCTCAACAGGCTGTGGAAATGGGCCACCGGGAATGAACTTCAACAAAGGCAAATTGCTGTCAGTACCTAGAGAGCAATAAGCCCAGGCACCAGTACATGCTGGGGACTGACCAGCTCCACCACAGCTTTGCAGAAGAGAACCTGGGGTTCCTGGTAGACAACAGGCTGAATATGAGCCAGGAATGCGCCTGTGGTAGAGGCAGCCAATGGCATCCTGGGTTGCATTAGCAAGAGTGTGGCCAGCAAGCCAAGGCAAGTGTTTCCCTCCTCCTCTGCTCAGCACTTCTGAGACCCCTTCTGGGGTGCTGTCCAGAGCTTTGAACTCCCCGGGACAAGAGAGACACTGACACACTGGAGTGCATCCAGCAGAGAGCCACCAGGATGGTCAGAGGGACAGCACACGTGATGGAAGGCAAGAGGGTGAGAGAACGGGGCTGGTTCAGCCCAGAAAAGAGAAGACTGAGAAGGATATTGCTGCTGTCTCCAACCACCTGCTGGGAGGTTACAGAGATTGGTGGAGCCAGACTCTTTTCATAGCTGCACAATGATAAGATGAGAGGCAACAGAAACAAGCTGGAACATGGGGAATTGTGATCAGAGACAGGAAAACCTACTTCACCTTGGGGTGGTCCAACACGGAAACAGGTTTGCCCAGAGAGGCTGTGAAATCTTCGTCCTTGGAGATATTCAAAACTCAACAAGACCCTGAGCAACTCAGTCGAATTGGATCTCCTTTGAAAAGGAGGCTAGACTATATGACCTCCAAAAGTCCCTTAAAACCTGCATGATTCTATGATTACGAAAAAGTGGTGATTGCTTTTGAAGGCAATCAAGAGTTGGATCTGCTAGATACCTGAGAGGAACTATCCCTTTCCTTTCTCAGAAACCATTTCCTCTGACAACTATTAACCTGCCTGCAGTAGAAACTCATAGTTTTTCCAAATTTGAAGTAGATTTCACATCAAATTGTAACATAAAAATAATTCCTTCGAGGTGGTAAAACCTTGGTATTCCTATGTCCTGACTCCTCCCTACTTGTCAAAACGTAATGGCAACAAAAGTCAAGCCATGACAAGCCTAGCATGTACAAGAGGCAGCATGACCTTTTCCAGCAGCCTGAAAATTAGATGTCTTCATTGTCACCACTTGAAATGATTCTTGGTCTAAAAGCATCCAGAGGAGTTTCTTTGCTTAAGAGAGAAACCTTTTTGCGATTGTTTTACACTTCATTAGGAATCTTTTCCCCATTTCCAATAGTTCCAATCACCTATACAGCATGGAAGGATCTCTGTGTTGAGGCCTTAGAATTGGTCCATTAATTTAGACTTTCTAGTTACAGAACTAATGTTCTGCACATATGTACTTTGTCAGTAACAGGTGCTTCAGAATTACTGAAATAATGAGGACCTCCTAACACTAAATGACAGTACTCCCAAGGCTACACTGGGGATCGGGGGAGAACTCCTTAATATTTATTTGTTCACTACAGGCTTGCCCAGTTTAAAAAAAAAATTCAGATGCTTCTGTCCAGCAAACCAAAGGCCATTAGTAAGGGCAAAACAAACCTGCTACTAAGGCTGGTCTGCTTTCTGTAGGTATGAAAATTCTGAATTTTGCCCAGTGCTGACAATCTACAGTAAGACGACAGATAAAAGGACTGATTTTCTTTCTCTAGACCTGAGTCTAATTGCTTGCGTACAACAAGATTTCACTTCCTGCCATCAGGTCTTACGCAGTTCCAAAACCTAGTTTTAATTTGTCATTCTTTGTCCTGTTTTTAATGATCAGAACAAAAATAAACTATACATGGTTTTCTTCAGTGTAAGATGACTTTATACTTTGCAGCCCTAGTATTCTTATTGTTTGGCTTAAACATTCTTGTAAAAGGGAGAACCTAACCTCTACTTGTAATTTAAGAGGAAACACGTGGTTCGTTATTCTATGAAGAATACCCCACTGAAAGTACTGGGTTGGAAATGGTCACAAGTAGAACTGAGTAACAGCACAGTCAGGCTTTAATTGCCTGGGGCACTCTAACAGCCGTTCTGAAGATTTTGTATGTCTTCATATTCCCAGTTATTCTTCACCTTCACAGTATGTGTGTCTTCTCCTCCATTTTTATCATTTTCCCTTCACATAGTAGCCTGGTGCTCTGTACTCTGATCTGGGTCTGATCACAGCTGCATGCATATTCCATTTCAGTAGCACTCCGTAAGAGGGACCGAGAAGCAAGGCAATATGCAATCTTTTTTCATTAAATAAATTAATTGCAACCTGATGTAATGCTTTGGTAATATTTCAGTTTTTCACAGTTTCAGAGCTAAATTCTTGACTGCAAGGTCTATAGGACAAGACCATTGTTTTCCCCTTATTTGTAGTACAAAAGTTGTATGTTGTGGACATTATGTAAGACACAGCTATCATGACCTGAATTTCATGGTTTTCTTCTGGAGTAACTATGGAATTTCATGCAAAAGGTTATGTGGGCTAGCTAAGCTCTTTAAATCACCCCTCCCCCTAGAAAGAAAATCAAATGCAACAGTTCCACAAATGGACATGGACAGAACAATTATCTCATTAGGGAGAGCGTTCTCTGTTCTCATGAGAAGGAAACACGCCTGTTTTCTTTGAGTGTTTCAGCTGAGGCTGGTACGTGCCTTGCCTTTCTATAGGAGGAATTGGTCCCAGCTTTTTGTAGATCCTGAAGGAGGAGTGGAAGATCACTGCCACCAGACAGCTTTATAAATCTGCTTGCTTTTCTTCAAGTTTTCTTTTTTCCTTGAAAAACAGAATAATCCTTAGGGCGCTGAAGAAGAGTTGTAGCTCCAAACAATATTACTTTATTTTTCCCGATATCCCTAAAAGCAGGGGAAGGTGATGCATCCCTTCCCTTCCTTCTCCTGCACAACCTGCTAACTCTGTCTCCAGTCACCAGACCACTCAGCAAAAGGGCACTGGGCAAAAAGTATATAAAGGGAATGCAACTTTTATTTCTATTTTTACCCTTTGCAAAAACATTCTAGTATTATTAAATGAACATTCATCAGGCCTACAAAAGCCTCTGCAATACACAGGAACAAAATATTATTGCTTTTTGTTATTTTGCAGGCAGGCCTAAGGCTTGTACCTGGAAGTAGCCTCAGATTAAGATATAAAAATGTCAATCCAATTTTATTGCTGGGAGTAGCTTAATTTAGCTGCTTGGGAACATGGAGTGGCTCTTCAGTGGTTTTCCAAAGGCAGTTTCAGGCACTGTATTGTCTTACCTATTTTTTATTTTATGCAAATATTTAAATTTGATTTTTATGTATAAAATTATACTGCAGTCAGATTAGAATGGCTCAATTACTTTTTATCTCATTGTCATTCTGTGATGTTCTGGCACTGTAGTTTGTGATACTGTAAAAGCAGCAGTATTTAGGATTCAGATGATAAAACTCTGGATCATCTCCAAGAGGATCCGTTTAGGCCCATTTCAAACCTACTGGCTTGTTATTCTTCAAAGGTCATTTCAGAATCAAGTAGTACACAGTTCACATCATGTTTAACAAAAGAAGAGCAATATTAAAATAATTCTGTTACCCATGAAACACAGTACAGAGACTGAGGAAGGAATGAAAACAAAAAGGAAAGGAGAAGAGACTCTCTTAAAATACATGAAGAGGAAAAGGGAACCAAAACTGGAAAGAGAAACACTGCTGAAACCTCCATTCCTAGGTTTCAATAAAAAAACCATTATCTCTAGTACTCAAAAGTAGGCTCAAAATCATAAAAAAAAAAAAAAAGAAACAATGAATTTCACTTCATGATGGCTCTGACCACTGGCCTACAAAATATAAAGACAAGTCCACTTTCTTCCAGTGCTGCTTGGTGTTTCTAAACCTGAACACTTTTCTTAGCAGAATTATTTAGAGAATTTGACCCTTATTCACAAATTGTTTTAAGATGGTGCAGACAATGGATTTACTACTTTTTGCAAATACTGAGTCTTATCCATACTGATGCATGCCTCTGCTTGGTTTTACTATTAGAGCAAAGAAAGCATGTACATTTCTTGGAATTTCAAAATCAGAAAACAAACCTTTACACCCTTCCGTCTTCATAGAGAAATGTAGCTCTTCTGATTCTTTCTATTCCTCCAATGAAAAAAAGTATGAGGGGGTGGAGGAGAAAGATGTTGTCTGTCTTCTTCTTTCCGTGTTGTGGTTTTGTTTGTTTGTTTTTTTTTTTTAAATGTAATTCTGGTCATAATTACACCAAAGGAGAAAACAAAAAGCCCCAGAATCTCAGGAGGGAGAGGATGTGTGCTTTCAAAGGTCAAAATTAATCAATTTTCACAAAGTAGTATTTTTAAGAATGACATTTTAACAGCAGAAAAATTCAGCATAATGGAATTGACAGTTCTAAAAGATGAAACAGTGAAGGACGGGGATACGCCCCTGAAGCTCCTTTCTTGGCCAGGTGCGGGGTCACCTACTGAATTGTCTGCACTTCCCAGGCCAGAGCACAGTGCAGTCTCTCAGGGAATGCATGTTAAGGTGGTTTTACTGTATAAATTCCTATCTGAGATGCTCTGCTGATGTATTAAATGATCACCCACAGCTTTTATACTTGTACAGATTTTACAGTAGATTGAGAACTTTAATGAAAAAAGTATGAATCACACAAAACTATTTCAATCTGATTTCCCTCTAGGTGTTACAGGCAGTAATTCTTACTGACCTTTAATTTTTTAAAAATTATTAACAGCATTAATAAAATGTTAGTCATTACTGTTTCCCCATAATGCTGCAGAGAATAACTAGCAATTCACCAACGCTACAGGCTTCTGTGATTTGATCCAGTCTCACAGACTTAATGGATGTGATTAAATTATTTTATGCAGAGTAAACATTTGCAGTGTTTCTCTTCTTGCTCCTGTCCCAACCTAAGCAAATAAACTGACTGCCAGCATCAGTCTCATGCTTCTCATGTGAAACCTATTGTGAACTTTCAAAGCCCAGTACTGTAAGAGAGAACCTGATGTACTTCTAAATAAATTCACAGATTAATTTGCTTAGTGGTTTTGAACAATAAAGGTTATGGCCCCAGTCATTTGTCTAGAAAGTATTCTGTGGGAAATTAAATGCAGCTAGAAGAAAGTCATTCTTCCCTTTTTCTTTCCCGTTGCTTAAGATGTCTCTCCAGAATAAAGTATTTTTCCCACATCCATTTTCACTACACAAGTAGTTTTCCTTTCTTGGAATTTGAAAGAGATTTTCAGGAAATAAAATGACATCACTTATATGTTGTGCTTTTGTAATAAAAGGCTGGCTTTCCAGAATGAGGAAATAATCCAGCACAACTGAATGTGGATTGGATGCAGAACTACTCATTTAGCATTACTTTCCTCCACATGCATCTCAGCTGGCATTGCCAAATCCCTGATGAGACTTCAGTTTGGATGTGCACACACTGACTGAAAATTTCCTTCAAAGCATTATTAAAAGCCTTTACCTATCAATCCTTAAAATCCTCAAATCCTTAAAAGCCTTCTAATTTGCTATGTTTAAATGAATTATTCAAGATCATACAATCAGTCAGTGGCAAAATCAGGAATGAATGCCAACAGTAGTCGAGGGTTTGCCTTCCTATCCTAGTATCTCAGATAACAAGCTCCTGCCATGTGCACACACTCGCTCTCTTCCCTTGTTTGCCACTGCACAGCTTTAAAATAATTAACTTTTGACCTGGTTGGAGAAAGCTGGACGGCCGGTTGTGAAAGAACCTGTTTCAGGACTACCTCTAGGTTATGAGAGATGCACTTTAGAGTTTGGTATCTGCTCAGATCTAATTTTTACCCAGAATATTTTGAGCTAATTCCATTAACTGCTTCCAAATCAGATGGTGGTAAAAGGAACACTTTCACTGTTACAAAATACGAACACTTCCTCAGAGTTGTCAAGCAAAAATGTTTACACTTTGTAACTTGAAATTTGTCACATAATTATTGCCACACAATGCACTGCAGAATAATACGTTTTTTCTAAACCGGTTATTCAACTGAAATTTGAATTTCAAATGAGTTTATGAAAACCACATACCAGGTTTCTCAGCAGCTTTTCAAACTTCAGATATGACACAGTACTTTAATTGCTGGAGACATGCTTAAAAGCAGAGAGAGATTAAAGGTGAAGTCCTGCACTTCTGTTATCAATAGCAAAGTTTCCAAAGGGCCAGGGCTCTGTGCTTTCTGCTTCTGTTGAGGTTGTAAAATGCATGCCCTACTTTCAATAACATTGGTGAAATGGCGGTAACTTGCCTGCAGCAGCAGGATACACTGAGGTCAAAATTTTTCTTGTTGAGTGTTTCCAAAGGACAGTTGTTTCTTACTCCCAGATCAACCACCAGAAAGACCTCATGAGAGTAATGAGAAACCTGGGGCCTGGTACTAATGATCCCTGTCCTAAATCTCTTGCTTCTTACAATGACTTTCGGTACATGTTCTCTTATATTAGGATATGAACAAATTTGCTGAAATAGGCCTGTCCTGCCTGATCAGGCTAGCAACCAGAGCATATGACAAGAGTAAGACCTTCCTTTTTGCAGGGTTATTTGTTTGAGGTTTGGGGTTTTTTTTCTTGTTAATTCAGTTCCCACTTGGTGACTCTCAGCTGTTACGAAATACAGATGGTAGCAATAGTAACCAGGACAATTGCCTTTGCTAGCCCGGCAGTTTCAACACTTTTGTATACAGTCTCTAGACTGTTCTTATTCCGGGTGTCCCTCAAAATCATGGGTCAAGGGAGCTGATGCAAACTGAGGCTTTGTCCTCATTAGGGGGCATTAGGTGACTGTCTTGGTGACAGTTTCCCTTCGCTACCTGGGACTTTGCAAATAGAATTTAGGATGTTGCTCTTGACCTAGAAAGGCATTTAGGGCCATTTTTTTTGACCATCCATGTCTTTTCTTTTGCAATACCAGTCAATATTAGCAAAGGTGTTCAGCCTATACATATTAAAAAAAATGAGATTTTTGTCTCTCTCTGGAATTCACTCTCAAATGCTATTTTTAAAATGGTTACTCCTATTATCTTGAACTTTTAGGGCGTACCCTGAAGATGATGTTTCTCTGTGCTTTCATTTAAGTGGGAGTTAATTAAATTCTTTGTTTGTTTGTTTTTCTTTCCTTGGGGATGAGAATATATTACCACTTCTGTTCTTGGTTGGGTTCCCAATTTTCACACCGGTCAGAGAGCATAGATTGGGGCAGGCCACCCAAAGAATAGGGCTCTGAATAGCAGCCCCCAGGAAGGAGTGGATGGAAATATTTTTGCAGTGTTAGATACATCTAAAGAACCAAATTAACCAGAGCAGCAAGGCTCCTCTACCTGAAAAGTCTGGACTTAGACGAATGCCCTTCACCTAATTGAGACGATACGGCTGAAGAGGAACATTCAAGGAAAGCAAGTGTGGTGGAGCTGGGCTTGGTGGAGCCAAACAGTTGTGTTATGAAGCTGCTGATGTTTGCACTAAATGAGGTTCGGTGAGCAAGATATTACCAAGGCTGACAAGAACTGTTTCCATGAGCACACTGGCAGTGAGTGGAGCAGGACAGTACTGGACTGTGTCTCACAGAGAGGGAAAACTATTGGTAGGTAATGGCTGGAAAGCCAAGAGTGCTTTTTTTTTTTTTTTTTTTTTTGTCACAACTTTCACTAATGTGAAACTAAACACCTGTGATGAGGTGTTCAGCACAGCTAATGATGGATGCCTCTTCTGACTAAAATATTAAAGAATGGGCTGGAGAATACTTAGTGATTTTCTACTGAAATGGGCCTTATGAACTTCTGCCAGGGCATTTAAAAATAGGAGCTGAAATGCTCCTAGAAAAATGAGAACTGAAAGAGGTGAGGCACTGAAATCAGAGGATTACATTAAGTTCTTGAAGTCAGTAGAAGTATTCAAGGGTTGCATCTAACTACCTTTAAGTCTGCATAACTTCAGGACTTAACCTCAAACATGCAATATAAGCTGAACACAGGAAGAAACACCTGTATAATGGCCTGTAAGAACACAGAAAACTTTACACGTGAATCCTGCTTTCTTGTTTACTTTTTTTTGACTTTTATGCTTTCTCTCCTTTTAAAGTCATCCAGTAAAATTTCTGCTGTAAAATGTAATATAAGATTTTTCCCTATCTTCCTAGATCTGAAAATTCTCCAAAACCTGGGCTGCAGCCAAAGATTTCAAGATGTGCCCATTCAAAGAAAGATGGGCTATAAAGCAAAGAAATTCCTGCAGATGAGAAGCAAACTGTGATTAGTGGTAGGATTCATCTCATCAACGTTTACACATTTACAAACTAGACTTCTATAACTGTAATAGCCTCCCTGACCCCCTGCACAGCTCCCATTTAGAGTCAGTGGAGAAAAAAACCAGCATTTCCTGGGCACAAATAATCTGGCTTCTTTTAGATATCTTCGTTAGGATGAGAGGAATTCTGTTGCAAAATTGCCCCTTGTTTTTTTGTTGCCTAGAAAGAGAAGGTGGAATGATTAGTATTTGTCTGATAAATGCCATCCTGAGTGTTAATGCAAAAACATCATAGTTGGAGTTCTGTCTGAAAATAAACAGATGCAACAACCAACTCTCCTCGCCTTTGACTGTGCCAAAAGATGCATCTATGAATTTAGAATGAGGATTTTGGTCCAGAAGTGGCAGTAGAATAAGTAGCAAAATGAATAAGCAGAGTCAGTTCATCCCACATTTTCAAAGGTAAATTCAGTTAAAATAATCTGTACCAAACTTTTTTTTTTTTTTAAATTGTGAGATTCAGAGGCTTATAGTAAATATTTGCTTTCCACTTCATCTCCATTTAGGCTGATATGAAACAGATGCTAAAATCTGTTTCTGAACAGCTATGAGCTTTAAGATAGTTCAGATCTGCCCGTCACTCTCATAATTTGCATACACAGTATTATTTCTAGGATTTTCCTTAAGTGATTTCTGTGCTTTTTCTCTTGATTGTTCTAGCTCTTGGAAGAAAGATAAATATGCCCCATAATGGTCCTCTGATTTGCTTGTTTAACCTGATAAGGGTCTACTAAGATTAATTTCCCTTTCATACATTTGCTAATAAGGAGACATTAACAATCAGAAGATATTCCCATTAAGCATTTGATTCACACTGGATAGAGAGACAGCATTATATTTCTCTAGCAGCATTGGCCTTGTTCAACCGATCTTAATGAAGGATTGATTTTGATGCCATCTTTAATGAATACATGAACAAAAAGATTGAGTCTTTCAGCCAAGCTTATCTGAGACTCTGAAAATAATTGAAAAGATTAAGGTGACAGATTGAGACAAGACTACTCTAATGTAAGCAAGCCACTAAAAATACCAGGCTGTCAATACAGCTATCAAATATTGATTGAGTATTTGCACAGAAGAAACAGAAGTGAATATTTGTTTCAAAATTAAATAGGATATATTCCAGAATGATCAGTTGTTCTCCCTCACACTTTGTACACACCCAAGAGATCTCAATAAAGCCACAAAATACATCTAACAAGTGCAGATGCTGCTGCCTACATGATAACCTGTTCAAACTGGGGCAGCATCTACTTTTCCTGGGTAGCTTTAGATAATGTGGAATGAGAAAAGACAATTGAAAGTGGCATCACAATTTAACTTCAGATTTTTGAGTCTTTTAAGAACATAATCTCTATCTTCTAATCTTCTATCACCAGGGATTTTTTTTTTACGTAACTAAAACAAAAAAAATTAAAAACATTACTTTTCCTAGTTTCTGTGTGCTTTTTGTTAAAAGTCATGTCATGATTTAAATATCAAACCTGAAAATATCAGTGATAAGATGTATTTGCCAGTTTGAGTGAATTTTCCTTCTATAATAAAAAAGTCTTGACAAAACTAAATTTGCAAATTTTTCATCTGTAACTACTTCTTTGCCATGTACTGTGACTTAAAAAAATATTGTACTGACCTGATGGGGTTTTATCTTTTGAGGTCTATCTTTTGAGGTCAGAGAGTGATATTGCAGCAATCCATTAGGGTGAGCTGCATATAGAGAAAGTAATAACAATAGAGCTTAAATGGTTTCCCTTGCTGTGAACCAGGTAGGCTTAATCTAGCATGGCAGCAGTGAAACAAATATTTAAGTAAAGAATGAAATTTTCTTTTTACTTCCTGTTGAAGTGCTTTTTCCTTCTCTTTCTCCCTCCCTTCTTCAGTCGAATGGACCTAATGGACCTACACAATTACTGAGACTGAAGAATAGCACATCTTTGAAATCACCGTCTTGGAAAAACTTACTTGCAACTACATGCACACATGTGCACTTTGGAAATCCATAGAAATATCTATTCATTTTTACAGTAAAGAGTATAGAATATTTCAAGTTGGGTACAAGACAATTTATTTCTGTTGATCGTTTTATACTTTGTATTATCTTTCATCGTTTGTTCCCATTTCCATTTCATTTCTTCTCTTGCTCTAAATAAAAGTGCAGAAAAGAGAAAAATGTCTGTACTCAAATATTTGATTTCACTTTAATTGCTGCTTTCACTTCTGAAAGACTTGAGGTCATATTAAAAATATTTCTAAGCAACTGCACTGTTTCTGTTTTTTCCCCCCAATTGAAATCTAAAGATAGTAGACCAACTGTAACAAGAAGCTATCTAGCTTTCATATTACCTGATCCAGCAGACAAAAAGAAAACAAATTTTTCATGTAATGCTTCGACACATGCCTGCTTAAATGCATGACTTTAAAAGAGTTTTATTTTTCTCGTGTAGAATTGTCACACACAGTCTCTTCCCAGTTCCACTTGGTCAGCTATTTAATGTCTAAGGGAACTAAAACTAAGAGTTTGGCTATGAAAATCAAATAAAAGTCTCAATATTAATGTAAAAAACCCTTGATTTCTCTTGGTGAAATCGGAAACCTTTTAATGAGAAGAAATAAAAAAAAAAAAAAAAAGTATTGCCTCTCTTCAAAGATACTTTTTTTCTGAGAATCACCATTCAGCAGCCCACGCCTGCTGGTGCCACTGCTGTAATATAGCGGAGATCTTGAAGTTCCCTAGACCTTTCAATCCAAACACATTGGCTGTCCATGCCTCTACCCATCCCCTAGCCTTAGTTCACACCTTTTCATGAAAAAATGGCATGAGTTTTTATGTAATATGTAATACTGGAATAATTTCTAGTCGCTTTCTTTCCCATCCTGTTTGGAAAATGGGCTGTTCTACTTGGACGGGTCACACAATTCAATGCTGCAAAGAGGTTCCAATGCCACTGAGTCCTCATCCTCAAGTCTGAATGTCTCATCCTACTTTTTAGTTTTGTCTGCTTTTCCCCACTTTTGAGCTTTGCCAGTGTTTCATCTGCTTGAAAAAAGTCATCTTTGTATTCAATACTTTTGCTTTGCCAGAATTGGCACACTCACCGAGGCTCCTAGTCTGTGCTATTTTTAAGAACGAAAGGCAACAACAGTTTTCTTTGCTAGCATGATGCTAGTCTTATTTTTTCCACTTCCCCTGGGAACTCTCTCCTTGGGATTTGAGGTATCTTCTGGTCTATGTCACCATTCCTGCTTGCTCAGCTGGGCTTTGATACATTTCAGGCAAAGTCCAATTCTTTGACAACTGCCTACACCCTGCACCTTTGTTTTCCTCTGAAACATTGAAATAGCTTGAAAGCTATTCATGTATGTCTGATGGGTTTTTGGTTTATGGGTTTCATTGTTCTCCTTCTTTGCTGTTTCTGAAATAGAAATGTCCCCAGCTTAAAAATACTATCAATATTACTCTCACAATAACTTTCATCTATGGTTGTGTGATTTTCTCATTTGACCTAGCACAGCTGTTTGGCATGCCTGTTGTTAAAGGCACACTGAATTTAAGATGACTGCAAGACATATGCTCTGTCTTCACACAGCTCCAGATGCCCATCCCTTATAATAAGATCTTTTCTACAGTCTGAGAAACATTCTGGAAGTTCAGCCCAGTCTAAATTTAAGACCCAGTCTTAAATAAAATCTTCCAAGATAGAAATCTTCCAGATAAAACCTTCCAAGTCAAAACTGAAAAATGATACAAAAAGTTAAAAAGAATATAACTATGAACACGGGCTACAAATATTAACCAAGCTGTTAACTAAAAGTGCTCACATACTCTGTGAACTGCTCTACAAGGACAAGTGAAAGTGATGGGCTTTTGGGAACAACAGCACCTCTGGGCTAAGAGCGGCAGATTCACTCGGTCGGTGTACTGGGGTCCTGTACAGAGGCAAAGCCCTATATCTGGGGAGGAATAACCCCACGTACCAGTAGAGGCTACGGGACAACTGCCTGAAAGACAGCGTTGTAGAAAAATGGGTGCTGGTAGGCAACAAGTTGAACATGAACAGCATCCTGGGTTGCATTAGCAAGAGTGTGGCCAGCAAGCCAAGGCAAGTGTTTCCCTCCTCCTCTGCTCAGCACTTCTGAGACCCCTTCTGGGGTGCTGTCCAGAGCTTTGAACTCCCCGGGACAAGAGAGACACTGACACACTGGAGTGCATCCAGCAGAGAGCCACCAGGATGGTCGGAGGGACGGCACACGTGATGGAAGGCAAGAGGGTGAGAGAACGGGGCTGGTTCAGCCCAAAAAAGAGAAGACTGAGAAGGATATTGCTGCTGTCTCCAACCACCTGCTGGGAAGTTACAGAGATTGGTGGAGCCAGACTCTTTTCATAGCTGCACAATGATAAGATGAGAGGCAACAGAAACAAGCTGGAACACGAGGAATTGTGATCAGAGACAGGAAAACCTACTTCACCTTGGGGTGGTCCAACACGGAAACAGGTTTGCCCAGAGAGGCTGTCAAATCTTTGTCCTTGGAGATACTAAAAAAATCAGCTGGTCCCAGAGCGATTTGACCTTCCAACCTGAGTGATGCTGTGACTCCACATCTCAGCTATTGCAGGAGTAAGGCCCTGTGGCTCAGCTCCCGTATTGCTCTGCTTTGTGGGGCTCAGATACCTGTTAGTCCGTAGCATATGTATTTCAAGTGATGACCTCATGTGACTAGGAAAGAACCTCCTGTGACATCGATTGCTTTTTATGAGCAGTTTCTAACACAGGAATTCTGTGCCCCAATTTCACAGTAGAAAATTTTATTGATTGTTACTTTTCCCTGTCTTTTCTGTCTTTTATTCTACTGCAAGTCTCCAGTGTTTCCAAAAGAAGTTTAGAAAAGTGTAAAACTATCTTGGTTAGCTAAATGAAACAATACTGCCTGTTCAGTGATACAGCCATGCTGAGAAACATGGATCTCAACTGTAACTCTTCAAAACTTTGCATTAAGTGAAATTTTCACTCTTCAGTTCTTTACACTAACTGAATTACTTCTGAGGCACTTAATCTGGATTCCACAACTTTTTTTATAGCAGTGTTATTTTGTTTGGGTTTTTTTCTCCTTTTTTTTTTTTTTTGGTTGGTTGTTTTTTTAGAGAGGAAGATCAGGATAGAATTTTGGAAAAATCAGATGTCCTTAGGGACTAGAAGTAATAGAAGTGGGATAAATGTGCAGTGTCAACAGATAATGGTAACAACCTTAACTGCTGGCACTAATCACTACCAGGATGATTAGGAGCGACTGATATGCTGATACTGAAAAATGTAAATGAGATCATATTATGCACTTATGAGGTACTGTCAGTAGAGATAGATGACTATCAATAGTCTGATTAAGTAGATTCTGAAGAACCACCTATATCAAAATGTTAGAAAAGCTTGTTGAATTTAGCTGAAGAAAACCAGAGAGAACCTGACTCTATGTGAAGTGGAAAGATGCTATCAGAGATTGAAGAGAACTGCTTAAAAGGCCCCAGTTACAAGAAAGATGAGTATTATTTTAATCTGGAAATAAAAATGAAGTTTCCAGCCATGGAAAGAGCAAGGTTGCAGAACAGCTATCCAGGAGGAGCAGGTACAAAACCTGTGTGAATATCAATACAGCAGGTAAAAGGATTTGTTGGGTTTTTTTTAAACTCTAGAAAATCACTTAAAAATTAATTACAAAAATCAGGGAAGGTCCTAAGTCAAGCACTCAAAGGTTAGGACATTTCAAAAATAAACGTGCCTGCCTCTGCAAAATTTACATTGCCCTTTCGCATATGCATGATTTCTGCAGGACTCCTGTTCAATGCATAGGCACCAGGATTGTGTATGAAGCAGAACATGTAGAAAGAAAAGATACATGAAGAAAGTAGTAATCAGATATGGCTGTACAGAATGGGATTCTACTCTTTTCTCTGTCAAAGAAATTCAACATGTTGCTGTTTCTACGATGGCTCACAGCATTGTCTATAGTTTTCCTGTTGGAGAACATAAGAAGTTCAAAAAGCCTCTGTTCTTTCCTGATGTAAAACAAGTCTCAGTTCCGACTCTTCAACAATTTTCACTAAGTGAAATGAGCAAATGGGGAAATCTAAACAGGCAAGTGGTGGCCATTGTTTTAAATTGAAGGAACAATTATCCACACACAAAGGAACTGGCCTTAATAAATGAAGGATGCTGAAATAATATATATTTTTCAATATTTATTCCATACAGGTTTCTTCTAAATTTGAAAAGAAGAGGGAGGTTGTTTAGGGTTGGTTTTTTTAGGGTCAATTTTACTTTCTGATCTTCATGTAAGAACCACTGTTATATTCTGATTGTCTATTTGCAGGAGAGCTCATAAAACAACTTTAAATAATTCAAATTAATTTCATTTTAGGTTTGCAGGCTCTCTCTTTTCTGTTTGCAAAGGTGTAATTCAAACGGACACCATCACTCTCAGCTGCCAGCCAAAACTGAACTCATGCTAGTTCAAACAAGAAGTGTTTGCAGGAGCAAGCCTTACAGTAAGTCTTATATCATAATGATCCGGATGGAGCAAGATTGATGGGGTCTGGTCCTAGAAATGTTGCCACAGGTTGACAGAATTCGGTAACTTTAAAATATCTTCAACATTTCTAGATAAATTATTAATAAAGAAACAAACAAACTAATGTTTGCTCTTCAGGTTGCTCCTACAACATTTTGTGCTTTTGTTCTGCAGTGCCAAAAGAAGGGACATAAGTTAATTAACAACTGTTTTACTTGAGCCCCACTGACATCACTGATGATGCACATTCAAAGTAAAGAGTGAACATGTCTGCATTGCTTTTGATGTAGTTCTTTTCTGAAGTGCTGGCAGAATATTTTAAAACCATCAAAACGTACTTTGCTCTTTGTCAACAAACTCACAGCTTTTTTAAAAGTTTAACCTTCAGGTAGATACCACACTTGGCCATTTTGAACTGAGAAAGAGACTTAATGAAAGCTGTGAATATGCAACGTGCGTAGTTTCATGGAAATTGATGTGCATCCTGAACAATAAATGTAAACAAACAGCTGTTACAATCCCATAAAATGGCCCATCTGAGATTGTGAGATTCATTTGTACAAAACTTTGGCCTTTGAATCAGAATGTAAGAACTACACGAACGTTTTGTGAACCTCTCCCAAATTATCAACATATGTTCTAAGAAAAAACATGGCATTTGCCTAAGAGAAGGGAAATAATCTTTTGACTTCTCATTCAAAACTACGACATTATTCTTGAAATAATGTTTCACATTCTCCATCTGCCTTTTTTCTACTATTTATTACCGGTATTATTTAGTAATACTGATCTCCAATTTACTTGATCTGGGATTTAGAAATACGAGAAAAGATGTAGTTAGGAATCCTGCCCACTCTAAATTTTGCAAAACACAGTATATGTAATTTCTATACAAATACTAATGAGGATTCAGAAAGTTCTATTTTTAAACCGTGAACAATTATGAAGTGCTGTTAAACACTCCTATTTAAGTTTGGTGCTAAATAAAATATTGAGATTTATACAGAACCTAAACATTCCCTTTCAGGCTACCAAAGCTCATTGCTTTATCTCCCGTGCTGACGGGACGCAGTGCTTAGGGAGGCATTGTGCTGCATGTGTACAAGGAGCTCTGACAGGCAGTGCTAGGGCTCACTCAGAGAGACTGAGAAGGCTGGTACATCCCAACTCGAATGAGTATAGGCATGACGGTGACAAAATAAAATCAACACCAAGTTGTGGAGTATTATCAAAGTTATTAATCTGTGCTGTCCTCTACTACCTTGATTATGCTTTTCAGAAGGGCTAATGGGATACCATGACATAAAAGTAGAAACCACCAGGAAAATAATGATAGATGTTTAAAAAAAAAAAATGTAGAAAGCTGCATAGACCTTCTGAATCAATACGTTTCAAAACCCTTATAATTTCCCAGCTGAGTTCTTTCATTTGCTGGCATTAGGAACATACAATTTTAAACATCTACAAGGCAAGCATGAACACTTGAGCTGGTTATCTCTGGTGCCCCTAATAATTCATCAGAGAGAAATGGGCGTTTCCAAGATGTGAATCCACTTACCTGTTTTTGATGTCTACTTTCAAGTGATGCGAGTAGAACCTAGTAGTGCCTGCTTCTCTCCAGTTTGAAGGGAGCCCAGCATGACTAGCTCACATTTGAACATCTCTAATAGAAACATCTCCGGTTGTTTAAATTAATCCTAAATTTTTGTGTTTCACACATTCCACTAATTATCCAGTAAAAGAAATTTATGAGATTCAAGAACCTCGAATGCATTTAAGCAAGCAATATTCAGCGCTAGTAACTCGAAGTAAAGCTTTCATATTACTAGGAGTTCTGGAACTGTTCCTTACTGTTCACTGCTGAATTGAGCTGTAGCTTTGTTATTAAGCACCTTTGATGGAATTCATATTCTGTTCAGTCTTAAATCAGCAGAAAGATCAAACAAAAGAAACCAAGTTCAGAATTACTCAGCATGAAAAACATGAAAAGCGACCACACAAATTTATCCAGTCAGAGTAACTTTGACAAAACTTTCCTATAAATTCTCACAGCATATTAAAACTTTGTAAGCAAACCATTAAGAAATGTGAGTACGAAGAAGGCAAACAATTACACAAGGAAAAAGTCTAAAAAGCTGGGATATGTGGTCTAACTGGCTAAATAACATCCTCAAACAGATACTGGAAATAGCCATGCATAACTTAATTTGAATGAATTTCTTTTGGAGAAACAATGAGCCTTGTGCCTTTCAAGGCACTGTGTGGACCCAGAGGTGGGAGGCATCATCAATTTGGTGATGATCAGATGTCACTAGCAAAAGTGAAGAGTAGATGACCTTGACAAATAGTAACTGATGTGAATTAAAATTCAAAACAATACAGTGACAAATGGCAGGGGGATATTCATCTCCCTATACTCATCACTGAGGCTGAGCTGGTTGTCTAGGCTCTCTATATTGTCAACAGAAAGAGAGAAAAAAGCACATCCAGGAGGTGATTTATCCCAGCCATCTTTGAATGTGCCTCTGGAGATGCCTCTTTCTCTTCCTGCATTCACTGTAGAGAGTGTTTAGGTGATTTATACCTGATATCCAGCACTTAGACAACTAAAGTCAGGCAAGATGAATTTTACCCTGGGGACAGAAAAAAGGCCCACCGTAACTTAGGAGTTCGTCAGTTTTAATTGACTGAGGAGAAAGAAGTGAGCATACTAGTAATTCACAGAATGACTCTGAGCCACCAGTACGCTTCAGGCATGGAAGGCAAATGGGATCCTGTGGTGTGCCAGACAAGAAATTTTCCAAAGATAGAGAAGTAATAATACCACTATATAAAGATGGGTCAGATCTCGTCTGGAATTTGATGTACAAGCATCAGTGACAGAAGAGAACTATTTAAATAAAAAATGTAGTATTATAACTAGTCTTTTATCTTAGGCTTTGGTTAGAAATTAAAAGCAGGTCCCTAAACCTTACATCAGTGATGTTCTGGAACAGCCTTCTACAAAGAAAGACCATCAAAACCCCAGGTGCTTTTAAGATGGGTCTTGATGCTGGCTGTCTGCACTGAGAAAACACAACTAGACTCAGTGAGAAGAAGGCACCTTTCAATCCAAAGGTCCTATGGACATAAGATATATAAATATCATATAAATGGTGCAAATTATTCTGCAAGGAAAAAGTATTCCAAATGTATTCATTTTTAACTTGCGAAGTACAAATGAGGATATTCAGGAAGAATAATGTAATTTTAAATGAGATTTCTTTTCAACAAGCTTTGCAAAGAAAACTGCATTTTCCTGAACTTCAGGATAAGCAGGAAAGGAAAAGTAAAGCTTACAAAATTAGCAAATAAAAAAATATATAGACCGCAGTGTCTTCAGATGTTGTTTAAATAAGTTGTCAGTATAACTCAGTTACACAAAATTAAGTTTCTTTTAACAATTTTCACTCATAATACCACAATTGTTAGGGGAGCCCTCAAACCTATGCTGACTATACTGATGTATTGTTTTACATGCAAGACAAGCCTTTGTGTAGAATCGGTTTTCTTTTTATCATCCAGTAGTTAATTTACTCATTTATGAGGGTCTTTCATACAGCAAGAGAGGAGAGAAAAAACATTCAAAACTATTTTTTTAAAATCAGTAAGACTGGCAGTAGAAATTCAGTCAGAAAGAAGAATAGCAGCATTGGAAATGACACTATAAAATGTGAAAAAGGATTTAATTTGCAATCTTACCTTCATACCACAAGCAGAGCCATGTGGGCTGAGCAGGCTGCCTCCAGAGATGCTTCCCTTGTCCAAGGCTCCTCATGACATTCTCTGATTTTTCCATGGAGGTACCTGAACCTTTCCACTAGATGCAACTGTCTCCTTCTGGAGGGCATGCTGGCAGGAATCTCCACAGAAGCATCTCCAAGGGAAAGGTTGGGTTTTTTTTTCCAGACACCATATTTTACCTGAAGTCCAATCAGTGAACAAATGAAGCAGTTGAAAGGCATGCCCTAGTTTGTTCCGGTGAATACTTATCCTTCCTGACTCCTCAGGGAATGCACTGCTGCCTTGCTCTCGTAGTTCTTCCATATATTTAAAGCAGATTTTCTTTTTAATATTCTGTTTCAGTGACTTAAAGAGAAGATGCTGCAGTAAACATTTTCCTTTTTAGAAGGCAGGAACTGCTTTTAAAAGCAAAAGCCTGTGAAGCATCCTTGATGAGAAACATACCCAATACATCTCTTTTTAAGACATGGTTTTCAAGTGTAAAAAAGTTAACAATGAAAGGAGGGAGGAATAAAATAGGAAATAACAAGGTCTGGTGGAAGAAAAAAGTGTAAACCAAGACAAATTAAATATAATTATCTGCAATGTATAAAGAAAATTGAAATCACAGTTATAAAAAGCCAAAATTTAGTATGATAAATAGTTTGCATTTAAGTGTCTAATCCAAGTAGTGTCCTGCGTTGGTAACTATGTTTCAGATACATTACATTTGTTGAAACTGGACTAAGTTATGAGGTACATCTGGCTGCTTCAGGCAGTGATGGTTCAGCATTATTAAGGAGAAAGTCAGCTGTACAATTAGCTGTACTACATTTGTGCCTGTAATTTATTTGCTTGTAGAACTGACCTGTAGCAGAAGCCCTAAAATAAGTATTCAACGGGGCTGAAAAGCTTTAAAGCTTTCCACTGAAACATGCTGACTTTGGACTAGAACTAAGAGAGGGAGCACAAGCAGTTTGCTGCTCTTATTGCAGAAAGCAGTTGAAGATAAGCTGGAGAAGTAAGCATGGATTTATGTACTAGGAAAAGTTTGATGTTGGGGCTGTTCTTTCCAAAGGCTGTCAGTTCTTTGGGCCATCCATGAAGATTCAAGAGGTATCAGAAATCGCAGAGAGGTTGACAGGATGATCAGTCTTAGCAAAACTACAGACCAGGAAATTCTTCAGGCATCCATGACCTCTGCATTGCTGACTCAGGGCGACTAGATCCTCAGCTGCATCTGTGGCCATTTCATGGGCAACAGAAGAATCAAAGTAAAACTCGATCCTTTGGCATCCCTTTCAGCAAAAAGAGTCCTGGCCATCTGGAAAATGGGATTCCCATGAGGTAGTGCTAAGATCACATCCTTCCATGGACACTGGAAGACTTCGTAATTTATATTAAGGAACTCAGCACTTCTACTGAAATCAAAGCCTGGAGGATTGGCTGAAGCCTTCAGGTTGTCACCATTAACATCTAAATATACCACCTTCAAACCTATCCTACATACAAACTTAGAGTTTAGCACATGAAAAATAATGCTTTCAAGGGTAAAGCTATTGATGACATTTACTGTCACCCCATGCTGTCATTTTAAAGGCATAAGCAATATGGAGGAATCTTGCAATGCACTGCCAAAAAGGATTTAGAAAACATCTTTTCTCTCTGAAGAGCAACTTGAAAAACACTGTAAAAAACATTGTGTAACATCTCAGTGTCTCCAGTATCAAATCATTATATAAAAATGTTTTTTATATTTGTTGTTACCAGTTTTCTGCAAATTCTGTACTAGAGGCAATTATCTTCTTTTGGCCCTTTGCTTAGAGTAAAAAACAACAATACTGTTTATTATTATAAGCTTAATTCCGTCTTTGTTGATACAGACTGCTGTCCTGTTATCCTTTAATGGTAATTCACAGGTGGAATAGAGAACAGAGATTGGCCTTCGAGAAAGAAACATAACTTACCACTAATTAGTCTTCTTTACAATGCATGGTCTATAAATAAATCTGTTCGGAGGGTACACCTACACCTTATCACTCCAGACTGCAGAGATTTTCCTTTTGCAGTAACCATGGAGGATGTATTCACGCTGTTGTCATCACCTTTGGCACAATGGCATAAAAAACATAGCAGGCAATAAACTGTTTTAATTCTTTCTCAGCCACAGAGAGACCATCTAAAACATTGAAGGAAACCCTGCTAATAGAGCTCAAGATGTTTTCTTTCTTTTTTCACTCTCAAATTAATATCCACGTTTGTTCACACTGTGCGACTTTATACAATTACCTGCCATAAATTATGTAGCAGAGGTTCTTGACATCCCTCATGCAAACAGCACTTCTAGACTGACTCTACCAAGTGCTGTGGCAGCTCTTGAGGCAGCTCATCAGAGATGGCACAGTGCCTGGGGAACGAATGGTAGATATATAGCAGTTCAGTAACTCAACAGTCTCACAGAAGCTGTATACTCAGTTGGAAGTATCAATTCCTAAGTTTTACAGCAAATGCTGAAACTCCCAGCCATCCATTTAGATAAGCACTGGATCTGTCAGAGATACACACAGTCTGTATGTTCTAAGAAAGTCAGGACTACAAAGAGAGCTCTTTTCCTATTAAAGGAAAAATACAAAAATACAAAATAAGGCATGTTTCTTAGAAGCATAAAGGAACATGAAGGAAAACATAAATAAAGTGACACTAGGACACTACCTTCAGCAAAAATGATGGCTGCATCTTAAGAGATGGTCTGTCTTTGAAGAATAAGGTCAAAGAAGGAACAACCACAGGGGTGTGTATTTCTCTCATTTTTCTAACAGAGAAGATGAAAACAAAGCAAGCCACCTTTACAGAGAAGGAGAATCCATGAGAACCTGGAACACCAAATTCAAATTCCCATAACTCACTGGCCTGGCAGAGGAAAACATCTCAGTAATCTTAGAGCTCAAGGCTGAGACAGATATTAAATTGACTTCAGTAAGGGTAAGGAACTACAACAAAGGACCAGACTGCTTCATTTGGAGCAGGTAACTCAGAACAGTTTGAACTGATGAGAAGGGAAGGAAGACCAACAAACTCACCAACCCAAAAGCCTAACCTAGTTAATAGCATGAATTCCCTTCCATTACTTACAAGCTTGTCTCTAACTAGAGAGAAATGGAAGTGCTGACAGAGCGAGCCTTCCTGCATCTGCAGCATGGAGAAAAGCATTTCAAGACTGAGTTGAGCCACACAGCCCACATTCTGCAATAACAGGTGCAGGAATAGCAGCAGAAGTCTATTTGAGAAAGGGATGAGGCCTTTATATTACAATTCTGCCCCACCACTGCAGTGGACATCCTTTGTCCTGCCTTACCTTGACTGAAACTGGCAACAAAGGTCCTGGAGGATATGCTTTAACCACACTATCAGGGAATTGTCCAAGAGGAAGCCTGATCACTGAACTGCTCTCATGAAAGCATTGAAGACACATGAAAGAGTGTTCAGGAAAGAGCGAGATTAGTGTCGTGGGACACAAATTGATCTATATCAAAAAGACACCACTCCTGATCCACTGGTAGAGCTGAGAGAGTTTTTGAGAAAGTTGGGGAGGGTCTGGTAGATAAACTACCAATTAATGAGGCCAGTTGTCTCTCCTGCTCTGCTAAGGGCTAATCAAATTCCGGAAGACAGAAAAACCTCTGCACACTCTCTCCTTGTTAACAAGTTTAAAAAAGGATAGTTGAGCAGTGAAGTCCTGACTTGAGTGAACACCTTTAGTATGTTGGTACGATGGTATGATGGAAAGCCTTGCATGCAGTTCAGATGAAGTGGAACTCCATGATACTGATGTGAAGCTTCCAGTCCTTTGGCCAGTCCCTGTTTGATCCTGTTCCCAAATAGACTGTCAAACCTGGAGAGAACAGGTCTAATGTTACTCCTTGGAAAGCTGGAGGGAATTTAAGGGTCATTCCCTGGTGGAAAATACCTTGATGCTGCTACCACAAGCGATAGCTTTCATACCTCAAAGAACAGCAATGCTGACTTAGGGACTTTGTGCCGTAATCCCTTGGTCACTTAGATTGAGAGGTCCTGCCTTCATCTTAACATGATGGAAAGATTAGCAGGAAGTGCCTCCTTGTGCACAAGTCTTAGAACAACCATTTCTGGTTGCCTCAGAATGAAAGCCCTTCACTGGTGCCAAGAATGGTGGCAAGTATTCCAACTTGGCCAATATTAGCATTTTGTGGTTTTGGCCTCACAGATGAGAAGAGGCTTTTGTGGATTCTCATGCTACTGTCTGAGCTTCTGATGCCCTCCCATTCCACTTTTAAAAGTGTGGCAAAGGAGCATGCCTTATTCTGAGGCAGTAAAGGCATCTCTTACACAGGTGACAAGGTATAATTCAAATCTCACAGATCAGACAAGGCAAAAAGGTAATCCCAAAAGAAGACACTGATGAAGATTAAATGAACAGGAAACAACTTGGTTGGCCATTGTGAAAAACTGGAATAGCTCTAGGTATTGTCTGTCAAATATAACGTGCTGAGAATAAGAGAAGATGGTTGCAAGTGCAGGTACCATAAAGAGCAAACATCTCCCAAACCTGAGCAATAAGGTCCACATGGGACAGGACAACCACTTAAAAAAAAGTATTTAGAAGATTTTATTAGTGGAGCAGGAGACATAACACATTCCTTTTTACTCTTCCTTAACTCTGTGGGCTGAAAAGAAATAGGTATTTTTTCAGAATGACAAAATGAGCTCTAAAATGCAACTAAATATGGCCTATTGCATAAAAATGTGACATTAATAGCACAGTCTCTTTTCAGAATAGAAGTGCACTTCAAACTCAATATTGAAAGGTTTACATTTACTATAGTAAAAGAGGCTGCTAGGTTAGTTTACCTTTTTTTTTTTTCCCCCTGATGAAATCAGATTTGCTCCCAGATCTTGTGAGTCTAAACTTGCTCACCCCAGAACCCATTGCTTCAAAGTCTCCAAAGGGAGTGCTGTTATTGAGTCTCATGAATTTTCACCCATCAGCATCTCCCAAATTCCATCGGCACTCACAGAAGAATGTCACATTTCACCTTGAGAACACCTACAGGAAAATGTGATTACTCCTTTATTTTATTTTATTTTTTAACGGTGAGTGCCTCATGCTCTCTGTTGCTTTGGCCAAATCTAGGTCTGAAAACACAGTAGGGCTGTTCCACAGGTAGCGCAGTGGAAGCTTGTGATCACTTTCTTTTTGCGCAGAACAGCTGAACTCCTGAACGTGGAGTGGCAAATTATAAAGACTGGTTAATGTTAGGGCCACATGCCCAGCAATAAGCTACTTGTGACATGAACCAAGTTTTCATTTTGTACCAGTTTAGTGCTTAGTGCAGTGAGGCTCTGGCTTTTAACATATGCTGCTACAATGTTACAGTTATACCCTATTGAGCCAAATTAATCCCTGATAAAATACTGCTAACTTTAACTAGATTTCAGTGCAGTCATAGAGTCTTCTCTTTGATATAAACTGGGTAAGTTACTCAGGAGCCCATTTCTCAGCTTCAAATAATGTGCTAGTGTAAGGGAGAGTATTACCTCTCTGGTGAGCAGCGAGGACATCACGGAGCATTCTGGATCTTACAGTCATCATGAATTGATGGAGTTTCAATTAATTAGAAGGAAAAGAAATGTAGGCATGCAGCTTTGTTTCTTAATTTCAAAATGGCAAAACTTTGCCAAATGTTATTTCAGAAAATAGCCTGAACTCAGGGACTTAAACATGAAGATGCCTGTCATTTTGTCAAGTTAAAAAATCACTAAACATACAGTGTATATATAAAAATTTATAAAAGTATAGTGTATTCCAGATGAAAGTATCTTATTTAGTATTTCTTTACTGACTTAGTGCAACAAGTAGGTACATACTGGTGACATTTCTTGATGACATGAAGTTAAGACATACAATTAATGCAGGAATCAATTAGGATACCACACAGGAAGACAAGGACACCTTAATGCTTAAGGTTAACAGAAATAGGTAGCAACTAACAGAAATTCAGTAGCAACTGATGTGCAAGGTCATACGCTTTAGAATTACTAACAGTTATCTCTATTATCAACGAGGGATCCCCTTAGCTGCACAAGACAAGCAGAAGAAAGATGAAAATACTTACTGACAAAGGACGATTGTGAGCCACCAACCTAATAAGCCTGTGAATACATGTGATTCTAGGAGACTGCAGACAAATTATTTCCAGCAGCTGTGCCATTGTACAAAGTCCTCCTAAGGCAGTATTTAAAAGCCTGCATATAATTCTGTGTGGAAAGATTAGGAGAAAGACATTCACATAGTATTGGATGGGGATATCCGAAATCCTGGGGGAAAGAGAAGCTGCCTTCTAAGAGGCAACTCGGAGAGCTTGGCTAGATGATCCTATTTATCAAAAGTGAGACAGGAACATGGTGGCAGTTCCTGAAGTCACACCATTGAGTCCAGTGGAGGGTCACCGTACTGGTCAGGGGCTGGAGAACACAATATACCAGGAAAGGCTGAAGGAACTGCACTTATTCAGCCTGGAGGAGAGAAGGCTCAGGGGAGACTTTATTGCAGCCTACAGCTACCTGATGGAAAGATACCAGAGAAGACAGAGCCCAACTATTCTAATGGGTGCACAGTGATACGATGAAAGGCAATGAATATTGTTGGAACATGGAAAATTCTGATTAGACATAAAGAATTTCTATTTTTTTTAACCATAAGGATTGTCAAATATTGGAACAGGTGCCCAGAGAGGTTGTGGGATCTCCATCCTTGGAGGGTGTCCTATTTGAAATGGCCCTGAGCAACCTGATCTGATTAAATCTGGGGCTGGACTAGATGAACTCCAGAGGTGCCTTGCAACCCGAATTATCCTACAAGTCAATGAAAATGCATTAAAAAGGAGAGGAAAAAAACCCACTAGTTAAACCTAAAAAATACTGCCACAAAAAAAAAAAAAAAAAAAGACAATAGTTAACCTTAGGGAGCAAAATGAGCAGGTTTACAATCAGAAAAGTTCTTAAATAGTAAGGATTTTTATCTACTTAATTTCAAAATAAAATTAGATCAATTTATGAAATGAACTGGAATGAAAAGGACTGGACTAGCAACCCTGAAAGTGCCACATCCCTATGATATGTGCTGATGCTTGGTTGTGACAATCCTAAATCTATTTTTGAAACTTAGTATTTCTGAATCACTGATGACATTTTTACATAAACTCACAAAACACTGAAGGAATATGTACCAATACAACAATTCAGCATATTTTTCCCCAGTGTGAAATACTTAAAAACCAGAGTAAGAATTTCACTGGTACTTGCAGCAAAAGAGCAGCGCACACCGCCCCACTCCCAGGACTACCAAAATGAGAGCACTGAGTGTGAGCAGCACACGGGACAGGCTGTTGTCACCCACCACCAATGTAATTCAGCCTGCAGCCTACCTCTGAGCTGCCCTCGAGAGTGGGTCCATGTGCTAAGTGAATTGGTCTAGGAAACCAGATTTTTCTCCTATGAACAACAGACTAAGCTTCTCATACTGTGTTTCTGGAGATGTTTCTCTGCAGTTGGAAGAAAAGGCACGTCTTGATTTCATAGTGAAGTGCACCACTCTATGCAAGAAAGTATTGCCGTAGCAAAAAAATTAATTTTGTCGGTTTAGTCTTTCTAGTTCAGCAGAGAAAGCTTCACGCGTGCTTCAGCTGAATGGGTAAGTATTCAAAATAGAGCAGTTACTCTCTTTGCATGTGACATTAGGAGAAACAGATGAAAATTACCTACACCAGTTTGGAGAATGGTATTCTGCACTTTCCACAAGGGCTGCCGCTCCTCGGTGACTGAAAAGTTTAACAGATGCTCTTGTGAAAGCCTAGTTGCCAGGTGAAACTGAGAGCTTTTGCTTTGGCTGCCTCTCAAACACGAGACTGCAAAATGTTTTCCAGAAAGTTCAGATGGGAGAGATTACTCACAAATTGCCTTTGTCATCACTCAGAGAAGAACTGTCTCTGGCTGGAAATATTTCAGAGATATTTATTGTATTCTGAAAACTTCATTTTATTTCTAACTTATTTACAGTTAAACATTCAGAATCATAAAATATGAAGTATAAAATATTTAACAAAATAGATGCAGTTCATGTTGTTCAGATGCACCAGAGATATATGATGAAACAGTAAACAGCATAGGAATTTCCTGATGGTCCGTTCTCTCATTTACCAGGGAAAGGAGGGTCTAGACCTGCCCTATACATTCTGGTCTGACCAGTATGGCATCAACCTTTCATTTCAGAGAGAGCACCACCACTCTGACTTCTGTGTCCTCCGTCTTCCACAGTTACCTTCACTATCTGAAATGCAACACTGCAATGTTCAATACATCAGGTACCCTCTGAAGTTGGTTTTTTCAATACTTTTTTTTTTTAAATATAGAACTTCCTAGAAAAGAAGAATCAGGTAATTCAGGCCATATGAACAAAAGAGTCATTTATTATATATATATTCTCTAGTAAGTTATAATAGTCTCTTGGATTTTAAATGTCTTTTTGCTATTTTCAATGCTTAAAAATTATAATTTTAAAACATTAAATATTGTGTTATATACATTATGATTTAATTTCTCGTTTCTAAACATGGAGCATTCTCCAAGTGAAAACCTGGATGAAACAGAAAACAACTTCATTGACATAACAGGCTTTATAAGTTCACTTCATACAACCATAGATTTGACTATATGAAATATAGCCAAACATCAATTTGCTCCTATATGGGTTTTTTTCTGTTCATTTTTCTGGTCTTGGGGAGAAGGTTTTTTTGGCTTTTTTTTTGTATAAACGGAAGGACAGATCTGGTCATTACTTTTGTCGGTGTTCAGTATTTTAACTTTTTTTTTTAATCTCATACCTATTTTATATAAAATAACAAAATATACAGAGAAAGCTGAGTTTGTTACATTAGTTCATACACATACAGTAAATAAAAGTTTTTTATGTATGGCTTTGCAAAGGTAGATTATGAAGTGACTTTTGTATTTTATTTGTTTAAAAGCATTTTAAGAGAACGTGTTAGTGTGCTTACAATAGCGGCCATGGTAGTCGAATGTCGAGCCAAGAGTTTAATGCTAGGATCACTGGAGGTCTTGCCTGACACTGCTTCTGCGGCCTTCAGAAGACAAATGTAGTTTATTACAACCTCGTCTATCTTAGCTATAATTTCCTGCTGCTGTGTTTCAGAGTTCATGACTTTAACTAAACGCATGCAGGCTTCTGTTAAGCAACAGAGTACTTGAAAGCTGGAAGTCATAGCTAAAAGCATTTCCTCAGGGCTTTTATCAGCCATGGCCATTTTCCTGCAGGCACTTCCCAACTGTCTTGATTCCATAGATAACAGTTGTTTGTACTTAGAAAGTTTAAGGTCATATGTTTCTGGATGTAAATCTTCTCTCTTGCCCATACTTGCTCGGACCAGTGAGAGTAGCTCATTGGCATCCTTTTGTGCTGCAATAAATCCATCAGGCATGGCATATGTCTTCTCTTTCATCACATTTATTCGTGTGATTCGCGCATCGAAGGCCACATCGTTGAGATTCACATCAATTTGGCCACCTTGGATGTCAGCACTGCTCTTCTCATGCGTGTTGACTGCCTTGTCTTGCAGGGGCTCAGCGGCTTTCGGGGACTCCAAGACTTTCTGCTCCTTTTCACTGGAAAATGACCGACCGACTGGTTCTGCAAGCTCACACGGGAGCTGCGGTTCGAAGAGACACGAGAGCTGAAGGCTGTCTCCATCATCTTCATCGTCATTGTCATCATTTCCTCTGCTTAGGAAACAATAGCTAAAGGGGCCACGACACCTCCAGGTGCTGATGTCCAGCTTCCGCAAAGGCAATGTTCGACACTGCTTGGAGTCCTTCTGACTGGCACCTGTGCCCAAACACCTCTTACTGTCCTTCCTATCAGCGCTGATGTACACAGAACTCTGGGAATAACTTTTTGACAGCTTTTTGCCCAGGGGGAGTTCCACCCGTCTCTCCGATTTGGATTCATCCTTTCGGGTGATGTCCAGGCATTTCAAGCTGGCTGCGGCTGCCTTCTTTTCAAACAGCATCTCAATGCCTGCAGATCCTCCAATGATGCTGCTGCTGCGTCTCAGCACTTTCCTGTTGTGCGGCATCCTGAGGCTTCCTCCTATCATGTCATATGGCCGTAAACTAACTGTTGCCCCACAAGCCTGATTTACTTTGGGAATGTCACAAGAGTCTTGATTTTGACTTGGCACCTTTGATTCTGATAGCATGGATGATAGCATGATGGAGTCAGCTAGAGGCTGTCTAGGAAAAGCTGTAGGCATGCCTCCTTGTCTTCCCTTTTCAGGCTCTGTGAAAGCTACACTAGGGGTAGTAGAAGAGCAGATAGAATAATTAAGCATCACCCTGATAATATTCAGAGGCTGAACTTTTAAACATCTTTAACAGTCAGGACAGTTTAAACATCTTTAACAGTCAGTCCCATTTTTTCCCACTGGTCTACATTCCTCAAAATATTTCACAAAAAATTCATTGCTAGTTCCTCATGTCTTCTGTATTTCAATCTATCAGCAACTTACAACTTATGAATAGTTAATTGTTTATGCCACCACAGCAGACTCATTTAAAAAAAGGAATAGAAAATCATCTACAAAACTTCCTAAATCTCCCCCAATATATGGATTGGATATTTTATATTAAATAGTTAGATTAATACTTTCAGATTAAAATACCTTCTTTAACTATACCTGTGAGGGTATGTGTCCTGGTTTCGGCTGGGATAGAGTTAATTTTCTTCCTAGCAGCAGGCACAGTGCTGTGTTTTGGATTTAGTAGGAGAAGAATGTTGATAACATGCTGATGTTTTTAGTTGTTGCTGAGTACTGCTTATGCTAGTCAAGGACTTTTTCAGCTTCCCATGCTCTGCCAGGTGCACAAGAAACTGGGAGGGGGCACAGCCAGAAGAGTTGATCCAAACTGACCAAAGGGCTATTCCATACCATATGACGTCATGCTCAGTATAGAAACTGGGGGGGGGGGTTGGCCGGGGAGCAGCGATCGCTGCTCGGGAACTGTCTGGGTATCGGTCGGCGGGTGGTGAGCAATTGCATTGTGCATCACTTGCTTCGTGTATCATTATTATTATTATTATTATTATACTGTTACTATTAGCATTACTATTTTACTTTATTTCAATTATTAAACTGTTCTTATCTCAGCCCAGGAGTGTTTCTCACTCTTACTCCTCCAATTCTCTCCCCCATCCCATCGGGGTAGGGGGAGTGAGCGAGCGGCTGCGTGGTGCTAAACCACGACAGTATGGAAAGCTGTATTCATGGTAATTTTGGTTTGGTTATGTGTTTTTTTGGCAGAGAAAAAACATTTCTCATTCTTGCTCCTAGTCTGTTCCACTTTTGGATTTTCATGCATTCACACACTACTGCTACATGTGGGTTGCAACCCAAGAAGAGGGAATCATTTAAAACCCAACTGAAAGCATTTCCAATGCTATCTCTGAAAAACTGCATTTTTTTATACAGTAAGTTCATAAAAATCTCTTGAAATTGGAACTTAAAAATGCAGTAATGGTTCTATATGTAAATTATTCTTCAAGGAAACACCTACAGTCAGATGGTGAAGTAAATACATGCTTAATAAGATAGTGACATTTTCTCATCCTTACATTTAGAGCTTTTTATTCATACTGGCATGTTTTTGACAATCTGCTAAAATAGCATATAAGATACATAATAAACGAATCACAGTTTTTCCTATCCTACATTAATATACCTTGTGAATTCATCTCATAATCTAACAAGTATCCTGGAACTCAAGTGACTAAAGATTTTGGAGAGAGGCTTCCAAACAGTGGAAGAGAGGTGTCTCCATTAATGTCCCCCCAAATATTTTTAACTGTAATGAGAAGTTTTAAAAGAAAAGAATCTTTGTAAGCAGCTCATAAGAACATCTCAACATGTAGAAGTAGATTGAATAGATATACCAAAGGTCTAATCCCACTGTCTGCTACAGCTTGACAATGTAGTTTCAGGTAAAGATAATGCAAACATCACACCTAGTCCTTAACCTTAATATGTAGCTTTAAAAACAAACATAAGAAACATTTTATTACTGCTGTACCTGTAGTTTCTTTTATCTTGGGGATCCGATGACATCCTTCTCTCAAAGTGCCAAACAGTGGTTCAGCATTAATTGCTGAATGCACGACAGGCACCGTCATTCTGTGACACACGGCTTCAGGCTGCTGGTGCAGGTCCTTGTACGTCGTTCCATGGTTTGGAAGAATGGCAGCTCTTTCATCTGCTGGAATATAGGCAATGCCCTTCATTGATGGGTCAGAGATAATGTGCTTAACCTCAGAGGTACAAAGAGGAGATTCAACGGGGGTAGCACACGTGCTACTGCCTGTGCTGCATCCTGCATCCACTGAAGAGCACTGAGAGCTTTGCAGTGAGAAATGGCCTTCACTTTGCAGAGATGACATGCGCTTAGCCAAGTGATATTCACAAAGTCTAGCCACGCTCTGCTCAGCTTCTGGAAGCTTTGAAGGATGGTCATCTGCAGACAAATCGGTATCTTCTGCGTCGTTTAGGTCTTTGGCTGAAGACACGGGAGTCATGTCTGACAGAAAGTTTTCACCTTGGCTAAGCCCTGAGGTATCATCCTGATCCACCTCAGGATCCACTTCATCCTTACAGTCAGTTTCTGTTTTACCGAGGACAGGAACTCTTGGAAAAGTCTTCCCATTCACTGTTTCTGGGCTTGGCTTATCTGCTGCCCCATCATCGGCAGCGTACCATCTTTGGCGAAAGGCAGTTCTCTCCACATTAAAAGTGCTTAGGCGTTGACTGTCTCTTGCTGAAAGAGTTCCAAATTTAGCTTTTAGATCTTCATCAGTCTCTGCTTTTTTAGTTCCCTGTTGCTTTTTCACAGTAGCATTGCCATCAGAGGGTGCTTTTACTTTGCTGTCTGTCATCTTATTTTTCCTTTTACTAGTGCAAGAATATACCAAGGATCCCATGTGCAATTTGCTAAAATAATCAGTGACAGATTTTGTTTCCATGGTCTCTGGCTCCATTTCCATGTTATCTGAATGAAGAATCTGCTTTGAAGGCACAACTTTTGACTGTAGCTCTGCAGCCTGACGACCAGCCAAAGGCTGTGAGGGCTTCATGCCCGGCCCTCCAGCCTGATTCTTAGCAATGGGAAATTCAGTCTGCTCTTCCACAAGGGGTTGGTAGCCTTCACTTGTGGTCAAAAACATACGTGCAGTGTTTTCCGACTGTTTCTGTGCTGCGGCTAGTTCAGAGCTTTCAGTCATTTCAGAGGAATTTGTTTCATTGCCAGAATCTGAAGATGACTCAGGGCTATACGCTCGCAGGATAGCTACACCTGCAAGCCACAAAAAATAAGAGTCAATTAAATGACAGCAGCTGAAGCACCTGGATAAGTGACAAGCAAAGGGGGTGTGTTAGAGACAAAAATATGCTTGGTAAGAATAGTCTGACTTTATTGCACAGTTCCCAGGACAAGTAGTTTAGTAACATAATGGTAGTTCCATTAAATAATATGGAATATGATGTACGCAAAATGATGGCAAAAAAAAAAGAGAATGAAAAAAAAAAACCCCAACCCTCATGAAATGGAGTATTTCCAAAGCTAAATGGATGAGATGGAATGATTTTCAATGAATAAATGTAACTATGGTGAAAGAACCTGAATTGTCATTCGTTTGCTGTTCCTCTGAAGCAGCCAGAGCTTCTAGTGCTTGAAGAGTAGAGACTACAGCATCATCTAGCCCCTTCTCACACTTGCTCTCTGTATTAGTAGGGACAGCATCGATAAGCGACACTGGAATGTCATCATTGCCTAGATTACTGGCTTGCTCCTTGTTGTCTCTAGGCTGCGTTGCTTGATTCTGAGAGTCTTCCTCATCTGAACTGTCCCTGAAGCCAGGTGGAGGAGCAGCAATGGCCATGTTTAAAGTATGCAATAGGAAATCATCTTCATTATCATCACCTTCCGGAGGTGGAAGTGAAGTCAAATCAATAATGTCATCACTAGAACCAGAAAGGCTGAGAAGAGCAGGCCTATTGATTTCTCCTACCATAATGTCTTCTTCACAGCTTACTTCATCTTCATCTTCGGCATCATCTGTGTTTTCTGCATAACAAATATCATGCAGCAAAGGCTCTTCTATCCCTTCCGCAGCTCCAAATATTTTACTGTCACTTATAGTTGCGTAAACAGAATTTGTAGCAAATTGAATGCTTTCAGCATCTGGTGACAACTCCAGGCCTTTGATGTCATTGGCATTACTAATATAAATGGCTCTTTGTTTTTCTAGTACTTCTGGACTTTCATCCAAAAGCCTTTCATAGCCAAGAGTCTGGGGATTGATACCATCCAAGTTGTGATCTCCAAATATAAAGGAAACTTTTGCTCCCCTAGGGGAATCCTGTGCTTTCTTGCTAGATTCCAAACCTGAGAGTGACAGCAGTGAAGGCTGATTAAAATTTCTGCTTTCTTCTGCTTCAGTGGGGTCACTTTGCTTGGCCAGATGCTGATCAAATCCACCTGAATTATAAGTATTTTCTATGTACAGATGTCTGTGTTCTTTTTGACATAACAGACTTTCAGAAACATCTACAGTCTTCTGTTTTGGATCAGCAAAGGACATTTGAGTCTCTTGATCTCCTTCAGCCAGGAAAGTGGTAGTTTTTGGTATACAGTTCCACTCAGAAGCAAGGAGATTATGCTTCCCTCTGTTTTCAGTTCCTATAGCATGGTGAAATAAAATCAACATTGTGAAATCAAAGAGCAAAGTAATGTAATTTTTAAACAATAAGTTGTTAATGCTGAGCAATAAACACTCTGAATAGGGCAGCTGGACCGTCACACGCTTCAGAGAAGCACGTTCAAACTCACCTCTGGTCTAAGTTAAATACCTGTTGATTCAATGACCTGAAGATTAACTGGTACTTTTGTGCTTTAGTACCAAACTAAACCTCAGCTAGGTACAAATGCTATTCCAGGAACAGTAACACAAAACCAAATCCCCAGCTGATTTCTCCAACACCACAGGCATTCTTACAAAAGATATATGCATATAAGATAATAACACTCACAGGGAGCATGCATCTGTTTCACTGCAGTATGAAAAACATTCATCACCTGCTTTATTTTACCATTAAGATGCTATCATAGGCTGAGTATTAGAACACTATAAAGCTGAACTGATATACTGGGGTGCTAGGTCTGAGCCAGCAATCAGATCTCATTTGACATAGCCTTGTATTTATCTGGAGGTGCGCTGGCTTAAGCTGGCTTCTGCTTTATACATCGGACCATCATTAACATACTGTGCAATGAATACCTGTTTCTCGGCTCCCTGTATTTTTCTTGTTGGCCATGTTAAATATTGAGCGCCTTGAGTCAACCAGCAGTCTATAGTATCCAGCTGTTAGGCAAGCAAGATTCATTGCATCTGATGACTCCATCAGTAGAGTAACAGGCTAAGAAGAATACAACCAAGTCTTGGTTAAGGCTGTTCCTCCTCAATCTGTTTACCTGCTGACAATACTACTACATGGAAGCAAAAGGAATTACATCACAAACACCACATTGAAAATTACACACGAGAACTTATTTTCCTCACTAACAATATAAAACAGTATCGAACATTTAGAAAAGACTGAGTTGCAGTAAGGTAGAAGTCCACCTGGACATTTTAACAGCTGATTTTGCTCCCTTTCTGAATGAAGCTAACCATTTTAAGGCTCTTGCTCCATCTTTTTCTTAGACAATAATAGATATATTATTCTCGCCAAAGCACTGTTTACTGTTACTCTGAAACTGCCAAGGACTAAGGACCTGGTACATTAGATGCTGGAGTCCTGCAGTAGTATGGGAATCTGCAGGTTCCCAGAAAATGAGGTGCCCTAAGCACATGTAAAGAAGCAAAACATGTGAAGCAAACAGAGTCAGGGAAAGTTCAGGTTCAGAAAATACAGTAGTGAGGTTAAAGCTATCATTACACAACAGTGACAGTGAATATTACAATGACAGCTTAAAAGATTGCAGTGTTTGTGGCCTGGCATCACTGGAAAGACAAGCGATTTAAAAATAAGCAGATAAACAGAGACAAAGAGAACGGAGAAAGATCCTCAGAAGGGAGATCAGCAAAGAAAACAAACTCAAAGCGTTTAGAAAAAAAAGTCAGACCTAACAGAAAAATAAGACACCTCACAGCTTTGAAAAACTACAGCTGCCAGGCTAGCAAGCATCGAACCGGAGACATCCATGTGAAGCTTACTTTCTTTAGTGCCCTTTCCTTTTGTGACAACATATAAATTTCTTTGCCTAAAACTTTTGTTCATATCTCTGTAGCTTTTAACACCAAAAGCTGCTCTTCTCAAATTTATTTTAAGGTGGCTAGCCTCTACAACTCCTAGAGAGGAAATAAAAATGAAGCCCTTACCATGATATATAGGTAGAAATTACACTGTAGACAACCCATCTTATCACTCAGTTTGTAGTGACTCATAGCTATGTGGACATTTGTGACAATTTATCATAATTTAGCACGCAGAGCCCACTGTCACAAGACAGATGCAGAGACCTGCATAATTTGTTCCAGGAGGAACATTATATGCAAAAAGGATGGCTCTCCAACTGACTCAACCCCTTACTAAGACAACTGATTGTGATGGAGGCTCTGGCCAAAACATAACTGATGATCATAGCTTACTACCAAACCCACAATAGGTCTGACAATTTTTTAAATGCCTGTGTGCAGCATCTTAGGCCAAAATACCCTGGGTGCCCTGAATGTTGTATGAACAGTTTTCAGCAATGTGGAAAAAAATATGCTTTATTTTCTTTAAAGTATTTTGTGCTACAGTTTGACATTCTATTCAATACATGCTTCTTTCAAAGCATTCAACTATAGCTATAAAAGTTAACTATAAATTAATAAACCTACAACGGGCTAATTAATCTCTTCTTTCGAGTGACTACTAAAAACTAACATTCGAAATGCTGTGTTGATCTCAAATTTTCTGCAGTGAAAATGGAACAGGCTGCCCAGAGAGGTGGTGGAGTTACCATCCCTGGAAGTGTTCAAAAAACGGGTAGATGTGGCACTTCGGGACATGGTTTAGTCTAGTCTACCCTTGATTGGTTTAGTGTGGACTTGCTAGTGTGGGTTAATGGTTGGACTGGATGATCTTAAAGGTCTTCTTTTCCAACCTAAACGATTCTATGATTCTATGATTGACAGAAATGGGTGATCTCCACAGAAATCTCAGAATGCTGAAAACAGTGCTGTGAACTACGGTTCATCTGCTGAACAGTCCTGTGACAACTAAACTTTTATTGCCTGCTTCTGCCAAGTGATACATGCTTGAGAAGACATTAAAAAGAACCAAAAATAACATAAAAATCCAAACTGTTTATTCATTTATTCATTAAGAAAATATTGGCATATATGACATGTATTGGCATATTCAGAATCTGGATATATGAACCTGCTACCTTAGGGTAAACCAAGGGACGAAAACATCTGTTGAGAGTAACTACCTGTGTGGGCCCGCATCTCTTACACAGGACACAGTGACAACCCCTACTTGTAGAATCATAGAATTGTTTAGGTTGGAAAAGACCTTTAAGATCATCCAGTCCAACCATTACCCTAACATTACCAAGTCCACCACTAAACCAGCTAAGGGTAGAGTAGCAACCCCACGCCTCCTGGCTTGGTGGCTGGATCATTTATAATGAAAGTAAAAACTAGGTGTCATTAAGATTGGAAAAGACCTCTAAGATCATCATTCCAGTCATCAACCCAACACCACCATGCCCACTAAACCATGTCCCAGAGTGCCACGTCTATCCGTTTTTTGAACGCTTCCAGGGATGGTGACTCCACCACCTCTCTGGGCAGCCTGTTCCAATGCTTGACTACCCTTTCCGTGAAGAAATTTTTCCTAATATCCAATCTAAACCTCCCCTGGCGCAGCTTGAGCCCATTTCCCCTTGTCCTATCGTTATCTACTTGGGAGAAGAGACCAACACCCACCTCGCTACAATCTCCTTTCAGTTGTGCTGCACAGAGAGGCAATTTTTTGTCAAATTCCACCCAGAGTCTCCTAGATTGGTAATTTTAGTATTAGGCCAGTCTGTCTGGGTTTAAAATCACATGTGTGAAAATGCAAGGAGATGGGGATAGACATGGTTTGCAATAAGACAGTGACAGTATTATAATATAAAACAACACCGTATCGTGGTAATATATAATACTATGGCATACAGTAGTGCATTTTACATATGAGCAGATGGGAAGGATTTAATTTCTGTATTACTTTCTCCACCTGCAAAAAGGGGATAACAGCTTTCTCACAAGAGGGCTGAGAGTTTAGCACAGTAACGCAGGTAATGTAGCCTGAGATCCTCAGATGTTGTCATTGCTAAGTAAGGTGAAAGAGATGCTGTGTTCACCAACCTGTACATTTATCTTAAGATGCTGTCAAAGAGCATCTAGATTAATTTACAGCAATGTTTTTTTCATTAACTTAAATACAGGGGAACAGTTCCAGGTCAATAAACATAAAGCATTCAAAGCAAAAGCTTAGTAAAATATTCCTTGTGTATGTTTTTTGTGTATAGCTGGGTAAGCAAAAAGAACTGTTAGGCTCTATTTATTCTGATAGAATATTTAAGTTTCAAGTCTAATGAGAACTCTTCCTTCAGTCTCTGATTATCCTGATTAATGCTCTAGACAGTCTATGAAGCCTTTCACTTCAAAACCAAATAGAAAACACACCAAGAAGAACCAGGACAATATAATATATAAAACTCCGCTCATTGCTACTAGATGCCACAGACAAGGTGTTAAGTGGCATTCAAGAGAAATTAAATGACTATAGGTAGATGAAGAGCATCTATGAATATATTGTGTAGGTTAAAACACTTGACTGGAATTATAAGGGCTAAGAAAAAAACCTTGCCATTTTACAGTTTATTTCATTGGTAACCGCTAAGCGATTACTTGCAGTGAACTTTGCAAATAAAACACTGGATTACAGGGGACACTGGGCTGATGCAGCTGGCAATTCTCTAATGGTAATAATATTGTCTGTTACACTAGAAGGAGCTTCTAGGGGCTCAAGGAGCTTCAAAAGAAGGGCAATTTCATCATCACCTCTTCTCACCACGGAAATCAAGGAAGACAACAACAAAACGAGTTGCCTGGGGTCAGCCAAGAGAAAAATCAGAACAGAATACAAGTGCCACAAAGCACCAGTCTGGTACACCATAGGCCCCTCAAATGCCCAAGCCGTACTCTACATGCACTCTGAGCACAAAAAAGCTAAAAATGCACCCGCAGAATATTATTGTCATGAAAATACTCAGAACAGTATAGCTTGATCAAATACTCAAATAAAGACAAAAATGTTAAAGATACTATATAAATGAACAACAAACTTACCTTTACATCTAAGACGTGCAGCTCAACTCTAACACTGCTTTCGTCTTCTGTAAACATCTCAATCCTGTTCACGTGGCTGAAGTCTGCCAGAAGAGCCACCAGGTTTGTTTTGGTGTTTATCACATGACTGATTCCGTACCGCGGTCCTACTAACAGTGTCACTTCTGAACGCTTTTCTCCCTGCTTTAGTAGAAAAAGAAAAAAAGCAATAGTAAAAAACATGATAGGTACTGCATAGTGACAGAAATCACCACTGCCTTCTTTCATTTTCATGGAGCTACATTTGCATGGCATTTCTACGTTGAAGATTATTATGTTTTTCTAAGAAGATACGATATAGAAGAGCATACTTGATTCATAATTAAAAACCAAAAAGTAAAGGAATCTGCTCCTGGATATTGACTGTACTGTAGTTTTTAAATGGATAGTAAGATGGACAGACAGATGGATGCATGGAATCTGCTTCTGTTAAAAGAAAATCTTTGTCATCAAGAGTTCTCCAGACTAGTAATATTAGTATTCTATAGTTAATTGGATGGTGCTATTTGCCAAAAGGGTGCTAACCTATCTCTAAATCCTCAGTAAAAATTCAAATTATAAGAGGAAAATTATTTTCCAGATTAAAAGAAAAAAAAGTGATTTGGTTCAATTTAACAATTATTTTTTAAGTGTATGAATAGAACCTAAACTTCTAAAGAAAATTATATGGTCCAGCTTTTGCAGAAAGATACTTGGATAAAAAAATCAAGAGAAGAGAGAGACTATTTCAAGAGAAATATTACCACTAATGTTGCCTTGAAAACACGCCCTCCATATAATCGTAGATCACTGAGGAACTTTAGATAATGCACCTTGGCTTGCAGAGCAGAGAGCTGAGGAAGGAGAAACAAGGGTAAGAGGTGGTGGTGGAAATCATCACATTACCAAATTCAGAAAGAAAAAGTATTTGTGTAGTCTAAGGAGAATGGACTGCAATAACAGCTCTTCAGAGCCCGAAACTAAATCATTAGATGCTTGAGTTTCAGATGAGGAGAAACAGTTTCATTCTGAAAATTAAGATCTTGCTTGTTTAGTTAAAATGCACTGAGGACTTGGGTACGGGCAGATCAGATCACTGCAAGAACATTGTAACTGCTCCAATGAAGGGAAAATGTTAAACTGCTCAAATTAAACATCTGTTCATTGTGGCATTTCAAGGCTAGACAGCAGCTTTCCATTCATAATCACCAGCAGTTCTTAAACATTTATGTATCTATACAGAGAAAGAGAACAAAGAATTTGCTTTTGTCAGCCCTGTGTATTACATTTTGCTAGGTACTTGTGGCATATGGCATATTATTCCACCTCATTACAGCATTTCTCATTTTTTTTTAAATAAAACTTTTCCACTGTATTTAGTAGGGAGTAGGTCTGAAAGCCAAATACAATACACCAATACATATGATCCTATCGTGCCATACATGTCGTAATTTATCTCCTTTCTCTCCTCTGAGCTTAAACTACCTACTTGAAAAGAAACAACTTCTAAATATTTCATGAGACTGAATGGAAACAAGAAACAGTTAATTTCAGCCAAACAGTCTGGACCCAAACCTTATACGTCCCTGGTGTAAATCCTTATATCTGGACGTTTGAAAGATAAGATAAAACAAGCTCATCTCATTTGCTATTCTCATTTCAGCCACTAGATCTCTAAATGAAAACCTTATTTGATCTTGAACAGCATTTTAAGAAAGAGCCCCTATCCTAAGGTTTTTCTAGACAACAAGGAGGAGATTAATCTGGAGCAGAGCAACTAGTGGGAACGCTTTCCCCTTCCCTTCACCAGGTGTTCAGCTGGTGGAGAAATACACAGAGGTTGTAAAAAATGGGAGAATCCTGAGAATGACAGGCTTCCCTTTACGTGGAGGGACAGAAGACCCCAGAAAAAAATCAGTTCCTGAGTTAGTACCTACAGTTGAGGACAGAAGGTGATGAGGAGCTCAGATGCTTCCCTTCTGAGACCTACCTGCTAAAAAAGCAGGTCGGCACACAATGTATTTCCAAAGCTCAAATCAAAAAAAATGAAGCAAAACCAGCGAAGTCTGCTTGCTGCAGGAAGGGACTGTTGCAACCTCTCTTCTAACCAAGAACTGATACTGTATGTCAGTCATCACCTGCAAGACCTGCAGCAGCGATGGCTTCCAAAATAAACCCAAATTTACACTACCCGGAAAAACAATAAGCCATTGGCATTATTTAGCTTCAGCAGTATAGGAGACGTGCAGTGCTTCAATCAAAAAGGTGGCCTTCCTTCCTGAGCATTGCAGGTCAAACACAGAACTGTGTTCACAGTCATGATGTGGTCTGAAACCTCCAAGCAGGATTTCTGCTGATCACAATGAGCCTTAGCTCAGGCACCACGTGTTTTGGGGTTTTTCTGTTCAGAAACAAAGTGTCATGAAGCAGGATTCAACTCATTTTACGTCTCAACTAGTCACTCTTAGGTTCTTTTTATAGTCCATAGAGAGAAATAGGCATTTCTAGGACACAAGTCATCTGACCTATTTTTGGTTCCTAATGTGGGATGGGATGAATCGCTCCCTAGCAGTGCCTATTCCTCTCCATTGACTACAAAGAGAGACTAGATGGCTTGCATAAAGAAACCTCATTATGGTGTCTAAACCCAGCCTCAGCTGTATGCATGTAACAAAGGCATTTCTCAGAGACATTGTCTTCTACATGTTTTTTCCAGCTGAAGTTAAAACTTAGTGCTAAGAAAAGCATTTTACGATAGCAAGGAGGGTCAGTTACTGTAAGGAGCATCATCTATACAGTTAGACCTTGGCCAGCAAAAAGTCTCTATCTGTAGCATAGCGGAAAACAATCCTGAAAAATAGCATTTATGCCAGGCCCATAGGTTAATGTGGTTGAGATCTGAGCATCAGAGAGAGAACAGTAACTTTCGTAACAAGTCTGCCATTAATAGGAAGCACTAAATGAATTAAAAAATACGTATCTTTATCATACATGAAGCATTAATAACCAGTTTTCTGGCATTCTCAAGATAATAAGATAGTTTAGTTGGGGTATAATTAATTATTTTTAATTGTTCTTGGCTATGTTGTACTGAGCACCAAAATTTAAATTGTCTATATTCTCTGAAAATATAATGGCTAGGTGTTTCTCCGAAGGATTAATTTTAAAGGTTTCCCATGTACGCCACCCTTTCTGCTCTTTAAAACACATTTTCCATTAAGATGCAAATGTAATACCTTTTTACCCGGAGGAACTAGGTTTTGATTTGCTTTGACAAGGTGTGAAAGTGCTTTCTTTATGTTCTTTTCTTTCATGCTTTGCAGCACAGCAGATGGAAGAAAAGTCTCTAATCCCCATTCTTTTCTGCAATAAAAGGCATATATTTAATTTCACATTCCTGTGATGATTATTTATCTTAAGACTGGTGACTATGATGCCAAGTGAACGAATGCCTGAAAACAGAAGGAGAGTTGATCAATTCCACAGTTTTGCAATAACATATTATTTTCTATATTCAAACTATATATTACTTATGAAAAAGATGCTTTAAAATAATATATAATCTTTCTTCTATCCCTTCTATCTCTTCCATCATGCCTTTCAGAAAAGAAGTTTAAAGTTTTTATCTTTAAAATCTACGCTGTATTGTTAAACACCACTTAATTACATGGGCAAGTACCCTTATAGAATTAAAATGGTGGAAGATTTAACAAATAATGTCAGATTTAATTTTCTTTTCTAGGGCTTTTTAGAATATGAAAAGCAGTCAACCGTTGTCTTTGTCACTTGTATTTTGGTTTTTTTCCCCCTCACAACCAACCAGTCCCCCTCCTTTTACCAAATTTTCTTTTCTGCTTCAACACTTGTAAGTAATTATTTCTGCTGATTCATTAATATAATACAATATAACATGAGCCACAGTAAGGTGGATAAACTTTACAAGATCAAGTGTGCAACAGTTATTATTTGCATTCTGCAAGCAAACTAAGGAAAACCAATGAAAGTTTTGGTGTTTTGCTTTGGTTTTTTTTTTTTAAATCCAAGCAGATGTACACACAGTTGCATTATGGAGACTTTCTTTTTCTTTGTAGTTACAAATAGATGTTGTGTAACATAAAACAGGTGCCTACTGGAATACTTCTGTATCTAAGAAATCTTTCAAGTGGAATCTAAGACCCTACAATCTTCTGTACCAAGAAATCATCCGAATCTTACTATAATAATCTCTACTAAAACCCTAGGATTCAGACCATATAAACTTAGATCTGACAACTAAAACATTGAAAATGAGTGACAATCTTATTTACAGTTATAGGCTATTTCACATGCCTAAAGAGACGACCAAAAGATGTAGTCCATACTTACAGCTCTTAACACACCTGAATCAATTTCAGTGACAAAGAATGAACCTAAAATTGGTGCATACATATAGACATATTAAAGAAACAATCTTAAAGAATCTATGAGTTACTCCTAATGTTTCACTTTTAAAGAACACACTGTATTCTCAACTTACTCTATATATTTGAGGGAGATTTTCTGAGTTTGCTTGGTGGTCACAGTTGCAATATACATTTGTAATGCAGCCAACCGCAGGGCAATGTCATATTTCAGTTCTGGTCCAAATCTTTCCTGAACCACGTCATTACAGCTCTGCCAAAGAACCAGTAGAGGGAGCATCAAGTTAAAAAATCTTGCAGTAAAAATAAATTATAGTCCCCCTTTTTTTTAAAAAAAAAAAAACAAACATTGCATGAAGAGTAACCCTGAACTCAGAAGCAGGACCATGCTGAAGGTAGGACTGTTGCTCTCAGAGGTGTCAGATGCTGACCAGGGTATGGGCACTTCCGAAGAACACAAGGACTTCTGCCAAAGAGCAGAAGGCATGAGCATTTTGATCTAAGGTGTCTTCATCTTTCCTGGGGAGAACAGTAATCCTCTTTCACAAAGAGTGTTGGGAAGGTATCAGCGTATCTGGACTCAGGATAGCAGGATTCTAACTGGTGAGATACTCAGGAGAACCACATTTCTTGTACATCAGTTTTCTCATCCATTTTACTGGAAGTTCCTTTTCAGACATTTCTGTCTGATATTACAGTACCAGAAATAAGTATTAGCAATTACTTCAGCTTCTCTCTTTTCTAAAGCCAAATATATTTTGGAAAGATATCAAAGCACTACTATTTGGAGAGACTTATAAAGGAAGGGGACTTTGCAGATGATAAAGATTTGCACATTCCCCAAGTGGATTCATTGGCTTTATGCAGCAGAAATAACAACCAGGATTTACTGCAGCCATGCTTTTCTATGTGAAGATATAAATCTATATATACACTGAGTGCAACTGTCTTTTTATTCTCCTTAACCCTAACAATGGCCATGCTTTCACTTACCTGTACATAGAGATATTCAAAAGCAACTGGATCTCTTCTTAAAAGATCAATCGGATCCTTTGGGACAAAGCTAATCCTGAAAAGACATCTCATCTTATGCGAGCTTGGCCTCTGGGTCACCTAGGACAGTGCAATAATCATATCAGAGCTTGGCAATCTTGGTCATGCAACACGGTCTGTAGTCTTGGGCACCGTGACCCTGTTCCAGAACCATGTGGTACCAAGAAAAGTAATTCTATCCAGCAAAGAGCTTTGCCACGGGCTCCTTATTAAGTTCTTCACATAAGAACATCATATATATAGCCTTGTGGAAAGAGTTTTAGACTCATACAGGCATGACTGCCCAATACAACTCATCCTCAAAGCAACAGAATTCACTCATTCAGAACCAGAGTGAAAGGACAGAGAAAACAGACCTTAATGAAAACCATCCAAGTGAAATACAAACTGAGCTGTGCTTCAGCAGGACCAAAATACTCATAAAAGAGAAGGGCTAGAAGGTTTTTGGGGAGAGGTCACTTTTTTTTTTTTCTTAGACTGACTGAGAACACAGGTGAAGTACAGCTTAGCAGCTATTATTCTCACTTTTTCTTGCTTGTTTTAATCCACTAGCAATTTGCGAGAAATTGGGTCTTTTGAATTTTCCTGCATTGTTCTGCATTAAGAGACCTACCCCATGACTTCTGACCAAGACAAATCTCTTCCAATACATTAAAAAATGAAAAAGACTGCTTTGCTTGTTGGTCAGCAAAACTTTGTTGAGCGTGTAACACTGTAATCTGGCTACATAAATGGGGGACCACTGCATAGCTAATGAATAATTGGATGAAAGGGTAACAACCCAATAACACCATTCTAAGTCATGGTCAGCAGCAATATTATAATGGCAAATTAAAGTATTGCTGATTTTACAGGAACTTCAAAGAAGAAACCCTGAGAATAATGTAGTTTATTCAATTAGGCTAATGTAGTTAGAGAGTTAGTGTACTTTATAATCAACATTTTTAATTGATAAAACTGTACTTTTAAAAATCTCCACTGAAGTCTCTGTCTTGCCCTAACAATTTTCCAAAATGTGTGTTTATCACATTGTCTCTGACCTCACTCCTAAGTATCTAGGTATACTCGGTATGTATAAATAAAAGCTCCGGATGGGATTTTCGAAAGCTCACTGTGTTGGTTTATTCTGATCCTTCTGATTTCAATGGAAATTTTACCAATTACTTCAAAGAGAAACAGTTAGGCCAGGAGAGCCAGTATTGAGTACTTCTGGATATTGTGCATTCATTGGGTAGCTTATATCCACAAGAAAAGAATGTTAACATGGCAAAGTCAAAGGCTTAGAAGTTGGAAAATGCCAGAAAGACCATTAATTGGTAAATGAAGTTCCTCCATACCATTACACAGACTCTAGTTACATGATCAAGGGAATTCTGGCATTTAAATTAAATATTTTTCCCCATCTCATCTAAGAATTCATGTCCTTTTTTTTTGTAAATTTAGGTGAAATTTAAAAAATACTAACGTTCTCCTGAAACAGAAATATCATGGAAAATTTCAGGGTAAACAGTTTGGCAAAACGATAAGCAGCTAAAATCAGGCTCCTCTGCTGGGAACTGTGAAGTAACTTTACCTCTAATCACACTTCTCTGATCTAAGGAAGAAAGTCACACCAGCATTTTCTGGGTCACAATTCATCATCACTGAAGTGACATAATGTATCGCTGTGTAAACAAGCCAAACTTGGCTTCATCAGAAAGAGTATTATTTCCTGTCACCCAGATACAGATCTGTATAATCAGAGAGGAATCAAAGATCAAAATAAGGTTTTAAAGGAATTTGGGCAGACTGTGGCTCTCAGAATTGTTATCATCGATTTTCCGGCTGTTGAGAACGTTTATTAGCTGGGCCACATATGATATGGAAAAAGCTTTGTAAGTATTTTCTAGCTTTCATTCTGATCTTTAATGAACTTTTTAATACTTTTTAATGGCCCAGTGAAGCAAGGAAATATGATGCCTATATAATAGAAAAATAATTGTTTTCTGTGAGAACTTGATTCTTACAACCACATCTAAATACTGCTGCTATTTGATAGACTGTATCGAACTATAAATCTTGCAGTTAAGTCACTTGAGTAATTAAAAAGATGGATAATTTACTGATTAATCAGTCTCATTAACATCTGTTTTCACAAATCATTACACAAACCTGAGTTAGAGTCTCCTGTTCATGTAGCAAAAGGAGTTTCGTTCCAGATCCTTCAACCCTCTGCTCCAGCATCAGGGAAAAGTGTTCAATACACTTGATGGAAAGCTTTTCTTGGAGTGTTAAGATGACATCCTAATTAACAAAGGATTTATAAAATGTGCTTAAATTTGTGAAGCGCTTGGGACCCAGTTCTTCACTGCCACGCACCCTGCATGTATGCAGCACAGGGTGGAAGCCCAGATGTTAAATGGGAGGACAGTTGTGTTTCGTGCCTGTTCTGCACAAGTATACAGGACATCACACACATTCACCCAGTGAAAAATCAGTGCCTTTATATTCGCACATCCCTGAGATGGTATCAGACACACATGTGAAAAATATATATATTGCTGTGAATGGACAATTTTCTGTGCAGTTTAACATGCAAATTATACTTGTATGGCCCTTAAATCATGTCTCTCTGTCTCCCTGGAAATAAAACCTCTCCATCAGCAAAGGAGAGATGGTCTTGCCGCTCTTCACTCACTTTTGGGGCAGGGCCACCCAGCAATACAAACCAAGTTTATATGTTCAACAAAAAAATTAAATGAATGGCCTTTATTTGTTCTTATGGCAAGGGGTTTTTTTTTGAAGTCCACTTCTTGATACTTGTGTTTGATGGACATTTTTGAGTTTCAAATGCTGACAGAAAAGCCAACGACAATGATACCTGTGCAGAACAATAGCTCTAAATTCAGGGACCATGTTAATATATAGTATAAACCCCATTTTCAGAGACTGTTAAATTTTTTTTTCATATTGAATTATGTCTAAGAGTAATTAATTCAAGAACAATTTTTTCTAAAATAACAGCTAAGCAAACCTCCTCACAAAACCATTCAACCAATCCCAGCTTTACTTTCGTATAACGCTTTGTAAATATATGCAGAGTATTGGTATCATCTGGCAACGTATCTTTTGCTTTAGTGAATGTAGTAGGAAAAAGAAATCTATAATAACCCATCATTTAAAATAAGTTTCACATTATGTTGGTGAAAGGATTAAAACATTTCTGTCCATCCAAAAGATTTTTTAGATATACACAAGTATCCAGATGGATAGGACTTGCTAAGATCATGATGAATTGTAATCCGAGTGTTTTAACACAGTTTAGGAAAAGTAATTGATCAATTACAGTGTCTTTATGAAAAATCAACCTCAAACTGGTAGAAGGATGAAAAATGTATGTAGGAGGATGGGGACAACTCTGTACAATGTAAAGAATATAAGACAGTATTAAAGGATTGCAAGCAACTAGTCTAAAGAATGGAGGTTAATATTATACTATTCTGACTAATGGGAAATTTATTGCTTACACATTAAATCTACTTTTATTTATACTCCTAAACTATGCTCAAAGACAAGGGGCATAACAATAACATGAAGAGACATGATATTAAATATAAGTTTTTAAGAGAGGGTAATAATTGCACTGTTTTCCGCTAGCTGTCTTGGACCTTTTAAAATATGATGCTAAGGCACATAGGCACTCAATTACTGAACCAATTTTTTTGCTAGCCTATCCTCTCATCTGATAACTTAGAGTCATCCCAGGTGCTGCCTCCCAGCAATAAGGAAAGCGAGGACTGCAGGTAAGACACTGGTTGCACCCTCGTTGTTAAGTGGTGAGTTACTGGACTGCTAGGGGTGGAAAAAAAATGCATTTGCCTTGACTCAACTGTGGCTCGTCTACTTCACCTCAGTGTAGGAAGAGAAGCAGCAATCCACACCCACCTGTCCACAATGAGGAATATACACATACATACATGCAAGAATATGTAATGTATAGCTGTGCAGGCTATGGAATACATAAATGCCTGAATTAGATGCAAAGGAAGTTATGCCTAGAAAAAGTCAGAATGACTAAGGTCAAAGCAGGCTTACAACCTCAATACAGCTAGGTCGCTGAGCCCACGTGGGTATCTTTGCAAATTACTTCAGATTAGATATATGGTCTTACAGTACATGACACACCCATGACAGAACTACTGAAAACTAATGTAATGTGATGGCCAAAGACTGGTCTTCAGAGGCAAAATATCCTGGAACAGGTTGGTTGGTTTTATGCTCATAAAAGAAAATACTGGAAAGTGGGCTCATAGGCCTTAGAAGGGTATGGAGACCTCACTAGCTACTTGAAACATGTCTCCTAATTCTTCACCCAACCAAATTCTCAAAAGGACTGAAGGTATTCAGTACCCCATGGATGTAGAGTGGAGGCTTGGATCCATTACCTGCACTCAATTTATGCCTAAAGCATATATATGAACTATAAACAGATATTGCAGCCCATTTTTAAGTGTAACTCCAGTATTTGTTTTGCCTTCAGACTGGAGTAAATTTCCCCTTGTTTACCTTAGCAAATCACTCTCCTTGCGGTTTTAACTGATTGAGCATATTGCTGAATCACAGTGAGCGAAAAGCAGCCTTTCTTCAAATATGCATAGCATTACAATCCCTTAAAACCAGCAAAAGCTGGCAGTGCAGTTGAAATTTGCATCCCCAGCCTTCACTGATCATTCCCACCCATGCATCTCTTGTCTCAGTGTCGCAAGCATGCACGCTACCATGCAGTGAACTAGATTTGGCAACCAATCTGTGTTAAAACTAGCTCACCCAAACAAAAATGCTTGAGAGACTAGCAGCATGCCCAACAGTGCTAGTTGTGCTGCTTACTACGCTACTCCATGGCACTCACAGACAGACAGCGATGACGCCTCTGGTTTAGGAACCTACGTGGAACAGTGTCACAGACACTCCCTAGCAGCCTCAGTTGAGTGCCAGGGCTTCACCTCCTTATTTCTCTACATGAAATGTGTTATGGAAAGCATAGAGGGCATTACACTGAGACAAGCAATTTATCACCAGCATAACCCTAAAATATCCCATCCCAAGTTCATTGGATGACAAGCTAGATGATATTCAATTAGCAACCAACATCTTAATCTTCTTAGCTCCTGAGTTCTGCTGACAAATCATGCTAGTATTTGGCAGCATATCAAAACGATAGGACCACAAAATTTTAATTGTGCTCCAGGCACATTAAAATGATCACTTGTACTTTTTTCTTCATTGACAATACAATATGTTTGTAGCAGCAAAATGGACCAAAACCCCGTTATTTCTGAACTATGAGTCCCAACAGAACACACTAGTAATTTTGTTCTTAAAGTATTCCAAGTAAATTATGATTACTGAAGGTCTTAAAAAGAGTTAACTGGCATTCTTGGCATTGCATACAAAGGCATATCTAGCCTACCTTTATTGAAGTGCTGCAGTCAAACCGGAAAGATTTGGTTTGTCCATTTTCAAGATACACCTTCAGAACATTTGGCATGAAAAGAAGTGAATTGTCCTTAACTGTTTCCTGCCAAGTAAATTAATGAATCAGATTACAACATGTAACGAGGGAAATCTAAATGTTGTTCTATAAAGGAGGACATCATTCAGATGGAAAGGTAACAACCGAAAACGAGCGTGTTGGCTCAAACTGAAAGCAGAATTAGGAAGGCCCTGCAAGTGTCTAACCATGTTCGTTACAGCTGCACTCTATAGGTCTCTTTCCTGGAAAAATATAACTGTTCACATACATTTTATGTCTGGCTGGGAGTATTTTCTTTCCCTAAATACTATCTTTCTGACACTAAATGCTACCTCTAAAGTTGAAACATTTTCAATAAAACAGAAAAATGCCTTACTGTTTTGCTGAATATAGTGAGCCATTTAGTGTCTTCAATCCACAAAACGGGAACTCCAGATTCATTAGTAAGAATTACAATCAAGATGTTTTACATTCTCTTTATAGCTGGCTATTAAGTGCTAATATCTGTCATCATTTAAAAAGAGTAACATATAACATTGCTACTTAATTGTGACAATTCATAACAAGGATAGTAAAATAAACAGGAAAAGGAAGGGAAACAAAGCTTTTTTTTTTGTTTTTAAAAAGCAGAAATTGCTTTTGACAAAATGCAGTATCAATTTATGTTTGGAAGAGAGATGGATAAAGACATCAGTATGGAACGATGTTCTGGCAAATTATGAAAATGAGCCAGGAGTTCATGCTTAAGGAGTTCAGTGCCTCTCAAAGGGAGAAGCCGGAAACAACAAGTTTAAGTAGATAAAATGAATTTTAAAAAGGTCTGTAAGGTAATGCTAATCTGTTTTCCTGACATGGTACTTCTCTTGAGTTTATGGGTTTTCCTACTACAAAATTGCTCTGAAAAAAAACCCAAGCAAGCATTATCAAGACTATAAAGACAGGCATATATGTGCTATCACCACAAAATGCATTCACTAGCATTTTAATTTCATTTTAAGAAGGGACAAATTTTTTGCAATATTATGGGCCCAACGGACTTTAAAACCAGATCTTTCAAAAACTTCAGAAACAGAAAAACCCTGCCCTTTGCAAGCCTATCACCACTGTTCCTACCATTTAATTCCCTCACTTTCCAGCCCTGAGGCGTACCTTTGGATGAAATGCTCACTCCTTCCTGAGGTTAAATAGTTGAATACTCACCGACACCTGGCCATTGATAATTACTTCTTCTGAGAAGCGCACTTTGACAGGATTGGACTTCAATCTTGCCTTTTTTGCAGCACTAATAAAAGCTGATTTAGGAGACTGGAAGGAAAAATGATGACAAGATATATCACAAAATTTCAAGTTAAAACATATCTTTCCTTTTTCAGTTATTTCCCATTTCTCACACACTGGGAACTCCATGTATACGGCAACATGTTGCATACCATTCACTGAAGAATGGGAATACAGTCAAACCATAATGCTTCCTGAGATAATACTTATGTACATACATATATGGAATCACTGATGCATACTGCACATACTGAAAGTTAGCCACTGTCAGACTGCAGCGATGTGAAGGGCTCTCGGTGTACATACAAATTCCTTGTAGGGCTTCCACAATGACTGCTGTCAGCCAAACTTGTTTGCATGAACGGACACCGACCAGTGACCAGCCAGTGACCCTTCAAACACTGAATGGAAAATTTTTGCATAATCTATGATCCACTAGATACAGATATACACACAACCTTTGCCAAAAAAGTGTCTGAGAGCTCTCCACGTGCAGTGGCATCTCACTGTGTTAGTCCACTTCAAAACACCGGTTAGAACCACCAAAAGGCACCTGCAGGCCAGCAGGCCTCCCCTGAACATATCCCCTGCACAAACCCTGTGCAAGGCTTGCCTTCGGTAGATCGCTTTGTGGGACTTCATGGATTAGAAGTCTAGAAACATTCCTAATTTTCTTCTGGGTCCTAACTTACTTTTACCTAGTACATTATTCAACGTTTTCACCTGTGACCAAGTGTGCAGCCTTGGAAAAAAATTCGCTTTCCATTTGAGGAGTCTGACTAACAACCCATTTTTAGTAACAAATTAAATATTCACAGTGAATGGGATTTCCATTTTCAGCAGCAGAAGCAAGGCAATTTTATTCTCAGGTCAGTTACAAACACAGTGCTTCTGGCATTGCCTAACTCCGTAACAGTGATAATAGGCAACAGAAGAAATTCTGGTTTTGGCTGAAAATCACTGGGCTCCTTCAGGCCAGATTTTGGTCCATTTGTTTCAGTAAAATGTGAATTAAGATTTTTTCAGAATCTTATTCTAATTCCTGAGAAGTGGCCTTACTAGTTTTGGATCCTGAAAAGACTAACTCCTGTTGCTTTGCCTGTGAGAAATTAGTGCAGGCATCAGTGATGATGATCCTGGAATAATTTCCTATTATCAATGCAGCATGACAGCAGTCCTTGTAAACACAGGAGGTCTTGTCACTATCACTCAAATTTTGACTCAACTAACAATCTGCAGGAATGATGGAGTAGTCCAAGGCCACGTGCTCTTGTTGTCTCTGATCTCTGCTGAAACTGCTTAAAGTTATTTTCTTGTGATGCAGAGGCCTTGTTTCTAGTAACTAGCAGGAAGAAGTCTCTAGCTCATTTCTGTATGCCACTGATTTACTATCACATAGAAAACATGGTAACTATTACCACAGGCTCAGTATCAACCCGTGAACAAGGAATGAAAGATGCCACATTCTCCCAGGAAATATCAGAGTCATCCAATAATTCCTGGAGCACAAAATAGAACCAAGAAATAAAAATGAATGCTTCTTCACTTTTACAGTTCATTCTTTCTTACCTCTTCTCTAGCAGCTATCACCATACATCTTTTTAATCAATAACAGTAAATGACAGAAAATTCAACCCCATGATCAAACCAAGCTCAGCTTCCAAAGCCAGTGCTGAAAAATGCAGAAGGTCCCCGAGAAGATTTGAAACAACCACCAAAAAGAAAGAAAGAAAAAAAGTTAAAAAAAAAGAAAGTTAATGTCTCAGGGAAGGGGACCAAAACCAGTTCTTCAGCAAGGAGGGAGAACATGGAAACGCTGAAGAAGCATGCTAACATATTGTACTCTAGAGATGAATTCCTAGAAAGACATAGTATACAGTAATACCATGATTAATATAATAATTCTACACATGCCTTTTCTAATTTCCCTCCTCTCCACATAGTCCCTTTCTGCAGTGTGTAAGGGGGATAGTCTATATGGCAACCAAGTAATGGACTGCAACCTGTTGATTCCCACTGCTATGGGGCAGCACAGCTATTAGGAGTAGGCTACTGGCTCTCCCTTGTAAGGGCAACGGGACAAGAGTGGCTTTCACTTACTCTTCTTGCTGGAAGAACCTTATTACAGTTGCTTGCTCTTATTGCAGATGAGTCACTGGTCTGGCCTCTCTTTGCAGGCAGACTGCCAAATTTTCTTCCTAATTCTGGCAAGGTTATTCCCATAGAACAAATCCGGCAAACCGCTATGTGGCTCTGTCACTCTCTACAACCTCTCTCGTTTCCTCTCTCCAACCTCAAAAGTCACTTGCGGGGGGCATAAACGCTTAAATTATGTTATTGCAAAAATGTCAGAGGGGAGTCCAACATGACTGAAAGATTCGAACATATGTGAGTTCCCAAGAACCCCTCTGGGATGTAGGGTTTAATGTACATATTGCACAGCCAGGGGAGCACACTGTGGTCTGCCATAAAACATGGGGCTTCCCTCCCTTCCCACTTCTGCTGTTGCAGCGTGGCCCCTTGCCAGACACCCTGGGTGAGCCTGGAAGCGGATTGCTTTCTAAAAAGCTTCAAACTATAAACCAGGGGTGTAAGAAAAACTAGACCAGCTGCGCCAGGTATTTGGGGGAATGTTCTCTGCTGGTTAAAGGTTTGAGTAATAGCACAGCTTTTGCATTTAATTGCACAATCTCATTGTTTCTACCTCTGCATCAACTTGGCGCTTGACATTTTCTCTTTGAGAAAGGAACTGTTTCAGGAGAGTGGGGCAAACACCTAGGAAAACAGTTGGGTTTGATTGTCGAAGCTTGCTTTTCTAACAAAGCCTCAGCAAGATGATGTGCTGCTCTATTCTATTTTAATGTCTTCAGGTTTGTAGGTGAAGAATGCTATCAATTAATGATTCTCAGAGTGCCAGGTTCATTTGTTTCTGCTACTCTGTCTTCTAGTCAAATGGAAGCCATTATCCTCTGTTAATGACCTTAAGTAGGAGGTGTTTACACTAATGCAGAACATTTAACACTGCAAGTAAAGTATTTGCATCGTCACAGATAAAAACAGCTTAATTAGAGTGACTTTTGCAAAATGAGAGGACATAGTTTAACAAAGAGCCAAAATACTTCAAAAACCCCACAAACTTCACACTGCGTGACCTAAGCACTGTCTGCTGTTAAGAGCTCAAATTTATCAGGAATTTAAATAATTTTTACGTGCTTACACAGAACTCAGTAAAAATTCAGCTGATCTTTTCAAGACTACCTGCTAACAAGAGAAATGAAGCATTGCATAGAGATTTGCTTGCAGGAAATGACAGTGAAGACTGAGACCCTCCTTTGAATCCTAGTTACTAGGGACTGCAATCAATGGGCATCCCATCAGCAGGGTCAAAACATGAGAGATTGCTATAACAAGAGGAGGCTTTCTGGAAAATGTTATTTTTCTCATTTTCTGGACATTACAAAATTAGATCCTATTTTTGTCAGCAGCACAATAGCAGGTCATTTTCAGATAGCTCTTAAAAACAATATCCTTCATTTTGAGGGAAACTCTTTTTCGATGAAAATAAGAATGTCTAGATCTTGGTCCACTTTTGAAGGTAAACTGTAATTTAGGGGACATTCCAAGTGAAATGGTGTCTATTTGCTGCAAAAGCCCCTTTGAGTGCTCTTCCCAGCAGACATGCTGCAACAACAAAACCTTTACTCATGCTCAAGAAAAAGAAGCATTTAGCATTTAGAAGAGGATAGTGTAGTACTGAGCTGCCATAAAGAAATGAAATAAGGCGGCAGTATGGGACAGTCACAAGGTGAAAAGAAAACCTGCTTTGTGACAATGAGTGTCAAAATCTGACAGAAATACTGAAGTTTTCAATAGCCACAAATTGTATATATGCAATCAATTCTAAGTTTGTTACTTAAAATTAGTCATTAGTTTAATATGAAATACTATCTTTGTTAGGAAATAAGGAAAAATTGCACGATGGCAAAAGTGTGTTGACTTTTTGGTCCGTCCCTAAAGGCAATTATATGAGACAAAATTTAGCAAGCAAATAAAATGTGAATAAGAGGAAGAATTAAATTTATTAAGTGGAACAGTACGTAATGCCCAAAGGCAAACTAAATACTGCCATTCATAGCTGTGAGCAAGGCTGAACAACTACACTGGCTCACAAGAGCATTGCAGAAGAGCAGGTAGGGACACGGAGCAATAATGTGGAGAAGTTTTACTATGCAGTAATTTGTTATAACCACAGGGCACTGACAGATCATAATCAGGAGTATTTCTTTGTTAAACTCTTGGCACAAATTTAATTGCTGAAATCATGGTCAGATTTGGGTTCTCTCTTTAAAGTTGGTGATCTATCATAGACAATTATATTTTACTATTTTTAGATGGTAATCACAGTCTGATCATTAGTCCCATACATGTATAGGATGTACCTGTAAGGTGGGGAATAGCCAAACCTTACTTTAATGAAGGCATTGAGAAAATCCAATCCATTCCATCTACAGTACACGACAGCCTAGTGATTGTCCCCAAAACCATGAGCAAAACCACAGGTCAGCTTCAGACTTTGTGGAACGTGCAGACATTGCAGCTCATCTTGTGACTAGATGGGCCTGAGCCATCTATCCCTGCATTTATTATATGTGGAGATCCTCCATAAAATCCCCTCCACTGGCCTGTTGGGATTCTGCCTCTCCAGAGTTCAGCCCTTTACATTCATGGATTACTCCTTTATGTTCATGATTACCTCTCATACATAGGTGACTGCTCTTAATCAAGTGCAGAAAAGTACAAAAAAAATCAGCCATGCTGTACTACTTTCAGTCCCACAACTCCGCAAGGATGAGGACCTTTGGGAATGAAACAAACCTTCACCCCATACAAACCCAGGCTAAAATGAACACATGAAGGACTATATGAATGATAATGCACCTGAGATGGGAGAAAAGGCTAATGAAGAAGGAAAAAAGACCTAATGGCAGCTGGGGGTGGGCAGAACTACAAGGAGAAAATGGTGGACAGGGTGAAGGGGGGAGGGGCTCTTTTCTACTTTGCTGAAAGAATTAACATGGAAGTTCACGCTGAATTTTCTCAGAGTCTTCACTGCTGAAAAGATCATGCATTTTTTACAACTACACTCCAGAAAAATCCATATAGCCTAAGAGCAGACCTCCAGGAAGAAAGGTCAGGAGCAGCAGTGCTCACTGGGATTTGCACCACACACAGATGGAAGAAGAAAGGCTGGCAGCACAGGTCTGACATGAGAGGAGGCTGCTTCAAACAGCAAAGAGTGGTTGGACAATGGTCATGGGCCAGCCAGCACTTCCAAAAGGCAACGCAGTGATGGCAAGTTTGTCATTAACCACACCATGATCCTCTCCTGTGTAGAATTAAAGCTATGTATGGATCTGACCACACCAAAAAGCTGATGAGAAAGTTACGCAATGGAAAAGGTCCTCAGGATGACTGCAAAAAATGTACACATTCAAAAAAAAAAAAAAAAAGCCATAATTTCTACACCAACTTCACAACTTTAAGGAGTCAAAAATCATCTTGATCAAAATGCTCATGTCTGACTTCCAAATGATTTATAAAATGACACCTTGGTAGTCTTTTTCACTTTAAAATTTGAAGTCTTTGTGACAAACCTGTTTCTTTTTTATATCCTTCTTTACAACCACAAGTCTGGAGATGGTAGCTGCTGCTGTTACATGACTCCAGAAGGCAAAGCAGCATGAAAAATACTGTGAGACTCTCAATAAGATTGTTGCCACAATCATTATGATCCATAAATAAGTGTTATTTATCACAGTTTTTCTGCAAACGTTGTGTCTCAGACATACTACTGTGTTATAACAAGAAGCATCTATTTCAAACAGAAACAGATTTTATCTTTTTCCCACTGCAGAACTTACACCCAGCAAAATTGCCATAGATCTCAGTTGGGCCTGGGCTACATCCAAGGAGTTTAAGAGATTAATCATGAAAGCAACCTATCAAATGATCTCTACACATAAAATCAGAACAGATATCAAAACAGGCAAGTTATCTGATTTGAGTAATGCTTAAAACTTAATAAAGCAACAATCAGAATGATAGTCCATTTACAGAATAAAATGGTCAGAAATTATAATCAAATGCCATACTTCCAGAAATCAAAACTTTGAACTGCTTCAGCTGCTTTACCTGTTCAGTGACCTCCTTATGAGCAGGGGTGATATGACCCTAGCAGAGATTTGTAGTTTGATGGAAAGAAAAAGATAGCCTAATGCTTTGGTCATAATTAAAATGAAATTTTAATGACTTTAAGCATTAAACAAAACTGAATGCACTTAAGCAGAAATGATCCGCAAGAGCTTTCAAAAAGTACTAAGTGAACTACAGAGTACTATAAATCTAGATTACATCTACTTTCACCTGCAATCATAAAGGATGGTTACTTGAAAGCATGAAAACAAAACACACTCTAAATAGCGCAAATAAAAATAATTAAGAAACAGCACTCTTGTAATCCATCTTGGCAGATATTTTTCATGCAATCATAGAAAGAAAAAGGTTCACCATCAAGAAGAGAGATCGATTAAATGTTTGTAAAGGTGTATTTCTGCCAAGAATGGGGAAGAAGTTCAGTCGTTATTTAAAAGCTCTTACTTTTCTTTTGTCTGGTTTCTACTTCATCTTTCCAGTTTTATTGGCAAAATAGTAAAAATGGAGGAGGCAAAATTAAAGAAAAGGGGAAAGCACGTGTGCACCATAATGTTTGAAGACATAAATAATGTTTCCAAACTGTAAGACAAAATGTATTTGCCAGAGGACCCCCTGCACAGAAGACCAGGACAGGTACACAGCCGGAGTGCAGCAACACCCAGGATGGCAGAGCTGAGAGGGATGTCACCTAACAGGCTCAGGCACTACTGACAGTAACATTGTGGCAGTACGAGGGCCAGCATGGGCCAGAGGTTCAAGGCAACTCAGGAGTCCCCAGGAGACTTCACAGCCCAGGGTTTGCACAAACTGAGGGACCCTGCAGTGCTTCAGGGCTCAAACTTGGCTGCACACGCTGGCAGCATCCCAACTGCTCCCCATCCCTACACACACCTTCGTTTCCACTGCAGGAAAACTTGGGCTTGAAAGCAGTAAGGGAAGGATGCTATGAATCAACAAGACCCTGGTCTGGACAGGTAGGGAGGTACAATAAGAGCGCCCAAACCAGAGGAGATCTGCAGGGTGCAACAGTCCTGCAGTTGAGGCTTTCCCAACTAAGCTCATGCCATTGAAGCATCCTGACTTTCGGATAAAAATGGGTCAATTAAAGCTAGCACCGATATGCATACATCAATCGCATCTTCTGACTGCTCTGTAGACATTCTTGGAAAGACAATCTTCATGCCTACATGAGATAAAACGTCCACAGCCCCCAAAAACACTTGTGCTTTGTCTGGTGAGGTAGAGCTGGGGGAGTCTGACAGACATGCCAGAATGGGGCAACACAAATAGACGTATAAGATGGGCAGATCAGCCCAAATGGCTGGCAGGACAGCAAAGTGTTTCAGTGCCATTCCTAGCTCAGTGACATCGAGAGGTAGTTCAGTTATTGATTAGCTTTTGGTGCTATGTAATGAGAGGAGCAGATTCTGCCTTGTCAGGCCTCAAACAGGGCTTTGACCCGAAGAACTGGGAAGATACCAGATCGTGACCTTCCTTCTTCTCCAGGTCAAAGGCTGGAGGAGGACCGTACCTGTGCTGTAAGGTCTCCCATTGAACATGGAGTGCACAGTTCATTTGGGTTTCAGCTTCCCTTACGTTCAGTGTACACAGGCTTGCTCTCGTACCAGCAGCACAGGGATAACAGGCACAGCACCTCGCAGACACATAGTACTTTAAGGGCTATGTATACCGACACTAAAGCCCTTTCTTCACCTGACATTTAAAGAAAAGAATGAAGCCTGTCAATGGATGAACTAAGGCAAACTGCATAAAAAAAGGCAAGTGCGTGCGGATTTCTTTTCCCCCATATTATACACATCCCTGTGATCAAAACCACTGGCTGTAATCCAGCAGGCTTTAAAGGTGGTTAGGTTTCTTTATGTAGTCAGATCATCCCTGCCTTTTCATTTCAGGTGTCTGATGTCGACCAGATCCCAGCTCACCTTCCTGCCACTGGTCTTCCTGCAGCGCAGCAGCCCCTGCCTGGTTTTGCCGTGGAATATGTCCTTTTTCCCCACAATTTAGTTGCTGTGCAGACTGGCTTCTAGAAATGGTACAGGACCAGCACAACTACATGACCACCTCTAAACTAGCCAGAAAGGCTAACGAGTAGTATGAAGCCACCTAGCAGTGGCCAAGTTGCCTTTGCAAGATGTATACTTTCGCAGCTTCATCAGGTAATCTTGTTTTCACATCTTTGTGTCAAATCCATCTCATCTCTTATTCTTGGGTGAAAAGGATGCAATTATCCCTTGTTAATCAAAACTGTTGTGTATCAGGCTAGCCAGCGGGGAGCTGAATGGACCTGTTGGAATCTGAAATCACTCCTGATGCATGGCTGAGGCCCCTCAGCAGCCTGCGAGGTATGCACGGCCGTGCATGGATATATGGGAAGAGGGAGACGTGCCTCCTCCCCTGGCTTGGCTTCTCTCCTGTTTCATGGGAGATGGGTTTGCACTGACAGGTCCTGAACCCGCTCCCACAAACTGCTGAGTGAGATGCAAAGGCACGTCGCATCAGCCAGCTCCGAGTTGGGCTGTGGTTTCTCTCAGTCCTTTCAAGCCAGCCTCACGCAATCGCCTGTCTCTTCTCTCCCCTCACCTCCACACGCCCTGCGCTGGAGATGCAGGCAGAGCCCTGCCTTGCATAAGGTACAGCTGGTTTGATACAGCAGCGTAACTCTGTGGGACCGAGGCAGAATCAAATAAAAACCAGGAGCTACAACAGATCAGAAATTGAAGCAGAACTCAGCGTCCTGCTCTACCTATCTTCCTGGTGTGAGTTTAAAGATACTGTTATTATTTAACTTGCTAATGCAGTCTTTGAGTGCAGGACGCAGTAACGCAGTCTTAAACATCACCTTTAAGAGACACAGCCCTTATCTCACTTCTTTCTTTTTATTGCACAGATAAGGTAGAGACACAGACAGAATATAGGCAGAAAAAAAAAGCTGCTATGTTGCTAGGAAACTAATTCAGAAAACAGCGATGATACTTACAGGGTAAGGTTGAACAACAGTAAGGAGGATTGATTCTTTGCAGCTTCTATAAAAAGGAAAAAAAAAGTAAAATCAAGTAAAAATTCATACTTTTATTCACTACAGATAAACAGCTTTTCTTTTTAATGAAGAAAACTGCAGTAATATGGCCAAATGTTTATTACAATCACATAGCAGAGAATTAGAGATTAATAATATGCCAACATAACAATGGATATTAAAAAAGTAAGGTTTTTTCCAATCTAATAAATTGAATTGACTTAACTTTACAGTTTATACTACGAAATATTTGCTTTATCAGAGAGACCTGCATGCTGCAATAACCGTTTTCTCCAGCAAGAATGGAATAACATTTGATTAATCCTATCAGTTCGGCATCTAATGACTATGAAGTTCTTTCACCCACTTTACAAATGCAAGTCACTTTTTATACCATCTAGCTCTTGTACACTAAATGCCAAATTTGTCTGAAGACAGCAGCGTTTTCAAAACAAAAATGAGGACAAAATTTGGCCCCCCTCTAGCTGACCTTTTTAAATAGGTGGAAAAAGATTAACATTTGGTGAATAACCCTGTTAGAATTTTTACGTTTTTACAAGATTGCTAAAGAAAGGTTTTTCTTTAAAATTAAACAACTCTTCTTTAGGATGAAACTAGTAAATGGAAAACATATAAGCAGCTCTAAAAAAACCTAACTGACTTAGAGGGTAAAGAGAAGAAATTATTGGGAATCTTGATATGATCAAGTGGTCTGGACAAATGACAAATGTATATTTTGACTATTGGTGGGCAGTTGGTGGTGGTGGTGGATAACTGGGGAAAAGTAAGGGTGAAGGGAAAGAAGAAGGAAGAGAAGCCAATCAGAGTCAATATCTTTTGTACGACATTGATGTCTGCTGAGGGCAATATTAGCTAAGAAAAGGTCAGTTGCCATTTTGTTGAGATGGAGTTGATTTTCTGTTGGTTTTACTACTTTCAAACACAATTAATTGTTTATTTATGTGATTTATTGCCTGGCTAACTGAAGCGCAACTGATTTGGCATGCCTGACCTGTTCAGCAGAACTAACTAAAATTAATCGCGCTGTATTGGTATTATACAGTGTCACCTAATATGCATATTCACACCACTGATACGCAACTTAAAAAGCCAAAAAGCAAAGAAAACAGAGGAGAGACTGAACGCCTGGTCAGAAAATTGGTCTGGAAAGTCAGGCTATACTTGATGAAGCCAGCACATCTCTGAAGGCCAACTGGGATAGCAAGTTCTACTTCTGTCAAAGCCATCAGTCATGCAAGGGGCAAGGTCTGACCAAATAGCCCCTAACTAAAGAAAAATCTTTTAAGCTTCAACTTCTACTCCTCTTATTAGGTATTTCTATCATTACACTAAAGGAGTATAGGTAGATTTTTCAAAAAGAGGGATTGAAGGCTTTGGTTGCTTATCCGTGCTTGGAAAAACAGAAATAAAATTGAGTTAGAAAGTTAAAAAGGATTAATGAGGAGCTACATGTGGTGAAAATGAAATATTCTGCCACGAAACAGCATAATTTTATCCCCTTTAGATATAATTATAACTACTTTAATGAATTTCCCACAATTATTTTTCATTTCAATAAAACATGTTCCAAAGTTAAACTCCAGAAATTATTTATTCAATCATGAAACAGCCTTTATTTACAGTGTTCATATTTCTGAAAATGTACAGTTCATTCTTAAGGTCTGTAAGCTACAGTTTTGGAAATCTCCACAATTAGTCTTTATTATTCTCCATTGTTATTCTAAAAGAGTTTATAGCTTATAATGTAAAAAAAAAAAAAAAAGCAACCTCCATTCTCTTTTGGCTAACAGGATTCCCTCTACTTTTTTCTATTCTACCTACCATATTTTTGGGAATCTGAGAATGCATGATAAGAGATGTAATTTATTTCAAGAATCTCACAGTCACATCTATGCTATCCACATCTATCCAATTTGTCACGAGTAGAGACAAAAAGCCCACAGTTGTTAGCTATGGGATAAACTGCAGCCCTGGGATAACTACTCCATGCCCAACTGACCTCTTCAATTACTTTCAACCCACTAATTTATGTTTCTCGTGCAACAATAGACTACTACCACCCCTGCATCCTGTGGTCCAGCTACCTTAGAGAGTTGCCTTTAAAAAAAGAAAATCAGCGGCTCCTGAAAATGTTTTTTAGCTCTTCATTATTCTTGGATCAAACCTGTCCAGGCGCCAGTGTAGGCAAGATTCATCTAGACTAACAAGAGCTTTTTTAAACCAAGAGGTCAAAAGATTTATTTTGGGGACAAGACTTTCTTACAGGATAATCACTTGCATTGGAAGGTTGCTGGACCCTGGACCATTCGTTCAACATTTGAGGCTATAATCAGGCCATTTGGAGTACGTGGACCCAAGCAGGTTACATGTGCACAAAGCAGGTATCAAGCATGACATACAGTCCGTCATCATAAGAGAAAACATTTTCTATAAAACACATGCTACATACAAAGCACAGCACAGTTACAAGAGAAATAAACATTTAATCAGCAGCTTTTTGAGCTGCAGTACTTAGTCATGACTCCACTGCTCGTTTTAAAACCTCAACTCATGATGACAAAACTCCATACCACAGCACATCACTTTCTACTTCGAATACTGTTAGCAAATCCTATATATCTAAATGATAACTCTTGCACAGCACTGGAGACTGTCAATCATACAGTATTGTATATATCACAGTAATGGAAAAACAATGGAACCACTGACCGCGTACTGTGATCTGTAAGTTTTATAGCTTAAATGTATGTGTACATACGTATGTCCATGTGTGACAGCAGAACATATAAACAGTTTAGATTAGATTACATAAACTAGGTACATCACCACACTCAAATGTGTGCTAATTTTTTTAAACAACTTCTGAAAGACAGTGGCAAAGGCTAAAAAAGCAATTGCAGTCTTACTTTCCCCCTGAAATGTCTTTCCACCTCTAAGAATGTAAGGAGAAAAAAAACCCCGTACATATTACAGGTATTTGAATACCTTTTATACTCACTTAGCCACAACCTAATTGCTTCTTTTTTAAATCTACATACTTTTTTAGAGTCACTCAAGACCAAACATCTGCAACTCCAAGCTTGGACAACAGCTGTGGCCTTTTTGGGTGCTTTGCCATCTGACCAGCTAAGACCAACACCACAATAAAATATCATCATTTTTTTTTTTTTTTTCATTTCCTGACATTAGAATCAAGTGGTGAGAACAAGGCTAAAGTCTGAAAACTGCAATGGGAATTTCTGTGATTCATCTCTCTGTCCTTCCCTGTGCCTCGCGTGGCGATTATATTTGTCCATTCTCCCTACTCCTTACAGCTACTTAGGCTGTAACAAGGAGAGGATATAGATGGTTCGAGAATCAAATTACTGAGCATTATAAAGGTTAAAGTTGTATTACTAAGTATCATGCACCTCAGGCTACATGAGGTGTTAACATTCAGCTACAATGCCAGCGATTGACTTTATCTGTGAACTTGTGGCTGGAAATCACTGTCCCTCTTCTGCTTCCTTCTAGCTGGAATCGAGGAAGGGATGCGAGGGCAGATGAGGGCTGTGGCGGGGGGATCCCAGTATCTGAGCCATATGGAATAAGTGGCTCTGTTCTTTGTATGCAGCAAATATAGCATATGAACAAAAGGAAAGTATATATATTACCTGTACTCATTGTTAAGACCTGAGAATGGAAAATTATTGTTTATGCTAATTTAAAAGCTTTCAGCAATTTTACATACTAGAGGAGTACTAGGTTTCTCTCCCAGTGAAGATGAACAAATTAGGAATTGACATATAATAAATAGTATCATCTACAGGGAATGTAATTAAGAAAAGTCTTTCTCTTAACCATAACTTATCTCTGTTTCACTCACACCAAACATCAAATTCTGAAACTCTTGGTTTGAAGTGCTTTGTTCTCTGCCATTTCAGGATCCTCTGTTTCACTTTGGGTCTTGCTATTGATGAGAAAGGTCTGAATTTCACAGTTATGGAGTGTGATGCCATGATTTGCAGTATGCTTCACACTACATTTTTGAAGTAAGGAAATGGAAATCAGTGGGTCAAAAAGTAACTACAAAATGTAACAGGTTACCTCAAATGCCCTATTCAAAGCTAAGGAAAGTGGAACTCATCTTCAAATTCTAGCATCTAGGCTAGAGAAAAATTCAGCATTTGAATGTCTTTCATTATTGTGAAGATTGAAGCAGTAATAACCAACAAAGAGTTTGCAAAGTCACTCCATTGTAGTACATTTCAAATTATTTCAAAAGGATCATTTTGATTTGAGCTGTATATACGTTTTTACATAAAACCTGTTCTACAGTAGTTATCTTCACCTAGGGAAGCTCCAAATTTCAACTCTCCAGACTTTTATCATGAGCAACAGTTCCTGTGGAAAAGAACAGTTTGCCCCAGACATATGCCTAAATTTATTTCCAGGCTGGAGACATCTTCTGGAGGGACCTCGGTGGGACAGAGTAGACCCATCTTACCCCAGGGTTGCCTCACCCTCCGCTGTTACCATGCAGCCACCCACAGCGTGCCTCCAGGTCCTGCAATGATGCCAACCTGCCTGAGTGGACTAGGGGAACCTTGATAAGCTAGCAGACAAACTCAGTATTTGTTGACACTCATGAAACAATGTAGAGGGACAGGGGGAGAGAGGCTTTAAGATTACGCCTTTCCCTAAGGCTATTTTTGTCACAGGAGAAGCAGCGCTGTGCAAACATGAACACAGAAGCTAAAAGCCCAAACAGTCCAGCTCCTCTGCACTGGAGAACTTCTCCAGCAAGAGCCATGGTGTGTGGGGCTCTTCCCGCTCTGTTTCCAAAGGCAACACTGCAGCACACGAACTACAGGCAATGTTTCCGTGACTCAGTAGCTTCTAACTGAGAAGTACAATAGATTAAACTAGGTTGGAAGCCATGCTACTGTGGGCAGATCGCTTCTCTCCTCTTGATTACATCTACCCATAGATGAATGTGGTTTTAGCAGCAGCTGAAAAATCTGACCTCTCCAAGCCTAGGAGGAGGGTATTTTCCAGACAATTTTTAGAGGAACACAGAAAAATATACCTGCTCAGGAGGTTTCCAATATATGGCACAAGAGCTGCCTGAAGGGTGGCAGTAGGATTTCAGTCTCTGCCTGTCCAGCTGGCTGCACTGACCCCCGGGAAGTCTCAGAGATCCTGTACACACCTAGATATGGGCTATCCTGCCATCATGCTACACAGGCAAGGCAGAGTATGCTACACATGGCATTACTTCCCCAGCTCCATCTCAGAAGACAGTTGCAGGAGCGCAGCAGGCAAGAAATGTAGCAAGAGGCTCATGAAATAAGGTACACTACCACAAAGGTGAGGTGTGGGGTCCCAGTTTGGGGAGCAGGAGTAAGGTTGCATGGTCTATGGATAGAGGAGATGGGACATGAGGCTGAGGTCTTGCTCTGGGCACGGACACATGAGGAACAGCCTACGAGATGAATGGGAGCATCAGGTCAGATGCTGTTTTTTTCCTGGGATGACAGAGCACAGCAAACAAGACCCTGGTGTTCAGGTCTTATTTTTGGAGATAGGGAGGGTGCATTGGAATCCCTGATATCAGAAGGCAGAGGGATCACACTCATATTTGGAAAGCTAGTGGCTGCTTCTTCCACCACTGTTAATGGTATTACCTGCCCTTAGCCTCACTGTCAATACACTGACATACTCTTGACATCCAAGCAGCTTCAACTTGTGAACTCCTGAACCCCAGTTCATTTGAATAGCCCTGCTGCTTCACAAGGTCCTTAAAGTTTAAGTCTGCCATGAAATATGTGAGGACTTGCAGCGGCAGAAGCAATCTGCACAAGAATCTGGGAATTTTACAGGATTCCTGTTTGAATGTCTGAGCCCTAAAAATGGTGCAAGTAACGGATGCTTGAAATGACCACTGCCACATGAATTATAAAAGAACTAAGCACAGGATTATTACTGCACTGCAGGATCAAACAGCAGCAGAAACACAGCTGAGAGAAAAGATACTCTGATTCGAACATAAATAACTTCAATAATAGCATACAGAAAATTACTGTCAAAGCAAATTGCGTTTTATATAAATGTTCTTCTTCTTTCTTTTAAAGGTCTGGCATGGTGTGAAAGTCAATCTTTAAAATTGTCACAGTCTGCAGCTGGCACTAATTGGAACCCTTGTTGGCAGTCTCCGTAAGGGGCAAAGAAGCGAGCGTGTCTGCAGGCTGAATTACGCTCGCTTCCTCTGATAGAAGTGGTCCCTTCAGATCAGGGCTGTGGCACGCTGGCAGGCTTTCATACAGGAGATGCCATTTCAGATGCCTCTGTAGTAAAGGCTTTGAGAATAAAAAAGCCTCCCATTCTCTAAGGCTGTCCATCTGTCAAGCTTTCACATGGACCAAATTCACTCTGTTTTCTCCTTTATTAGCACTGTGGCAAGGTGAGCCCTATAAAGAAATTGTTCTTGAATTTCAGTGCTTTTTGAGGACCTGTATTTACCTCTAGCCAAAATAATCCTCCTCTCCACAAATACCCAAAGTTGTCCAGTTGCTTATATTCTCAACTTTAAGGCTATAGTCTTTTGTAACTGTGTTACCAAAATGTTAGTCAAACAGTAAATACTTGTGCGCGCTATACAAGAGTTTCTTGGCAAGGCTTCCTGAATATCAACAGCAGCGTTACACTGCTATCTAGCTGCTGAGTAATGTTACCTGTCGTCCTCTACCAGACAGTGTCTTACCAACGCCTTCTTACTACATTGGCCTTCAATTAATTCTGGAGTGCAACTCTTAGTAGCAGCAATATGCAGAAAGTTCTACATTGACTGGGTCACCTTCCTTAAGCAACCATTTTCCCACTTACACAGATCCATCACGGTCTCCCTCAGCCTCAAGATGGAGTAGAGGACATATTAGGAGTTACTGACACTGGAGTTGTCTACTCCAACAGAATCAGTATTTGCTTGTTTTGGCCAGTGTAAAAACTGAGAGCCAGATGGGCACACATGTATTAACCGAGGGACCGAGACTTTCACCAAGTCCGACTGTTAGCATGCTACTGCCACATGATCACAGCATAAATTACTTCACGCTGCATGAAGATGCCATACTGCCAAGGAGAAAAATGTAGCGCTTACTCCCCTATTAATTAATTGTTCAGCTGTCCTCTTCTAATTAGACTTTCTGCACATTAGTTTTAAAGGCTCAAAGACAGATAAAGTGGGATAATATTGGTCTCTCAGGTCACTCATTCAGGCCAACATTTCAGCATTAGTTTTCCTATCATTAACTGCCAAAGCGTCAGAAGCTCTGAGGAAAAGTTGATTCTCAAAGTGTAATGAACAAAGTGCAATATAAGCCAGCCCCAGGTTGTCTGTTGATGAGACATCTTTAGGAAGGGTGCTATGGAGCTATCATACAGTACTATCAGAGTAAAATATTTACAGAACAGGGTGGTCTCACCATGAAGAGGGCAGTTCTGCCCTCCTGAAGATTTTTCTTATTTGTCAGACTATGTTGTTTCCATCAAGACCAAAATGACTTTTAAATGGCATTTCTGTGGGCATTTTGAGCAAGCCCTTTCAGACAGGGTTTCTAAGTGAGTTCAGTGCAATTCCGTTTCCCCATTCTGCAGCTGCCCATCCATGTGCAGAAGCCGGCAGGCATGCAACGGCTGCCCTCACCGCACACACTACTCAGGTATATTAAACTCATGTAGTTAACTTGGGATCACTTATCTTTTGTGCTAACATACTTACTGAGGACTTCCAGGAACCTGGGCTGTACTAAAACACCGAGGCTGCAGAACAAAATGCAGAACATGGCAAATTCTAACTGTTCCACAAAATCCAACCCAATGCTGACATGAAAGATTATGCTTTGAAACAGTGGCGTGAACCAATTCTCTGGTGCAGCCACCAGAGACCTAGCAATGATTATGAAATCTATTCTGATTACTCTGTCATTTCTTAACTTCAGCCTTCAAAAATGGATACATCATGACTTTGTTACAGTTGCATATGTGGTCACAGCAAAATCTAATTTAAAAAATGCTAAATGTAATTAGAACATTCTTCTAATTTTCTAAATTTTTGTAAATACCTCTGGATTTTCAAACTGGATTCGGAATTCATTTACCTGGGAGAGGGAAAGAAAAGGACTACAACACCTTGAGTGCTTTTCTGTACAGGTCCTACATGTTCCTCTACGTTATCTGAATTAGATTAAGAGAGAATTTCTTGTGCTCTACTGAATTTCCAGCAGTTGCTTAGACATCTTGATGCAGTCACATAGCCACTTGAACTTTTACTTCAATGGTGGAAACAGACAAAATAATGAAGCTTAAAGGACTGAAGGAAATGATGAGGTAACTTTCCAAAGCCTGAAAATTGGTGTTATTCCATTCACTCATCTCAGTGCAAAAGAGGGATGAACAATATGATCTAGCAACTGAAAAGGATGTTTCAGAGGCAAATGTAACTCTTCTATTCACATAATGAAGCCTTGTTGGTTTCTTAATTTTTTTCTTTCAGAGACACAACATAAATTTTCACTTAGGAAAGAAATTCCCTCTTCTAATCATTTATTTTTAATGCCTGGAAAGAAGTTCCCTCTTCTAATCATTTATTTTTAATGCCTGGTTTTGCTGACACTCTATTAGAAAGTAACAATCATCCCTTTACTTAATATTTTTTTTCTCTAGTCTGGCTGCAGCAGACCTCTCATGCCCCATGGGAAGTGAAAGTTTTGATTTCATCAATGCTGGGCTACTTCTCTTCATTTTAAGTGGCAGAGCAGCATGCTTTGGATGAGGACATCTTGTCACTGGGGAAAAAAGAATAAAAGAAAAATAATTCTTTGAATAGTCACACAGTATCAGGGAAAAAATCAGTAGCAAAAGACCAGCAGCTATGGTGACGGTTTGACAATACATGAAATCTGGCCTCCAGTACTGGATTGAAAAATCTGTGGCCGTGCGCTGCATAGCTCTGGAGCAGTGTGTGAACAGTGTCTGTCAGTACCAGCATGCTCAGAAACTTCAATAAAACGGATTTTATACAGGCTCAGGTATTGTCTTTCATTCAGCAAATGCCATAAAGTTAGCACAGAAGTCAACAAAAACTTCATGGCACGTCTAATGACTAATTTCACAGAAATGTAACTCCGTGGCCGGGTTAAAACTGCACTGGTGATTGAACAAGCAAGGTGCGGCTCTGCTACCACAAACCACGAAACCAAAGTTGGACTGACAATTGGCTGCCTATGGCCACAATGACATGAAAGGATGAGAAGGGAAGTACAGTCGCTGTGATGGTCACAGCAACTTCTGGCAGCAGGCAAAGCGACGCCGCTGCCTTCTGCAACGAAACCCTGCCTCTAAGGGAGTTCTTCCTTGCCTACCCAGTCTTGACAAAAGCTAGGCAGCTGATATACTGGTATTAACATAATGCAAATATTGCTTCATTAGTGCTTCTACTGTCCCAGCAGTCTCCCCCACTCTGATCTTTGTCACAGGTGGACATACTTTAGACAGAGAGAAGATTTACTGTATATGCTGGTGCAGCATTTGCACAGTGAAGTTCGGTCAATCTAGATAGAATGGAATTTAAGAGATCAATAAAAGGAGTAATTCAATAAAATGCATTATCTAATGCCAAACACTTTGAATAAATAATTACAGCAATAAATTAAAATAAACACTGGTATAAATTTCTTGTTCCTTGCTGAGAAACAAGGAAATCACGTACTCTAAAGTCACATTTCAAACTGGAAATAAGGGAGTGAAATAAAAGGCAGTTGAAGATGTCAGAAACTGTAGAGGAGGAATGCTTGTATAAATAAGATTGCAAAAGAGATCTATGGGAGTTACATACTAAAGAGGAGGAAAGATCACTAAACGTAAGAAAATCTTAAAGATATTTTTATTATGCGACAAATTAACCATAATCTTCTATGCTTCATTTTCATTTGTACTGAAGCATTAGAAACCATTGCAGCTGCTATTCATAAACTGTATGGCACTGGCATTTTTACTTTCAGGTTAGGGCACTGGGTATGTAATAATGAAAGGTCAGGCGTTCACATGCATCCTTCATTCCTGCAGCTATTTGATTTTTTTTTTTCCTTAATGCTTTTCAAAAAGCAGAACATCAGATAAATTTTGCTGATTAAATGTTAAATGCTTTAGGAGCATCTTGTTTTAGAGAGTTATCTGAGTTTTTATTAATAATGCATAACATTCACATAGGGCTATTTTGTGTCGGAAGTCCTTCACAGACATTATCTTAGCTCTAAGTAATCCAGCCAATAAAGACACAGAAATTAAGAACAGGAAGATGCATTCAGAAATGAGATAAAGCTCTTGAATTCTGGAGAATATTGTATTTTCAAACACTATATTATATACTGTTCTCGGTTCAATATTACTGGCTTTATTATTGTTCCTTAAGTACTCCAAGAATAAACGGTGTTTTTCTTTCAGATGCCTGAACACTATTATTTTTGCTTTTAAGTCCTATCTACTTTTTTGGAACCAAATTATCTGATCTAGTCTAAGAGCGCCTCCCTTTTTTGTTATGGAACACATTGCTATTATTATGTTTTAAATAATTAAAGATTGACAGAAATAGTTTTAAGAAATAAATGTTCAAACAAAACAAGATTCATTCAATTCCTCATTAAGAAAAGTCTCGGTGGTCAGTGGCTTGAGTTTTTGTGGGGTTTATTATTATTGTTATTATATCTGCAAGGTTAGACAATTGATGGATACTGAGCTGCAGAGACTAATGCAGAATGATTTTTGCTTAGTGAGACTGGAATAGAAAATTGCTTGGTCAGATGCCAAAGACATGTGCCACTGAAGTAGCGTAAATGATGGCAAATGTGATTTTATAATGATTTGGATGGGCAGCCAAAGAGGCTACTCTTCTTAAGCTACCATGCACGTGGCACAGTAATTCAGACAGCAGCAGTCCCGATGTGCAAACTGTTTGACTATATGTCCCCACTGTCCCCACACATTATTTAATATATTTAAGATGTAGACTGATATGAGGAGAAACGGAGTCAGAATTGTTGCCAGCCAATTAACCACTTGCTTCTCTTAGATTGCATTAGTTATTAAAAAGTCCTGCCATGAATATATACCATATATCCAGAGTGTTTAAAATTCAAAGGTTCACTCCCTTGTTTTTTTTAAAGGATATATTTATTTATTGTGCTAAAATCAGTAAGATATGACTTTAAGAATCTATTCTATTTAAAGCTCTGTCCAACCTTTCAAAATCATATTGATAATTTTCATTTAATACAACTAAATATTTATGCTGGTTAACTTAATAATGTATTTACACTGTTCTGCCCTTCATTTTTTTCCCCTTTTGTATCACTAGAACTACATCATTTCTTTTACATTTTGTTTGGGACAAAGAATCACTAATTCAAGTCTCACTGAAAAGTTACAAAGCAAATGTACACTGCATGTAAATGTGGTCCTTAAGATAAAACTTAAATTACACTTAAGCAGAAATTCTTCCTTGATAAATGCAAAAATATTGCAAAATACAGGGGGGGAAGGAATGTTTGAAAACGGGAGAAGAAAATTACCCTGCAGACACAAACCAAGCATAAAATGCTGAACGGTTGCATTCTTCTATCCGCACAGAAAATGAAGACATAATTGCAGTGCAGTCGGACACACCAACGTGAGCTCTAGTCTAGATTCGATGGGTAACGACAGCAGTAAAAACGATGCCGCCCTCCTCGATACCAGTTATTGCCCCCCAGAAAACGCCCACACGTGCAGAGCCAAGCGGGTGCTTCGCTACCCATGCCAGTCAGAGAAAAGTTCACTCGGGGATACGACAGCACACGTGCTGCGCTCAGGCCAGCCCCAGCCCACCGCCTCTGCAGCGCTGCCACGCTCTGCGCCGCAGCAAGAAGAAAAGTGAAAATTAACCGGTTCTATTACTGCCCTCTCCGGCTCCTTAGAAGCTGTGGGTAACAGTCAGGACTGAAGAGAAGGACAGCAGAACGTCTCTCTGCTCTTTAGCAAAATGGTGAGGGGGAGGAGGGAAGCTGTTGATGGAGGAGGCGAACACCTAACTCACGATATAGCTGCAGCCAGAAGCTGGTAGGAGGGAAGACGGATTTTGGTACACGGAAAAAAAAAGAAAGGAGTGACTTTGTGCCACTTGCTAAATTAATTTTATAGGTATTTTCTAAATAATTTATCTGGTATACTTGTATTTCTTTCAGCTAGGTTTACATCCCCTGTGGCTCGACAGGATGCTTCCGTCTCCCCGGAGGGCGCTGAGCCCCGCTGCAGACAGCAGGACCCTCCGGAGCCGCACCCCCCGCACAGAGGGGATCGAGACCGAGGGCGCTGGGGAGGGAGCACGCCATGCCCTGGCACAGAGAGTGCCCGGGAAGGTGTCCTGGTTTCGGCTGGGATAGAGTTAGTTTTCTTCCTAGTAGCAGGCACAGTGCTGTGGTTTGGATTTAGTAGGAGAAGAATGCTGATAACACGCTGATGGTTTAGTTGTTGCTAAGTACTGCTTATGCTGGTCAAGGACTTTTCAGCTTCCCATGCTCTGCCAGGCGCACAAGAAACTGGGAGGGGGCACAGCCAGAATAGTTGATGCAAACTGCCCAAAGGGCTATTCCATACCATATGACGTCATGCTCAGTATAGAAACTGGGGGGGGTTGGCCAGGGAGCAGCGATCGCTGCTCGGGAACTGTCTGAGTATCGGTCGTCGGGTGGTGAGCAATTGCATTGGGCATCACTTGCTTTGTATATTATTATTGTTATTATCACTATTATATTGTTATTATTACTGCTACTATTTTACTTTATTTCAGTTATTAAACTGTTCTTATCTCAACCCAGGAGTGTTTCTCACTCTTACTCCTCCGATTCTCTCCCCCATCCCATCGGGGCAGGGGGAGTGAGCGAGCGGCTGCGTGGTGCTCAGTTGCTGGCTGGGGCTAAGCCACGACAGAAGGCCACAGCCTCTGCCCCCGGCACAGCCACTCCACTGTATCAAGCAATTATTTGACACAAAACCCTTAAGCAGGCAGAGCCGCCCTATGCCAGTGCTCTCCAAGCACGAGCCATGACAGCACAGGGCTGAGGGCACACCGCTGCCGCTCTCTGGCTGCAGCTCTGCACCCGCCTGCCAGCGGCCATCTCCTCCGGGCAGAAGCCAGCGCTGTCAGCGCGGGCTGCGCTCACCGCCGCAGCTTTCTGGGAGGGAGCGCAGAGGCGCTTGCCTGTGAATTGCAAATGGGCCGAGGTGAGGGACCGCAGCCGAGAGGCTCGGTCCGGCCAGCGCAGCCAGCCCGCCCCGGGCACCCGCCCTAACACCACTTCGGTGGCGCCATTCACCTCGAACTGTCTAACGGCACGAGGTACCACAGCTTAGAGTACTTCTCTAGACGCTTTCTGTGATCAGAGGGACAGCCGCGAATAGCTTCTCCCACCTTCAGCGTGGCTACAGGTGACTAGCTCGGGCTAAAGGCCCAACTTTAAACAGCTGGGGTTCACAGAGGTGAATTTTCAATCAGGTATGGGAGCAGTTTTATTGTTGAAAAATGACCCTGGCCTGTCAGACGCACAAACAGACGGCAGGCTGCTCTGCGGGCTGCACGCGGGGTTATAGGCACCCCAACTCCACTGCCTGGCTTTGGACACTGCAGGGCTGGCTCTTGTAGTCTGAGCTAACTCAAGCATGCTGCATAAAAATGTCTCCCATATATAAGCAAACAAAACAACTTCGCTGGTCTGAAAAGCACGCAATATCAAGGTTTCCCTTCTACAAAATAGCTCCTATAAAGAACAACCTTAGTGGTTTGCAGTTTTCTTCTCTTGGGTGAACATCCCATTCTTCTCTTGAACAGCTTATGCTTCCGTTTCATCGTTAGTATGTTGAGGACTTTAATTTAAGGCTAGTTGATGAAGTCATTAGGCACCACAGATATCCCTCACTTCAGCTGCAATCATGAGATAAGCATCAAAAAAAAGCTTCAAAAGTCTTATCTTCTGCATTTGTACACACTGACAATGATCTATCTGTGCAAGCATGAATTCCTTGTTCCAAGGACACGCATTAAAATTCAGTTCTCAAAGGGGATATAACAGAGGATTTAGCATGCAAGGGATACGTGTTCTTTAAAGGCTATATGTCAAACTGCAAGATTAAAAATAGACTTGTCAAAATTGAGCCTGACAGAAATCACCGTAACATCTCTTATGTTCCAATGGACATAATATTCTTCATTATGTAGTCACATAATAATTTTTCTGGGCAACCTGGAGACTTCTCTGGAGTCTAATTAGACTGCAAATGTGATTTTCAAAAAGCAAATGAAACCATTATTTTAAAATTACATTTACTGCTGATGCAAAGTGCTAGATTATGAGTATGGGCTGGCAGTTTCTTCACATCTACAGGTCAGTAGTTTTTCACATACATGTAAGCAAGGAGAACAGTTAGAATCCATCCTCATGCATAATTTTGGCCTTCAGGTTGAATCTGTCAGCAAAAAGTGGATGGGAGCAAGAACAAGATCTAAACGGACAGGTCACAGAATACTGATAATGCATATTTATCACCTGCAACCCAAACTAGATACAAAACTGGCCAGGTGCATTTCACTAATTTCTCATGTCATGTGTGGCAAGAGAAGAATAAAAAAATAAAAGAGTTCAAAATGATTAATCTGTAATTCTACAGAAAATGTTCCAACTATTAAAAGTCTTCTAAACCTTGCAAATACTTTTTTTTTTTTTTAATTTTCAAGACATTTTTCATTCCCTAATTCTGTCCTATCCTGACTTTTTGCATTTCAGTGATGCTAAAAGATAATCTCAGGGCATGAGCTCTTAGTCTACAAAGCATCAACAGCCACAAAATTGTATAAAGAAAAGAGGCAGGGGAGAGAAGTATCCTTATAGAAGCAGATTCTCAAAGCTAATAATTAAAAACAAAAGTGGAGGAGGGAGATCAGAGAGCTTTGAGAGGATTTATTTTGTTGGCTTTCCTCCCTCTACCCTCTCCCTTCTCCCCAGCTGCAGCTTCCCCAGAAATGTTCGAAGTTCATACCTTCCCTGTGGCTCTTCTGAAGATCTGATCTCCAGAAGGAAAGTTTCAGGAAGGTCACCTATGAAGGGGATCTTTGCCCCTCTAAATCCAGAAGTTCAGCATCTGAACCACTACTATCAGCATTTTTAAAGGCAATTAGAAACAACACACTCTCCTAGTTCTTTGCTTCATCCTGTGAGACCAAATGTCTAACTTCGGCTTTGCTGTTCTGCATGCTGCTGTTGCCAATATCATTAACCTATTTATTCAGCCTGATGCACCTCAGCGTTTTGCACAATGCGGTGGTGACTTCGTACTTCGCTCGCAGTGCTGCTGCTGCCTTGATGTAAGTCGGGGCAGTGTCCCCATCCGAGCAGAGGCCTGAAGAGCTCCTTCCGTCCTGGCCTTGGACAAAAACCCCCAGGTGTCCCAAAGGCAACGCATGTTTTGGTGGCTTGCATCCAAATTCATTGGTTACACAAAGCCAGCCACTGGAGGTGCTTATAGACCCCTACAGCTACGTTATGCTGACTGTAGCCCTGCCACTCCTTCTGTGTCCCTCCCCGGGAGATGAAAAGAGTGGCAGGCTGCCTCAGCTGCCCTCCAAGCTCACCATGAGGAGCAAGGGCAGAAGAGACAGCTCCTCTCCAACCTGCAGTCTTTTTTTTCTGGTGTCCTGGGCTGGGAAATATTCCAGCTCCTTCAGATGCCACCTACCTCCAGTTCATCTACTAAGAAGTAATTTGGAAATTAGACTACGCCGGAAACATATGAGTCGTTCCCCTTTGCAAAATAAGGGTGTGATCTGCACACACTATGCACTACAGTGGGGAAGGTGGAAGGGAAAGGGGGAGACAATGGTAAGTCTATGATTTCCACTTGAAGAATCCATATTATATATATTCATTAAGGAGATCTTTGATTACATGTATGGCCAATTAAAGGAAGATAATGTTGTGGGCTACAGTGTGTTGGAGAGGAGTGTGTTGGAGAGAAGAGAGGAAAACAGGAACCTGTAGGTTCCTGTTGTGCTGCTTTCTAAAGGGAAAAAAAACAAAGACCAGAAGTTACCAAGAGTATTCAGGACCGTTAGGGGATGCGTAGAAAAATGAAGGGAGGAAAAAAAATGCATATGCTTTTTCTAATTAAAAGGGTTGTGGAAATAAATCTTCCCCAAGAGACAGTATTTTGTAAACAAGTCATTGTGTGGTCTCTCTGACCTTTCTCTGAAACAGCTGGAGCCCATCCTATCAGATACAAAATGCTGGAATAAATGGACTTCGGATCTGATTTGGTCTGGTGGTTCCTAAACTGTTGTATTCCCCTTCCAGGTGATTGATTTGTTTCATAAAAGCTTGTGATAATGCTCACATTGAGACGCTACCCAGTACACACAGCACTGACGCTTTTGGTTGACATTTGCTTCTCATCAAAGTTCTCCTGAACTTCAGCAATCACCATTGAAATATCTGTTACATGGAATGTAACTGTAAGTCCTGAATCTAATCAACTTCGCTGCACAGGAAGGAAGATGATTTCACTGAAAAAAACATTAAAATGTATGTTGTAAAGAAGGGTGCTATTAATTAACCACATACTTTGTTTTACTTATTTAAGCTCTATTTTAGTAGGTCAGAATTTGAAATAGGGAAACATTTCTGATTCAGCCTGCTTTGGGTTTCCACCTCTAACACTGCACTGAGAACTAGAAAATTAAACCAACTAACTTAACAAAAGTAAAAACAGAAAAATGAAAATAATGAAAAGTGATTAAAAAAACTTTTCTGTTATTATTATTATTATTACAGCAAAGAAGGTAGCGATGATGCATATGAAGGTCGTTCTTACAATCCATCAGGTAAATGGCGAAACTACATCTACTACTTGTGAGGAAGAGGATGAAGACAGAAGTAAGAGAGAAGATGTGGCAAAGGCAGCTCTCCTGGGCATGGCCTTCCTTCCTGCCCCCTCCTCACCTCTTTTCACAGTAAAACAGCCTCAGGAAAAAGAAGATTAACTGATTTATATCAAAAACTTTATCTCAGTGCTGTCAAACTTGTGCATTAAATGGTGTATCAGTTTACCGTGACTTAAAAGCCATGACGCCAGCTATGATAGACTGTGGGTCTTCTGTTTTCTCATTTTCAGTCTTCTAGAGCTCATGATTTTCTGCTCTTTCTGCAAACAACAGGACTGGGCTCTTCCACTTAAACAAGACTGGGATTTTCACCCATTTGCAGGAACACCACAACTCGTAACAAAATTACCTAATGGTTTAATTTGGACTCATGAGAGAAATACAGGGAAAGGACTTCCAACTGCCTGCTATTGTTCAGTAACTACGTAAAACATATCCACTGTTTTTTCCTCTTGTAGCTACAAAGCAAGGTTGAAGGCTGCTATTGCAACCTACAACAGCCCTCTGCTGCGCCCCACGTGCCTCTGCACCCTGCCCCAGAGATGCTGATGTGAAATCGGTGCCAACAAAGGGTGATGCAGTGAAAAAATGGTAGTAAAGCTAGTGCATAGACCATCCCACTGAGGCACAAAACAAAAGCGCTACATGGTTTCATTTATTTACAACTGTCATTAATTGTACAGAGTCATGAAACCTAACACACTAAAAACTCCTCCGGTGTCTCGCTCCTCTATGATTTTGTTTGGCAATATATAGCATAACCTTAAAAATGGGTTTGGCCTACTTGAAACATCTAATTTTCACTTTGTGTTTTCTGAGGCCTTTGGTAGGCACCCAGTTTCACAGAAGGCTGAGTGATCAGAAAGTGAAGGGAGAGAATTAGGGAGAGTGATGGGAAAGGGATCTGCAGTGGCTGGCATGGGTAGCCACTGGGAACGGCATGTCACAAAACCACTCCCTGAATTACCCTAGATCAAATAGGTAAATTCTTTCTTAAAGCATGTTATTCCTCCACTTGACAGCAATATCTTAAATAAACTGGCAGGCTACAAGTAGAGGCACTACAAGTAATCCATGGGGTAATCCGTAAACAGCCTGATCCAAATCTCCCTGAAATCCATCAAAAGATTTCCACCGTGTTCAGCACACTTTGGATCAGACCCATTTTGCTGGAGGATGAACATCACTCCATAGTTCCCAAGAAAACTAAGCACAGGTGGCAAAGCAACACCTTTCCTGTTGCTTTTAAGAGATCTTTGTCAAATATTTCCTTTAACAAAGCCTTAAAGAAGTAACCACTTCTTCCCAGAAAGCAAAATGTAAGTATTTCTAGAAACAGGCAGTACACATTTTAGCATTTATTTTATGGACACATCATTTACAGATTCAACATACAGAATATTAATCATATTCAGAGCTGTCTCTACACAAAAATTAAAATGGGCATTATTCTCTGTGCCTGCAAAAACAAAATATTCTGTCTCAGGTAAATAAAAAGAATTAATTTTCAAATCTGTAAAACTGCTTTATTTGCACTTGACTGTTTAATGGGCAGGAGTTTTAATAGATCTGGCACTGGCAGGATAGCAGGAAACAGCACTATCACTACCACTGTATCATGTTTAATAATTATAAAATGCTGTGTCTTGTTACTCTACTTACAATAATAACAGTGTTGCTAAACAGCTATCATAACAAATGTATTTTTGACCAAAGAGCCACTGATGTTTGTCTTTATAAATTAAGCTAGACATAAAAGTCCATGTCTGTAATGATATTACCTTCTTCGAAAGAACAGAGAGTGCATTGGTGCTGCACTATGAGCAGCAACCAGTATCCTACCGGGAAATTCACATTATCCTGCCTCATGCATCAAATATCTAAATGAACAGCTTTGACAAGAGCTTTTTTTCCCCTCATTGTTAATGACATATATGCAAAAGCACTGTAATTATACTAAAGCAGCAGCTGAAGGAAAAACTCTCATGGAGATATCGGTAATCTGTCACGAAGAGAGTACTATGAAGACAGCAGGCAATTCAAAATCCCAATATTTTTTGCTTGAGACAATTTAACTGTTCAGAAGCATCTATCAAACACTTATACAAGCACATTTTGGAATAGTTTTTTAAAGTTTACTATTTACTCAATAGACGATTTTTATGAAATATATGAAGTGTAATATATAATTAAAATGTGCAGTAAAGTAGCTATTCAAAGTACCTACTGCCTGCTGTCCTTTGGTAAAATATCATCTTTCTAATCAAGACATTAGGAGTAATTAATCCCAACTGTAAATAAACTGTTGCTCAAACAAAAACTAAGTCTGAGATCAGTAAATCCTATCAGATTAAAGCACTTATGCCATACTCTTCACCACAGTACAACCAAACCAAATTATTATTTCTTCCTACTGTTTCTGCCATTCAGAGCTATAATTGCCAAAGCAGAACTTCTCGAAGCATTCAACGCAGAAAAAAAATTCGTACTAAAAGCTGAAGGAAACACACTGTAAACTGTGTATGTTCAGCACTGTGTACGAGAAAAGTTACTGCTTATCATGCTGCATTTGACTGCCATTCAAAAAACAGCTCACTAGCTCCAGTGAAATAACGCATACCTGAAAAAAAAGAAAAAAAAGAAGAAAAAAAAAAAGAAGTCATGTCCTGCATAGCATCAATATATGCAAGGCTGCAAGGCAAGAGAACACATCGAGCTGTAGGCAAGCCTTTGAAAGACACTCTGCGTGATGATAAGTGCAGACAGAACATGGGCATGGGCTCGTGCCCGAGAGCAGAAAGTTACTGCCGTAAGATACGCTTACTCGCTTTGCCACCTTCCAGGAAAAGTCACACCTTCCTGGAAAAGTCACACCTTCCCATTAAGGGCTGACAATCCCACAGGGACTGAGCACAGCTTTTTGAGCTGCTCATAGTCAGAATTCAGGTATGAGACAGGGCAGTCTTATTACTCCTATGCATCCAAAGATCCTAAGACCAACGTACAACTTATATCTGACTTCCTGCAAAACACAAACTCCCCCACTAACCATAGTTGATAGTTGTTTTGTGAAGGCCTTAACTGCTGCTTGAGCTACAGTACATCTTTCCAAACAGATACAAGATTCTCATTTAAAGACTTGAAATGATGGAGAATGACCATGGCTCGCTTGCTTTCATCTCTCAGTGCTACTAGCTGCAGTTTCTTTGGGCTGGACCGTACTTTTTTCTACCAAGCTGAAGAGGTGCCTGCTATCCAAGTTCTTCCTTGTTCAGATGTCCACATTCAGATAAAGCCATCTTGATCTCTCCTGCAATAGCCTGACTAGGCCGGACTTCTTATGTCTCTCATAAAAGGGACAACTCCTGGCTCATTTTTGCTGCTCTTCCCAAACTACGTCCAATTACCGGCACACTTTCAGGAATGGACAGCACTGCAGACCTCCTACGGTTATATATAAAGTTTATATTGCCTCCCTACTCCCACTTGATATTCTTTTCCTTTTTATATCCCCTTTATATTCATTCTGTTAGCTACAATGTACTGCTCTAAAAGGTCAGATTCAATGAATTATTTGATGCAATGGCAAGCTGAGGCACGAAATGCTGCCTCTTAACAGCTTCTGGTAGTTTCACCCTAGGCTGAGCTTCAGTTCTGCGAGCCAGAGGTATCAAGACAGGAATTCTCACAATAACAGCTCTAATTCACTTGCTCCGAGCAACGGGCACATCCACTCTGCACTTCACCCTGGCCAGGCTTCTTCTGAAGCAAAGCTTTACTACCAGAGACCATATTCAACACACCGTGCTGGGAAATAGCACCTGCCTTGCAACGCCAGCGCACAACTTTCAAAGCTCCTTTCCCTAAATTTCTGAACTTCTGGAATTTGGCCAGCTATTGCCACATGACAGCAGTGCCATCAGCTAGAGGCGGGAAGACCCAGCATGAGGTTTCTGCAATGCCACGCTGCACAGACAGTTAACTACAAGATGGCAGGCACCACAGGATTTCTTTGAGGCTGCTCTACCAAATGCAGCTTGCAACGGAGTCAGCCCACAAAGACTGGATCATGAAGGGCTGCCATCCCCCAGCCAAAATGCACAACAGAGAGTAGGACTGCCTCTGAGAGGCAGGCACCACGTATGTTAACCTTCATGCCCTATATGTAACCTTCTGCCATGATCTCCTCAATCACGTTCCCTTTCCCACAGTTGGTCTTTCTTCCTTGATTGTACAG